>NC_030685.2:1705000-2307272 GCF_000004195.4 Xenopus tropicalis | reverse complement strand
TTGTGTGCATGTGTTTGTGTGCGTGTTTGTGTGGTGCGTGTTTGTGTCTGTGTGCCGTGTTTGTGTGTTGTGTGCATGTGTCTGTGTGCGTGTTTGTGGTGTGTGTGTCTCTGTGTGTGTCTGTGTGCGTTGTGTTGTGTGTGTGTTTGTGTGTGCGTGTTTGTGTGTGTGTGTTTGTGTGGCAGGTGCCTGGGAGTTGCACACGGCTGCTATGGGCCACGTGACTTCCACTCATATGGAGAACTTGCCCCTTTGCCCCAAGCAAATACCCCACTTTGTGGCTGCTGAGGGGTATTGGGAGCCTGCAACTAAAGGGCTGTTGGTTACAGAACACGCACACACACCAGCACAGACACATGCACACAGACACACACACACAGACACACACACACAGACAACACACAAACACAGACACACACACACAAACACGCACACAGACACACACACACAGACACACACAAACACGCACACAGACACACAGACACACAAACACGCACACAGACACACACACAGACACCACACAGACACACAAACATGCACACAGACGCACACAGACACGTGCACACAGACACACACACACAAACACGCACACAGACACACACAAACACGCACAGAGACACAAACACAGACACACAAACACGCACACAGACACAAACACACACACAAACACGCACACAGACAGAAACACACAGACACAAACACGCAAACACAAACACACAAACATGCACAAACACACAAACACGCAAACAGACACAAACACACAGACACAAACACACAGACACAAACACACAGACACAAACACACAGACACACACAAACACGCACACAGACACACACAAACACGCACACAGACACAAACACACAGACACAAACACACAGACACAAACACACAGACACACACAAACACGCACACAGACACAAACACACAGACACACACACGTGGAGGTACCGGATGTGCAGACACGGATCTCCTTACTCAGTGGCACCTCTGTGTAAACAACTGCCCCTTCCCAAGGTTGTGCCCCCACTGTACCCGGGGCCCAGATAAGGCGCTGGCAGGGAAGCCATGTTTCTAATCAGAGAGATACGGGCAGGGCTCTGGTACCGACTAACCCCCTGTTATTTACCATCAGGATTTGGCAGTTAGGGAGTGGCAGCTTGTGTGTTACACAGGGTTCTGTATGGGGGTAAGTGGGTCAGGCAGCAAATAGAGCAGAACCTCAGGTGACTGAGCAGCAAACAGACGGGCCGCCCCCCTCCTCCCATTCCCGTCTGCCCATGTTTTCCCTTTCTGTTTGTTTTGGCAACAACCCCCCCCCCCCCCCCAACGGTTACTAACCCTTCCTATGGGCAAATCTGCCCCCCATGTGGGGCTCATTCATTACTCACCACCATGTGACTCAGCTGCCATTTGTCCCCCATAATGCCCAGCCCCTGGGGGCCCCTCGGTACTAGTGACCCCCGATAGTAATGGGAATGTTATGGGTGGGGGTGACGGACATAATACGAATAGGTTTGTAGCAGTTATTCTGGGTCACAGGCGCCTGCCCTGCCCAAGGAGGGAAAGGGTTAAAGGAGTCAGTGAGGCTCTGCGGGCAGATCCCGGGGGCAAAGGGTAATTTAGAGACCCTCACATGTACCGGCACAGCCTATAACTGGGAATGTACTGCTCTGCGGAATATGTCAGGCTCTGCAGGCTGTGGGACAGGGGGTGTAATGCTCTGCAGGCTGTGGGACAGGGGGTGTAATGCTCTGCAGGCTGTGGGACAGGGGGTGTAATGCTCTGCAGGCTGTGGGACAGGGGGTGTAATGCTCTGCAGGCTGTGGGACAGGGGTTTAATGCTCTGCAGGCTGTGGGACACGGGGTGTAATGCTCTGCAGGCTGTGGGACAGGGGGTGTAATGCTCTGCAGGCTGTGGGACAGGGGGTGTAATGCTCTGCAGGCTGTGGGACAGGGGTTTAATGCTCTGCAGGCTGTGGACAGGGGTTTAATGCTCTGCAGGCTGTGGGACACGGGTGTAATGCTCTGCAGGCTGTGGGACAGGGGGTGTAATGCTCTGCAGGCTGTGGGACACGGGGTGTAATGCTCTGCAGGCTGTGGGACACGGGGTGGTAATGCTCTGCAGGCTGTGGGACAGGGGGTGTAATGCTCTGCAGGCTGTGGGACAGGGGGTGTAATGCTCTGCAGGCTGTGGGACAGGGGTTTAATGCTCTGCAGGCTGTGGGACACGGGTGTAATGCTCTGCAGGCTGTGGACAGGGGGTGTAATGCTCTGCAGGCTGTGGGGACAGGGGGTGTAATGCTCTGCAGGCTGTGGACACGGGTGTAATGCTCTGCAGGCTGTGGGACAGGGGGTGTAATGCTTCTGCAGGCTGTGGGACAGGGGGTGTAATGCTCTGCAGGCTGTTGGGAACAGGGGGTGTAATGCTCTGCAGGCTGTGGGACAGGGGGTGTAATGCTCTGCAGGCTGTGGGACAGGGGGTGTAATGCTCTGCAGGCTGTGGGACAGGCGGTGTAATGCTCTGCAGGCTGTGGGGACAGGCGGTGTAATGCTCTGCAGGCTGTGGGACAGGGGGTGTAATGCTCTGCAGGCTGTGGGACAGGCGGTTGTAATGCTCTGCAGGCCTGTGGGACAGGCGGTGTAATGCTCTGCAGGCTGTTGGGACAGGCGGTGTAATGCTCTGCAGGCTGTGGGACAGGCGGGTGTAATGCTCTGCAGGCTGTGGGACAGGCGGTGTAATGCTCTGCAGGCCTGTGGGACAGGGGGTGTAATGCTCTGCAGGCTGTGGGACAGGGGGTGTAATGCTCTGCAGGCTGTGGGACAGGGGGTGTAATGCTCTGCAGGCTGTGGGACAGGGGGTGTAACGCTCTGCAGGCTGTGGGACAGGCGGTGTAATGCTCTGCAGGCTGTGGGACAGGGGGTGTAACGCTCTGCAGTCAGTGACGCAATACCGTGCAAGCTTAGCAGAGCAGTACAGAGCCCGGTGAGTGAGTGCCCCGGTGCATGATGGGTGAGTCACACAGGGAGGGGGAGGGGGAGATGGTGTAATCGGAATCTGAGGTAAACAACGCACTGCGGTCTGATGCAATGTCAGGGGGGTGGGCGGGGCGGAGGGAGGAGGAGGCGGGGCGGAGGGAGGAGGAGGCGGGGCAGAGAGCGGCTATAAAGGGGAAGCACAAAGGCTGCAGATCAAAACAATCACAGAGACTGAGTGACAGCGACTGAGGCGCCGCAGCTTCCGAACAGCACCCACTCAGCTCCCACTCAGCACCCACTCAGCACCCACTCAGCACCCACTCAGCTCCCACTCAGCACCCACTCAGCTCCCACTCAGCACCCACACAGCACCCACCCAGCACCCGGAGAAGCCGCACTCTCCCAGCAGGATGAAAACCTCCTACGTTGAGGCCCAGAAGCTGCAGCCCACGGACTTCGAGGTCCAGTACTTTGACCAGTACGAATATTACAACCTGACCGACCGTTACGCACGTAAGTACCAGGGTGTTGCTGAACTACATGTCCCAGAATCCTCAGCTATCCCAAGGCAAGTTTAACCCCAGTGAGAGGATTTCAGGGATGGGGGCTGGAAGGAAATGTGCACATTAACCCTTTCCAGTCTGGCTGGGGCAATAGGCTGTGGGCCTCTCAGACTAACGTGGCATATTGTGCCCCCCCAGTGCCCGCAGCTGCCAGGAAAGGCCGGACCAAGAAGGAGGCTGAAGCCAACACCAACAGGGAGAGCCCAGGTGGCCATGAGAGGAAGATCGCTGGCAAACTGCAGCGCAGCGAGGGCAAGAAGAAGGGCAAAGCTGGCAAGGTGTGAGGCACAGGTGAGTGCTAATAGGGCTGGAAAAACATAAACAACACCCCCCCCCCCACCTGAGACATTTCCAGATAAGGAAACAACAAACATAGGCATGTGTCATTATCACATGACTGCCTGGCTTCCAATCACAGCCTGGGGGAGTGGCAAATATGTAAACAGTAAGCGGTGAAGGAATGTATTACATGTGGCTTGTATCCAATCACATCCTGGGGGAGTGGCCAATATGTAAAGTAGTGACTATCACATGATGGCTGTACCCACCCCGTACCATGGATACATATAAAGAACATAAACAACCCCCCCCCCATAAACACACAGCACATTCTGTATCAATGTAAGGGCCCTGCCAGGGAGGTGGGTGCTGATGTGGAGCAAGTGGGTGCTCAGGGGCAGATTTGTGGGTGCTCAGGGGCAGATTTGTGGGTGCTCAGGGGCAGATTTGTGGGTGCGGGGGGGGGGCCCACTGACCAAGAACACCGTATACTATATATTATTGTACCCTCAGGATAAACCTCCGGATGGCACCAAGACGCACGGACCGATGGCAACGAGACCGACCAAGAGAACTCGTACCGGATCATAGGGGGGAGACAGAAGCTCCGCCCCTCACAGGCAGAGACCACCCCCGAGCAAGGAGGAGAGAAGGGCAGAGTACTGTGACTCTAGTGTGGGAGCAGCAGAGCAGACGCCTCCTTTAACCTCTTCATGGCTGTAGCTAGAAAGGCTGGGAAGCGGTGGGGCAGCTATTAACCCTTTCAGGGCTGGCATGAGAACCGCCTGGGTATGAAATAAACAGAATGTTTTGCTAAATTGCTTGTGTGTTTTATTTTATCTTTACTGAATCGTTTCTATGGCAATCACCCCCCCCCCCCCCCCCCCCCCCATATGCCACTTACACACTGCCGGCGTCAGAAAATAATTTATTTGGTGTAAAAAAGCAAAAACATAAGATCAGAGACTGCTACATGGCAACACCCTCCCCGGACCCCCCAATACTGGCAGTGTTAGGTTTCACAGTTGGTTCTATTTATTATGAACAATTACATGTAAAAAGGCACTAGGAGATCTATCAGGGGAGCCACTGCCCAGACCGTGCCCACAGCGAGGTGCTCAGTATCACTATACACGGCCGCCAGTCCCTTTCATTGCAGTAGTGTTTGTGGCTGATGGGAAGGAGGGTTCGGATCGATGCCGGTTCTGTCTCTCAGATAATTAGGGACTGTAACAAATACACAGTAGGGCTCTGCTGCTGCGCCCCAACAGAATGTTCCAATAAAAACTGGTTAGTCCAGTCTGTAGGGGGAAGGAAGTAGAGTAGCCGCGGGTTGCCCAGCTGATGCCCAGTCTGTAGGGGGAGGGGGAATAGAGAAGCCGCAGGTTGCCCAGCTGATGCCCAGTCTGTAGGCGGAGGGGAATAGAGTAGCAGCGGGTTGCCCAGCTGATGCCCAGTCTGTAGGTAGAGGGAAGTAGAGTAGCCGCAGGTTGCCCAGCTGAAGCCCAGTCTGTAGGTGGAAGGGAGTAGAGTAGCCGCGGGTTGCCCAGCTGATGCCCAGTCTGTAGGTGGAGGGGAGTAGAGTAGCCGCGGGTTGCCCAGCTGATGCCCAGTCTGTAGGTGGAAGGGAGTAGAGAAGCCGCAGGTTGCCCAGCTGATGCCCAGTCTGTAGGTGGAAGGGAGTAGAGAAGCCGCGGGTTGCCCAGCTGATGCCCAGTCTGTAGGAGGAGGGGAGTAGAGAAGCCGCAGGTTGCCCAGCTGATGCCCAGTCTGTAGGTGGAGGGGAGTAGAGTAGCCGCAGGTTGCCCAGCTGATGCCCAGTCTGTAGATGGAGGGGAGTAGAGTAGCTGCAGGTTGCCCAGCTGATGCCCAGTCTGTAGGTGGAGGGGAGTAGCCGCAGGTTGCCCAGCTGATGCCCAGTCCGTAGGTGGAGGGGAGTAGAGTAGCCGCAGGTTGCCCAGCTGATGCCCAGTCCGTAGGTGGAGGGGAGTAAGTAGTCATGGAATAATCTCAGATGCTGGCCCAGTAGCACCGGTACTAATGGGCATAGGGTAGGGGGCATTTGTAAGATGATGCTTTGATGAGGTAAGTAAGAGTGTTAATGCCACGCAGGCTCTCTGGTTACATCGATGGCAGAAAAGGCTGGCAGCCCTTCTTCGCGCCACAAGAGATGGTTCCGGTATCAGCTCATGTCGTGCTCGCCCACGCTCTGCTTCAGGTAATCCTCGTAGAGTTGCTTCTGCAAAACCAGAGAGTAAATGAGAGGGTTCAGTAATATACAGGGAGGCGGGCAGTGCCCACTGTGCCAGCGATGCTACTGGCTGTGTAGGGCAAGAGATAAGGCCATATACCGATACTAATAACTACGGGCCCCTGGGCATTATGCCAGCACCTCACCTTTTTGTGTGCCACCACATCATTAACGTAGGCATGGCGATCCAGCAGGTACCGGCGCTGCTTCTTACCCAGAGTCTCACAGGTCCTGTGGGGGCAAAAGAACCGGTGACCCCGTGGCTCCTTGTGTCATTTCCACCCCCCCCCGAGCTACCACCCCCCGACATTACCTGAAACACCTCTGGGCCAGTAGCACAAACACCACAGACAAGATGGCCAACGTCACAAACACATGGGCCACGTAACCCTCAGGGAGCACCGACCACACAGACTGCAGAGGGGACTGAAAGGAAGAAGATTATCAGTAAATACCCACTGGCGCCCGGAGTCTCTCCATCAGGGCACGGGATTGGCCCTTACCAGGTACAGCGCCAGGGCTTCAGCTCCATCCCTGCCCAGCACTGCCAGCCACACCTCCTCAGGGATTGTGCCGAATAGGGCGGAGGCCAATAGGAAGAGCGGAATCATCAGTCCCATCAGGCCAAACATGCAGCCTCGGAGGCGGGCGCGCCGGTTACTGCCGATGGTGTCACTGATGGGAGACAGAATGAGAGTCGGGGTGCCACTAACATCCCACCCACTGACACCCAAACAACAGAGACCCCCTAAACACTCACTCGTCCTCCTGTAACTTGGCCTCGATGCTCTCTGTCAGCCTCTGGCAGTCTTTCCCCAGGGTGTTCAGCGTGTTCTGGACCGTCTGCGTGATCGTCTTCTCTATGGTCTTGCACACTTCCTCTATCTGATTCACACAGCGGCTCGGCTGGGGGGGCACAGAACATTACTGCAGGTTTCTATCTGGGGGCACCAAACCCATGGGAGTCCCTACAAGCCCTTACCTTGTTAGGGTTGGGTATATAGAAGGTTGGGGGGCACCAAGCCCGTACGTGCCCTTACCTTGTTAGGGTTGGGTATATAGATGGTGGGGGGTACCAAGCCCGTACGTGCCCTTACCTTGTTAGGGTTGGGTATATAGATGGTGGGGGGCACCAAGCTCGTACGTGCCTTTACCTTGTTAGAGTTGGGTATATATGGGGGCACCAAGCCCGTACGTGCCCTTACCTTGTTAGGGTTGGGTATATATGGGGGCACCAAGCCCGTACGTGCCCTTACCTTGTTAGGGTTGGGTATATAGATGGTGGGGGCACCAAGCCCGTACGTGCCCTTACCTTGTTAGGGTTGGGTATATATGGGGGCACCAAGCCCGTACGTGCCCTTACCTTGTTAGGGTTGGGTATATATGGGGGCACCAAGCCCGTACGTGCCCTTACCTTGTTAGGGTTGGGTATATATGGGGGCACCAAGCCCGTACGTGCCCTTACCTTGTTAGGGTTGGGTATATATGGGGCACCAAGCCCGTACGTGCCCTTACCTTGTTAGGGTTGGGTATATATGGGGGCACCAAGCCCGTACGTGCCCTTACCTTGTTAGGGTTGGGTATATATGGGGGCACCAAGCCCGTACGTGCCCTTACCTTGTTAGGGTTGGGTATATATGGGGGCACCAAGCCCGTACGTGCCCTTACCTTGTTAGGGTTGGGTATATATGGGGGCACCAAGCCCGTACGTGCCCTTACCTTGTTAGGGTTGGGTATATATGGGGGCACCAAGCCCGTACGTGCCCTTACCTTGTTAGGGTTGGGTATATATGGGGGCACCAAGCCCGTACGTGCCCTTACCTTGTTAGGGTTGGGTATATAGATGGTGGGCATGTCGAAGCCGCACTTGTTGAGGCCGGGCCGCTTGCACAGCTCCTGGACAATCTGCATTAGGACTCTCTGACAGGGGGAAGCAGACAGACGGTGTATTACCCCTGTGAGCAGCGTACGGCAGCCCTGTACCTCTATGCATTACTGATCTATCACTGTGCCCCACGCTTCCCTGGGCAGGGGAGCCACCTACTGGCTGAGGGAGATAAGCAGTCCCCACCCAAGGTGCAGCGAGTGTTGCCTTTAATCTTCTCTCTATAAAGCCCCGCCCCCTTTCCCTCCTGTCAGTCACTCTCTCCTCTCTTTGAAGCCCTGCTCCCTTCCTATCTGTACCTGTCGGTCACTCTCTCCTCCTTTCTTTGAAGCCCCACCCCCTGTCTGTACCCGTCAGTCACTCTCCTCCTTTCTTTGAAGCCCCACCCCCTTCCTGTCTGTACCTGTCAGTCACTCTCTCCTCCTTTCTTTGAAGCCCCACCCCCTTCCTGTCTGTACCTGTCGGTCACTCTCTCCTCCTTTCTTTGAAGCCCCGCCCCCTTCCTGTCTGTACCTGTCGGTCACTCTCTCCTCCTTTCTTTGAAGCCCCACCCCCTGTCTGTACCCGTCAGTCACTCTCCTCCTTTCTTTGAAGCCCCACCCCCTTCCTGTCTGTACCTGTCAGTCACTCTCTCCTCTCTTTGAAGCCCTGCTCCCTTCCTGTCTGTACCTGTCGGTCACTCTCTCCTCCTTTCTTTGAAGCCCCACCCCCTGTCTGTACCCGTCAGTCACTCTCCTCCTTTCTTTAAAGCCCCACCCCCTTCCTGTCTGTACCTGTCGGTCACTCTCTCCTCCTTTCTTTGAAGCCCCGCCCCCTTCCTTCCTGTCTGTACCTGTCGGTCACTCTCTCCTCCTTTCTTTCAAGCCCCGCCCCCTTCCTGTCTGTACCTGTCGGTCACTCTCTCCTCCTTTCTTTCAAGCCCCGCCCCCTTCCTTCCCGTCTGTACCTGTCGGTCACTCTCTCCTCCGGCCTCGTCGGCCTTACTCAGGTAGAATCGCAGTTTCTCCCCATGATGCTCGTTGATTTTCTCCACGATATCCAGCGTTCGTTTGCAGAGGGCCTGGCCCATTGGGTCGAAGAACACCAGCACCAGGTCACACAGCTCCCCTGCGGCACACACAATTATTTGTGTTTTTTTTTAATTAACTTTTCCAGTTTGGAATCCCAGCAGTTACCTGGTTGCTACGGTTCCCACTAACTGGGGTCAGTGACCCCCATTTAAAAGCTGGAAAGAGTCAGAAGAAGGCGGCAAATAATGAAAAAAGCTATAAAACAAACAATGCTTAGAAGGGGCCACTCCATAACATTCTAAAGTCAAGTTGAAAGTGACCCACCCCATTATCCGTATCGCTGCTGTGATTGGCCGGCGCATTTCCTTAAAGCCATACGCACTCACCGAGCCACAGAAGGGCTTTGTTGACGTCAAATGGATATTTCATGTCCCCGTCCACCAGCCCCGGGGTATCCACGAATGTCACCAGGCTGAACTTCTTCTGGCGCGAAGTGGAAATTTCCGTTGAGAGGTACTCGGACACGCCTGTATGGGGGAAGGGGCGGAGTTACTGCCACACACTATATAAAGGGGCGGGACATTCCCATAGGCCTCGTGTAATATCAGCAAACTCACCCTCAAAGGTCTGTAAGGGCTTGAAGTGAGGATACAAGTGCATCGTGGCATCACCCTGCAGCGTAAGGGAAGAGAAAGTCAGCACTCACACTCACTGAGTAGCCACTCAATCCCTGCCAGTCGTATTTACCCTTTACAGCCCACGAGCCGACAGTCACACACTCACCGTCAGCGATTCCCTCTTGCGGCCGCTGGTTATAAAGGCAAATCCCTGCGTCTCGATGGCAACTCCCGTCCTCTGTATGTGCTCCTCGATATACCTGTGAGATAAGGGGGGTCCCATCATGCTTTGCACTCAGCCAGACAGGCCCCGCCCAATAACAGCCGGACAGGCCCCGCCCAATAATAGCAGCCGGACAGGCTCCGCCCAATAATAACAGCCGGACAGGCTCCGCCCAATAATAGCAGCCGGACGGGCCCGCCCAATAATAACAGCCGGACAAGCTCCGTCCAATAACATCGGCCCAGAACTTACCAGTTAATGAAGCTGCTCTTCCCGGCCGAGTGATTTCCCATCAGCATCACAAAGATCTTCTTGCGGGGGGGGAGGAAAGAGAGTCCCAGGTGGGAGGCGAGAGCGATGAGACCTACGGGAAATGGGCACACAATATGGGGGGGTCCCAATGAAACTAGAATGGGGGGGGTTCAATAGAATGATATAAACAAATGGAAGGGGCCTCTATGATATATATTAATGTGAGGGGGGGAAATAGAATGATATATATTAATGTGAGGGGGGCAATAAAATTATATATATTAATGTGAGGGGGGGCAATAGAATGATATATATTAATGTGAGGGGGGGCAATAGAATGATATATATTAATATGAGGGGGGGGCAATAGAATGATATATATTAATGTGAGGGGGGCCAATAGAAGGATATATATTAATGTGAGGGGGGCAATAGAATGATATATATTAATGTGAGGGGGGGCAATAGAATGATATATATTAATGTGAGGGGGGGCAATAGAATGATATATATTAATGTGAGGGGGGGCAATAGAATGATATATATTAATGTGAGGGGGGGCAATAGAATGATATATATTAATGTGAGGGGGGGCAATAGAATGATATATATTAATGTGAGGGGGGCAATAGAATGATATATATTAATGTGAGGGGGGCAATAGGAGGATATATATTAATGTGAGGGGGGGCAATAGGAGGATATATATTAATGTGAGGGGGGCAATAGAATGATATATATTAATGTGAGGGGGGGCAATAGAATGATATATATTAATGTGAGGGGGGGCAATAGAATGATATATATTAATGTGAGGGGGGCAATAGAATGATATATATTAATGTGAGGGGGGCAATAGGAGGATATATATTAATGTGAGGGGGGCAATAGAATGATATATATTAATGTGAGGGGGGCAATAGAATGATATATATTAATGTGAGGGGGGCAATAGAATGATATATATTAATGTGAGGGGGGCAATAGAATGATATATATCAGTGCTGTCCAACTTATGCGGTGCCGAGGGCCGGAATTTCTCTCGCATACATGGTGGAGGGCTGCTAATGGAAGCCAGTTTTGGCTACTCCCCCATTTTAAACCACACCCACTTCAAACCACACCCATTGTATCACAATGGTCGCTGCAGGGATATCAACCATCATTCATATGTTAAAGAATTACATTATGTCATATTAAGACACACCCTAAAATCCATATGCCTCATTCTCCCCTGTGGATAGCACAGCAACCCCCAGTACATAATTACACACCTTAGGGACCATTTAATGGCTATTTCCAACTGCTAACAAACTCCCAGAACAAACCCCTGCCAGGTTCACCTCCCACAGGCAGCATAGGGCAGGCAGGGTATGGCACACACAGGCAGCATAGGACAGGCAGAGTATGGCACACACAGGCAGCACTCTGCCTGTCCTATGCTGCCTGTGTGTGCCATACTCTGCCTGTCCTATGCTGCCTGTGGGTGCCATACCCTCCCTGTCCTATGCTGCCTGTGGGTGCCATACCCTCCCTGTCCTATGCTGCCTGTGGGTGCCATACCCTCCCTGCCCTATGCTGCCTGTGGGTGCCATACCCTCCCTGCCCTATGCTGCCTATGTGCCATACTCTGCCTACCCCATGTTGCCTATACACAGGCAGCATAGGCCAGGCAGTACATACAATGTCTGAGGTGTGAAGAAGTGAACAATGTGGGTGATTACAGCCTGAGCCTGAGGTGGGAACACTGCAGGGGTAGAACAATACAGAGATTAAAAGGTGGAACAACACAGGGGATTACATATTTAAACAATACAGGGGGATTACAGCCTGAATCTGAGGTGGAACCATGCAGGGGGGGCAGTTAATCTCAGTACTGATACCATTTAATGCTTACTCAAATTAAGCCATCAAAGCAGCCAGACAGGTGGGGGGCCACACAGAGGGGGGTCGAGGGCCTCATGCGGCCCGCGGGCCGCCAGTTGGACAGCACTGATATATATTAATGTGAGGGGGGGGGAATAGAATGATATATATTAATGTGAGGGGGGGGCAATAGAATGATATATATTAATGTGAGGGGGGGCAATAGAATGATATATATTAATGTGAGGGGGGGCAATAGAATGATATATATTAATGTGAGGGGGGAATAGAATGATATATATTAATGTGAGGGGGGAATAGAATGATATATATTAATGTGAGGGGGGGCAATAGAATGATATATATTAATGTGAGGGGGGGCAATAGAATGATATATATTAATGTGAGGGGGGGCAATAGGAGGATATATATTAATGTGAGGGGGGGCAATAGGAGGATATATATTAATGTGAGGGGGCAATAGGAGGATATATATTAATGTGAGGGGGCAATAGAATGATATATATTAATGTGAGGGGGGGCAATAGGAGGATATATATTAATGTGAGGGGGGGCAATAGGAGGATATATATTAATGTGAGGGGGGGCAATAGGAGGATATATATTAATGTGAGGGGGGGCAATAGAATGATATATATTAATGTGAGGGGGGCAATAAAATGATATATATTAATGTGAGGGGGGGCAATAGGAGGATATATATTAATGTGAGGGGGGGCAATAGGAGGATATATATTAATGTGAGGGGGGGCAATAGGAGGATATATATTAATGTGAGGGGGGGCAATAGAATGATATATATTAATGTGAGGGGGGGCAATAGAATGATATATATTAATGTGAGGGGGGGCAATAGAATGATATATATTAATGTGAGGGGGGCAATAGGAGGATATATATTAATGTGGGGGGGGGCAATAGAATGATATATATTAATGTGAGGGGGGCAATAGAATGATATATATTAATGTGGGGGGGGCAATAGAATGATATATATTAATGTGAGGGGGGGCAATAGAATGATATATATTAATGTGAGGGGGGGCAATAGAATGATATATATTAATGTGAGGGGGGCAATAGAATGATATATATTAATGTGGGGGGGGCAATAGAATGATATATATTAATGTGGGGGGGGCAATAGAATGATATATATTAATGTGAGGGGGGGCAATAGAATGATATATATTAATGTGAGGGGGGGCAATAGAATGATATATATTAATGTGAGCAGTGTTTGTACATGGGGGGGGGGATACAAGTCACTAGGGAGCCCCCCAGGGCACAAAAGGACTGGGGAAGGGTTTCCTGCCTCTTACCGGTTTCGGGGTCGCTGTACAGGGAGTGACAGTCCCGCAAGATCCGTTCATTTACAGACACGACCCCCGACATGGCCTCGGCATTGGCCGCCGCTCGCACCTTCACTTTCCCGGACATGTTGCACCTCTGGCAGCCTGAGCAGAGCCGGCTCTTTTCCCTTTAGCGCTAATCCCCGCCAGTGCCTCCGGGAACTGTAGTTCGCATTGCTCCTCTATCCCTCGGGATCAACTCGCCGCTCTCAGCCCGACGAACTACAACCCCCGGCATGCAACGCGATTAATGCAGCCAACGTGTCCCGACGTTGCAACGTGTCAGATCGCAGAGACGAGCTGGCTGTCATAAAATGACGTTGGGAAGCTTCGCGCCGCCATGTTTGTTAAGGCATAACGGATTTCTGTGCGGCACAATTTTGTTTATTTAGAAAAATAACCTTGAAGGGGCATTTGGGTGCAAAATAGCTAGGCTGATCTGAAATGGGACTGAATTTGCAACATGGAACGTTTGTTTGTGTGAATGTAGAGCTTATGGCGGGAACCGTTAAGACACGCCCATCCCCAGTTTGAAAACCGAACCGGGCCAATAGCAGCTCTGTGGGGAGCTCCAATAAAGGTGCAGTTTTTAAAGTTAATTATCATTTTTATACCAGAATAAAACCAACGCCATATGTTATTTATTATTGCCTACTTGAATGGGGGGATTTGCCATTTAGTTTATAATTTTATTTTTTGTAGTTATTTCATTTTTTGTTTATCTGGTTGCTAGGGTCGAAATTACCTTGGCAACTAGGGAGTGGTTTGAATGAGAGACTGGAATATGTATAGGAGAAGATCAGAATAGTATATCAATAAAACTGGAGCCTCACAGAGCAACAGTTTTCTGGCTGCCGGGGTCGCTGACCCCCATTCAGAAGCTGCATGGAGACCAGTTGCATACCCCCCAACTGTCCTGCTTTTCGCGGGACAGTCCCGGTTTTTACAGCGCGTCCCGCTGTCCCGGATTGTTCAATGAATGTCGCGCATTACGGAAATGCAGAACATTCATTAAACTATCCAGGCCAGTGGGATGCGCTGGCTACAGCCGAACCGCTCCGACTCCGGCTCCGTCTCTTCTTGCGGCTCCTGCTTCTTATTCGGCTCCTCGTACGGCGGCAACAGGTCCTTTTATAAGGTTGCGCCCGTGCGCACGTGTGACGTCATACTACGCACGGGCGAGGAGCCGAATAAGGAGCAGGAGCCACAAGAAGTCTATGGGGGGCACTATGCATGGGGGGAATTTTCTATTGGAGGTACTCTCTATGGGGGAAATTGGGGGGCTACTGTGTATGGGGGCACTGTGTATGGGGGACACTGTGTATGGGGGGCTCTGTGTATGGGGGGCACTATATGGGGGGACACTGTGTAAGGAGGGCTACTGTGTATGGGGGGTACTGTGTATGGGGGACACTGTATATGGGGGACACTGTATGGGGGGCACTGTGTAAGGAGGGCTACTGTGTATGGGTGGCACTGTGTAAGGAGGGCTACTGTGTATGGGTGGCACTGTGTATGGGGGTACTGTGTATGGGGGACACTGTATGGGGGGGCACTATGTAAGGAGGGCTACTGTGTATGGGGGGTACTGTGTATGGGGGGCACTGTATATGGGGGGCACTGTGTAAGGAGGGCTACTGTGTATTGGTGGCACTGTGTATGGGGGACACTGTATGGGGGGCACTGTGTAAGGAGGGCTACTGTGTATGGGGGGCACTGTGTATGGGGGACACTGTATGGGGGACACTGTGTAAGGAGGGCTACTGTGTATGGGGGGCACTGTGTAAGGAGGGCTACTGTGTATGGGGGGCACTGTGTATGGGGGACACTGTATGGGGGACACTGTGTAAGGAGGGCTACTGTGTATGGGGGGCACTGTGTATGGGGGCACTGTGTATGGGGGTACTATGTATGGGGGTACTGTGTATGGGGGCACTGTGTATGGGGGGTATTGTGTATGGGGGCATTGTGTATGGAGGGTACTTTCTATGGGGGCACTGTGTATGGGGGCTACTGTCTGTGGGGCAATTGAGGGCATGGTCTATGGCAGGGATCCCCAACCTTTCTTACTCGGGAGCCACAGTCAAATGTAAAAAGACTTGGAGAGCAACACAAGCACCATAAAAGTTCATGGAGGAGCCAAATAAGGGCTGTGATTGGCTATTAGGGGCCTCTTTGCACCCTATCAGCTTACAGGGGCTTTATTTGGTAGGAAATCTTGTTTTTGTTCAACCAAAACTTGCCCCCAAGTCAGGAATTCAAAAATAACTACCTGGTTTGGGGGCACTGAGAGCAACATCCAAGGGGTTGGGGAGCAACATGTTGCCCCTGAGCCACTGGTTGGGGATCACTGGTCTATGGGGTCAATTGGGGGCACTGTCTATGGGGGGTACTGTTTATGGGGGCAAATGGGGCACTGTCTATGGGGGTGCTGTCTATTGGGCCATCGGGGGCACTATTTTAAAAATGAATTTTAAAAATGGGGTGTTGCGATTGGGGCGTGGCCACAAAGTGGGCGTGGTCAAGCAATTTTGCAAATTTTGCCAAAAAATGTTGGGAGGTATGCAGTTGCTTAGAATTTGCCATTCTATAACGTACTAAAGGTTAATGTAAATGCGACCCCCCCCTACTAACAGTGAGAGAAGTCAGACGATAAGATGAGTGAAAAGATCTTTTTAATAGAAGAGAATCAAATGCGAAAATGCAGTAACTTCGATATGAAAACTCGTTATTATGGGCCCGGGCCCTGCCCATCAGATCTGGGTGCAGAAATCCAGGCCAGTTCCGTCCATTCTCCGTTTATATTCCCAGTCAAACAATTCATTCTGGGCCACCAGGAAGTGGTTCTTCCAGTCCCCGACAATCCCTGCCGGGCAGAATAGAGAGTTAGGGCTGAATGTTGGGCACAGCAGGGGGCAAATACGCTTCCTGGCCCAATTGTATATATAAAGGAGGCCTGTGCATCCTAAAGCTTTCACCTGTTGTTAAACTGCAGCTCCATTGGGGAGGTGGGTGCCATTGGGTGCTGGAAATTGTACTTCAACAGCAGGGGATGTAGGTTTGGCAGCCATTACTGTCTCCATCTTGCCCTACTGTCTCCATCTTGCCCTACTGTCACCATCTTGCCCTACTGTCTCCATCTTGCCCTACTGTCACCATCTTGCCCTACTGTCACCATCTTGTCCTACTGTCTCCATCTTGCCCTACTGTTTCCATCTTGTCCTACTGTCACCATATTGCCCTACTGTCTCCATCTTGCCCTACTGTCACCATCTTGCCCTACTGTCTCCATCTTGTCCTACTGTCACCATCTTGCCCTACTGTCTCCATCTTGCCCTACTGTCTCCAACTTGCCCTACTGTCTCCATCTTGCCCTACTGTCACCATCTTGCCCTACTGTCCCCATCTTGCCCTACTGTCTCCATCTTGTCCTACTGTTTCCATCTTGCCCTACTGTCACCATCTTGCCCTACTGTCTCCATCTTGCCCTACTGTCACCATCTTGCCCTACTGTCTCCATCTTGCCCTACTGTCTCCATCTTGCCCTACTGTCTCCATCTTGCCCTACTGTCACCATCTTGCCCTACTGTCTCCATCTTGCCCTACTGTCTCCATCTTGCCCTACTGTCACCATCTTGCCCTACTGTCTCCATCTTGCCCTACTGTCTCCATCTTGCCCTTCTCTCACCATCTTGCCCTACTGTCACCATCTTGCCCTACTGTCACCATCTTGCCCTACTGTCACCATCTTGCCCTACTGTCTCCATCTTGCCCTACTGTCACCATCTTGCCCTACTGTCACCATCTTGCCCTACTGCACAAGCTGATCTCCTCTCTACAGATTCCTTGGAGCAGATGTTTTTTTAGATTTCTTAGCATTTGAGTCAATATTCAAAATAATCTTTTGGTAGAAGAGTAACTTGATCAAATGCTAAAGTGTTAAATCCATCAGCGTCACCATTTCTGTACCTTTCCGCATGAAAGGGGAGACAGATTGGTCCATCACAGTGGTGGGCATGGTGGTGTAATTAGCCATTGGGTTCTCCTTCATGGCCTGGAAGGTTGTGTGCTGGCAGATCTTCTCCAGAACCTCTTCAGGGAGATCCTTATCCAGGAAACTCTCGACCCTCTGAATCTCAAGCCTCAGATCCTGCGCGGTAAGAGAGAATCTCAGGAAGAATCGCATATACAGCAGCAGCACCGTACCCTTAAATACAAGGCCCCCAAATGCTTCATGACCCCCTTCCCACATCGTTTAATGATGATGATGGCTCCAAGCTATTCGGCAAGGTGCATAATGGCTAAGGGTGGGTGAATAAAGGAAAAGCCACTTATCTAAATAAATATCTACAAAGTTGAAGAAAAACAAGGTTTCTCACCTTCTTCATGTCCTCATAAAATACATACAGGACTCGATGCTTGTCTTTTGCCTTCCACCAGCCGTTTACATGGTCAAACCAACTGCCCCAAGGAACTGCAAGAAGAACATGTGCTGTTACAGCCCCTGGGGGCAATGATTCTCTAGGGGGTAAAGCCTGAAGGACAAGGTCAATTTGAAGGTTTGAGTTCATTTGCTTCCCTGGATATGTTGGAGACTCTAGGAGGGACCATATGTTTTATTTATCTTTACATATCAATGGGGACCTGATGACCTCTGCTCTATGGCCATTGTAGCATCTCATACATTTCACACAGACATCGCCACCTAGTGTCACGCGTGTATAAGTCCTCCCTGCCCACTTACGTGTCCCAGACAGGAATGCCATAAAGTAATCGTCCCAGGTCCCCGGGTCGGGGAGGCCTTTGGTCATCCTCTGGAAGTGAAAGTATGAGACCAGCGTGTCCTTCGCATTCCGTGCAACGTATATCACCTACGTGGGGTTTAAAATGAAAGTTTTAATAGGGACAGCATCAGGACCGGGCAACGGTTGCCATGGAGAGGCGTTCTGTGCATCAGTCTTGCCTTCCCACCATTACCTTACAGTTCTGCTTCCAAAATGATGGAGGGATCAGCTGTATGGGAAGGTGAGTTTTAAGGACCCGGGGGGGTTCCATCTCTTCGGCTAACTGCAGACCTAAAATAAATGCATGTACATAGTGAGCATTCACTTTATGTCTCCCAGTGTGATTGGCCAGGGTTCATGGGAGTCAGAGTTCTGCCCTAGTGAGTTTATAGGGGCAGTTGGATAAATGGAATTGGCTGGGCTTCACTGGTTGCATGGCGGTTCCATTACAATGAAGTGGTTGCAGGGCACCCGGCTGGATGAGCCCCACACCGAGGTTCTCAGGGAGTTGTGTGTGACAGCTAGAGGACTGCCCCGGTGCTATTTGCCACCCTGTAGGGCAGTTAGGACTGGAGCCTGTTGTGCCCAGACTGGATTTAGTGCATCTGTAGAAGCATCGGCACAACTGCAACTACAGAAGTATAAGCCAGTCCTTCCAGTCCTGGTATTATCTGATTGGAGAATACTGACCTGATGGCACCGGTTTGGGGGGCACTGCTTCGAGGAAGGGGTGTCTGTCATAAGTGGGGGCTCTGAGGCACTTGTTTGTGTCCCCTTCCTGGTAAATCATATCCACCACCTCCTGCATCCATGTGATTCCTGGGGAACGAGCGGAGAGAAGAGCTATCAGAGATGCCCAGGCCGCTGCGCTCTAGCTTTCGTTCAACTACAACTCCCAGCACCCCCTAGCAGTCTTATATATTATATACTGCCCCTTATAGGAATATGTCTGGTACCTGCTTTGGGGTATGAAGCCAACAAAACATCCTCAGGGTGAGCGCGAAAATTCCAGATGTCATTCCAGGCGTCGCATATGTTCTGATCCAGCGGAACCCCCAGAACCTGCCCCATCTGGGGTCGCTGCATCACAAACGACTGGAAAAGCGCTGAATTCTTCTCAAAGGCCATGAGTGGGGGGCAACGGGGAGCCGAGAGACGGGAAAGTGGGGAGCACAAGGCTGAGAGCAGGTGGAAGTGGGGGGTTTACATGATATGGAACTGTCCTGCAGGGAGACGCCAACACAAAGTCACACAAGGGCAACAGAAGGAACAAACTGCATTGGTTTCTATGGAGAGAAGGGAAATAAACAGAAAGCTTTCAGCCTAATCCTCACAGCAAGGGGCATTGGCACTGCCATTGGCATTTCCTCAGCCTCTGGGAGCCCCGAGCCCCCATCTTTATTGGCCCCCCATGCCTTTTACAAACATGAGAGGACTCTTTGGGCTGTGGCACACAGGGCAGTTTGACCCAGGGACAGAACTACAGAGAAAGCAGACCCTGTGGCCCCATTGCAAGGGGCCCAAAAGTGTAGAGAGCCATGTAAGGCCCTAAATAATTTCATTATATCTCGGTAGAATGGGTCAGCTTACCAGTGTTTGGGTTAATCCTAAATTTAGGGGGACCTAAAATAGTTTTGCTGCGGTGCCCATTAACTTTTTGTTAAGCCACTGTGCGCTGGGCCAAATTGGGCTGGCATCTGGCCTCCAGTGCAACTGGCCATCTGGCCTCCACTCCAATACATTATATAGCTTTAAGAAGGGGCTGAGTGGCTTCTTAGCAAGTGAGGGAATACAGGGGTATGGGAGATAGCTCTCAGTACCAGTTGCCCCAGTGACTGGTCCAATTGCCATCTTGGAGTCAGGAAGGAATTTTTTCCCCTCTGGGGCAAATTAGAGAGGCTTCAGATGGGTTTTTTTGCCTTCCTCTGGATCAACTAGCAGTTAGGCAGGTTATATATAGGCATTATGGTTGGACGTGATGGACGTATGTCTTTTTTCAACCTAACTTACTATGTTACTATGAATCCATTGGACATGGACCTATATAGACCCATTGGTAGGGGAACACTGGCTGATATTTCTCGGTAAGGACTTTGCGTTGGTTCCCAGTGACTATGCCCCAACCCATTGTGACTACTAACAGAATAGAACTGAAAGTGACTTACCTCCAGGCAATATTTCCAGGCAGCTTTGGGTTAGAAGGATACAAATCTTTTCCAGCCTTTTCGCTGTCTCTTGGCCCGACTGACAGTCAGCAACAGAAAAAAGGGCTTCTGTAGAGGCAAAGTCCTGCTGCTCAAATCTGCCAAGGGGCCGAGCTGTGAAATACTCCAAATCCGACCCAGTAAAGATGCTAAACAAACCCTTTCAGGACTTTTCCAAGTGGGTCAGGAGGCCTCATCCAAACGCCTTCCTTCCTCACTCTATGACTCTCCCACAGCGATAAACAATTAATGGCTACCTGGCACCCAAGAGCGCCCAGCTGTCCAAAAACTATTGGAAGAGGGTAGAGGCACAGAGACAAAGTTTATTTACATTTTGGGTTAAAGATTAATTCAGAAGGCAAATTACAGCAGAACATGTTCCACTAGAGATGGTTTCCAGATATCTGGGTCAGGAGCCAAGGAACGTCTAGCTTCACTCCCCTTAAGGCGCCCTGACACTACGGAGATAAGAAGGTAGGTTGGGTTATTTGAGCCGTCGATTGAACCCGATGGATGTTTGTTGATTATGAGAAGTCACAGATTAGGCCCAGCATTATGTATGGGTAGATGCCTACAAGCCCACCCTCGGAGACCTCATTAGAACAGAATTTGGGAAGAGGCTGAGTTTGAATTTCTACAACATTCAGCTTGGAACAAGGTGGCAAACAGAGGAGAACCTTCCTGTTACTTCCAGCTGTATCTCTCTGTTCCGCTATTGGGTCCCCCCAGTGCAGATTAATGGGAGATATAATTAGGGATTGTTAGCCTGTGCCCTTGGCCGTATCCACCCATAGCCCTGCTATGAAACATCTTTAATTATCACTGAAGAGCGTGTAACATTAAGCAAAGATCCAGTGGGAAACCTGAGCTTTCTCACTGAGTGTTTGGATTCCAAGATGGCGGCCACAATGGAGGAGAAGCGGGAGAGAAGGAACGTTTGACGAGGGGCATTAGAAGTGGATTTATGGACCGAAGGAGAGAGGACGAGGCAAGAAGCAGAATGGAGGCAGGGGGGCCACAACATAGAACCTGTATGTATATCTTTATTTATTTAAATTATTTATTGCTAATTTGGGTCCCAAATCCACAAACTAAAGGGGTGCTCGGGTCGCCTTACCCCATCACAGCCCATTCCCCAGTATTTATTAGTATAATGGGAGCAGTCAGACCTTGCCTGCTCAGAATTAAGAGATGCCCCGTGTCCCTCTCCTTCCTGGGCAGATGTGTCCCAGGCTCTTGCCCATTGCCTTATGACCACCGGGAGCGTCACCTTGCAGATACAGGTATTCGTGCTACACTCGAGACCCCTAGGCCACACCCACAGGCACTTCACCTTGCACATACAGGTATTCGTGCTACACTCGAGACCCCTAGGCCACACCCACAGGCGCTTCACCTTGCACATACAGGTATTCGTGCTACACTCGAGACCCCTAGGCCACACCCACAGGCGCTTCACCTTGCAGATACAGGTATTCGTGCTACACTCGAGACCCCTAGGCCACACCCACAGGAGATCCCCATGTAATCAGTGGTGGGATTGGCTGCACCAGTGATGATTTTGTTTGAGGCCTAAACTGCTATAGTTGGGTAAGGCTTGGGTGGCAGCACTTGGTAAAGGAATTCTAGGGCCCAGAGGCTAGAAAGTCGCATAGCTGTGCCCAGCAGGCCGGACCCCAGAACAACCACCAGAATAACATACCTTAGTCCCTGCATTCAGTCGGACCTGGTTTCTGACTTATAAGTTGAAATCTCCTGCTCCTTCCAGGGTCGAAGTGGAAGAGAAGAGCCTTCTGGGCAGCCTGGCAGAGACAAAGCTTTCTGGGGATGCACGGAATGGGAAGCAGGGGCAGGGGGTTGTTTTCTGTGCTCATTCCTGACTGCCTGACTCACTAAATACACACAGAAAATGCACTTGTGAAAGTGCTTCACAAACAGAAACTTTATGTACCCAATCACAGCCCGAGGCGGAAACTTGAGGTTTAACCATTGGAAATGTCCTATAAAAATGATTGATGTGACAAATGAGATATACATCAACGTTGGAACCTGCCATTTCCCACAAATATGAAATTATCAGAACAGGCCGCTCTATTGGTCGGGTAAGAACCCATCACTGACCTATGAAGAAGATGATGAAAGGGTTCGACCCACTCACATCTGAGAAATGGATTTGCATTCAGTAGAACATTCTTACCCTTCACTTAGTGCCAAGATATTTTATTATTGTATTTACACCAGTCCCTGCCCCAGTGGAGCTTACAGTCTACAGTCACATTCATGATGGTTTTATAAGGAGCCAATTATCTGTAGAGTGGGAGAAAAACCATGGGGACACGAGGAGAACATAAAAAACTCTTTGATTTCTATCTCAGGCACAATAGGCAGATCTATACTTTGGCCCAACAGGTTCCTTATGGCCTGTACAGAGGCACAAAGGTGCCACCAGGAAAGGGAGTCGTAGGAGAATCTCTTATTGGGCTCCATGTGCCTCTGGCTCCTCTGTACAATCTTGTGGGCACAGGTTGTCCCCTGTGTGAAGATGAGGAAGGGAATTCCCACCGGCTCCTTAGGCCCCATTCTCTATCAGAGTTCAGTGCGGAAGTTCAGCCCACTGCCCTCCATCTTCTTCTTGTATTCCTCATCAAAGATAATGTTCTGTGCCACCGTGAAATGGTTTCTCCAATCCCCCACGGTCCCTGGAACAAAGCAACGTGAACATCAACCTACTGCCCTTCAGCTGCTCCTCATCTCATATGCACAAAGCCTGGGAGGTGCCCATGGAAGGAAGAGAAGGTCAGGAGATCAAAGCAGGGATAATGCCCCACCAGGGGGTACAACTGACTAAACATGAAGGGAAGGAGGAAAGAAGAAGGGATGGAAGTTTAAAGCTGGAATCAAGGTGATGAGAACTGGGCCCTCAGTCCATTCCTACAGGGTTGGAACGTAGAGTGAAATCGAATTAAAAAGCATTGCCCCACTCAGTAACCCTTAGTAGTTAGTTGGCTTGGAAGAGTCTGGGGCAGCTCAAACCATGAACATAAATGTCTCATTGCTGGAATAGGTCAAATAGCCATGGAGGCACAGGGCAGCTCATGTTGGCTCCATACAAGTTGAGATGTTTTTGTACTGCTGCCATGTGTGGGGTGTCCAACCTAGTGCAGGATATGCAGAGGTGTAGGGACATCTCTGGACAGGTATTTCTTACTAACAATGTCATCTGACTGAGAGAATGTGATGGACATTAACGTTGTCCAGATAGAGATTGAGGGATACAGAAGCTTATAAACATGACCCAGAAGCTGCTCAGAGGAAGCTCCATTCTCTACAAAGTATACCCATACCTTTTCTCATGAATGGAGATATGGTTTGGTCCATGACAGCACTGGGAAGTGCTGTGTAATTTGCCATAGGGTTCTCCTTCATTGCCTGGAAGGAAGTGTGATACTTGATGTTCTCCAGAACCTCCTCAGATAAGTCCTTCCCGAGGAACTTTGTGACTTTGCGAATCTCACGCATTGGGTCCTACAATAAATGAGAAGCACAAAGGTTCTATCTGGGGTGGGACAATGACATTTCCCTATTATCCTGCAGAGGAACCTTCTCACCTCGATCATGTCCTCATAGAAGATAAAGAGAATCTGGTGTTTGTCCATAGCTTTCCCCCAGCCAATCACATGGTCAAACCAACTGCCCCATGGCACTGCAAGAAGGAAGAACTGGGGTTAGAAACCAAAGAAACCACTTATGAATAATTCTGTTTCTATTACAGATTCCTAACTTTGTTATCAGCAGCTTGAAGGTTCCCTATTGGCTGAGAGCTCACCATCTCCAGACAGGAATGTCGAGAAGTAATTCTCCCAGGTTCCGGGGGGCGGCAGACCCTTATTCATCTTTTGAAAGTAATAATAAGAAACCATACAGTCCTTGGCATTTCTGGCAACATAGACAGCCTGAAGGGGGAAAGGAATCCATATTCATACAGGTACAGTCACTGGCACAGAGTATATAATGGGCACAGGGCATGGGCATTATCTGCAGGAATGGGAGGGGTTATAGGGAGGGGTATATGTAGCAATGGGAGGAGTTATAGGGAGGGTTAGATGGAGCAATGGGAGGAGTTATTGGGAGAGGTATATGGAGCAATAGGAGGAGTTATAGGGAGGGGTATATGGGGCAATGGGAGGAGTTATAGGGAGGGGTATATGGAGCAATGGGAGGGGTTATAGGGAGGGGTATATGGAGCAATGGGAGGGGTTATAGGAAGGGGTATATGTTACAATAGGAGGAGTTATAGGGAGGGGTATATGGAGTAATAGGAGGAGTTATAGGGAGGGGTATATGGAGCAATGGGAGGAGTTATAGGGAGGGGTATATGGAGCAATGGGAGGAGTTATAGGGAGGGGTATATGGAGCAATGGGAGGGGCTATATGGAGGGGTATATGGGGCAATGGGAGGAGTTATAGGGAGGGGTATATGGAGCAATGGGAGGAGTTATTGGGAGAGGTATATGGAGCAATAGGAGGAGTTATAGGGAGGGGTATATGGGACAATGGGAGGAGTTATAGGGAGGGGTATATGTAGCAATAGGAGGAGTTATAGGGAGGGGTATATGGGGCAATGGGAGGAGTTATAGGAGGGTTATATGGAGCAATGGGAGGGGTTATAGGGAGGGGTATATGGAGCAATGGGAGGGGTTATAGGGAGGGGTATATGGGGCAATGGGAGGAGTTATAGGAGGGTTATATGGAGCAATGGGAGGGGTTATAGGGAGGGGTATATGGAGCAATGGGAGGGGTTATAGGGAGGGTTATATGGAGCAATGGGAGGAGTTATAGGGAGGGGTATATGGGGCAATGAGAGGAGTTATAGGGAGGGGTATATGGAGCAATGGGAGGGGTTATAGGGAGGGGTATATGGGGCAATGAGAGGAGTTATAGGGAGGGGTATATGGAGCAATGGGAGGAGTTATAGGGAGGGGTATATGGAGCAATGGGAGGAGTTATAGGGAGGGGTATATGGGGCAATGAGAGGAGTTATAGGGAGGGGTATATGGAACAATAGGAGGAGAATAACTGACCTTGACATTCTTCTCCCAAAAGGAGGGGGGCAGCAGGTTAATAGGTAAGTGAGTTTTTAGGACACGGGGGGATTTCATGGTTTGTGCCAACTCCACACCTAGAATGGAACAGTAGCAGTTATAGCCCTGATGGAAGGAATGGGAATATCACACATTTAAATAAATAAACATGACTGGGAAAGAGAGGGGAGGTTATGGGATAGGGACATTAGATTGTCAGCTCACTGGGGCAGGGGCGGGCCAAGCCGACCGAGAGCCCTAGGCAACCTGGACGGCCAACTCCGCCCACCTCCCTGCCCCCCCGAACGGTGCATGCGCGCCAAAGCACAGGAGGTGGTGCAGGGGGGGGCGGGGCGATTAGGTCGGTCATTGCCTCTGCCTCTAATGACAAGCGGCAGAGGCAATGACAAAGTAGCACTAGGGGTAGGAAGGAGAGGCCCCTCAATCATTGTGCCCTAGGCAGCTGCCTCTTCTGCCTACCTGCCCCAAGATAGTAAGCTCACTGGGGTAGGGACTGATGGGAATCTGATAGGGCCCTTAGAGTGTAAGCTCACTGGGGCAGGGACTGTTGGGAATGTGATAGGGCCCTTAGATTGTAAGCTCACTGGGGCAGGGGCTGATGGGAATGTGATAGGGACCTTAGATTGTAAGCTCACTGGGGCAGGGGCTGATGGGAATGGGATAGGGACCTTAGATTGTAAGCTCACTGGGGCAGGGACTGATGGGAATGTGATAGGGACCTTAGATTGTAAGCTCACTGGGGCAGGGGCTGATGGGAATGGGATAGGGACCTTAGATTGTAAGCTCACTGGGGCAGGGGCTGATGGGAATGGGATAGGGACCTTAGATTGTAAGCTCACTAGGGCAGGGACTGATGGGAATGGGATAGGGACCTTAGATTGTAAGCTCACTAGGGCAGGGACTGATGGGAATGGGATAGGGACCTTAGATTGTAAGCTCACTAGGGCAGGGACTGATGGGAATGGGATAGGGACCTTAGATTGTAAGCTCACTAGGGCAGGGACTGATGGGAATGGGATAGGGACCTTAGATTGTAAGCTCACTGGGGCAGGGACTGATGGGAATGTGATAGGGACCTTAGATTGTAAGCTCACTGGGGCAGGGGCTGATGGGAATGTGATAGGGACCTTAGATTGTAAGCTCACTGGGGCAGGGGCTGATGGGAATGGGATAGGGACCTTAGATTGTAAGCTCACTGGGGCAGGGACTGATGGGAATGGGATAGGGACCTTAGATTGTAAGCTCACTGGGGCAGGGACTGATGGGAATGTGATAGGGACCTTAGATTGTAAGCTCACTGGGGCAGGGGCTGATGGGAATGGGATAGGGACCTTAGAGTGTAAGCTCACTGGGGCAGGGGCTGATGGGAATGGGATAGGGACTTTAGATTGTAAGCTCACTGGGGCAGGGACTGATGGGAATGTGATAGGGACCTTAGATTGTAAGCTCACTGGGGCAGGGGCTGATGGGAATGGGATAGGGACTTTAGATTTTAAGCTCACTGGGGCAGGGACTGATGGGAATGGGATAGGGACCTTAGATTGTAAGCTCACTGGGGCAGGGGCTGATGGGAATGGGATAGGGACTTTAGATTTTAAGCTCACTGGGGCAGGGACTGATGGGAATGGGATAGGGACCCCTATAAGTCCTCCCACTGCTCCATATACCCCTCCCTATAACTCCTCCTATTGCTCGATATACCCCTCCCTATAACTCCTTATATTGCTCCATATACCCCTCCCTATAACTCCTCCCATTGCTCCTTATACCCCTCCCTATAACTCCTCCCATTGCTCCATATACCCCTCCCTATAACTCCTCCTATTGCTCGATATATCCCTCCCTATAACTCCTCCCATTGCTTCATATATCCCTCCCTATAACTCCTCCCATTGCTTCATATACCCCTCCCTATAACTCCTCCCATTACTCCATATACCCCTCCCTATAACTCCTCCCATTGCTCCATATACTCCTCCCTATAGCTCCTCCCACTGTGCAATGTAATTCTTGATTAATAGGTTGGGACCCAAGTCCCTCTGACCCTATATGGGTTCAGTCTGGGTTATTAGTGAGAGGCCCTGCAGTGCCAGTGTGGGGGTACAGGACCCCAGGAGCGCTGTGGGTGGAGTCTATTACCTGACGGCATGGGCTTTGGCGGTACCAGGTCTATGAATGGCACTTTGATGAAACACGGGGCCCTCCTGCCCTTCTGCGCGTCTCCCTCCTGTAATATCAGATCCACGATCTCCTGCATCCACGTTGTCCCTACGCACAGACACACACACCTGTACAGGTTAAAGGGGAACTAAACCCAACCGTAAAGCTGCCCCACAGCGCCCCCTAGTGCTCTATAGAAGTTGATGTAAAACCTACAAACAGATGGAGGAAAGGAGGCCCTCTCTGACTAACTAAACCCCTTGTACAATCAGCCCAACCCCTGGGAGGGAACAAAAGGATTATGGGGGAGATAAGGGGGGTTCTGGGCAGAAGAACAATGGAGTCCCTATGTAAGGGTGAAACCGCAGCGAGATTGTCAGTTCTGCTCCATTAGACAAAGGGAAGGAAGGAATCGTGGGAAAGTGCTTTGTGCTATAAAGCCTGTTGCCGGGCAGACAATGCAGGGATTAGTAGTTCCGCTATATCCTTTCCCCTGCGCTGCCCAACCCGTTGTTCTGCCGATAAATCCGATCTCAGTATTTCCCCCCCATTGTGTTATTTATTGTGGGAATGTTCTCACCTGGGCTGGACCGGTGCCGGAATGGGTTCTGATTCCCCTGGGAACTAAATACAGAGTGACACAGCAGCACCCACAGGGTGACAGGGAGTTGCACTATGTACAGAGTGACACAGCAGCACCCACAGGGTGACAGGGAGTTGCACTATGTACAGAGTGACACAGCAGCACCCACAGGGTGACAGGGAGTTGCACTATGTACAGAGTGACACAGCAGCACCCACAGGGTGACAGGGGGTTGCACTATGTACAGAGTGACACAGCAGCACCCACAGGGTGACAGGGAGATGCACTATGTACAGAGTGACACAGCAGCACCCACAGGGTGACAGGGAGTTGCACTATGTACAGAGTGACACAGCAGCACCCACAGGGTGACAGGGAGATGCACTATGTACAGAGTGACACAGCAGCACCCACAGGGTGACAGGGGGTTGCACTATGTACAGAGTGACACAGCAGCACCCACAGGGTGACAGGGAGATGCACTATGTACAGAGTGACACAGCAGCACCCACAGGGTGACAGGGAGTTGCACTATGTACAGAGTGACACAGCAGCACCCACAGGGTGACAGGGAGTTGCACTATGTACAGAGTGACACAGCAGCACCCACAGGGTGACAGGGGGTTGCACTATGTACAGAGTGACACAGCAGCACCCACAGGGTGACAGGGAGTTGCACTATGTACAGAGTGACACAGCAGCACCCACAGGGTGACAGGGGGTTGCACTATGTACAGAGTGACACAGCAGCACCCACAGGGTGACAGGGAGATGCACTATGTACAGAGTGACACAGCAGCACCCACAGGGTGACAGGGAGATGCACTATGTACAGAGTGACACAGCAGCACCCACAGGGTGACAGGGAGTTGCACTATGTACAGAGTGACACAGCAGCACCCACAGGGTGACAGGGGGTTGCACTATGTACAGAGTGACACAGCAGCACCCACAGGGTGACAGGGAGATGCACTATGTACAGAGTGACACAGCAGCACCCACAGGGTGACAGGGAGATGCACTATGTACAGAGTGACACAGCAGCACCCACAGGGTGACAGGGAGATGCACTATGTACAGAGTGACACAGCAGCACCCACAGGGTGACAGGGGGTTGCACTATGTACAGAGTGACACAGCAGCACCCACAGGGTGACAGGGAGATGCACTATGTACAGAGTGACACAGCAGCACCCACAGGGTGACAGGGAGTTGCACTATGTACAGAGTGACACAGCAGCACCCACAGGGTGACAGGGAGTTGCACTATGTACAGAGTGACACAGCAGCACCCACAGGGTGACAGGGGGTTGCACTATGTACAGAGTGACACAGCAGCACCCACAGGGTGACAGGGAGTTGCACTATGTACAGAGTGACACAGCAGCACCCACAGGGTGACAGGGGGTTGCACTATGTACAGAGTGACACAGCAGCACCCACAGGGTGACAGGGAGTTGCACTATGTACAGAGTGACACAGCAGCACCCACAGGGTGACAGGGAGTTGCACTATGTACAGAGTGACACAGCAGCACCCACAGGGTGACAGGGGGTTGCACTATGTACAGAGTGACACAGCAGCACCCACAGGGTGACAGGGGGTTGCACTATGTACAGAGTGACACAGCAGCACCCACAGGGTGACAGGGAGTTGCACTATGTACAGAGTGACACAGCAGCACCCACAGGGTGACAGGGGGTTGCACTATGTACAGAGTGACACAGCAGCACCCACAGGGTGACAGGGAGTTGCACTATGTACAGAGTGACACAGCAGCACCCACAGGGTGACAGGGGGTTGCACTATGTACAGAGTGACACAGCAGCACCCACAGGGTGACAGGGAGTTGCACTATGTACAGAGTGACACAGCAGCACCCACAGGGTGACAGGGGGTTGCACTATGTACAGAGTGACACAGCAGCACCCACAGGGTGACAGGGAGTTGCACTATGTACAGAGTGACACAGCAGCACCCACAGGGTGACAGGGAGTTGCACTATGTACAGAGTGACACAGCAGCACCCACAGGGTGACAGGGGGTTGCACTATGTACAGAGTGACACAGCAGCACCCACAGGGTGACAGGGGGTTGCACTATGTACAGAGTGACACAGCAGCACCCACAGGGTGACAGGGAGTTGCACTATGTACAGAGTGACACAGCAGCACCCACAGGGTGACAGGGAGTTGCACTATATACAGAGTGACACAGCAGCACCCACAGGGTGACAGGGAGATGCACTATGTACAGAGTGACACAGCAGCACCCACAGGGTGACAGGGAGTTGCACTATGTACAGAGTGACACAGCAGCACCCACAGGGTGACAGGGAGTTGCACTATGTACAGAGTGACACAGCAGCACCCACAGGGTGACAGGGAGTTGCACTATGTACAGAGTGACACAGCAGCACCCACAGGGTGACAGGAAGTTGCACTATGTACAGAGTGACACAGCAGCACCCACAGGGTGACAGGGGGTTGCACTATGTACAGAGTGACACAGCAGCACCCACAGGGTGACAGGGAGTTGCACTATGTACAGAGTGACACAGCAGCACCCACAGGGTGACAGGGGGTTGCACTATGTACAGAGTGACACAGCAGCACCCACAGGGTGACAGGGAGTTGCACTATGTACAGAGTGACACAGCAGCACCCACAGGGTGACAGGGAGTTGCACTATGTACAGAGTGACACAGCAGCACCCACAGGGTGACAGGGGGTTGCACTATGTACAGAGTGACACAGCAGCATCCACAGGGTGACAGGGAGTTGCACTATGTACAGAGTGACACAGCAGCACCCACAGGGTGACAGGGGGTTGCACTATGTACAGAGTGACACAGCAGCACCCACAGGGTGACAGGGAGTTGCACTATGTACAGAGTGACACAGCAGCACCCACAGGGTGACAGGGGGTTGCACTATGTACAGAGTGACACAGCAGCACCCACAGGGTGACAGGGAGTTGCACTATGTACAGAGTGACACAGCAGCACCCACAGGGTGACAGGGAGTTGCACTATGTACAGAGTGACACAGCAGCACCCACAGGGTGACAGGGGGTTGCACTATGTACAGAGTGACACAGCAGCACCCACAGGGTGACAGGGAGTTGCACTATGTACAGAGTGACACAGCAGCACCCACAGGGTGACAGGGAGTTGCACTATGTACAGAGTGACACAGCAGCACCCACAGGGTGACAGGGGGTTGCACTATGTACAGAGTGACACAGCAGCACCCACAGGGTGACAGGGAGTTGCACTATGTACAGAGTGACACAGCAGCACCCACAGGGTGACAGGGAGTTGCACTATGTACAGAGTGACACAGCAGCACCCACAGGGTGACAGGGGGTTGCACTATGTACAGAGTGACACAGCAGCACCCACAGGGTGACAGGGGGTTGCACTATGTACAGAGTGACACAGCAGCACCCACAGGGTGATAGGGGGTTGCACTATGTACAGAGTGACACAGCAGCACCCACAGGGTGACAGGGGGTTGCACTATGTACAGAGTGACACAGCAGCACCCACAGGGTGACAGGGGGTTGCACTATGTACAGAGTGACACAGCAGCACCCACAGGGTGACAGGGAGTTGCACTATGTACAGAGTGACACAGCAGCACCCACAGGGTGACAGGGAGTTGCACTATGTACAGAGTGACACAGCAGCACCCACAGGGTGACAGGGAGTTGCACTATGTACAGAGTGACACAGCAGCACCCACAGGGTGACAGGGAGTTGCACTATGTACAGAGTGACACAGCAGCACCCACAGGGTGACAGGGAGTTGCACTATGTACAGAGTGACACAGCAGCACCCACAGGGTGACAGGGAGTTGCACTATGTACAGAGTGACACAGCAGCACCCACAGGGTGACAGGGAGTTGCACTATGTACAGAGTGACACAGCAGCACCCACAGGGTGACAGGGAGTTGCACTATGTACAGAGTGACACAGCAGCACCCACAGGGTGACAGGGAGTTGCACTATGTACAGAGTGACACAGCAGCACCCACAGGGTGACAGGGAGTTGCACTATGTACAGAGTGACACAGCAGCACCCCACAGGGTGACAGGGAGTTGCACTATGTACAGAGTGACACAGCAGCACCCACAGGGTGACAGGGGGTTGCACTATGTACAGAGTGACACAGCAGCACCCACAGGGTGACAGGGAGTTGCACTATGTACAGAGTGACACAGCAGCACCCACAGGGTGACAGGGAGTTGCACTATGACACGGGCCGATTGTACTTTACATATCACCAACATTCCTACAAATGGACGTTGGACCCAGACTCCCGTAGTGTTTGGTGCTATAGTTGCGCCCATAGAAGTTCCAGTCAGTCAGTAGCCAATGAGATCAGCCGATGGGTTTGTACCTGAGCTCCCTCCTCTCCACTCGCAGCATGAAGTAAGGGGCAATAACAGCAGTAAGGGGCAATAACAGCAGTAAGGCTCAATAACAGCAGTAAGGGGCAATAACAGCAGTAAGGCTCAATAACAGCAGTAAGGGGCAATAACAGCAGTAAGGGGCAATAACAGCAGTAAGGGGCAATAACAGCAGTAAGGGGCAATAACAGCAGTAAGGCTCAATAACAGCAGTAAGGGGCAATAACAGCAGTAAGGGGCAATAACAGCAGTAAGGCTCAATAACAGCAGTAAGGGGCAATAACAGCAGTAAGGGGCAATAACAGCAGTAAGGGGCAATAACAGCAGTAAGGGGCAATAACAGCAGTAAGGGGCAATAACAGCAGTAAGGGGCAATAACAGCAGTAAGGGGCAATATGAGCAGTAAGGGACAATAACAGCAGTAAGGGGCAATAACAGCAGTAAGGGGCAATAACAGCAGTAAGGCTCAATAACAGCAGTAAGGGGCAATAACAGCAGTAAGGGGCAATAACAGCAGTAAGGGGCAATAACAGCAGTAAGGGGCAATATGAGCAGTAAGGGGCAATAAGAGAAGTTAGGGACAGTAAGGGGCAATAACAGCAGTAAGGGGCAATAACAGCAGTAAGGCTCAATAACAGCAGTAAGGGGCAATAAGAGAAGTTAGGGGCAGTAAGGGGCAATAAGGACAGTAAGGGGCAATAAGAGCAGTTATGGGCAGTAAGGGGCAATAACAGCAGTAAGGGGCAATAACAGCAGTAAGGGGCAATAACAGCAGTAAGGCTCAATAACAGCAATAAGGGGCAATAACAGCAGTAAGGGGCAATATGAGCAGTAAGGGGCAATAAGAGAAGTTAGGGGCAGTAAGGGGCAATAACAGCAGTAAGGGGCAATAACAGCAGTAAGGCTCAATAACAGCAGTAAGGGGCAATAACAGCAGTAAGGGGCAATAAGAGCAGTAAGGGGCAATAAGAGAAGTTAGGGGCAGTAAGGGGCAATAACAGCAGTAAGGGGCAATAACAGCAGTAAGGGGCAATATGAGCAGTAAGGGGCAATAAGAGAAGTTAGGGGCAGTAAGGGGCAATAACAGCAGTAAGGGGCAATAACAGCAGTAAGGCTCAATAACAGCAGTAAGGCTCAATAACAGCAGTAAGGGGCAATAACAGCAGTAAGGGGCAATAATAGAAGTTAGGGGCAGTAAGGGGCAATAAGGACAGTAAGGGGCAATAAGAGCAGTTATGGGCAGTAAGGGGCAATAAGGACAGTAAGGGGCAATAGGGGCAGTAAGGGGCACCAGGTAGCCCCAAGGAAGACCAGGTGCATTGTGGGTAGGCAACAGAGAGATTTCCAGCTCCCCCTGTAGCTTTAGTGAATGACCCCCTGGGCCTGTACATATGGGGGGATTTACTGCAACTCCCAGTAGCCTTTACCTGTCACTTTGATGCTGGGAATTGTAGTTCAACATGTAGGATAAAGGAATTAAATGGAGCAGACACTCACCTGCTTTGGGGTAGGTAGCGATGAGAATGTCGTCCCCCCGGGCCTGGAAACCGTATATAGTGTCCCACGCGTCACAGGTGATGCTCGGCAGGGGGACCCCCTCAATATGGCCGACAGTAATCTGGTAATTCTCCATTACCTTTACTATTTCTTCCACCATGGCTGGATCCATACTGGGGGGAACAGAGAGAGTGAGGGGCTGGGGCAAACTGCTGGGGGGCAAAAAGCAGAGGGAGGAGCTGTAGGGCATAGGGGTGAGGGGCAGAGGGAGGAGCTGTAGGGGATAGGGGTGAGGGGCAGAGGGAGGAGCTGTAGGATGGGGGGTGACTGGCAGGGGGAGGAGCTGTAGGGGATAGGGGTGACTGGCAGAGGGAGGAGCTGTAGGTTGGGGGTGACTGGCAGGGGGAGGAGCTGTAGGATGGGGGGTGACTGGCAGAGGGAGGAGCTGTAGGGGATAGGGGTGACTGGCAGAGGGAGGAGCTGTAGGATGGGGGTGACTGGCAGAGGGAAGAGCTGTAGGATGGGGGTGACTGGCAAGAGGGAGGAGTTGTAGGGGATAGGGGTGACTGGCAGAGGGAGGAGCTGTAGGGGCAATAGGGGTGACTGGCAGAGGCAGGAGCTGTAGGATGGGGGGTGACTGGCAGAGGGAGGAGCTGTAGGATGGGGGGTGACTGGCAGAGGGAGGAGCTGTTGGGGATAGGGGTGACTGGCAGAGGGAGGAGCTGTTGGGGATAGGGGTGACTGGCAGGGGGAGGAGCTGTAGAGGATAGGGGTGACTGGCAGAGGGAGGAGCTGTAGGGGATAGGGGTGACTGGCAGAGGGAGGAGCTGTAGGGGATAGGGGTGACTGGCAGAGGGAGGAGCTGTAGGGGATAGGGGTGACTGGCAGAGGGAGGAGCTGTAGGATGGGGGGTGACTGGCAGAGGGAGGAGCTGTAGGATGAAGGGTGACTGGCAGAGGGAGGAGCTGTTGGGGATAGGGGTGACTGGCAGAGGGAGGAGCTGTTGGGGATAGGGGTGACTGGCAGGGGGAGGAGCTGTAGGATGGGGGGTGACTGGCAGAGGGAGGAGCTGTTGGGGATAGGGGTGACTGGCAGAGGAGGAGCTGTAGGGGATAGGGGTGACTGGCAGAGGGAGGAGCTGTAGGGGATAGGGGTGACTGGCAGAGGGAGGAGCTGTAGGGGATAGGGGTGACTGGCAGGGGGAGGAGCTGTAGGATGGGGGGTGACTGGCAGGGGGAGGAGCTGTTGGGGATAGGGGTGACTGGCAGGGGGAGGAGCTGTAGGATGGGGGGTGACTGGCAGAGGGAGGAGCTGTAGGGCATAGGGGTGAGGGGCAGAGGGAGGAGCTGTTGGGGATAGGGGTGACTGGCAGAGGGAGGAGCTGTAGGGGATAGGGGTGACTGGCAGGGGGAGGAGCTGTAGGGGATAGGGGTGACTGGCAGGGGGAGGAGCTGTAGGGGATAGGGGTGACTGGCAGGGGGAGGAGCTGTAGGGGATAGGGGTGACTGGCAGGGGGAGGAGCTGTAGGGGATAGGGGTGACTGGCAGGGGGAGGAGCTGTGGGGGATAGGGGTGACCGGCAGAGGGAGGGGCTGTAGGGGATAGGGGTGACTGGCAGGGGGAGGGGCTGTAGGGGATAGGGGTGACTGGCAGAGGGAGGGGCTGTAGGGGATAGGGGTGACTGGCAGGGGGAGGGGCTGTAGGGGATAGGGGTGACTGGCAGAGGGAGGGGCTGTAGGGGATAGGGGTGACTGGCAGGGGGAGGAGCTGTGGGGGATAGGGGTGACTGGCAGGGGGAGGAGCTGCAGGGGATAGGGGTGACTGGAAGGGGGAGGAGCTGTAGGGGATAGGGGTGAGTGGAAGGGGGAGGAGCTGTAGGGGATAGGGGTGACTGGCAGGGGGCAAGGAGCTGTAGGGGATAGGGGTGACTGGCAGGGGGAGGAGCTGTAGGGGATAGGGGTGACTGGCAGGGGGCAGGAGCTGTAGGGGATAGGGGTGACTGGCAGGGGGAGGAGCTGTAGGGGATAGGGGTGACTGGAAAGGGGGAGGAAGCTGTAGGGGATAGGGGTGAGTGGAAGGGGGAGGAGCTGTAGGGGATAGGGGTGACTGGCAGGGGGCAGGAGCTGTAGGGGATAGGGGTGACTGGCAGGGGGAGGAGCTGTAGGGGATAGGGGTGACTGGCAGGGGGAGGAGCTGTAGGGGATAGGGGTGACTGGAAGGGGGAGGAGCTGTAGGGGATAGGGGTGACTGGCAGGGGGAGGAGCTGTAGGGGATAGGGGTGACTGGCAGGGGGAGGAGCTGTAGGGGATAGGGGTGACTGGAAGGGGGAGGAGCTGTAGGCGATAGGGGTGAGTGGAAGGGGGAGGAGCTGTAGGGAATAGGGGTGACTGGAAGGGGGAGGAGCCGTAGGGGATAGGGGTGAGTGGAAGGGGGAGGAGCTGTAGGGGATAGGGGTGACTGGAAGGGGGAGGAGCTGTAGGGGATAGGGGTGACTGGAAGGGGGAGGTGCTATAGGGGGTGGCTGTAAGGGGGAGGAGCTGTAGGGGATAGGGGTGACTGGCAGGGGGAGGAGCTGTAGGGAGAGGGACCTGGGGAGACAGGGGAAGGGGTAGCACCCAAGGACTGGGTGGGCACTCATATTACCTGCAGTTAGGGTGTCAGACTGGGCCCCCCAGTTCCCCCTGTGCTGGAATATCCCGGCTGCTGCCTGTGGAGTCTCTGCCCTTTAGTCCTTTGCTCCTTTTTATATGTCTCTCCCCCCCCCCCTGTACCTTTAACCCTTCCCTCCTCCCCTCGCCCCAATTCTCCCCTTTCTCTCAGGTTTCCACTCTTCCTGCTGCGCCTCATTGGCTGCCGGGATTCCCTGGGTTCATGGGAGTTCTAGGGGGTGGAGCTTTGAGCTAAAACTGAACTCTTTACTTGCAGTTATGGATGAAACTGATCTCTCAGCTTTAGGGCCGGGGCCCCTCAGCCAGTCCTGTTGCACATTAACAGCACATGTTCCCAAGATCCTTAAAGGGGAAATAAACCTTCCATAACAATTCTGGTGCTTTCAGGAATTTACTATTTACCTTGGGGAGAGGAGACTGGTCTGTCAGGGGATTCTGGGAGATGCAGATCAGCAACCGATGGAGAAATGTCTTTCCCTTATCATAGTGCTCAGTCAGATCGGAGCACAGACACGGAGCGGGCCGGGCATTACATGGAGCGGGCCGGGCTACTCCCCCTGGGCACCTTCCCTGCCGCTTCCATTGGGAGAGCTGAGCGACACCCCCAAACCACTAACCCCGGGCAGCTTAGTGAGAGGAGCAGGAGGAAATTTAGGGTGAAGTGAACTTTCATCATAGTGGGATCCGGTGTTGCCCCCTTTGTGTCCATCCTATTGGTTGATCACACCTTAAATTATTATTAGCCAGCTCTCCTCACTATTGGCGTATTATCCCAACCTATCAGAAGCTGACCCACATCTCCTCCAACCAATGAGTCACCCGCTCTTTGCACCGACTCAGGGCCGTATTTGGGTCCAGTTCTGCCCCTACGTCCTGTGTGACGTCTTCTTGTGGCACTAACATGCAAATGGTACTTAGCGCCTTCCCTCCAGAGCCAATTACTATGCAAAAGAATCCTCCAATGAGAATCCCAGCTGATGTGAGTAAATCCGGCTCCCTGTTCTCTGTTCCTGCAATTGGAGTTGGGAGCAATAAGCACAGTTTCCCAGCACTGAACAAGTCTGTCCCTTTATCCCCATGTCTGATTCCTGTGCCATATAATGACGGGAAAATGCCATCATTATCTCTATATGTAAGGTACCAGCAAGGGGCCTGACACAGGGAATCAGCATTCTCATTGGTCACTTCTCTTGCATCTATAATGAGGGGAAAATGCCATCATTATCTCTATATGTAAGGTACCAGCAAGGGGCCTGACACAGGGAATCAGCATTCTCATTGGTCACTTCTCTTGCATCTATAATGAAGTTTTGGCTCAGTAGAATTCTCATTGGGGAATCGGTTTCCATGTGTAATTAAAGGGTGCCTATCAGTTGATCAGCTGGGATTCTCATTGGAGGATTACTCTGCATATTAATTGGCCCTGGAGGGCGGGGCTCTCTCACACACAGGCACATAATGAGCAAACTGGGGCACTAAGTACCATTTGCATGTTAGTGCCACAACATGGCCGCCCACACTGGGAGCCCCTCCTGTTGCTGGGGGCATAGTGCCCGTTAGGCAAAAATGGTATTGTTTCCCCCAACCAGAGTGTGGGTTTTATTAATCTGCCCTCCCACTGGGGTAAACACTATCCCACTGCCCCCTGTTGCTATAAAATGTTATTATAAGAAAATTCCCCAATGAGAATTCTACTGATGGAAAACCTCATTATAAATGCAAGAGCAGTGACCAATGAGAATGCTGATTCCCTGTGTCAGGCCCCTTGCTGGTACCTTACATATAGAGATAATGATGGCATTTTCCCGTCATTATATGGCACAGGAATCAGACATGGGGATAAAGGGACAGACTTGTTCAGTGCTGGGAAACTGTGCTTATTGCTCCCAACTCCAATTGCAGGAACAGAGAACAGGGAGCCGGATTTACTCACATCAGCTGGGATTCTCATTGGAGGATACTTTTGCATTTCACACTAACTTTATCCCAACTAGGCCTGCCCCTCCCAGGCCCCAATTCTGTATCACCCACCCCCCCCCAGCAAGGTGTAGTCCCAGAAGAAGACCCTGAGCACAAGGGCTGCCATCGACTGGGCATTCTTGGAACTGCAGCCCAACGATCTTATACTATAAACAGCTTTCACTTCTAAATCTGAGGTCCGCACTCAGGGGTGTAACTAAAGGGGGGCTGCCTTAATAATGAGCAGTACATTTTTGGGGGTTAATACAATACTTAAAGCTACTTTAGGCTTCAGGCAACCTGCTTTGGAAGGGAGGGAGGGTCTGGGGTGTCAGGAACCATTGCTCCTAACTGTACGTAAGATATTGGGGGCTAAAGTCTCCCTTTCCCTATATTTAATGTATTTGGGGTTAACGTCTCCCTTTCCCTGTATTTAATGTATTTGGGGCTAACGTCTCCCTTTCCCTGTATTTAATGTATTTGGGGCTAACGACTCCCTTTCCCTGTATTTAATGAATTTGGGGGCTAATGTCTCCCTTTCCCTGTATTTAATGTATTTGGGGGCTAACGTCTCCCTTTCCCTGTATTTAATGTATTTGGGGGCTAACGTCTCCCTTTCCCTGTATTTAATGTATTTGGGGGCTAACGTCTCCCTTTCCCTGTATTTAATGTATTTGGGGGCTAACATCTCCCTTTCCCTGTATTTAATGTATTTGGGGCTGACGTCTCCCTTTCCCTGTATTTAATGTATTTGGGGGCGTAAGTCTCCCTTTCCCTGTATTTAATGTATTTGGGGCTTAAGTCTCCCTTTCCCTGTATTTAATGTATTTGGGGGCTTAAGTCTCCCTTTCCCTGTATTTAATGTATTTGGGGGCTTAAGTCTCCCTTTCCCTGTATTTAATGTATTTGGGGCTTAAGTTTCCCTTTCCCTGTATTTAATGTATTTGGGGGCTTAAGTCTCCCTTTCCCTGTATTTAATGTATTTGGGGGCTTAAGTCTCCCTTTCCCTGTATTTAATGTATTTGGGGCTTAAGTTTCCCTTTCCCTGTATTTAATGTATTTGGGGGCTTAAGTCTCCCTTTCCCTGTATTTAATGTATTTGGGGGCTAAAGTCTCCCTTTCCCTGTATTTAATGTATTTGGGGGCTTAAGTCTCCCTATCCCTGTATTTAATGAATTTGGGGGCTTAAGTCTCCCTTTCCCTGTATTTAATGTATTTGGGGGCTTAAGTCTCCCTTTCCCTGTATTTAATGTATTTGGGGGCTTAAGTCTCCCTTTCCCTGTATTTAATGTATTTGGGGCTAATGACTCCCTTTCCCTGTATTTAATGTTTTTAGAATCTGGGGTTACTGTTCTTAGGGGTCACTGTTACCCCACCTGATAATGAGAATCACCTCACATGGGGCAGTAAGAGTCGAACCCCCCCCCCCCTTGCCACCTCTCTGTGTCCTGCAGCCCCAGCACATTTCATATGACCACCGCTGGTTCTTCCTGACAGAAGCGCCACTCACACTCACATCCCCCCTTCCCTGGGGGCAATGGCAGACAGGACGGGGCACATTGTCAGGCTTGAGATGTCTTGCAGGCAAGCGAGGAACTGAATTGCTCCTTGTGTGACTCCTCAGGGGGTAAAACTGACTCCTTGCGCAACTGCATCTCCCCTACATTCCTGCACATTTACATCAAGACTCAGTTTCCCCCCGGGAATTCACACAAGGAGCAATTCAGTTCATCTCTGGCTTGTGAATAGCGAGATCTCTAGTGCCCCGTCTGCCATTGTGCCAAATGGAACAAACCCCCCGCCCCCCCCCCACATGGGGGCAGATGATATCACTCCAACATACAGCACAGCAGTAAAAAGAGGTTGAAATTTATCAGATACATTAGATGGGGAGTTACAGGGGGAGCTGGGAAGTCGTAGGAGAATCTCTTATTGGGCTCCATGTGCCTCTGGCTCCTCTGTACAATCTTGTGGGCACAGGTTGTCCCCTCTGTGAAGATGAGGAAGGGAATTCCCACCGGCTCCTTAGGCCTCATTCTCTATCAGAGTTCAGTGCGGAAGTTCAGCCCACTGCCCTCCATCTTCTTCTTGTATTCCTCATCAAAGATAATGTTCTGCGCCACCGAGAAATGGGTTTTCCAATCCCCCACGGTCCCTGGAACAAAGCAACGTGAACATCAACCTACTGCCCTTCAGCTGCTCCTCATCTCATATCTACCCCTTGCACAAAGCCTGGGAGGTGCCCATGGAAGGAAGAGAAGGAGAGCAAAGCAGAGATAATGCCCCACCAGGGGGTGGAACTGGCTAAACATGAAGGGAAGGATGGAAGTATAACAGGGAACAAAGTGATGGAAACTGTGTGCTGAGTCCATTACCTAAGGGTTGGGATGTAGGCCGAGCAGCCTAGAGAGTAAGCTCTATTGTCTACAAAATATACCCATACCTTTTCTTATAAAGGGAGATATGGTTTGGTCCATGACAGCATTGGAAATTGTGCTGTTATTAGTCATAGGGTTCTCCTTCATTGCCTGGAAGGACGTGTGATACTTGATGTTCTCCAGAACCTCATCAGATAAGTCCTTCCCGAGGAACTTCATGACTTTGCGAATCTCACGCATTGGGTCCTACAATAAACGAGAAGCACAAAGGTTCTATCTGGGGTGGGACAATGACATTTCCCTATTATCCTGCAGAGGAACCTTCTCACCTCGATCATGTCCTCATAGAAGATAAAGAGAATCTGGTGTTTGTCCATAGCTTTCCCCCAGCCAATCACATGGTCAAACCAACTGCCCCATGGCACTGCAAGAAAGAAGAACTGGGGTTAGAAACCAAAAAGGATCAGTCAGTCCTACAGCCGACATACAACGCCCCCAATCTGCAACAGATTCTCTATGGCCCCTCAGTCATATGCACCCCCAAACTGCCCCATGCACCCCCACACTGCCCCATGCACCCCCATACTGCCCCATGCACCCCCACACTGCCCCATGCACCCCCATACTGCCCCATGCACCCCCACACTGCCCCATGCACCCCCATACTGCCCCATGCACCCCCACACTGCCCCAGGCCCCCCTACACTGCCCCATACACCTCCCCACACTGCCCCAGGCACCCCCACACTGCCCCATTCACCCCTCACACTGCCACAGGCACCCCCACACTGCCACAGGCACCCCCACACTGCCCTATGCACCCCCAGTGAGAGCTCACCATCTCCAGACAGGAATGCCGAGAAGTAATTCTCCCAGGTTCCGGGGGGCGGCAGCATTTTATTCATCTTATGAAAGTAATAATAAGAAACCATACAGTCCTTGGCATTTCTGGCAACATAGACAGCCTGAAGGGGGAAAGGAATCCATATTCATACAGGTACAGTCACTGGCACAGAGTATATAATGGGCACAGGGCATGGGCATTATCTGCAGGAATGGGAGGGGTTATAGGGAGGGGTATATGGGGCAATGGGAGGGGTTATAGGGGGGTATATGGGGCAATGGGAGGAGTTATAGGGAGGGGTATATGGGGCAATGGGAGGAGTTATAGGGAGGGGTATATGGAGCAATGGGAGGGGTTATAGGGAGGGGTATATGAAGCAATGGGAGGAGTTATAGGGAGGGGTATATGGAGCAATAGGAGGAGTTATAGGGAGGGGTATATGAAGCAATGGGAGGAGTTATAGGGATGTTTATATGGGGAAATGGGAGGAGTTATAGGGAGGGGTATATGGAGCAATGGGAGGAGTTATAGGGAGGGGTATATGGAGCAATGGGAGGAGTTATAGGGAGGGGTATATGGAGTAATGGGAGGAGTTATAGGGAGGGGTATATGGAGCAATGGGAGGAGTTATAGGGAGGGATATATGGAGCAATGGGAGGAGTTATAGGGAGGGGTATATGGAGCAATGGGAGGAGAATAACTGACCTTGACATTCTTCTCCCAAAAGGAGGGGGGCAGCAGGTTAATAGGTAAGTGAGTTTTTAGGACACGGGGGGATTTCATGGTTTGTGCCAACTCCACACCTAGAATGGAACAGTAGCAGTTATAGCCCTGATGGAAGGGATGGGAATATCACACTTTAAACTAAATATATGGTGTCCCAATGTGAGGGTGAAGAATATTCTCTCCTGATATAACTGATCATGCTGTGTGTGAATGTCATACGGACCTTAGAGTGTAAGCTCACTGGGGCAGGGACTGATGGGAATGGCATAGGGACCTTAGATTGTAAGCTCACTGGGGCAGGGACTGATGGGAATGGGATAGGGACCTTAGAGTGTAAGCTCACTGGGGCAGGGACTGATGGGAATGGCATAGGGACCTTAGATTGTAAGCTCACTGGGGCAGGGACTGATGGGAATGGGATAGGGACCTTAGATTGTAAGCTCACTGGGGCAGGGACTGATGGGAATGGGATAGGGGCCTTAGATTGTAAGCTCACTGGGGCAGGGACTGATGGGAATGGGATAGGGGCCTTAGATTGTAAGCTCACTGGGGCAGGGACTGATGGGAATGGGATAGGGGCTTAGATTGTAAGCTCACTGGGGCAGGGACTGATGGGAATGGGATAGGACCTTAGATTGTAAGCTCACTGGGGCAGGGACTGATGGGAATGGGATAGGGACCTTAGATTGTAAGCTCACTGGGGCAGGGGCTGATGGGAATGGGATAGGGATCTTAGATTGTAAGCTCACTGGGGCAGGGACTGATGGGAATGGGATAGGGACGTTAGATTGTAAGCTCACTGGGGCAGGGACTGATGGGAATGGGATAGGGGCCTTAGATTGTAAGCTCACTGGGGCAGGGACTGATGGGAATGGGATAGGGGCCTTAGATTGTAAGCTCACTGGGGCAGGGACTGATGGGAATGGGATAGGGACCTTAGATTGTAAGCTCACTGGGGCAGGGGCTGATGGGAATGGGATAGGGACCTTAGATTGTAAGCTCACTGGGGCAGGGACTGATGGGAATGGGATAGGGGCCTTAGATTGTAAGCTCACTGGGGCAGGGGCTGATGGGAATGTGATAGGGGCCTTAGAGTGTAAGCTCACTGGGGCAGGGGCTGATGCGGAATGTGATAGGGGCCTTAGAGGTGTAAGCTCACTGGGGCAGGGGCTGATGGGAATGTGATAGGGGCCTTAGAGTGTAAGCTCACTGGGGCAGGGACTGATGGGAATGTGATAGGGGCCTTAGAGTGTAAGCTCACTGGGGCAGGGGCCTGATGGGAATGGGATAGGGACGTTAGAGTGTAAGCTTAACTGGGGCAGGGGCTGATGGGAATGTGATAGGGACGTTAGAGTGTAAGCTCACTGGGGCAGGGGCTGATGGGAATGTGATAGGGGCCTTAGATTGTAAGCTCACTGGGGCAGGGGCTGATGGGAATGGGATAGGGACGTTAGAGTGTAAGCTCACTGGGGCAGGGGCTGATGGGAATGATGTAGAATCTCTGTATAGGCCCACTTTGGCTTTATAACCTATGATACAGAATTGAACAGTTAATGGCTGCAGGACTGTTATCTGAATGCTCGGGACTGGGCTTTTTCTGGATAAAGGGGACACAGTGGGGGTGTCACTAAAAATGAATTAGGCTTTAGCACTCATAATAGAGAGAGCAGCTCAACAGCACCGCCCCCCGTGTCACTCCCCACACCCCTCCCAACTGCCTCTCTGAGCCCCCCACCCCCGTCACTCTAACTCGCCGCCCCTCCCAACTGCTCTCTCCGTACTCCGCCGTCACTCTACTCCCCGCACCTCCACCTGCCTCTCCCTACCCCCCATCACTCTACTCCCGCTACCCCTCCCATGCCTCTCCCTACCCCCGTCACTCTAACTCCCCGCTACCTCTCCCAACTGCTGCTCCCTACTCCCATCACTCTACTCGCCGACCGCTCCTAACTGCCGTCTCCGCCTACCCCATCCTTCTACTTCCCGCACACCCCCAACTGCCTCTCCCCTACCCCGCGTCACTCTACCCCCGCTATCCGTCCCAACTGCTCTCGCCTACCCCCATCACTCTACTCCCGCCACCTCCCAACTGCTCTCCCTACCCGCCATCACTCTAGCTCCGCGCTCCTCAACTCCTCTCGCACTACCCCGATCACTCTAATCCCGCACCGCTCCCACAGCCTCTCCCTCCCCGTACTCTAATTCCCGCACCCTCCCAACTGCCTCTCCTACCCGTCACCTCTATCTCCGCCGCACCTCCCTAACTGCCCTCTCCCTACCGCCGCGTCACTCTACTCCCCGCACCCCTCCAATGCCTCTCCTACCCCCGTCATCTATCTTCCCGCACCCTCCGCAACTGGCCTGCTCCTACCTCCCATCATCTACTCCGGCAACCCTGCAATGCTCTCCTACCCCGTCAATCTACTCCCCGCACCTCCACTTGCCTCTCCTACCCCCGCCATCACTCTACTTCCCGCCCTCCAACTGCCTCTCCCTACCCGTCATCTCATCCCTGCACCCTCCCAACTGCTCTCCTACCCCGCATCACTCTACTCCCGCACTCCCACTGCCCTCTCGCTACCCGGTCATCTACTTTCCCGACGCCTCCACTGCTCTCCTACCCCTGGTGTTCCAGCCCCCCCGTTACTCTTACTCCCCTGCAACGCCTCCGAATGCCTTCCCTACCCCATCCTCTATTCGCACCTCCCAATGCTCTCCTACGCCCTGTGTCTCCAGCTTCCCCGTTACTCTAGCTCCCGCACTCTCACTGCCTCTCCTACCCATCACTCTACTCCCCGCACCCACCAACTGCCTCTCCTACCCCATGCACTTTACTCCGAGGCCTCCTAACTGCCTCTCCCCTACCCCCGTCACTACTCACCGCTACCCTTCCACTGCCTCTCCCTACCCCTGTGTAGCTCCAGCCCCCGCCGTTACTACTACTCCCGCACGGCTCTCCCAACTGCCTCTCCCTACCCCCATCAGTCTAGGCTCGCACTCCTCAACTGCCTCTCCCTAACCGCCCATCAGCTCTACTCCCGCGCACTGCCTCCGCAATCCGTCTGCCCTCCCCGCCGATCAATCTAAGCTCCCGTGCATCTCGTCCAACTGCTTCCTACCCCGTCATCACTCTACTCCGCGACCCCTGCCCACTGCCTCTCCCTACCCCCATGCACTGCTACTCACCCGCAGCTCCGAACTGCCATGGTCTCCTACGCTGCCCAATGCACTGCTACTCCCGCACCCGTCAACTGCCTTCCCTACCCCGTCACTCTACTCCCGCACCCCTCCCAATGCTTGCTCCTACCCCGTCACTTACTCCCCGCACCCTCCCAACTGCTCTCTCCTACCCCGTCACTCTACTCCCGCACCCTTCCCAACTGCTCTCCCTACCCCGCTACTCTACTCCTGCACCCCTCCAACTGCTCCTCCCTACCCCATCACTCTACTCCGCACCCTCCAATGCCTCTCCTACCCCCGTCCTCTTACTCTCCCGCACCCCTCCAACTGCCTCTCCCTACCCCCATCACTCTACTCCCCGCACCCTCCCAACTGCTCTCCCTACCCCCCGTCACTCTACTCCCTGCACCCTCCCAACTGCTCTCCCTACCCCATCACTCTTACTCCGCGCACCCTCCCAACTGCCTCTCCCTACCCCGTCACTCTACTCCCCGCACCCCTCCCAACTGGCCTCTCCCTACCCCCCTGTGTCTCCAGCCCCCCCGTTACTCTACTCCCCGCACCCCTCCCAACTGCCTCTCCCTACCCCCATCACTCTACTCCCCGCACCCCTCCCAACTGCCTCTCCCTACCCCCCTGTGTCTCCAGCTCCCCACGTTACTCTACTCCCCCGCACCCCTCGCAACTGCCTCTCCCTACCCCCCATCACTCTACTCCCCGCACCCCACCCAACTGCTCTCCCTACCCCCCATCACTTTACTCCCCGCACCCTCCTAACTTGCCTCTCCCTACCCCCCGTCACTCTACTCCCCGCACCCCTTCAACTGCCTCTCCCTACCCCCCTGTGTCTCCAGCCCCCCCGTTACTCTACTCCCGCACCCCCACTGCTCTGCCTACCCCTCACTCTATCCCGCACCCCCTCCCAACTGCCTCTCCTACCCCCTGTGTCTCCCTACCCCCATCATCCTACTCCCCGCCCGCCTCCAACTGCCTCTCCTACCCCCCATCACTTTACTCCCCGACCCACCCAATTGCCTCTCCCTACCCCCCATCACTCTACTCGACCCGTACTCCCCTCCCAACTGCTCTCCTCTCCCCCATCACTCTACTCCCGCACCCTCCAACTGCCTCTCGCCTACCCCGGCATACTGCTACTTCCCGCACCCCTCCAACTGCCTCTCCTTACCCCCCGTCACTCTACTCCCCGCACCCCTCCCAACTGCCTCTCCTACCCCATCACTCTACTCCCCGCCCCCTCCTCCAACTGCCTCTCCTACCCCGTCACTCTACTCCCACACCCTCCAACTGCCTCTCCCTACCCCCATCACTCTACTCGCCTCCCCGTCCCTCCAACTGCCTCTCCCTACCCCCTTCACTCTACTCCCCGCACCCTCCCAACTGCCTCTCCCTACCCCCCTCACTCTACTCCCCGCACCCCTCCCAACTGCTCTCTCCCTACCCCCATCACTCTACTCCCCGCACCCCTCCCCAACTGCCTCTCCCTACCCCCCATCACTCTACTCCCGCCCCCTCCAACTGCCTCTCCTACCCCATCACTCTACTCCGCGCACCCTCCCAACTGCCTCCTACCCCCCTGTGTCCAGCCCCCCATTACTCTACTCCCCGCCCCCTCCCAACTGCTCTCCCTACCCCCCCATCACTCTACTCCCCGCACCCTCCCAATGCTCTCCCCTACCCCCATCACTCTACTCCCCGCACCCCTCCAACTGCCTCTCCCTACCCCCCATCACTCTACTCCCCGCACCCCTCCAACTGCCTCTCCCTACCCCCGTCACTCTACTCCCGCACCCCTCCAACTGCCTCTCCCTACCCCCGTCACTCTACTCCCCGCACCCTCCCAACTGCCTCTCCCTACCCCCCTGTGTCTCCAGCCCCCGTTACTCTACTCCCCGACCCCTCCAACTGCCTCTCTCCTACCCCCATCACTCTACTCCCCGACCCTCCAACTGCCTCTCCCTACCCCCCATCACTCTACTCCCCGCACCCTCCCAACTGCCTCTCCTACCCCCGTCACTCACTACTACTCACTCCGCCACCCTGCCACTACTCCCGCACCTCCAACTGCCTCTCCCTACCCGCCTGCACTCTACTCCCCGCATCTCCAACTGCCTCTCCCTACCCCCTTCACTCTACTCCCGCACCCTCCCAACTGCCTCTCCCTACCCCCCATCACTCTACTCCCCGCACCCCTCCCAACTGCCTCTCCCTACCCCCCATCACTCTACTCCCGCACCCCTCCAACTGCCTCTCCCTACCCCCCATCACTCTACTCCCCGCACCCCTCCCCAACTGCCTCTCCCTACCCCCATCACTCTACTCCCCGCACCCCTCCCAACTGCCTCTCCCCCTACCCCATCACTCTACTCCCCGCACCCTCCCAACTGCCTCTCCCTACCCCCCCATCACTCTACTCCCCGCACCCCTCCCCAACTGCCTCTCCCTTACCCCCATCACTCTACTCCCCCGCACCCCTCCCAACTGCCTCTCCCTACCCCCCATCACTCTACTCCCCGCACCCCTCCCAACTGCCTCTCCCTACCCCCTGTGTCTCCAGCCCCCCCATTACTCTACTCCCCGCACCCTCCCAACTGCCTCTCCCTACCCCCCCATCACTCTACTCCCCGCACCCCTCCCAACTGCCTCTCCCTACCCCCCCATCATTCTACTCCCCGCATCCCTCCCAACTGCCTCTCCCTACCCCCCCATCACTCTACTCCCCGCACCCCTCCCAACTGCCTCTCCCTACCCCCCATCACTCTACTCCCCGCACCCCTCCCAACTGCCTCTCCCTACCCCCCGTCACTCTACTCCCCGCACCCCTCCCAACTGCCTCTCCCTACCCCCCGTCACTCTACTCCCCGCACCCCTCCCAACTGCCTCTCCCTACCCCCCTGTGTCTCCAGCCCCCCCGTTACTCTACTCCCCGCACCCCTCCCAACTGCCTCTCCCTAACATATCACCTTCCACCAATCAGGAGCACCATGCACGGCGCCCATTACCTATTGGCCTGGGCTTTGGGGGTACCAGGTCTATGAATGGCACTTTGATGTAAGTCGGGGCCCTCCTGCCCTTCTGCGCGTCTCCCTCCTGTAATATCAGGTCCACGATCTCCTGCATCCACGTTGTCCCTACGCACAGACACACACACCTGTACAGGTTAAAGGGGAACTAAACCCAACCGTAAAGCTGCCCCACAGCGCCCCCTAGTGCTCTATAGAAGTTGATGTAAAACCTAATTACACATGGCACTTCTACAGCAAAACCAGGGGGCAGTGGGACAGAGTTACCCCAGTGGAAGGGCAGATTAATAGAGCCCACACTCTGGTTGGGGAAACAATACCTAACGGGCACTATGCCCCCAGCAACAGGAGGGGCTCCCAGTGTGGGCGGCCATGTTGTGGCACTAACATGCAAATGGTACTTAGTGCCCCAGTTTGCTCATTATGTGCCTGTGTGTGAGAGAGCCCCGCCCTCCAGGGCCAATTAATATGCAAAAGAATCCTCCAATGAGAATCCCAGCTGATCAACTGTTAGGTGCCGTTTAATTACACATGGAAACCGATTCCCCAATGAGAATTCTACTGAGCCAAAACTTCATTATAGATGCAAGAGAAGTGACCAATGAGAATGCTGATTCCCTGTGTCAGGCCCCTTGCTGGTACCTTACATATAGAGATAATGATGGCATTTTCCCGTCATTATATGGCACAGGAATCAGACATGGGGATAAAGGGACAGACTTGTTCAGTGCTGGGAAACTGTGCTTATTGCTCCCAACTCCAATTGCAGGAACAGAGAACAGGGAGCCGGATTTACTCACATCAGCTGGGATTCTCATTGGGGGATTATTAAGGCCCTATGGGGCTTTCGCCGCTAACCACTCCCCTAATAAAATGAGGCCACACCCCCTGTAACTAATAATGAGATAATAATAAAAGAGAAGGGCTATGGGGGGAGATGAGGGAGGTTATGTTTATTTAACAACAATGGAGTCCTCATACAAGCCTGAAACTGCCAGTGGGAAGAAGAAGCTCTCATTATGGATATTGGGGGGACAGAGATTGGATCACTCACCTGATTTGGGGAAAGTAGCGATGAGAATGTCGTCCCCCCGGGCCTGGAAATTGTATATAGAGTCCCACGCGTCACAGGTGGAGCCAAGTAACGGGACCCCCTCAATATGGCCCATAGCAACCGGGATTCTCTGAGCTTCCTGCGCCATTTCTCCCACTGCTGGATCCGTACTGGGGGGAACAGTCACAGTGATGGGCATCACAAGTGATAGGGGTGACTGGCAGGGGGAGGAGCTGTAGGGGATAGGGGTGACTGGCAGGGGGAGGAGCTGTAGGGGATAGGGGTGACTGGCAGGGGGAGGAGCTGTAGGGGATAGGGGTGACTGGCAGAGGGAGGAGCTGTAGGGGATAGGGGTGACTGGCAGGGGGAGGAGCTGTAGGGGATAGGGGTGACTGGCAGGGGGGAGGAGCTGTAGGGGATAGGGGGTGACTGGCAGGGGGAGGAGCTGTAGGGGATAGGGGTGACTGGCAGAGGGAGGAGCTGTAGGGGATAGGGGGTGACTGGCAGGGGGAGGAGCTGTAGGGGATAGGGGTGACTGGCAGGGGGAGGAGCTGTAGGGGATAGGGGTGACTGGCAGGGGGAGGAGCTGTAGGGGATAGGGGTGACTGGGCAGGGGGAGGAGCTGTAGGTTGGGGGTTACTGGCAGAGGGAGGAGCTGTAGGTTGGGGGTGACTGACAGGGGGAGGAGCTGTAGGGAGAGGGACCTGGGGAGACAGGGGAAGGGGTAGCACCCAAGGACTGGGTGGGCACCCATATTACCTGCAGTTAGGGTGTCAGACTGGGCCCCCCAGTTCCCCCTGTGCTGGAATATCCCGGCTGCTGCCTGTGGAGCTTCTGCTCTCTAATCCGCTGCTCATTCAGTGGAACTGGTTCCTGACACACAGGAAGTTCAGCTTTAGGGCCAGGGGCCACTCACCTTAGACTCACGTAACCAATCAGTGTCCCCCCGAGCAGTGTCACATGATCCTCATTGATTTCTGTAGGAGGAGTCAGGGGGTCATTTCAGTCACTGAGAAACACCCTGTGTGCCTTATGTTATATTGGGTGTGTCTGGCAGATACCCCAGCATTCTGGGGATGGGGGGCCCCTTCCTGGCAGTAATTTGGCTGGGAGAGTTACAGCTCCATGCCACTCCCAGCAGAGCACGGGGTATATGTGACTTTATCCTTCCCTGCTGGGCCCTTGCTGTACTGTCGGAGGAAGGGTTAACCACTCGCATAACTACATCTCTCAATAACTTGGGCGCCAGTGGTTCTTAAACAAACCGATACCTCTTTATGGACTGGGTGGTGCTGATTGGATGGTACCAGCACCAGTCATTTCATTAATAGGATGGTGGCCTTCCTCAGTCCCAGCTGTAGGGATCACAGTGCCCCAGGGGTAGAACTCACAGGTCAGCGACTTGGGCCCTAGCTTTAGGCACTTACATCCTTCAGTTATGAGTTGGGGCACATCTTCCACTTACATCCTTCAGTTATGAGTTGGGGTTCATTTTCTACTTACTTTCTTCCGTTATGAGTTGGGGTTCATTTTCCACTTAGGTCCTTCAGTTATGAGTTGGGGTTCATTTTCCACTTATGTCCTTCAGTTATGAGTTGGGGTTCATTTTCCACTTAGGTCCTTCAGTTATGAGTTGTGGTTCATTTTCCACTTAGGTCCTTCAGTTATGAGTTGGGGTTCATTTTCCACTTAGGTCCTTCAGTTATGAGTTGGGGTTCATTTTCCACTTATGTCCTTCAGTTATGAGTTGGGGTTCATTTTCCACTTATGTCCTTCAGTTATGAGTTGGGGTTCATTTTCCACTTATGTCCTTCAGTTATGAGTTGGGGTTCATTTTCCACTTAGGTCCTTCAGTTATGAGTTGGGGTTCATTTTCCACTTAGGTCCTTCAGTTATGAGTTGGGGTTCATTTTCCACTTATGTCCTTCAGTTATGAGTTGGGGTTCATTTTCCACTTAGGTCCTTCAGTTATGAGTTGGGGGTTCATTTTCCACTTATGTCCTTCAGTTATGAGTTGGGGTTCATTTTCCACTTAGGTCCTTCAGTTATGAGTTGGGGTACACCTATGAGTTGGAGGGCATCTTCCACGTAGGTGGAGGCCCATAATGGCAGGAATAGGTGGCCTCAATTAGGGCCTTTCCCAGGATGCTGACAGTTTGTTGATACCAATAATGGAGAGTCTTCCCGTTGTTTTGAGGGACACCGCAATGTGTATGAGCAAACTGGGGGCTATGGGACGGAAAGCCACATATAGGGGGTGTATAATGGGCTGGGGCACTGTGCCCCTCTGTTTACCCTCAGTTTGGTTTACAATCTTCCCAGCGTTGGTTACGATTGGCGCAGAGATTTCTAGATATTTCCCTGTATTTAATGTATTTGGGGGCTGATGTCTCCCTTTCTGTAACAAATAGAGCCCGCCGCACGTCCTTCCCCAGTGCCGGCTTCCGCAAGTTAAGGCGCATGCGCGCTGGCGCGAAATTCAAAAGTATTTAAAGGGACTTTTGCCACTTTTTCATTGCCCGTGATAGGATTGTTTCCTGGTGCCTTTTCTGAGCCTTGTGCTTGTATTCCTGTACCCTGTTGGTGCTTTCCTGTGTTTTTGACCCGGCCTGTCCCCGACTATTCTGATATCCATATCCTGACCTCGGCTTGTACGTTTGACTCCGATTTTGCCTTATCCCGCTATTTGATTATCTGGTTGACCCTTGCCTGTCTGACGATCCCTGATTTCTGCCTGCCTCGACCCAGCCTGCCTGACGACCAACTTGTCCAATCCTATTTGTACCGTGATCTTCGGCCTAACTGACTTTATCTACAGTCGTGCCCCTTTGCTTGCCAGAACTCCTCGCCTTGTTCCCCTCGTTAAGTCCAGGTGGCATCTGAGTAGCTGAGGGCTCCTCCTGAAGCCAAAGGCGGTCACACTACTGGTGAAGCCGAGCCGAGACCAGGGAACTTGGCATCAGTTCTGGTTTAGGGTGCCGACCGTGACATTACGGGCCATGGAAGACCAAGATCACGTAAGTCCGCTGCTGCTCCATCCACTACCAAATCGCTTCTTACCACCCTCCTACAGCGCTTGGAAGACCAGGAGACAAAGCAAAATTATCTCCTACAGGGTTTCCACAGTTTAACCCGCCAGCTGGAGACTCCGCAAGTTCCGCAGCAGCCGCCTATACCAAGTCCTTCTCCTCCTGTAGGCTCTTTTGCTATGTGGGGTAACACATCTAGGCCCCAAGAGTCCAAAATTGCCTTTCCTGAAAAATTTGCTGGGGATAGGACTAAGTTTTTCATCTTCAAAGAGGCGTGTAAACTATATCTTAGCTTTTTCCCACAATCATTTCCAACTGGTGAGGAAAAAGTAAGATTTGTAATGACCCTTCTATTGGGGGATCCCCAAGTTTGGGCCCTTAGACTGCCCCCCTCTGATCCTGCCCGTTTCTCCCTAGAGATGTTCTTTCATTCCATGGCAAATCTTTACGATGACCCGGATCGCACATCATCTGCCTATTCGGCGATTTGTAAACTGCGCCAAGGGAGACGGGATGCGGAGGTGTATTGCACTGAATTCCGCCGGTGGGCAGTAGAAACTGGGTGGAACGATGCGGCCCTGCGCAGTCAGTTCCGTATTAGGTTATCTGATTCTATTAAGGATAGTCTGGTTAACTACCCCTTGTTACAATCAAAAACACAATAGAATATGATCACACTTTTTTGTGGATATAAACTCTTACCCACAGTTACGGTGGGTCCGGGTGCTCATGCCCCAGACCATTCAGCACAGGGAGCCATCACAGGAAATCAAATATGAAGATAGGCAGGCACTCCGAATTATTTGTTGCAAAAGTAGATAAATGCAGCCAGTAGAAATTAGTTAGATTAAAAAAGTATAAATTTTATTTTATCCATATGTAAAAGCAAAATAGCCTTACGCGTTTCATACCAATAGGGTACTTAGTCATAGGCTGGATACATTAAACACAATACACAATATTTAAAGACAAATTGACCAATGAGATACATTTTGCAATCAGCCAATCAGACCGATAGGTCATTTGGTTAGGGAGAGTGGATAAAAAGTCTTAAATTCACATAAGGATATATTAAGCATTGAATACATTAAATTTGTGTGTAATCATAAAAAGCTAGATTTAGGTAATTATACATAGCAAGTAACATCGTAATCATAGTTGAGTCCATGTGGTTGTCGAGTTTTTAGGAAGAAAATCCACTTTGTTTCTTTTCTAATTAACACTGAAGAGATATCGCCCCCTCTAGGACTAGGGATAACTCTATCTATCCCTGTAACTTGTAGAAAAGACAAGGATCTATTCGAACATTCAAAAAAATGTTTTGCAACAGTGGTGAGACTGTTAACGTTGGTGATGTTCAGTACGTGTTCTCTTATCCTATCTTTGAGTTTTCTACCTGTCTGACCAACATATTGTTTCATGCATTTAGTGCAAGTGAGAAGGTAGATAACATTTTTAGTGTTGCAATTGATGAAATGTTTTATCTGATATTCTTTCATAGTCGTGAATGAAGTGAATGAATCTGTTTTTTTGTAAATAGTGATACATTGTCTTGATCCACATTTATAACACCCTTTTGTAGATAACCATGTGGTGGTGGGTTTTCTAGTATGGATTAAACTTGGTGACAATAGATTACTTAAAGTTTCAGTTTTTCGAGTAATATATTTGTGTCCATTGTTAAGTATTTGTCTTAGAATAGGATCCGTTTTTAGGATAGTTAAGTTATTGTTGATTATTTTTTCTATCATTTTTTGTTGGGGACTATAGGTCAAAATACAAGTCAAGGGTTCATTATCCCTATTTTTAGAATATTTCTTATGTTTAGATGTTTTTTGATTATGCTCATGATATCTATCAAAAAGATTTGATCTGTCTACAGATGCAGCTCGCTCAAAAGCTTTAATAATATTGTTCTTAGAGTACCCCCTATCTATCAATCTATAGTATAGATCTGTGGATTTAGATACAAATTCTGAATCTTCAGAGGAGATACGTCTGATGCGTAAAAATTGGCTGTATGGTATGTTACGAATGGAATGCCTCGGATGGCAAGATGTAGCTTCTAATAGCGTGTTAGCTGAACAGTCTTTGCGAAAGATTGTGCTTGTGACTGATTGATTAAATGTGCTCAAAGTAATATCTAAAAAGTTGATGCTAGTGTGATGTATTTCAGAAGTGAACTGTAGATTATAATTATTAGTGTTGATGTATTGAACAAAATGACTGAATTGTTCTTCTGTGCCTGACCAGATCATAATGATATCGTCAATGTAGCGTCCATAGTATTGAATGTGAGCAGAAAAAGAATTAATATCATTATAGATGTGTAAATCTTCCCACCAACCTAGGAATAGATTCGCATAGGAAGGTGCGAATTTGGCACCCATGGCCGTGCCTCTACATTGTAAATAGTATTTATTGTCAAAATAAAAGTAATTATGTGTGAGAAGAAAGTGTATAGATTGTAATAAAAAAGTGATGAAATTTGATTCATACGTGCTATATTTGTAAAGGTGATATTCAATGGCTTGTAAGCCAAGAACGTGAGGAATACATGAATATAAAGAAGTAACATCAATTGAGGCCCATTTTAGATCTGTAGAATTCCATTGGTATTTATTCAGGGTATATAGTAAATGACCACTGTCTTTAAGATAACTAGGAAGTCTTAGAACTAGTGGCTGTAAAAAGTGATCTATGAATTCGCAAAGATTTTCGCCTAGAGAGCTTATACCTGCTATAATCGGCCGGCCTAATGGAGGTCTCTCTTTTTTATGTATTTTGGGTAAATGATGGAAAATGGCCGATTTAGGTGTATCATTTTTGATGAAAGTGGTAATTTTGTCATCTATAATATTGAAGCTCAGAGCCTCTTGTAACAATGTGTCAAGCTCTAACTTGTATGCATATGTAGGATTTCTATCTAAAGGTAAGTATGTATCTTTATCTGCTTTATCCGTATGGGGTTATCTGATTCTATTAAGGATAGTCTGGTTAACTACCCCTTGTTGTCCAGTCTGGATGATCTCATGTCTCTAGCCATCCAGATTGATAGGAGACAAAGGGAAAGAAGGAGTGAAAGGGGCCATACTACCTTCTCTGAAGTTACCTATGTCAAACCTGATTTAGCGTCTAATGTTAAGTCCTCTGTTTCCTCTGTGTCTCCACCTCAGGAGGAGCCCATGCAGCTGGGCCTTTTTCATCTTTCTCCTGAGGAAAAGACACGCAGGCGGACCCTTGGTCTGTGTATTTATTGTGGGGATAAGGGTCACCTTCTTAAACAGTGTACTAAGAGGCCGGGAAACGCCTTAGCCTAAATGAAGAAGGGGAGCTTCATTTGGGTGCAGGCGTTTCCTCTCCCCAATTTGCCTCCAAAGTACAGTTACCAGTCAAACTGACCTGGCCTTCGGGCTCTACTAAGTTGTCCGCTTTTGTGGATTCTGGGGCAGAGGGTACCTTTTTAGATGCCACGTTTGCAGCCAGACATGGCATTCCTGTGGTCCCTCTGGATGTTCCCATGAGAATTTTAGTGGAGGACAAAAGACCCCTAGGCTCAGGGTGGTAAATAAGAAAAACCATCTTCTTATCATTACGTATAAATGATTTTCATAGTGAAGAGATAACCCTTTTTCTCATTGAAGGTGCCTCTTCTCCTCTCATTCTGGGTTTACCCTGGCTCCAGGCTCACAACCCCCTGATTAATTGGGTTACGGGGGAGGTTTCTCAATGGGGTGATAATTGTAGAGGTGTATGTATTCCTCCTTTTATTGCGGCCACTTCATTAGAGGGTTTACCTACTGCCTATTCGGCTTTTGCTGATGTGTTTTCTATAACCCTACCTCCACACAGACAGAATGACTGTCCCATTGATCTGGTTCCTGGTGCCTCTCCTCCTCGTGGTCGCACATATCCTCTTTCCCTACCTGAGTCTCAGTCTATGAGGGAATATATCCAAGAAAACCTTGGGGTTTTATCCGGCCCTCTAGTTCTCCTGCAGGTGCGGGTTTTTTTTTTGTGGGTAAGAAGGATGGTGGTCTTCATCCTTGTATCGACTACAGAGGTCTAAATAAGGTCACTGTTAAAAACCGCTACCCCCTTTCTCTAATTTCTGAATTATTTGACCGAGTCAAAGGTGCCAAAGTCTATACCAAGCTTGATCTTAGAGGTGCTTACAACCTCATTTGTATTAGAGAAGGAGATGAGTGGAAAACTGCTTTTAACACCAGGGACGGTCACTACGAGTATGTAGTAATGCCCTTCGGGCTTTGTAACGCCCCCGCAGTTTTTCAGGAATTTGTCAATGACATTTTTCATGACTTACTGGGGGTATTTGTAGTGGTCTACCTTGACGATATTCTTATTTTCTCTTCTAATATAAATGAACATCGTAATCATGTTTGTGAAGTCTTAAAGAGGCTGAGGGAGAATAACCTGTATGCGAAACTAGAGAAATGTACCTTTGAAGTCTCTTCTGTCCAGTTTTTGGGGTTTATTATTACCAGCGAAGGTCTAGAAATGGATCCTCGCAAGGTGAAAGCTGTCCTGGATTGGGCACAACCTCGCTCATTAAATGCTGTACAAAGGTTTCTTGGTTTTGCTAATTATTATCGTCAATTTATTAAAATTTTTTCTCTTATCGTGGCCCCCATCATCCTCCGACCCTAGTGAATGTACTTCCATCATTCCCAGGGAAATAATTGTTGCAACTTTAGAGTCTGACCTCTCTTCCTTATTGTCCCCTTTACAGTCATCGGCTCCTGATGAAACCCCATTTGGTAAATGGTTCGTTCCTGAGGAGCTTAGGAAACAAGTACTAGGACTTTTGTCAACTCCTGTGCAGTCTGCCAACGGTCTAAGTCATCTCATCATCGGTCCCAGGGTCTCTTAAATCCCTTACCCATCCCAGTGAAGCCATGGTCTCACATTTCCATGGATTTTATTGTGGAATTGCCCCCTTCCCAGGGTAAGTGATTTGGGTGGTGGTCGATAGGTTCAGTAAGATGGCTCATTTTATTCCTCTTCCACATCTCCCTTCTGCTAAGGTCCTGGCTGACTTATTGATTACTCATATTTTCAGGTTTCATGGGTTTCCTGTGAATATTGTTTCTGACAGGGGGGTTCAGTTTGTTTCAAGATTTTGGCGTGCTTTCCGTTCTTTGGTTGGTACGGAATTGTCCTTTTCCTCTGCCTATCACCCCCAAACTAACGGTCAAACTGAAAGGGTGAACCAGTCCCTTGAGCAGTATCTCAGGTGCTATGTATCCGATAACCAGTCCACATGGTCTGAACTGCTTCCCTGGGCAGAATTTGCTTACAATAATGTTACCCATTCCTCCTCAGGGAGATCTCCTTTCTTTGTCGTTTATGGCTTGCACCCCAAAGCATTTTCTTTTTCTGGCTCTAACTCCCCGGTACCTTCTGCCAATTCCTCTGTCTTAAAATTTTCTGAAATCTGGTCGTCAGTTCATGACTCGTTGTCGGCAGCTTCCCTAGCCCAGGAGAGAGCCGCTGACAAATCCCGTAGGGAGGCTCCCCTGTACAAGGTGGGGGATTTAGTGTGGTTATCAACCAAAAATATTAAGTTGAAGGTTCCCTCTCCCAAACTGGGTCCCAGGTTCATTGGTCCATATCCCATCATTGCTATAGTTAACCCATCTTCTGTCCGTCTTCAGTTACCTCCTAATTTCAAGATTGCTAATACCTTTCACCTTTCTCTCCTAAAACCTGCTTCTAATACTCGTTGTCTGTCTGTCCCCCCCCCCCCCCCCCCGGTGTTGGTTGAAGGTCAGCCTGAGTACGAGATCCAGGAGTTCCTCGACTCCCGCCTGGTGAGAGGTAAGTTACAATATCTTACCAGGTGCAACGGCTTCGGTCCTGAGGAGAACTCTTGGGTCTCAGTTGATGACATCAAGGCTGATCGCCTCCTTTTTCCTGAGAAGCCTGGGGGTCCAGTGGCCCCCCCTAGAGAGGGGGGTAATGTAACAAATAGAGCCTTACCGGCTCGGCGGGGACGCCTGCCGCACCGTCCTTCCCCAGTGCCGGCTTCCTCCTAAGTACGCGCGCACTTCCGCAAGTTAAGGCGCATGCGCGCTGGGTGATGACGTCAGTGCGCAATGGTGCAAAATTCAAAAGTATTTAAAGCAGGGGTGGGCAAACTACGGCCCGCGGGCTAAGTCCGGCCCATTGGTGTTTTCAATCGGGCCCGCTGAGGTTGGCGTGTCTCGCTAGTTACTTGCGCAAATCAGAAGTGGTTTTAAGCACAAAGGTTTAATATCGCTAATAAATAATCTGCCAGTGTCAAAAATGGCCGCTGGGCTGCTTCCTCAACCTCCCATCACATGGACGCAGGTGGCGTCTCCGATTGGCTGGCCCTGGGATTGCTGGTGTCAGAGCGCGCACAGGAGTGCGCAACAGTCGAATCTGGATGAGAAGAGAGTTGGGCAGTATCGTGCAGGGACGCGGGTACAGACTACTTTACACTAATTGGAACTTTAGACCCACTGCAATAGTTTCCAATTTATGCAATTTAACTTACAGATCAATATAATACATTATGTATGTATAACACCACCACTGTCATAACTACTTTCCTTTCTCTCATAAACATATTCTGTCTGATTGTTCAAGGGTCTTATTATAAGATGGGAGTTAGGGAGGCCATTGCTAATTCTCTGCAACCCTAGCAACCAGAAAGACAGATTCTTATGGGACTATTAAATGTTTACCTCATCTCTGAAGAAAAGCTATGACATTTAATAGTGCCATAAGAATCTGTCTTTCTGGTTGCTAGGGTCACTTACCCAAGCAACCAGAGAGAAGTTTTTATTCCAGGTCTGAAAGAGACAAAGAATTAGCGATGGCCTCAGAAGATTCTGCAAATGCAGAATAATAGTAAAATATTGAATTTAAACACCAGGAAGATATACATCCCCACTACCTGCCCTGCTGCTGCCGTTTGCCACCCTGTCTGCATTAATTCAGCTTTATTCCTTTACTTTCTGGAGCTTGAAGGCACAAAAGTGTTGGGTTGGGCAGGCCACCTTCAGACTTGACTAGTCCCTCGGAGTCTGCTCCTGGTCTGGCACAAAGTCATTTATCTATAGTGGTTCTGTGTGTGTAGGTTTATGTTTGATATGTATGCATCTGGTGCTGGCCCGGCCCACCTGTTAAATTTTAAAAGTCAATGTGGCCCCCGAGCCAAAAAATTTGCCCACCCCTGATTTAAAGGACTTTTGCCACTTTTTCATTGCCCGTGATAGGATTGTTTCCTGGTGCCTTTTCTGAGCCTTGTGCTTGTATTCCTGTACCCTGTTGGTGCTTTCCTGTGTTTTTGACCCGGCCTGTCCCCGACTATTCTGATATCCATATCCTGACCTCGGCTTGTACGTTTGACTCCGATTTTGCCTTATCCCGCTATTTGATTATCTGGTTGACCCTTGCCTGTCTGACGATCCCTGATTTCTGCCTGCCTCGACCCAGCCTGCCTGACGACCAACTTGTCCAATCCTATTTGTACCGTGATCTTCGGCCTAACTGACTTTATCTACAGTCGTGCCCCTTTGCTTGCCAGAACTCCTCGCCTTGTTCCCCTCGTTAAGTCCAGGTGGCATCTGAGTAGCTGAGGGCTCCTCCTGAAGCCAAAGGCGGTCACACTACTGGTGAAGCCGAGCCGAGACCAGGGAACTTGGCATCAGTTCTGGTTTAGGGTGCCGACCGTGACATTACGGGCCATGGAAGACCAAGATCACGTAAGTCCGCTGCTGCTCCATCCACTACCAAATCGCTTCTTACCACCCTCCTACAGCGCTTGGAAGACCAGGAGACAAAGCAAAATTATCTCCTACAGGGTTTCCACAGTTTAACCCGCCAGCTGGAGACTCCGCAAGTTCCGCAGCAGCCGCCTATACCAAGTCCTTCTCCTCCTGTAGGCTCTTTTGCTATGTGGGGTAACACATCTAGGCCCCAAGAGTCCAAAATTGCCTTTCCTGAAAAATTTGCTGGGGATAGGACTAAGTTTTTTCATCTTCAAAGAGGCGTGTAAACTATATCTTAGCTTTTTCCCACAATCATTTCCAACTGGTGAGGAAAAAGTAAGATTTGTAATGACCCTTCTATTGGGGGATCCCCAAGTTTGGGCCCTTAGACTGCCCCCCTCTGATCCTGCCCGTTTCTCCCTAGAGATGTTCTTTCATTCCATGGCAAATCTTTACGATGACCCGGATCGCACATCATCTGCCTATTCGGCGATTTGTAAACTGCGCCAAGGGAGACGGGATGCGGAGGTGTATTGCACTGAATTCCGCCGGTGGGCAGTAGAAACTGGGTGGAACGATGCGGCCCTGCGCAGTCAGTTCCGTATTAGGTTATCTGATTCTATTAAGGATAGTCTGGTTAACTACCCCTTGTTACAATCAAAAACACAATAGAATATGATCACACTTTTTTGTGGATATAAACTCTTACCCACAGTTACGGTGGGTCCGGGTGCTCATGCCCCAGACCATTCAGCACAGGGAGCCATCACAGGAAATCAAATATGAAGATAGGCAGGCACTCCGAATTATTTGTTGCAAAAGTAGATAAATGCAGCCAGTAGAAATTAGTTAGATTAAAAAAGTATAAATTTTATTTTATCCATATGTAAAAGCAAAATAGCCTTACGCGTTTCATACCAATAGGGTACTTAGTCATAGGCTGGATACATTAAACACAATACACAATATTTAAAGACAAATTGACCAATGAGATACATTTTGCAATCAGCCAATCAGACCGATAGGTCATTTGGTTAGGGAGAGTGGATAAAAAGTCTTAAATTCACATAAGGATATATTAAGCATTGAATACATTAAATTTGTGTGTAATCATAAAAAGCTAGATTTAGGTAATTATACATAGCAAGTAACATCGTAATCATAGTTGAGTCCATGTGGTTGTCGAGTTTTTAGGAAGAAAATCCACTTTGTTTCTTTTCTAATTAACACTGAAGAGATATCGCCCCCTCTAGGACTAGGGATAACTCTATCTATCCTGTAACTTGTAGAAAAGACAAGGATCTATTCGAACATTCAAAAAAATGTTTTGCAACAGTGGTGAGACTGTTAACGTTGGTGATGTTCAGTACGTGTTCTCTTATCCTATCTTTGAGTTTTCTACCTGTCTGACCAACATATTGTTTCATGCATTTAGTGCAAGTGAGAAGGTAGATAACATTTTTAGTGTTGCAATTGATGAAATGTTTTATCTGATATTCTTTCATAGTCGTGAATGAAGTGAATGAATCTGTTTTTTGTAAATAGTGATACATTGTCTTGATCCACATTTATAACACCCTTTTGTAGATAACCATGTGGTGGTGGGTTTTCTAGTATGGATTAAACTTGGTGACAATAGATTACTTAAAGTTTCAGTTTTTCGAGTAATATATTTGTGTCCATTGTTAAGTATTTGTCTTAGAATAGGATCCGTTTTTAGGATAGTTAAGTTATTGTTGATTATTTTTTCTATCATTTTTGTTGGGGACTATAGGTCAAAATACAAGTCAAGGGTTCATTATCCCTATTTTTAGAATATTTCTTATGTTTAGATGTTTTTTGATTATGCTCATGATATCTATCAAAAAGATTTGATCTGTCTACAGATGCAGCTCGCTCAAAAGCTTTAATAATATTGTTCTTAGAGTACCCCCTATCTATCAATCTATAGTATAGATCTGTGGATTTAGATACAAATTCTGAATCTTCAGAGGAGATACGTCTGATGCGTAAAAATTGGCTGTATGGTATGTTACGAATGGAATGCCTCGGATGGCAAGATGTAGCTTCTAATAGCGTGTTAGCTGAACAGTCTTTGCGAAAGATTGTGCTTGTGACTGATTGATTAAATGTGCTCAAAGTAATATCTAAAAAGTTGATGCTAGTGTGATGTATTTCAGAAGTGAACTGTAGATTATAATTATTAGTGTTGATGTATTGAACAAAATGACTGAATTGTTCTTCTGTGCCTGACCAGATCATAATGATATCGTCAATGTAGCGTCCATAGTATTGAATGTGAGCAGAAAAAGAATTAATATCATTATAGATGTGTAAATCTTCCCACCAACCTAGGAATAGATTCGCATAGGAAGGTGCGAATTTGGCACCCATGGCCGTGCCTCTACATTGTAAATAGTATTTATTGTCAAAATAAAAGTAATTATGTGTGAGAAGAAAGTGTATAGATTGTAATAAAAAAGTGATGAAATTTGATTCATACGTGCTATATTTGTAAAGGTGATATTCAATGGCTTGTAAGCCAAGAACGTGAGGAATACATGAATATAAAGAAGTAACATCAATTGAGGCCCATTTTAGATCTGTAGAATTCCATTGGTATTTATTCAGGGTATATAGTAAATGACCACTGTCTTTAAGATAACTAGGAAGTCTTAGAACTAGTGGCTGTAAAAAGTGATCTATGAATTCGCAAAGATTTTCGCCTAGAGAGCTTATACCTGCTATAATCGGCCGGCCTAATGGAGGTCTCTCTTTTTTATGTATTTTGGGTAAATGATGGAAAATGGCCGATTTAGGTGTATCATTTTTGATGAAAGTGGTAATTTTGTCATCTATAATATTGAAGCTCAGAGCCTCTTGTAACAATGTGTCAAGCTCTAACTTGTATGCATATGTAGGATTTCTATCTAAAGGTAAGTATGTATCTTTATCTGCTTTATCCGTATGGGGTTATCTGATTCTATTAAGGATAGTCTGGTTAACTACCCCTTGTTGTCCAGTCTGGATGATCTCATGTCTCTAGCCATCCAGATTGATAGGAGACAAAGGGAAAGAAGGAGTGAAAGGGGCCATACTACCTTCTCTGAAGTTACCTATGTCAAACCTGATTTAGCGTCTAATGTTAAGTCCTCTGTTTCCTCTGTGTCTCCACCTCAGGAGGAGCCCATGCAGCTGGGCCTTTTTCATCTTTCTCCTGAGGAAAAGACACGCAGGCGGACCCTTGGTCTGTGTATTTATTGTGGGGATAAGGGTCACCTTCTTAAACAGTGTACTAAGAGGCCGGGAAACGCCTTAGCCTAAATGAAGAAGGGGAGCTTCATTTGGGTGCAGGCGTTTCCTCTCCCCAATTTGCCTCCAAAGTACAGTTACCAGTCAAACTGACCTGGCCTTCGGGCTCTACTAAGTTGTCCGCTTTTGTGGATTCTGGGGCAGAGGGTACCTTTTTAGATGCCACGTTTGCAGCCAGACATGGCATTCCTGTGGTCCCTCTGGATGTTCCCATGAGAATTTTAGTGGAGGACAAAAGACCCCTAGGCTCAGGGGTGGTAAATAAGAAAACCATCTTCTTATCATTACGTATAAATGATTTTCATAGTGAAGAGATAACCCTTTTTCTCATTGAAGGTGCCTCTTCTCCTCTCATTCTGGGTTTACCCTGGCTCCAGGCTCACAACCCCCTGATTAATTGGGTTACGGGGGAGGTTTCTCAATGGGGTGATAATTGTAGAGGTGTATGTATTCCTCCTTTTATTGCGGCCACTTCATTAGAGGGTTTACCTACTGCCTATTCGGCTTTTGCTGATGTGTTTTCTATAACCCTACCTCCACACAGACAGAATGACTGTCCCATTGATCTGGTTCCTGGTGCCTCTCCTCCTCGTGGTCGCACATATCCTCTTTCCCTACCTGAGTCTCAGTCTATGAGGGAATATATCCAAGAAAACCTTGGGGTTTTATCCGGCCCTCTAGTTCTCCTGCAGGTGCGGGTTTTTTTTTTGTGGGTAAGAAGGATGGTGGTCTTCATCCTTGTATCGACTACAGAGGTCTAAATAAGGTCACTGTTAAAAACCGCTACCCCCTTTCTCTAATTTCTGAATTATTTGACCGAGTCAAAGGTGCCAAAGTCTATACCAAGCTTGATCTTAGAGGTGCTTACAACCTCATTTGTATTAGAGAAGGAGATGAGTGGAAAACTGCTTTTAACACCAGGGACGGTCACTACGAGTATGTAGTAATGCCCTTCGGGCTTTGTAACGCCCCCCGCAGTTTTTCAGGAATTTGTCAATGACATTTTTCATGACTTACTGGGGGTATTTGTAGTGGTCTACCTTGACGATATTCTTATTTTCTCTTCTAATATAAATGAACATCGTAATCATGTTTGTGAAGTCTTAAAGAGGCTGAGGGAGAATAACCTGTATGCGAAACTAGAGAAATGTACCTTTGAAGTCTCTTCTGTCCAGTTTTTGGGGTTTATTATTACCAGCGAAGGTCTAGAAATGGATCCTCGCAAGGTGAAAGCTGTCCTGGATTGGGCACAACCTCGCTCATTAAATGCTGTACAAAGGTTTCTTGGTTTTGCTAATTATTATCGTCAATTTATTAAAATTTTTTCTCTTATCGTGGCCCCCATCATCCTCCGACCCTAGTGAATGTACTTCCATCATTCCCAGGGAAATAATTGTTGCAACTTTAGAGTCTGACCTCTCTTCCTTATTGTCCCCTTTACAGTCATCGGCTCCTGATGAAACCCCATTTGGTAAATGGTTCGTTCCTGAGGAGCTTAGGAAACAAGTACTAGGACTTTTGTCAACTCCTGTGCAGTCTGCCAACGGTCTAAGTCATCTCATCATCGGTCCCAGGGTCTCTTAAATCCCTTACCCATCCCAGTGAAGCCATGGTCTCACATTTCCATGGATTTTATTGTGGAATTGCCCCCTTCCCAGGGTAAGTGATTTGGGTGGTGGTCGATAGGTTCAGTAAGATGGCTCATTTTATTCCTCTTCCACATCTCCCTTCTGCTAAGGTCCTGGCTGACTTATTGATTACTCATATTTTCAGGTTTCATGGGTTTCCTGTGAATATTGTTTCTGACAGGGGGGTTCAGTTTGTTTCAAGATTTTGGCGTGCTTTCCGTTCTTTGGTTGGTACGGAATTGTCCTTTTCCTCTGCCTATCACCCCCAAACTAACGGTCAAACTGAAAGGGTGAACCAGTCCCTTGAGCAGTATCTCAGGTGCTATGTATCCGATAACCAGTCCACATGGTCTGAACTGCTTCCCTGGGCAGAATTTGCTTACAATAATGTTACCCATTCCTCCTCAGGGAGATCTCCTTTCTTTGTCGTTTATGGCTTGCACCCCAAAGCATTTTCTTTTTCTGGCTCTAACTCCCCGGTACCTTCTGCCAATTCCTCTGTCTTAAAATTTTCTGAAATCTGGTCGTCAGTTCATGACTCGTTGTCGGCAGCTTCCCTAGCCCAGGAGAGAGCCGCTGACAAATCCCGTAGGGAGGCTCCCCTGTACAAGGTGGGGGATTTAGTGTGGTTATCAACCAAAAATATTAAGTTGAAGGTTCCCTCTCCCAAACTGGGTCCCAGGTTCATTGGTCCATATCCCATCATTGCTATAGTTAACCCATCTTCTGTCCGTCTTCAGTTACCTCCTAATTTCAAGATTGCTAATACCTTTCACCTTTCTCTCCTAAAACCTGCTTCTAATACTCGTTGTCTGTCTGTCCCCCCCCCCCCCCCCCCGGTGTTGGTTGAAGGTCAGCCTGAGTACGAGATCCAGGAGTTCCTCGACTCCCGCCTGGTGAGAGGTAAGTTACAATATCTTACCAGGTGCAACGGCTTCGGTCCTGAGGAGAACTCTTGGGTCTCAGTTGATGACATCAAGGCTGATCGCCTCCTTTTTCCTGAGAAGCCTGGGGGTCCAGTGGCCCCCCCTAGAGAGGGGGGTAATGTAACAAATAGAGCCTTACCGGCTCGGCGGGGACGCCTGCCGCACCGTCCTTCCCCAGTGCCGGCTTCCTCCTAAGTACGCGCGCACTTCCGCAAGTTAAGGCGCATGCGCGCTGGGTGATGACGTCAGTGCGCAATGGTGCAAAATTCAAAAGTATTTAAAGCAGGGGTGGGCAAACTACGGCCCGCGGGCTAAGTCCGGCCCATTGGTGTTTTCAATCGGGCCCGCTGAGGTTGGCGTGTCTCGCTAGTTACTTGCGCAAATCAGAAGTGGTTTTAAGCACAAAGGTTTAATATCGCTAATAAATAATCTGCCAGTGTCAAAAATGGCCGCTGGGCTGCTTCCTCAACCTCCCATCACATGGACGCAGGTGGCGTCTCCGATTGGCTGGCCCTGGGATTGCTGGTGTCAGAGCGCGCACAGGAGTGCGCAACAGTCGAATCTGGATGAGAAGAGAGTTGGGCAGTATCGTGCAAGGACGCGGGTACAGACTACTTTACACTAATTACAACTTTAGACCCACTGCAATAGTTTCCAATTTATGCAATTTAACTTACAGATCAATATAATACATTATGTATGTATAACACCACCACTGTCATAACTACTTTCCTTTCTCTCATAAACATATTCTGTCTGATTGTTCAAGGGTCTTATTATAAGATGGGAGTTAGGGAGGCCATTGCTAATTCTCTGCAACCCTAGCAACCAGAAAGACAGATTCTTATGGGACTATTAAATGTTTACCTCATCTCTGAAGAAAAGCTATGACATTTAATAGTGCCATAAGAATCTGTCTTTCTGGTTGCTAGGGTCACTTACCCAAGCAACCAGAGAGAAGTTTTTATTCCAGGTCTGAAAGAGACAAAGAATTAGCGATGGCCTCAGAAGATTCTGCAAATGCAGAATAATAGTAAAATATTGAATTTAAACACCAGGAAGATATACATCCCCACTACCTGCCCTGCTGCTGCCGTTTGCCACCCTGTCTGCATTAATTCAGCTTTATTCCTTTACTTTCTGGAGCTTGAAGGCACAAAAGTGTTGGGTTGGGCAGGCCACCTTCAGACTTGACTAGTCCCTCGGAGTCTGCTCCTGGTCTGGCACAAAGTCATTTATCTATAGTGGTTCTGTGTGTGTAGGTTTATGTTTGATATGTATGCATCTGGTGCTGGCCCGGCCCACCTGTTAAATTTTAAAAGTCAATGTGGCCCCCGAGCCAAAAAATTTGCCCACCCCTGATTTAAAGGACTTTTGCCACTTTTTCATTGCCCGTGATAGGATTGTTTCCTGGTGCCTTTTCTGAGCCTTGTGCTTGTATTCCTGTACCCTGTTGGTGCTTTCCTGTGTTTTTGACCCGGCCTGTCCCCGACTATTCTGATATCCATATCCTGACCTCGGCTTGTACGTTTGACTCCGATTTTGCCTTATCCCGCTATTTGATTATCTGGTTGACCCTTGCCTGTCTGACGATCCCTGATTTCTGCCTGCCTCGACCCAGCCTGCCTGACGACCAACTTGTCCAATCCTATTTGTACCGTGATCTTCGGCCTAACTGACTTTATCTACAGTCGTGCCCCTTTGCTTGCCAGAACTCCTCGCCTTGTTCCCCTAGTTAAGCCCAGGTGGCATCTGAGTAGCTGAGGGCTCCTCCCGAAGCCAAAGGCGGTCACAATACTGGTGAAGCCGAGCCGAGACCAGGGGACTTGGCATCAGTTCTGGTTTAAGGTGCCGACCGTGACACTTTCCCTGTATTTAATGTATTTGGGGACTGATGTCTCCCTTTCCCTGTATTTAATGTATTTGGGGGCTGATGTCTCCCTTTCCCTGTATTTAATGCATTTGGGGCTAACGTCTCCCTTTCCCTGTAGTTAATGTTTTTGGGGCTAATATCTCCCTTTCCCTGTATTTAATGTATTTGGGGGCTAACGTCTCCCTCTCCCTGTATTTAATGCATTTGGGGCTAACGTCTCCCTTTCTCTGTATTTAATGTATTTGGGGCTAATGTCTCCCTTTCCCTGTATTTAATGTATTTGGGGGCTAACGTCTCCCTTTCCCTGTTTTTAATGTATTTGGGGCTAAAGTCTCCCATTCCCTGTATTTAATGTATTTGGGGCTAACGTCTCCCTTTCCCTGTATTTCATGTATTTGGGGCTAAAGTCTCCCTTTCCATGTATTTAATGTATTTGGGGCTAATGTCTCCCTTTCCCTGTATTTAATGTATTTGGGGCTAATGTCTCCCTTTCCCTGTATTTAATGTATTTGGGGCTAACGTCTCCCTTTCCCTGTATTTAATGTATTTGGGGCTAACGTCTCCCTTTCCCTGTATTTAATGTATTTGGGGGCTAACGTCTCCCTCTCCCTGTATTTAATGTATTTGGGGCTAAAGTCTCCCTTTCCATGTATTTAATGTATTTGGGGCTAACGTCTCCCTTTCCCTGTATTTCATGTATTTGGGGCTAAAGTCTCCCTTTCCCTGTATTTCATGTATTTGGGGCTAACGTCTCCCTTTCCATGTATTTAATGTATTTGGGGCTAATGTCTCCCTTTCCCTGTATTTAATGTATTTGGGGGCTAACGTCTCGCTTTCCCTGTATTTAATGTATTTGGGGCTAAAGTCTCCCTTTCCCTGTATTTAATGTATTTGGGGGCTAACGTCTCGCTTTCCCTGTATTTAATGTATTTGGGGCTAAAGTCTCCCTTTCCCTGTATTTAATGTATTTGGGGCTAACGTCTCCCTTTCCCTGTATTTAATGTATTTGGGGCTAATGTCTCCCTTTCCCTGTATTTAATGTATTTGGGGCTAACGTCTCCCTTTCCCTGTATTTAATGTATTTGGGGGCTAACGTCTCCCTTTCCCTGTATTTAATGTATTTAGGGGCTAACGTCTCCCTTTCCCTGTATTTAATGTATTTGGGGCTAACGTCTCCCTTTCCCTGTATTTAATGTATTTGGGGCTAATGTCTCCCTTTCCCTGTATTTAATGTATTTGGGGGCTAACGTCTCGCTTTCCCTGTATTTAATGTATTTGGGGCTAAAGTCTCCCTTTCCCTGTATTTAATGTATTTGGGGGCTAACGTCTCCCTTTCCCTGTATTTAATGTATTTGGGGCTAAAGTCTCCCTTTCCCTGTATTTAATGTATTTGGGGCTAACGTCTCCCTTTCCCTGTATTTAATGTATTTGGGGCTAACATCTCCCTTTCCCTGTATTTAATGTATTTGGGGCTAATGACTCCCTTTCCCTGTATTTAATGTATATGGGGCTAATGACTTCCTTTCCCTGTATTTAATGTATTTGGGGCTAACGTCTCCCTTTCCCTGTATTTAATGTATTTGGGGCTAATGACTCCCTTTCCCTGTATTTAATGTATTTGGGGCTAATGTCTCCCTTTCCCTGTATTTAATGTATTTGGGGCTAATGACTCCCTTTCCCTGTATTTAATGTATTTGGGGCTAATGACTCCCTTTCCCTGTATTTAATGTTTTTAGAATCTGGGGTTACTGTTCTTAGGGGTCACTGTTACCCCTCCTGATAATGAGAATCGCCTCACATGGGGCAGTGAGAGTCGAACCCCCCCTCTTGCCACCTCTCTGTGTCCTGCAGCCCCAGCACATTTCATATGACAGGGACAGGGGCAATTTAACCACCGCTGGTTCTTCCTTACAGAAGCGCCACTCACACTCACACTTACATCCCCCCTTCCCTGGGGGCAATGGCAGACAGGACGGGGCACTTTGTCAGGCTTGAGATGTCTTGCAGGCAAGAGAAGAACTGAATTGCTCCTTATATGACTCCTCAGGGGGTAAAACTGACTCCTTGCGCAACTGCATGTCCCCTACATTCCTGCACATTTACATCAGGACTCAGTTTTGCCCCCGGGGATTCACACAAGGAGCAATTCAGTTCATCTCTGGCTTGTGAATAGCGAGATCTCTAGTGCCCCGTCTGCCATTGTGCCAAATGGAACAAACCCCCCGCCCCCCCCCCCCCACATGGGGGCAGATGATATCACTCCAACGTACAGCACAGCAGTAAAGAGAGGTTGAAATTTATCAGATACATTAGATGGGGAGTTACAGGGGGAGCTGGGAAGTCGTAGGAGAATCTCTTATTGGGCTCCATGTGCCACTGGCTCCTCTGTACAATCTTGTGGGCACAGGTTGTCCCCTGTGTGAAGATGAGGAAGGGAATTCCCACCGGCTCCTTAGGCCCCATTCTCTATCAGAGTTCAGTGCGGAAGTTCAGCCCACTGCCCTCCATCTTCTTCTTGTATTCCTCATCAAAGATAATGTTCTGTGCCCCCGAGAAATGGGTTTTCCAATCCCCCACGGTCCCTGGAACAAAGTGAACATCAACCTACTGCCCTTCAGCTGCTCCTCATCTCATATCTACCCCTTGCACAAAGCCTGGGAGGTGCCCATGGAAGGAAGAGAAGCAGAGATAATGCCCCACCAGGGGGTGGAACTGGCTAAACATGAAGGGAAGGACGGAAGTATAACAGGGAACAAAGTGATGGAAACTGTGTGCTGAGTCCATTACCTAAGGGTTGGGATGTAGGCTTGGAAGAGTCTTGGGCAGCTCAAACCATGAACATAAATGTCTCATTGCTAGAATAGGTTAAATAGTCATGGAGGCACGGGGCAACTCAAACAAGCGAAGATGTGTTTGTACTGCTGCCATGTGTGGGGTGTCCAACCTAGTGCAGGATATGCAGAGGTGTAGGGACATCTCTGGACAGGTATTTCATACTAACAATGTCATCTGACTGAGAGAATGTGATGGACATTAACGTTATCCAGATGGAGAGAGAGGGATACAGAAGCTTATAATCATGACCCAGAAGCTGCTCAGACGAAGCTCCATTCTCTACAAAGTATACCCATACCTTTTCTCATGAATGGAGATATGGTTTGGTCCATGACAGCACTGGGAAATGCTGTGTAATTCGCCATAGGGTTCTCCTTCATTGCCTGGAAGGAAGTGTGATACTTGATGTTCTCCAGAACCTCCTCAGATAAGTCCTTCCCGAGGAACTTCGTGACTTTGCGAATCTCACGCATTGGGTCCTACAATAAATGAGAAGCACAAAGGTTCTATCTGGGGTGGGACAATGACATTTCCCTATTATCCTGCAGAGGAACCTTCTCACCTCGATCATGTCCTCATAGAAGATAAAGAGAATCTGGTGTTTGTCCATAGCTTTCCACCAGCCAATCACATGGTCAAACCAACTGCCCCATGGCACTGCAAGAAGGAATAACTGGGGTTAGAAACCAAAGAAACCACTTATGAATAATTCTGTTTCTATTACAGATTCCTAACTTTGTTATCAGCAGCTTGAAGGTTCCCTATTGGCTGAGAGCTCACCATCTCCAGACAGGAATGTCGAGAAGTAATTCTCCCAGGTTCCGGGGGGCGGCAGACCCTTATTCATCTTTTGAAAGTAATAATAAGAAACCATACAGTCCTTGGCATTTCTGGCAACATAGACAGCCTGAAGGGGGAAAGGAATCCATATTCATACAGGTACAGTCACTGGCACAGAGTATATAATGGGCACAGGGCATGGGCATTATCTGCAGGAATGGGAGGAGTTATAGGGAGGGGTATATGGAGCAATGGGAGTAGTTATAGGGAGGGGTATATGGGGCAATGGGAGGAGTTATAGGGAGGGGTATATGGAGCAATGGGAGGAGTTATAGGGAGGGGTATATAAACCAATGAGAAGAATTATGAGGAGGGACAGTAGGAGGAGAATAACTGACCTTGACATTCTTCTCCCAAAAGGAGGGGGGCAGCAGGTTAATAGGTAAGTGAGTTTTTAGGACACGGGGAGATTTCATGGTTTGTGCCAACTCCACACCTAGAATGGAACAGTAGCAGTTATAGCCCTGATGGAGGGAATGGGAATATCACACTTTAAACTAAATATATGGTGTCCCAATGTGAGGGTGAAGAATATTCTCTCCTGATATAACTGATCATGCTGTGTGTGAATGTCATACGGACCTTAGAGTGTAAGCTCACTGGGGCAGGGACTGATGGGAATGGCATAGGGACCTTAGATTGTAAGCTCACTGGGGCAGGGACTGATGGGAATGGGATACGGACATTAGATTGTAAGCTCACTGGGGCAGGGACTGATGGGAATGGGATAGGGACCTTAGATTGTAAGCTCACTGGGGCAGGGACTGATGGGAATGGCATAGGGACCTTAGATTGTAAGCTCACTGGGGCAGGGACTGATGGGAATGGGATACGGACATTAGATTGTAAGCTCACTGGGGCAGGGACTGATGGGAATGGGATAGGGACCTTAGATTGTAAGCTCACTGGGGCAGGGGCTGATGGGAATGGGATAGGGACCTTAGATTGTAAGCTCACTGGGGCAGGGGCTGATGGGAATGGGATAGGGACCTTAGATTGTAAGCTCACTGGGGCAGGGGCTGATGGGAATGGGATAGGGACCTTAGATTGTAAGCTCACTGGGGTAGGGGCTGATGGGAATGTGATAGGGACCTTAGATTGTAAGCTCACTGGGGCAGGGACTGATGGGAATGGGATAGGGACCTTAGATTGTAAGCTCACTGGGGCAGGGGCTGATGGGAATGGGATAGGGACCTTAGATTGTAAGCTCACTGGGGCAGGGACTGATGGGAATGGGATAGGGACCTTAGATTGTAAGCTCACTGGGGCAGGGGCTGATGGGAATGTGATAGGGACCTTAGATTGTAAGCTCACTGGGGCAGGGGCTGATGGGAATGGGATAGGGACCTTAGATTGTAAGCTCACTGGGGCAGGGGCTGATGGGAATGGGATAGGGACCTTAGATTGTAAGCTCACTGGGGCAGGGACTGATGGGAATGGGATAGGGACCTTAGAGTGTAAGCTCACTGGGGCAGGGACTGATGGGAATGGGATAGGGACCTTAGATTGTAAGCTCACTGGGGCAGGGGCTGATGGGAATGTGATAGGGACCTTAGATTGTAAGCTCACTGGGGCAGGGACTGATGGGAATGGATAGGGACCTTAGATTGTAAGCTCACTGGGGCAGGGGCTGATGGGAATGGGATAGGGACCTTAGATTGTAAGCTCACTGGGGCAGGGACTGATGGGAATGGGATAGGGACCTTAGATTGTAACTTCACTGGGGCAGGGGCTGATGGGAATGTGATAGGGACCTTAGATTGTAAGCTCACTGGGGCAGGGGCTGATGGGAATGGGATAGGGACCTTAGATTGTAAGCTCACTGGGGCAGGGGCTGATGGGAATGGGATAGGGACCTTAGATTGTAAGCTCACTGGGGCAGGGACTGATGGGAATGGGATAGGGACGTTAGAGTGTAAGCTCACTGGGGCAGGGGCTGATGGGAATGGGATAGGGACGTTAGAGTGTAAGCTCACTGGGGCAGGGGCTGATGGGAATGGGATAGGGACGTTAGAGTGTAAGCTCACTGGGGCAGGGACTGATGGGAATGGGATAGGGACGTTAGAGTGTAAGCTCACTGGGGCAGGGGCTGATGGGAATGGGATAGGGACGTTAGAGTGTAAGCTCACTGGGGCAGGGGCTGGTGGGAATGGGATAGGGACCTTAGATTGTAAGCTCACTGGGGCAGGGGCTGATGGGAATGGGATAGGGACGTTAGAGTGTAAGCTCACTGGGGCAGGGGCTGATGGGAATGATGTAGAATCTCTGTATAGGCCACTTTGCATTATAACCCTATGATACAGAATTGAACAGTTATGGCTGCAGGATCTGTTATCTGAAATGCTCGGGACCTGGGCTGTTCTGGATAAGGGGACACAGTGGGGGTGTCCCTAAACAATGAATTAGGCTTTAGCTGACAATTAGAGAGCAGCTCAAACAGCACCCCCCCGTGTCACCCCCGCACCCCTCCCAACTGCCTCTCTAGCCCCCCCGACCCCCCCGTCACTCTACTCCCCACACCCCTCCCAACTGTCTCTCCAGCCCCCCCACCCCCCGTCACTCTACTCCCCGCACCCCTCCCAACTGTCTCTCCAGCCCCCCCCACCCCCCCGTCACTCTACTCCCCGCACCCCTCCCAACTGCCTCTCCCTACCCCCCGTCACTCTACTCCCCGCACCCCTCCCAACTGCCTCTCCCTACCCCCCGTCACTCTACTCCCCGCACCCCTCCCAACTGCCTCTCCCTACCCCCCGTCACTCTACTCCCCGCACCCCTCCCAACTTCCTCTCCCTACCCCCCGTCACTCTACTCCCCGCACCCCTCCCAACTGCCTCTCCCTACCCCCCCGTCACTCTACTCCCCGCACCCCTCCCAACTGCCTTTCCCTACCCCCCGTCACTCTACTCCCCGCACCCCTCCCAACTGCCTCTCCCTACCCCCCGTCACTCTACTCCCCGCACCCCTCCCAACTGCCTTTCCCTACCCCCCGTCACTCTACTCCCCGCACCCCTCCCAACTGCCTCTCCCTACCCCCCGTCACTCTACTCCCCGCACCCCTCCCAACTGCCTCTCCCTACCCCCCGTCACTATACTCCCCGCACCCCTCCCAACTGCCTCTCCCTACCCCCCGTCACTCTACTCCCTGCACCCCTCCCAACTGCCTCTCCCTACCCCCCATCACTCTACTCCCTGCACCCCTCCCAACTGCCTCTCCCTACCCCCCCGTCGCTCTGCTCCCCGTACCCCTCCCAATTGCATCTCCCTACCCCCCTGCCTCTCCAGGCCCCCCCTGTGTTGCTCCCTGCACCCCTCCCAACTGCGTCTCCCTAACATATCACCTTCCACCAATGAGGAGCACCATGCACGGCGCCATTACCTATTGGCCTGGGCTTTGGGGGTACCAGGTCTATGAATGGCACTTTGATGAAACACGGGGCCCTCCTGCCCTTCTGCGCGTCTCCCTCCTGTAATATCAGGTCCACGATCTCCTGCATCCACGTTGTCCCTACGCACAGACACACACACCTGTACAGGTTAAAGGGGAACTAAACCCAACCATAAAGCTGCCCCACAGCGCCCCCTAGTGCTCTATAGAAGTCGATAAAAAATGTAATTACACATGGAAACCAATTCCCCAATGAGAATTCTACTGAGCCAAAACTTCATTATAGATGCAAGAGAAGTGACCAATCAGAATGCTGATTCCCTGTGTCAGGCCCCTTGCTGGTACCTTACATATAGAGATAATGATGGCATTTTCCCGTCATTATATGGCACAGGAATCAGACATGGGGATAAAGGGACAGACTTGTTCAGTGCTGGGAAACTGTGCTTATTGCTCCCAACTCCAATTGCAGGAACAGAGAACAGGGAGCCGGATTTACTCACATCAGCTGGGATTCTCATTGGAGGATTATTAAGGCCCTATGGGGCTTTCGCTGCTAACCACTCCCCTAATAAAATGAGGCCACACCCCCTGTAACTAATAATGAGATAATAATAAAAGAGAAGGGCTATGGGGGGAGATGAGGGAGGTTATGTTTATTTAACAACAATGGAGTCCTCATACAAGCCTGAAACTGCCAGTGGGAAGAAGAAGCTCTCATTATGGATATTGGGGGGACAGAGATTGGATCACTCACCTGATTTGGGGAAAGTAGCGATGAGAATGTCGTCCCCCCGGGCCTGGAAATTGTATATAGAGTCCCACGCGTCACAGGTGGAGCCAAGTAACGGGACCCCCTCAATATGGCCCATAGCAACCGGGATTCTCTGAGCTTCCTGCGCCATTTCTCCCACTGCTGGATCCGTACTGGGGGGAACAGTCACAGTGATGGGCATCACAAGTGATAGGGGTGACTGGCAGGGGGAGGAGCTGTAGGGGATAGGGGTGACTGGCAGGGGGAGGAGCTGTAGGTTGGGGGTTACTGGCAGAGGGAGGAGCTGTAGGTTGGGGGTGACTGGCAGGGGGAGGAGCTGTAGGGAGAGGGACCTGGGGAGACAGGGGAAGGGGTAGCACCCAAGGACTGGGTGGGCACCCATATTACCTGCAGTGAGGGTGTCAGACTGGGCCCCCCAGTTCCCCCTGTGCTGGAATATCCCGGCTGCTGCCTGTGGAGCTTCTGCTCTCTAATCCGCTGCTCATTCAGTGGAACTGGTTCCTGACACACAGGAAGTTCAGCTTTAGGGCCAGGGGCCACTCACCTTAGACCCACGTAACCAATCAGTGTCCCCCCGAGCAGTGTCACATGATCCTCATTGATTTCTGTAGGAGGAGTCAGGGGGTCATTTCAGTCACTGAGAAACACCCTGTGTGCCTTATGTTATATTGGGTGTGTCTGGCAGATACCCCAGCATTCTGGGGATGGGGGGCCCCTTCCTGGCAGTAATTTGGCTGGGAGAGTTACAGCTCCATGCCACTCCCAGCAGAGCACGGGGTATATGTGACTTTATCCTTCCCTGCTGGGCCCTTGCTGTACTGTCGGAGGAAGGGTTAACCACTCGCATAACTACATCTCTCAATAACTTGGGCGCCAGTGGTTCTTAACTCCTTATGGACTGGGTGGTGCTGATTGGATGGTACCACCACCAGTCATTTCATTAATAGGATGGTGGCCTTCCTCAGTCCCAGCTGTAGGGATCACAGCTTCTCCACGTGCAGCAACAAGGGACACTGTACGTCCCGGGTCTCTCTAAATATTCTGTTTGCAACAATTCCCCCCACTCCGACCTGAGAAATGGGGAAATGTATCGGCGCCACATTCACTCGAGTTTTATCATTTATTTATTTTATTCAACTTTATTGCGGCAGAACAAGATCAGGAGACAATGGGTTTGTGGCTTCACTTATCTCAGACACAATAGGCAGATCTATACTTGGGCCCAACAGGTTCCTTATGGCCCGTACAGAGGCACAAAGGCGCCACCAGGAAAGGGAGTCGTAGGAGAATCTCTTATTGGGCTCCATGTGCCTCTGGCTCCTCTGTACAATCTTGTGGGCACAGGTTGTCCCCTGTGTGAAGATGAGGAAGGGAATTCCCACCGGCTCCTTAGGCCCCATTCTCTATCAGAGTTCAGTGCGGAAGTTCAGCCCACTGCCCTCCATCTTCTTCTTGTATTCCTCATCAAAGATAATGTTCTGTGCCACCGAGAAATGGGTTTTCCAATCCCCCACGGTCCCTGGAACAAAGCAACGTGAACATCAACCTACTGCCCTTCAGCTGCTCCTCAGCTCATATCTACCCCTTGCACAAAGCCTGGGAGGTGCCCATGGAAGGAAGAGAAGGAGAGCAAAGCAGAGATAATGCCCCACCAGGGGGTGGAACTGGCTAAACATGAAGGGAAGGACGGAAGTAGAACAGGGAACAAAGTGATGGAAACTGTGTGCTGAGTCCATTACCTAAGGGTTGGGATGTAGGCCGAGCAGCCTAGAGAGTAAGCTCTATTGTCTACAAAGTATACCCATACCTTTTCTTATAAAGGGAGATATGGTTTGGTCAAACACAGCATTGGGAATTGTGCTGAAATTAGTCATAGGGTTCTCCTTCATTGCCTGGAAGGAAGTGTGAAACTTGATGTTCTCCAGAACCTCATCAGATAAGTCCTTCCCGAGGAACTTCATGACTTTGCGAATCTCACGCATTGGATCCTACAATAAATGAGAAGCACAAAGGTTCTATCTGGGGTGGGACAATGACATTTCCCTATTATCCTGCAGAGGAACCTTCTCACCTCGATCATGTCCTCATAGAAGATAAAGAGAATCTGGTGTTTGTCCATAGCTTTCCCCCAGCCAATCACATGGTCAAACCAACTGCCCCATGGCACTGCAAGAAGGAAGAACTGGGGTTAGAAACCAAAAAGGATCAGTCAGTCCTACAGCTGACATACAACGCCCCCAATCTGCAACAGATTCTCTATGGCCCCTCAGTCATTTGCACCCCCACTCTGCCCCAGGCACCCCCACACTGCCCCATGCACCCCCACACTGCCCCATGCACCCCCACACTGCCCTATGCACCCCCACTCTGCCCCAGGCACCCCCACACTGCCCCATGCACCCCACACTGCCCCATGCACCCCCCACACTGCCCCAGGCACCCCCACACTGCCCCATGCACCCCCACACTGCCCCATGCACCCCTCACACTGCCCCAGGCACCCCCCACACTGCCCCAGACACCCCCACATTGCCCCATGCACCCCCCACACTGCCCCAGGCATCCCCCACACTGCCCCAGGCACCCCCACACTGCCCCAGGCACCCCCACACTGCCCCAGGCACCCCCACACTGCCCCATGCACCCCCCACACTGCCCCAGACACTATGAATCACGCTATTTCTTCTCTAATAAAGGTTCTTAACTTTACTATTGATAAATAGACATGAAGGTTCCCTATTGGCTGAGAGCTCACCATCTCCAGACAGGAATGCCGAGAAGAAATTCTCCCAGGTTCCGGGGGGCGGCAGCATTTTATTCATCTTATGAAAGTAATAATAAGAAACCATACAGTCCTTGGCATTTCTGGCAACATAGACAGCCTGAAGGGGGAAAGGAATCCATATTCATACAGGTACAGTCACTGGCACAGAGTATATAATGGGCACAGGGCATGGGCATTATCTGCAGGAATGGGAGGGGTTATAGGGAGGGGTATATGGGGCAATGGGAGGGGTTATAGGGAGGGGTATATGGGGCAATGGGAGGAGTTATAGGGAGGGGTATATGGGGCAATGGGAGGAGTTATAGGGAGGGGTATATGGAGTAATGGGAGGAGTTATAGGGAGGGGTATATGGAGCAATGAGAGGGGTTATAGGGAGGGGTATATGGAGCAATAGGAGGAGTTATAGGGAGGGGTATATGGAGTAATGGGAGGAGTTATAGGGAGGGGTATATGGAGTAATGGGAGGAGTTATAGGGAGGGGTATATGGAGCAATGGGAGAGGTTATAGGGAGGGGTATATGGAGCAATGGGAGGGGTTATAGGGAGGGGTATATGGAACAGAGTATATAATGGGCACAGGGCATGGGCATTATACTTTATATACATTATAACGGGATCATACGGAACAATAGGAGGAGAATAACTGACCTTGACATTCTTCTCCCAAAAGGAGGGGGGCAGCAGGTTAATAGGTAAGTGAGTTTTTAGGACACGGGGGGATTTCATGGTTTGTGCCAACTCCACACCTAGAATGGAACAGTAGCAGTTATAGCCCTGATGGAGGGAATGGGAATATCACACTTTAAACTAAATATATGGTGTCCCAATGTGAAGGTGAAGAATATTCTCTCCTGATATAACTGATAATGCTGTGTGTGAATGTGATAGAGACCTTAGATTGTAAGCTCACTGGGGCAAGGACTGATGGGAATGGGATAGGGACCTTAGATTGTAAGCTCACTGGGGCAGGGACTGATGGGAATGGGATAGGGGCCTTAGATTGTAAGCTCACTGGGGCAGGGGCTGATGGGAATGGGATAGGGACCTTAGATTGTAAGCTCACTGGGGCAGGGGCTGATGGGAATGGGATAGGGACCTTAGATTGTAAGCTCACTGGGGCAGGGGCTGATGGGAATGGGATAGGGGCCTTAGATTGTAAGCTCACTGGGGCAGGGGCTGATGGGAATGGGATAGGGACCTTAGATTGTAAGCTCACTGGGGCAGGGACTGATGGGAATGGGATAGAGACCTTAGATTGTAAGCTCACTTGGGCAAGGACTGATGGGAATGGGATAGGGACCTTAGATTGTAAGCTCACTGGGGCAAGGACTGATGGGAATGTGATAGGGACCTTAGATTGTAAGCTCACTGGGGCAGGGACTGATGGGAATGTGATAGGGACCTTAGATTGTAAGCTCACTGGGGCAAGGACTGATGGGAATGTGATAGGGACCTTAGATTGTAAGCTCACTGGGGCAGGGACTGATGGGAATGGGATAGGGACCTTAGATTGTAAGCTCACTGGGGCAGGGACTGATGGGAATGTGATAGGGACCTTAGATTGTAAGCTCACTGGGGCAGGGGCTGATGGGAATGGGATAGGGACCTTAGATTGTAAGCTCACTGGGGCAGGGACTGATGGGAATGGGATAGGGACCTTAGATTGTAAGCTCACTGGGGCAGGGGCTGATGGGAATGTGATAGGGACCTTAGATTGTAAGCTCACTGGGGCAGGGGCTGATGGGAATGGGATAGGGACCTTAGATTGTAAGCTCACTGGGGCAGGGACTGATGGGAATGGGATAGGGACCTTAGATTGTAAGCTCACTGGGGCAGGGGCTGATGGGAATGTGATAGGGACGTTAGATTGTAAGCTCACTGGGGCAGGGGCTGATGGGAATGTGATAGGGACGTTAGATTGTAAGCTCACTGGGGCAGGGGCTGATGGGAATGTGATAGGGAAATTAGATTGTAAGCTCCAGCCCCCACCCCCCGTCGCTCTACTCCCCGCACCCCTCCCCCCTGCCTCTCCCTAACATTCCACCAATGAGGAGCACCATGCACGGCGCCCGTTACCTGAGGGCATGGTCTTTGTCGGTATCAGGTCTATGAATGGCACTTTGATGTAAGTCGGGGCCCTCCTGCCCTTCTGCGCGTCTCCCTCCTGTAATATCAGATCCATGATCTCCTGCATCCACGTTGTCCCTACGCACAGACACACACACCTGTACAGGTTAAAGGGGAACTAAACCCAACCGTAAAGCTGCCCCACAGCGCCCCCTAGTGCTCTATAGAAGTTGATAAAAAATGTAATTACACATGGAAACCAATTCCCCAATGAGAATTCTACTGAGCCAAAACTTCATTATAGATGCAAGAGAAGTGACCAATGAGAATGCTGATTCCCTGTGTCAGGCCCCTTGCTGGTACCTTACATATAGAGATAATGATGGCATTTTCCCGTCATTATATGGCACAGGAATCAGACATGGGGATAAAGGGACAGACTTGTTCAGTGCTGGGAAACTGTGCTTATTGCTCCCAACTCCAATTGCAGGAACAGAGAACAGGGAGCCGGATTTACTCACATCAGCTGGGATTCTCATTGGGGGATTATTAAGGCCCTATGGGGCTTTCACTGCTAACCACTCCCCTAATAAAATGAGGCCACACCCCCTGTAACTAATAAAGAGATAATAATAAAAGAGAAGGGCTATGGGGGGAGATGAGGGAGGTTATGTTTATTTAACAACAATGGAGTCCTCATACAAGCCTGAAACTGCCAGTGGGAAGAAGAAGCTCTCATTATGGATATTGGGGGGACAGAGATTGGATCACTCACCTGATTTGGGGAAAGTAGCGATGAGAATGTCGTCCCCCCGGGCCTGGAAATTGTATATAGAGTCCCACGCGTCACAGGTGGAGCCAAGTAACGGGACCCCCTCAATATGGCCCATAGCAACCGGGATTCTCTGAGCTTCCTGCGCCATTTCTCCCACTGCTGGATCCGTACTGGGGGGAACAGTCACAGTGATGGGCATCACAAGTGATAGGGGTGACTGGCAGGGGGAGGAGCTGTAGGGGATAGGGGTGACTGGCAGGGGGAGGAGCTGTAGGGGATAGGGGTGACTGGCAGGGGGAGGGGCTGTAGGGGATAGGGGTGACTGGCAGGGGGAGGGGCTGTAGGGGATAGGGGTGACTGGCAGGGGCTGTAGGGGATAGGGGTGACTGGCAGGGGGAGGAGCTGTAGGGGATAGGGGTGACTGGCAGAGGGAGGAGCTGTAGGTTGGGGGTAACTGGCAGGGGGAGGAGCTGTAGGTTAGGGGTGACTGGCAGGGGGAGGAGCTGTAGGGAGAGGGACCTGGGGAGACAGGGGAAGGGGTAGCACCCAAGGACTGGGTGGGCACCCACATTACCTGCAGTCAGGGTGTCAGACTGGGCCCCCCAGTTCCCCCTGTGCTGGAATATCCCGGCTGCTGCCTGTGGAGCTTCTGCTCTCTAATCCGCTGCTCATTCAGTGGAACTGGTTCCTGACACACAGGAAGTTCAGCTTTAGGGCCAGGGGCCACTCACCTTTGACCCACGTTAAAAAATGCACCAATCAGTGTCCCCCCGAGCAGTGTCACATGATCCTCATTGATTTCTGTAGGAGGAGTCAGGGGGTCATTTCAGTCACTGAGAAACACCCTGTGTGCCTTATGTTATATTGGGTGTGTCTGGCAGATACCCCAGCATTCTGGGGATGGGGGGCCCCTTCCTGGCAGTAATTTGGCTGGGAGAGTTACAGCTCCATGCCACTCCCAGCAGAGCACGGGGTATATGTGACTTTATCCTTCCCTGCTGGGCCCTTGCTGTACTGTCGGAGGAAGGGTTAACCACTCGCATAACTACATCTCTCAATAACTTGGGCGCCAGTGGTTCTTAAACAAACCGATACCTCTTTATGGACTGGGTGGTGCTGATTGGATGGTACCAGCACCAGTCATTTCATTAATAGGATGGTGGCCTTCCTCAGTCCCAGCTGTAGGGATCACAGTGCCCCAGGGGTAGAACTCACAGGTCAGCGACTTGGCCCCTAGCTTTAGGCACTTACATCCTTCAGTTATGAGTTGGGGGTTCATTTTCCACTTATGTCCTTCCGTTATAAGTTGGGGGTTCATTTTCCACTTGTGTCCTTCCCTTATGAGTTGGGAGTTTATTTTCCACTTGTGTCCTTCCGTTATGAGTTGGGGTTCATTTTCTACTTATGTCCTTCAGTTATGAGTTGGGGTTCATTTTCTACTTACTTTCTTCAGTTATGAGTTGGAGTGCATCTTCCACTTACATTCTTTAGTTATGAGTTGGGGTACACCTATGAGTTGGAGGGCATCTTCCACGTAGGTGGAGGCCCATAATGGCAGGAATAGGTGGCCTCAATTAGGGCCTTTCCCAGGAGGCTGACAGTTTGTTGATGCCAATAGTGGAGAGTCTTCCCGTTGTTTTGAGGGACACCGCAATGATTATCAGCAAACTGGGGGCTATGGGATGGAAAGCCCCATATTGGGGGTGTATAATGGGCTGGGGCACTGTGCCCCTCTGTTTACCCTCAGTTTGGTTTACAATCTCCCCAGCGTTGGTTTGGTGCAGAGATTTCTACATATTCAATGTGAATTCATTATAGAATCTGTTGATTTTTTGTTGCATTCGAATCATGTTTGAGGGTAGGTTTTATCTCTAAAGAGGTGGAGCCATGATGGGGGCTTCCTTTGCCCCCACATATACCTACTTATTCATGGGTTGGTGGGAGCAGCTACACATCACTGAGGACAATAACCCTTTCAGGTGAAATATTTTTGAGATTTATAGGTTTATTGATGGCTGTGTTGGGGTGTGGGATTGTGTTGGGGCGTGGGATTGTGTTGGGTTGTGGGATTGTGTTGGGGCGTGGGATTGTGTTGGGGCGTGGGATTGTGTTGGGGCGTGGGATTGTGTTGGGGCGTGGGATTGTGTTGGGGCGTGGGATTGTGTTGGGTTGTGGGATTGTGTTGGGGCGTGGGATTGTGTTGGGGCGTGGAATTGTGTTGGGGCGTGGGATTGTGTTGGGGCGTGGGATTGTGTTGGGGCGTGGGATTGTGTTGGGTTGTGGGATTGTGTTGGGGTGTGGGATTGTGTTGGGGTGTGGGATTGTGTTGGGTTGTGGGATTGTGTTGGGCGTGGGATTGTGTTGGGGCGTGGGATTGTGTTGGGGCGTGGGATTGTGTTGGGGCGTGGGATTGTGTTGGGGCGTGGGATTGTGTTGGGGCGTGGGATTGTGTTGGGGCGTGGGATTGTGTTGGGGCGTGGGATTGTGTTGGGGCGTGGGATTGTGTTGGGGCGTGGGAATGTGTTGGGGCGTGGGATTGTGTTGGGGTGTGGGATTGTGTTGGGGCGTGGGATTGTGTTGGGGTGTGGGATTGTGTTGGGGTGTGGGATTGTGTTGGGGTGTGGGATGGTGGTGAGCAGTTGTTTTTGCCTTTTGCACAATATTGTAATGGGGCAGTTGGGGGCAGATCTCTGACATATAAAACACACGCAGGGACTACGGCAGAGAGAAATCTGTTATTACTGAATTCAGGCAGATACCCCCCCTGCCCGGAGATATACATGACTGTTGCCATTGGTGACACACAGTTTGGGGGCTTCTTCTAAATGTTCTGTTTGCAACAATTCCCCCCACTCCGACCTGAGAAATGGGGAAATGTATCGGCGCCACATTCACTCGAGTGTTAGAATTTATTTATTTTATTCAACTTTATTGCGGCAGAACAAGATCAGGAGACAATGGGTTTGTGGCTTCACTTATCTCAGGCACAATAGGCAGATCTATACTTGGGCCCAACAGGTTCCTTATGGCCCGTACAGAGGCACAAAGGCGCCACCAGGAAAGGGAGTCGTAGGAGAATCTCTTATTGGGCTCCATGTGCCTCTGGCTCCTCTGTACAATCTTGTGGGCACAGGTTGTCCCCTGTGTGAAGATGAGGAAGGGAATTCCCACCGGCTCCTTAGGCCCCATTCTCTATCAGAGTTCAGTGCGGAAGTTCAGCCCACTGCCCTCCATCTTCTTCTTGTATTCCTCATCAAAGATAATGTTCTGTGCCACCGTGAAATGGTTTCTCCAATCCCCCACGGTCCCTGGAACAAAGCAACGTGAACATCAACCTACTGCCCTTCAGCTGCTCCTCATCTCATATCTACCCCTTGCACAAAGCCTGGGAGGTGCCCATGGAAGGAAGAGAAGGAGAGCAAAGCAGAGATAATGCCCCACCAGGGGGTGGAACTGGCTAAACATGAAGGGAAGGATGGAAGTAGAACAGGGAACAAAGTGATGGAAACTGTGTGCTGAGTCCATTACCTAAGGGTTGGGATGTAGGCCGAGCAGCCTAGAGAGTAAGCTCTATTGTCTACAAAGTATACCCATACCTTTTCTTATAAAGGGAGATATGGTTTGCTCCAAGACAGCATTGGGAACTGTGCTGAAATTAGTCATAGGGTTCTCCTTCATTGCCTGGAAGGAAGTGTGATACTTGATGTTCTCCAGAACCTCATCAGATAAGTCCTTCCCGAGGAACTTCATGACTTTGCGAATCTCACGCATTGGGTCCTACAATAAATGAGAAGCACAAAGGTTCTATCTGGGGTGGGACAATGACATTTCCCTATTATCCTGCAGAGGAACCTTCTCACCTCGATCATGTCCTCATAGAAGATAAAGAGAATCTGGTGTTTGTCCATAGCTTTCCACCAGCCAATCACATGGTCAAACCAACTGCCCCATGGCACTGCAAGAAGGAATAACTGGGGTTAGAAACCAAAAAGGATCAGTCAGTCCTACAGCCGACATGCAACGCCCCCAATCTGCAACAGATTCTCTATGGCCCCTCAGTCATATGCACCCCAACACTGCCCCATGCACCCCCACACTGCCCCATACACCCCCCCACACTGCCCCATACACCCCCCACACTGCCCCATACACCCCCACACTGCCCCATACACCCCCACACTGCCCCAGGCTCCCCCCACACTGCCCCAGGCACCCCCCCACACTGCCCCATACACCCCCACACTGCCCCAGGCACCCCTACACTGCCCAAGGCACCCCCCACACTGCCCCATGCACCCCCACACTGCCCCAGGCACCCCCCACACTGCCCCAGGCACCCCCCACACTGCCCCAGGCACCCCCACACTGCCCCATGCACCCCCCACACTGCCCCAGGCACCCCCACACTGCCCCAGGCACCCCCCACACTGCCCCAGGCACCCCCACACTGCCCTAGACACTATGAATCACGCTATTTCTTCTCTAATAAAGGTTCTTAACTTTACTATTGATAAATAGACATGAAGGTTCCCTATTGGCTGAGAGCTCACCATCTCCAGACAGGAATGCCGAGAAGAAATTCTCCCAGGTTCCGGGGGGGCGGCAGCATTTTATTCATCTTATGAAAGTAATAATAAGAAACCATACAGTCCTTGGCATTTCTGGCAACATAGACAGCCTGAAGGGGGAAAGGAATCCATATTCATACAGGTACAGTCACTGGCACAGAGTATATAATGGGCACAGGGCATGGGCATTATCTGCAGGAATGGGAGGGGTTATAGGGAGGGGTATATGGGGCAATGGGAGGAGTTATAGGGAGGGGTATATGGAGCAATGGGAGGAGTTATAGGGAGGGGTATATGGGGCAATGGGAGGGGTTATAGGGAGGGGTATATGGAGCAATGGGAGGAGTTATAGGGAGGGGTATATGGAGCAATGAGAGGAGTTATAGGGAGGGGTATATGGAGCAATGGGAGGAGTTATAGGGAGGGATATATGGAGAAATGGGAGGAGTTATAGGGAGGGGTATATGGAGCAATGGGAGGAGAATAACTGACCTTGACATTCTTCTCCCAAAAGGAGGGGGGCAGCAGGTTAATAGGTAAGTGAGTTTTTAGGACACGGGGGGATTTCATGGTTTGTGCCAACTCCACACCTAGAATGGAACAGTAGCAGTTATAGCCCTGATGGAGGGAATGGGAATATCACACTTTAAACTAAATATATGGTGTCCCAATGTGAAGGTGAAGAATATTCTCTCCTGATATAACTGATAATGCTGTGTGTGAATGTCATACGGACCTTAGAGTGTAAGCTCACTGGGGCAGGGGCTGATGGGAATGGGATAGGGACCTTAGATTGTAAGCTCACTGGGGCAGGGGCTGATGGGAATGGGATAGGGACGTTAGAGTGTAAGCTCACTGGGGCAGGGGCTGATGGGAATGGGATAGGGACGTTAGAGTGTAAGCTCACTGGGGCAGGGGCTGATGGGAATGGGATAGGGACGTTAGAGTGTAAGCTCACTGGGGCAGGGGCTGATGGGAATGGGATAGGGACATTAGAGTGTAAGCTCACTGGGGCAGGGGCTGATGGGAATGGGATAGGGACATTAGAGTGTAAGCTCACTGGGGCAGGGGCTGATGGGAATGATGTAGAATCTCTGTATAGGCCACTTTGCATTATAACCCTATGATACAGAATTGAACAGTTATGGCTGCAGGATCTGTTATCTGAAATGCTTGGGACCTGGGCTTTTCTGGATAAGGGGTCTTTCTGTAATTTGGATCACGATAACTTCAACCTGCAAAAAAATAATTTCAATGCTAAATAAACACAGTAGAATTGTTATAGATATTGTGATGTTTGGGGGACACGGGGTGTATCACCTTCCACCAATGAGGAGCACCATGCACCGAGCCATTACCTATTGGCCTGGGCTTTGGGGGTATCAGCTCTATGCACGGCACTTTGATGTAAGTCGGGGCCCTCCTGCCCTTCTGCGCGTCTCCCTCCTGTAATATCAGGTCCACGATCTCCTGCATCCACGTTGTCCCTACGCACAGACACACACACCTGTACAGGTTAAAGGGGAACTAAACCCAACCGTAAAGCTGCCCCACAGCGCCCCCTAGTTCTCTATAGAAGTTGATGAAAAACCTAATTACACATGGAAACCAATTCCCCAATGAGAATTCTACTGAGCCAAAACTTCATTATAGATGCAAGAGAAGTGACCAATGAGAATGCTGATTCCCTGTGTCAGGCCCCTTGCTGGTACCTTACATATAGAGATAATGATGGCATTTTCCCGTCATTATATGGCACAGGAATCAGACATGGGGATAAAGGGACAGACTTGTTCAGTGCTGGGAAACTGTGCTTATTGCTCCCAACTCCAATTGCAGGAACAGAGAACAGGGAGCCGGATTTACTCACATCAGCTGGGATTCTCATTGGGGGATTATTAAGGCCCTATGGGGCTTTCCCTGCTAACCACTCCCCTAATAAAATGAGGCCACACCCCCTGTAACTAATAAAGAGATAATAATAAAAGAGAAGGGCTATGGGGGGAGATGAGGGAGGTTATGTTTATTTAACAACAATGGAGTCCTCATACAAGCCTGAAACTGCCAGTGGGAAGAAGAAGCTCTCATTATGGATATTGGGGGGACAGAGATTGGATCACTCACCTGATTTGGGGAATCCAGTGATGAGAATGTCGTCCCCCCGGGCCTGGAAATTGTATATAGAGTCCCACGCGTCACAGGTGGAGCCAAGTAACGGGACCCCCTCAATATGGCCCATAGCAACCGGGATTCTCTGAGCTTCCTGCGCCATTTCTCCCACTGCTGGATCCGTACTGGGGGGAACAGTCACAGTGATGGGCATCACAAGTGATAGGGGTGACTGGCAGGGGGAGGAGCTGTAGGGGATAGGGGTGACTGGCAGGGGGATGAGCTGTAGGGGATAGGGGTGACTGGCAGGGGGAGGAGCTGTAGGGGATAGGGGTGACTGGCAGGGGGATGAGCTGTAGGTTGGGGGTAACTGGCAGGGGGAGGAGCTGTAGGTTGGGGGTGACTGGCAGGGGGAGGAGCTGTAGGGGATAGGGGTGACTGGCAGAGGCAGGAGCTGTAGGTTGAGGGGTGAGTGGCAGAGGGAGGAGCTGTAGGTTGGGGGGTGACTGGCAGGGGGAGGAGCTGTAGGTTGGGGGGTGACTGGCAGAGGCAGGAGCTGTAGGTTGAGGGGTGAGTGGCAGAGGGAGGAGCTGTAGGTTGGGGGGTGGACTGGCAGAGGGAGGAGCTGTAGGTTGGGGGGTGACTGGCAGAGGCAGGAGCTGTAGGTTGAGGGGTGAGTGGCAGGGGGAGGAGCTGTAGGTTGGGGGGTGACTGGCAGGGGGAGGAGCTGTAGGTTGAGGGGTGAGTGGCAGAGGCAGGAGCTGTAGGTTGAGGGGTGAGTGGCAGAGGGAGGAGCTGTAGGTTGAGGGGTGACTGGCAGGGGGAGGAGCTGTAGGTTGGGGGTGACTGGCAGAGGAAGGAGCTGTAGGTTGGGGGGTGACTGGCAGAGGCAGGAGCTGTAGGTTGAGGTGTGAGTGGCAGAGGGAGGAGCTGTAGGTTGAGGGGTGAGTGGCAGAGGCAGGAGCTGTAGGTTGAGGGGTGAGTGGCAGGGGGAGGAGCTGTAGGTTGGGGGGTGACTGGCAGAGGAAGGAGCTGTAGGTTGGGGGGTGACTGGCAGAGGGAGGAGCTGTAGGTTGGGGGGTGACTGGCAGGGGGAGGAGCTGTAGGTTGAGGGGTGAGTGGCAGAGACAGGAGCTGTAGGTTGGGGGGTGACTGGCAGAGGCAGGAGCTGTAGGTTGGGGGGTGACTGGCAGAGGGAGGAGCTGTAGGTTGGGGGGTGACTGGCAGAGGGAGGAGCTGTAGGTTGGGGGGTGACTGGCAGAGGGAGGAGCTGTAGGTTGGGGGGTGACTGGCAGGGGGAGGAGCTGTAGGTTGGGGGGTGACTGGCAGAGTGTCAGGAGCACCCCACTCTTAGACGCACATGACACGGGGACGGGGCAATGAGGGGTTACACTCACCTTACACACAGGTTAGACTAACGTCAGACCCCCCCAAACACCCCCCCGCCCCAAATAACTATTCGCTGCCCCCATCTGTCAATAACAGGCGATAGAAACCTAATGCACAAATATATCTAACAAGCTTTCCTACTGCAGTGAGGGTTAGTTCCACTACTTCCACACACACACCAGCAGCCAAAGGGTTAATTGACAGACACTGCTAGCAGTTAATTAGTTAATTAGTATTTACACATTACCTGCCCCCCCTACTCAGTACACACACAGCCAAGCGGTTATTATATTCCCATGTAAACACGGGCACAACTTATTATATTTTATATTAATGTTACCAAGGCAACAGGGCAAAAAGAGACATTTACGTACAAACAGGGAATAAAAGGGAATAAAACCCTCAGTACATTACCCAGTTATGTCTGTGCCCCCCTGAGGCAGAAGAATGGGAATCCCCCCCCCCAACTGATTGGAACCCTCAGAATGAGCTGCGAGTACCGGGGTCTGTGGCGCTTATTATCCTCCAGCGAGGCCCCTCCCCCATTACCGTATGCATGAGGGGGAGTGGCCAGGAACTTGTCACATGACCCCCCCATAGAGCTGCAATTCTCAGGCCAGTTTCTTGTCATATAATATTGGCACTTGCCAGTACCCAACATTAATATGAAAGTAGGGGCTTGTCTTAACCCATATGTGGGGGGTCAGAATGATACCAAACATGAGGGGGGTCTCCTGTCCCAGCCCCCCAGAAACTATCCCCCTAACTGGTGGGTAGAGGCAGTCCCTGTTTGGTATCATTGGGAAGCATGGGGCCCCCCCATAACCAATATGTGATTTATGAGGATGTGACCCCTAAAGCAAAGGAGATAGGGGATAGGGGTGACTGGCAGAGGGAGGCGCTATAGGTTGGGGGGTGACTGGCAGGGGGAGGAGCTGTAGGTTGGGGGGTGACTGGCAGGGGGAGGAGCTGTAGGGGATAGGGGTGACTGGCAGGGGGAGGAGCTGAAGGGGATAGGGGTGACTGGCAGGGGGAGGAGCTGTAGGGGATAGGGGTGACTGGCAGGGGGAGGAGCTGTAGGTTGGGGGGTGACTGGCAGGGAGAGGAGCTGTAGGGGATCGGGGTGACTGGCAGAGGGAGGAGCTGTAGGGGATAGGGGTGACTGGCAGAGGGAGGAGCTGTAGGGGATAGGGGTGACTGGCAGAGGGAGGAGCTGTAGGGGATAGGGGTGACTGGCAGAGGGAGGAGCTGTAGGGGATAGGGGTGACTGGCAGAGGGAGGAGCTGTAGGGGATAGGGGTGACTGGCAGAGGGAGGAGCTGTAGGGGATAGGGGTGACTGGCAGGGGGAGGAGCTGTAGGGGATAGGGGTGACTGGCAGGGGGAGGAGCTGTAGGGGATAGGGGTGACTGGCAGAGGGAGGAGCTGTAGGGGATAGGGGTGACTGGCAGGGGGAGGAGCTGTAGGGGATAGGGGTGACTGGCAGGGGGAGGAGCTGTAGGGGATAGGGGTGACTGGCAGAGGGAGGAGCTGTAGGGGATAGGGGTGACTGGCAGAGGGAGGAGCTGTAGGTTGGGGGTGACTGACAGGGGGAGGAGCTGTAGGGAGAGGGACCTGGGGAGACAGGGGAAGGGGTAGCACCCAAGGACTGGGTGGGCACCCATATTACCTGCAGTCAGGGTGTCAGACTGGGCCCCCCAGTTCCCCCTGTGCTGGAATATCCCGGCTGCTGCCTGTGGAGCTTCTGCTCTCTAATCCGCTGCTCATTCAGTGGAACTGGTTCCTGACACACAGGAAGTTCAGCTTTAGGGCCAGGGGCCACTCACCTTAGACTCACGTAACCAATCAGTGTCCCCCCGAGCAGTGTCACATGATCCTCATTGATTTCTGTAGGAGGAGTCACTGAGAAACACCCTGTGTGCCTTATGTTATATTGGGTGTGTCTGGCAGATACCCCAGCATTCTGGGGATGGGGGGCCCCTTCCTGGCAGTAATTTGGCTGGGAGAGTTACAGCTCCATGCCACTCCCAGCAGAGCACAGGTTAAATGTGACTTTATCCTTCCCTGCTGGACCCTTGCTGTACTGTCGGAGGAAGGGTTAACCACTCGCATAACTACATCTCTCAATAACTTGGGCGCCAGTGGTTCTTAACTCCTTATGGACTGGGTGGTGCTGATTGGATGGTACCAGCACCAGTCATTTCATTAATAGGATGGTGGCCTTCCTCAGTCCCAGCTGTAGGGATCACAGCTTCTCCACGTGCAGCAACAAGGGACACTGTACGTCCCGGGTCTCTCTAAATATTCTGTTTGCAACAATTCCCCCCACTCCGACCTGAGAAATGGGGAAATGTATCGGCGCCACATTCACTCGAGTGTTAGAATTTATTTATTTTATTCAACTTTATTGCGGCAGAACAAGATCAGGAGACAATGGGTTTGTGGCTTCACTTATCTCAGGCACAATAGGCAGATCTATACTTGGGCCCAACAGGTTCCTTATGGCCCGTACAGAGGCACAAAGGCGCCACCAGGAAAGGGAGTCGTAGGAGAATCTCTTATTGGGCTCCATGTGCCTCTGGCTCCTCTGTACAATCTTGTGGGCACAGGTTGTCCCCTGTGTGAAGATGAGGAAGGGAATTCCCACCGGCTCCTTAGGCCCCATTCTCTATCAGAGTTCAGTGCGGAAGTTCAGCCCACTGCCCTCCATCTTCTTCTTGTATTCCTCATCAAAGATAATGTTCTGTGCCACCGAGAAATGGTTTCTCCAATCCCCCAAGGTCCCTGGAACAAAGTGAACATCAACCTACTGCCCTTCAGCTGCTCCTCATCTCATATCTACCCCTTGCACAAAGCCTGGCAGGTGCCCATGGAAGGAAGAGAAGGAGAGCAAAGCAGAGATAATGCCCCACCAGGGGGTGGAACTGGCTAAACATGAAGGGAAGGAATCACATAGTTGGTGGAACCCAAGTTCTCAACTTATTTAGAAAGGGTCGGGATAGAGACTGTAACAGAATGAAACAAGATAACCCTTCCAGTATCACTTCTACCCATCTACTGACTGGCTTTGACCAGTCACATATCTGGCTGCTTGCCATTGGGGGCAAATGGGCAAATGGGCAGTTATATGCCAAGCAATAGAGGATCAACCAATTCCCACAGAAGGGGGGGGATTTCATAATGTAGGTCCCTGTCTATGATGGTTTCACCCTTCAAATTCATGTTGGGTCCATAAAACTTAAATTTAGTAGTTTCTTCTCTTTTAATCTTTGCTCCATTGTATAAGCATTTGGCATCACTTTCCTGCCCTCCCCATCCCCCACCTCTGCCTTTAACCCTTCTCTCTCCCCCCCTTCCCCATGTCACCTTTCTTCCCAGACTCATAATGTCTCTTTGGGGAGGCACAATTGCCCCACCCCTGACTCTCAGATCTGCCCCGGCAGCGCCTCCTGGTACCTTGTACCTGCATAGCCCCCCCCCCCCCCCCGTCTGGCTTTGGGCAGGAGCAACTCCCTGCAGCTCCTGGGAGAGCAAGTGTTACATGGACTCTGTCCTATCAGGTGAGCTCTCAGGGGTAAATGGCTGGAGGTAAATAGATAGTAGGATACTTTGGTTATTTACATCCCTCAGATGTTACTCTTACTTTTCAGCTGTAGAGTTCCCAACACCCAGGGGTAGTACTCTGCCTCAGTAACTTCTGCCCCAGGGCTAGGAGAAGCTCACAGTGGCCCCACACTCCAAGGATCTCCCTATCCCTGAGCCTAAACACTTGGGTGTCTGTACTGGTGTTACTACAGGTACTTACTCTTCCTGGTCTCCTCGTTGGGGCCCCTGACTGCCCTACTAACTACCATTATCCTGCCTCTTGTGCTTAAAGTACGTTGTTTCAGAACTGCCTGTAACTACTCCTACTGGAACCTACCTCTGCCCCAAGCCCTTCAGCACAATTTCCCCTTGGATCACATCTTCCATATTATGTCCTTCAGCTGGAAATTGGACTATTTCCATTTAATTTGCCTCCTTTTGTCAAGCAGTAAAGCAGCAGCCGGTAAGCGGCCCCTCCCACATAAATGCAAGGGGGAGTAACAACCCGAGGTTCCTGACCCTTATGAGTCTATGTTCTAGGCCAATAATATAATGACCATGACTTGAACATAGTAGAGGAATTATATTCCATCCATTGGGCATAAAATATCCTGCAGGTGCAATAAACTCCAACCATCAATGCCGGGTGTCCTGCCCCGACCAGATATTCCCATCTGATAACCCAGTTAGATACAGGAGAGATCTTTGGGCTGATTGGGTATCTGATACTGAATTATACCCCTAAGCAGTTTATTACTGGGTCAGTATCACAGTATCATGGATGTGAGCCAGCTGTGCCAAGGCCATGCCCAACCCGCACTGAGGAACGTGGGAGTCGCGCCAAGTGAATTCAATCTGAAAACAATAAAGTAGGTGACTAACGACTAACGGGGGTACGAAAACATTTAAACATACGGGTTCCGAAATAATAAGAGCCCAGGATTGGTCAATTCTGCCTGCCTAGTTTTCCAAATTAGAACTCAATGTGATTGACGAGGCGATTGGCCAATTGCAGATCGCCACACCATAGCCCCGCACCTATGACATCATAAAGTCACCCCCATGACATCCCTGGCACCCCTCCCCACTTCTTGTGATGTCACCGCCTGCCCCCTTCCCGGAGAAAGAAGCCGGACCAGATGGCAACCCTACATACTAATCTATCTGTCCCTATCTAGATCGACAGACAGACAGACAGACAGACAGATAGTCTTCAGACAAGGGGACACATGAGAGGAACTTTATTTCAGTAGAAAAATATCAGACAATGGGTTTGAGGCTTCACTTATCTAAGACACAATAGGCAGATCTATACTTTGGCCCAACAGGTTCCTTATGGCCCGTACAGAGGCACAAAGGCGCCACCAGGAAAGGGAGTCGTAGGAGAATCTCTTATTGGGCTCCATGTGCCTCTGGCTCCTCTGTACAATCTTGTGGGCACAGGTTGTCCCCTGTGTGAAGATGAGGAAGGGAATTCCCACCGGCTCCTTAGGCCAAATTCTCTATCAGAGTTCAGTGCGGAAGTTCAGCCCACTGCCCTCCATCTTCTTCTTGTATTCCTCATCAAAGATAATGTTCTGTGCCACCGTGAAATGGTTTTTCCAATCCCCCACGGTCCCTGGAACAAAGTGAACATCAATCTACTGCCCTTCAGCTGCTCCTCATCTCATATCTACCCCTTGCACAAAGCCTGGGAGGTGCCCATGGAAGGAAGAGAAGGAGAGCAAAGCAGAGATAATGCCCCACCAGGGGGTGGAACTGACTAAACTTGAAGGGAAGGACGGAAGTATAACAGGGAACAAAGTGATGGAAACTGTGTGCTGAGTCCATTACCTAAGGGTTGGGATGTAGGCCGAGCAGCCTAGAGAGAAAGTTCTCTTGTCTACAAAATACACCCATACCTTTTCTCAGGAAAGGAGATATGGTTTCATCCATGATAGAATTGGGAACTGTGCTGTTATTAGTCATAGGGTTCTCCTTCATTGCCTGGAAGGAAGTGTGATACTTGATGTTCTCCAGAACCTCATCAGATAAGTCCTTCCCGAGGAACTTCGTGACTTTGCGAATCTCACGCATTGGGTCCTACAATAAATGAGAAGCACAAAGGTTCTATCCGGGGTGGGACAATGACATTTCCCTATTATCCTGCAGAGGAACCTTCTCACCTCGATCATGTCCTCATAGAAGATAAAGAGAATCTGGTGTTTGTCCATAGCTTTCCCCCAGCCAATCACATGGTCAAACCAACTGCCCCATGGCACTGCAAGAAGGAATAAGGTTTTGTTGGTAGAATTTATTAACTAAGCTGTGAAGCTGCCGGCTCTGCTCCTCGTGGCTATATCCAACCCATAGTGACTGATACTATCTGGCTCGCTATAGAGGGCGCCCTCTAATGTCAGCAGTGCTGCATAGCAACAAACATGAACAAAGCATAAGACACATTTCCCAACAGGTGGCTATGGAACACTACATTACTATTAAATCAAGGCATGAAGGGTCTCTGGGAGCTCACCATCTCCAGACAGGAATGTCGAGAAGAAATTCTCCCAGGTTCCGGGGTCCGGCAAAAATATATTCATCTTATGAAAGTAATAATAAGAAACCATACAGTCCTTGGCATTTCTGGCAACATAGACAGCCTGTAGGGGGAAAGGAATCCATATTCATACAGGTACAGTCACTGGCACAGAGTATATAATGGGCACAGGGCATGGGCATTATCTGCAGGAATGGGAGGGGTTATAGGGAGGGGTATATGGGGCAATGGGAGGGGTTATAGGGAGGGTTAGATGGAGCAATGGGAGGGGTTATAGGGAGGGGTATATGGAGCAATGGGAGGGGTTATAGGGAGGGGTATATGGAGCAATGGGAGGGGTTATAGGGAGGGGTATATGGAACAGAGTATATAATGGGCACAGGGCATGGGCATTATACTTTATATACATTATAACGGGATCATACGGAACAATAGGAGGAGAATAACTGACCTTGACATTCTTCTCCCAAAAGGAGGGGGGCAGCAGGTTAATAGGTAAGTGAGTTTTTAGGACACGGGGGGATTTCATGGTTTGTGCCAACTCCACACCTAGAATGGAACAGTAGCAGTTATAGCCCTGATGGAAGGAATGGGAATATCACACATTTAAATACATAAACATGACTGGGACAGAGAGGGGTGGTAATGGGATAGGGATCTTAGAGTGTAAGCTTACATAACCCTCCCTATAACTCCTCCTATTGCTCCATATAACCCTCCCTATAACTCCTCCCATTGCTCCATATAACCCTCAATATAAGTCCCCCCATTGCTCCATATAACCCTCCCTATAACTCCTCCCATTGCTCCATATAACCCTCCCTATAACCCCTCCCATTGCTCCATATAACCCTCCTTATAACTCCTCCCATTGCTCCATATAACCCTCCCTATAAGTCCTCCCATTGCTCCATATAACCCTCCCTATAAGTCCTCCCATTCCTCCATATACCCTTCCCTATAACTCCTCCCATTGCTCTATGTAACCCTCCCTATAACTTCTCCCATTGCGCCATATACCCCACCCTATAATTCCTCCCATTGCGCCATATACCCCTCCCTATAACTCCTCCTACTCTTCAACTGCTTCCTGCTGTGAAAATGATGTTAGGGGCAGGGGGGCATAATTTGCCTTGGAGAATTTGCTTGTTTTATCTGGATACCCCTAATGGGAGCAGACCAAAATGTTTGTAGGTACAGGACTCTGGTGTGGGGGTACAGGACCCCAGGAGCACTGTGAGTCTATTACCTGACGGCATGGGCTTTGGGGATATCAATTCTAGGAATGGCACTTTGATGTAAGTCGGGGCCCTCCTGCCCTTCTGCACATCTCCCTCCTGTAATATCAGATCCACGATCTCCTGCATCCACGTTGTCCCTACGCACAGACACACACACCTGTACAGGTTAAAGGCAAACTCACGGGGCATTTCCTTCTTACCTGCCCTATTTGGCTAACCACACCTCCCATAATGTCAGGCCACACCCCCTGGGATAATAAGAGAAGGGAGGAGATAAGGAAAGTTATGGGCAGACAGTAACAATGGAGTCCTTGTGTAAGAGTGAAAGTGCTGAGGCATCATGGGATTAGAGAAACCATATATTCATATAACAGATACGGACTGATGGTCCCAGCGGCCCCTGTTGTAGTTTAACATAAATACAGGAGCCCCCCCCCACCAGTAAGTCTGACCTTTACCTTGTCTCAGGTTACTCACCTGCTTTGGGGAAGGTAGCGACGAGAATGTCGTCCCCCCGGGCCTGGAAATTGTATATAGAGTCCCACCCGTCACAGGTGGGGTCCGGCAGGGGGACCCCCTCAACTTGGCCCATAATAACCTGGTAATTCTCCATTTCCTTTGCCAGTTGTTTCATCACTGCTGGATCCATACTGGTGAGGAACAGAGACAGTGGGGTGATTGGCAGGGGGAGGAGCTGTAGGGGATAGGGGTGACTGGCAGGGGGAGGAGCTGTAGGGGATAGGGGTGACTGGCAGGGGGAGGAGCTGTAGGGGATAGGGGTGACTGGCAGGGGGAGGAGCTGTAGTGGGTAGGGGTGACTGGCAGGGGGAGGAGCTGTAGGGGATAGGGGTGACTGGCAGAGGGAGGAGCTGTAGGGGATAGGGGTGACTGGCAGAGGGAGGAGCTGTAGGGGATAGGGGTGACTGGCAGGGGGAGGAGCTGTAGTGGGTAGGGGTGACTGGCAGAGGGAGGAGCTGTAGTGGGTAGGGGTGACTGGCAGAGGGAGGAGCTGTAGGGGATAGGGGTGACTGGCAGGGGGAGGAGCTGTAGGGGATAGGGGTGACTGGCAGGGGGAGGAGCTGTAGTGGGTAGGGGTGACTGGCAGAGGGAGGAGCTGTAGGGGATAGGGGTGACTGGCAGGGGGAGGAGCTGTAGGGGATAGGGGTGACTGGCAGGGGGAGGAGCTGTAGGGGATAGGGGTGACTGGCAGAGGGAGGGGTTGTAGGGGATAGGGGTGACTGGCAGGGGGAGGAGCTGTAGGGGATAGGGGTGACTGGCAGGGGGAGGAGCTGTAGGGGATAGGGGTGACTGGCAGAGGGAGGAGTTGTAGGGGATAGGGGTGACTGGCAGGGGGAGGAGCTGTAGGGGATAGGGGTGACTGGCAGAGGGAGGGGTTGTAGGGGATAGGGGTGACTGGCAGAGGGAGGAGCTGTAGGGGATAGGGGTGACTGGCAGGGGGAGGAGCTGTAGGGGATAGGGGTGACTGGCAGGGGGAGGAGCTGTAGGGGATAGGGGTGACTGGCAGGGGGGAGGAGCTGTAGGGGATAGGGGTGACTGGCAGGGGAGGAGCTGTAGGGGATAAGGGTGACTGGCAGGGGGTGGAGCTGTAGGTTGGGGGGTGATTGGCAGGGGGAGGAGCTGTAGGTTGGGGGGGTGACTGGCAGGGGGAGGAGCTGTAGGGGATAGGGGTGACTGGCAGAGGGAGGAGCTGTAGGTTGGGGGGGTGACTGGCAGAGGGAGGAGCTGTAGGGGATAGGGGTGACTGGCAGGGGGAGGAGCTGTAGGGGATAGGGGTGACTGGCAGAGGGAGGAGCTGTAGGGGATAGGGGTGACTGGCAGAGGGAGGAGCTGTAGGGGATAGGGGTGACTGGCAGAGGGAGGGGCTGTAGGGGATAGGGGTGACTGGCAGGGGAGGAGCTGTAGGGGATAGGGGTGAGGGGCAGAGGGAGGAGCTGTAGGGGATAGGGGTGACTGGCAGAGGGAGGAGCTGTAGGGGATAGGGGTGACTGGCAGGGGGAGGAGCTGTAGGGGATAAGGGTGACTGGCAGGGGGTGGAGCTGTAGGTTGGGGGGTGATTGGCAGGGGGAGGAGCTGTAGGTTGGGGGGGTGACTGGCAGGGGGAGGAGCTGTAGGGGATAGGGGTGACTGGCAGAGGGAGGAGCTGTAGGTTGGGGGGGTGACTGGCAGAGGGAGGAGCTGTAGGGGATAGGGGTGACTGGCAGGGGGAGGAGCTGTAGGGGATAGGGGTGACTGGCAGAGGGAGGAGCTGTAGGGGATAGGGGTGACTGGCAGAGGGAGGGGCTGTAGGGGATAGGGGTGACTGGCAGGGGGAGGAGCTGTAGGGGATAGGGGTGACTGGCAGAGGGAGGGGCTGTAGGGGATAGGGGTGACTGGCAGGGGGAGGAGCTGTAGGGGATAGGGGTGACTGGCAGAGGGAGGAGCTGTAGGGGATAGGGGTGACAGGCAGAGGGAGGGGCTGTAAGGGGATAGGGGTGACTGGCAGGGGGAGGAGCTGTAGGGGATAGGGGTGACTGGCAGAGGGAGGAGCTGTAGGGGATAGGGGTGACAGGCAGGGGGAGGAGCTGTAGGGGATAGGGGTGACTGGCAGGGGGAGGAGCTGTAGGGGATAGGGGTGACTGGCAGGGGGAGGAGCTGTAGGGGATAGGGTGACTGGCAGAGGGAGGGGCTGTAGGGATAGGGTGACTGGCAGGGGGAGGAGCTGTAGGGGATAGGGGTGACTGGCAGAGGGAGGAGCTGTAGGGGATAGGGGTGACCAGGCAGGGGGAGGAAGCTGTAGGGGATAGGGGTGACTGGCAGGGGGAGGAGCTGTAGGGGATAGGGGTGACTGGCAGGGGAGGAGCTGTAGGGGATAGGGTGACTGGCAGGGGGAGGAGCTGTAGGGGATAGGGGTGACTGGCAGGGGGAGGAGCTGTAGGGGATAGGGGTGACTGGCAGGGGGAAGGAGCTGTAGGGGATAGGGGTGACTGGCAGGGGGAGGAGCTGTAGGGGATAGGGGTGACTGGCAGGGGGAGGGGCTGTAGGGGATAGGGGTGACTGGCAGGGGGAGGAGCTGTAGGGGATAGGGGTGACTGGCAAGGGGGAGGAGCTGTAGGGGATAGGGGTGACTGGCAGAGGGAGGAGCTGTAGGGGATAGGGGTGACTGGCAGAGGGAGGAGCTGTAGGGGATAGGGTGACTGGCAGAGGGAGGAGCTGTAGGGGATAAGGTGACTGGCAGAGGGAGGAGCTGTAGGGGATAGGGGTGACTGGCAGAGGGAGGAGCTGTAGGGGGATAGGGGTGACTGGCAGAGGGAGGAGCTGTAGGGGATAGGGGTGACTGGCAGGGGGAGGAGCTGTAGTGGGTAGGGGTGACTGGCAGGGGGAGGGGCTGTAGGGGATAGGGGTGACTGGCAGGGGGAGGAGCTGTAGGGGATAGGGGTGACTGGCAGGGGGAGGAGCTGTAGGGGATAGGGGTGACTGGCAGAGGGAGGAGCTGTAGGGGATAGGGGTGACTGGCAGAGGGAGGAGCTGTAGGGGATAGGGGTGACTGGCAGGGGGAGGAGCTGTAGGGGAGACAGGGGAAGGGGTAGCACCAGGACTGGGTGGGCACCCATATTACCTGCAGTCAGGGTGTCAGACTGGGCCCCCCAGTTCCCCCTGTGCTGGAATATCCCGGCTGCTGCCTGTGGAGTCTCTGCCCTTTAGTCCTTTGAGAATTGTGTTGTTTTTGTGTTGTGATTTCCTTGTTCCTCCCTTTCCTCCAATATTCTTGTCCTTTTATAGAGCAAAGGCTGGTTATGGGAGGAGCATTGTCCAGTCTCCTTGTTATTGCCCCACCCATTCTTGTTTGGGGGGGGGGAGCTTTTAGCTGAAACTTGTAGTTCTGAAGTTCAATTGAACTTATTTCTCATATTAAAGAAGTTCAACTGATTTGAGCAATTTCCTATGTGTCTCCTGGTTGGGTAAATAATAGTGACCCCCGGCAGAACCGGCACCGGGGGTTCTACATTCTCACAATTCAGGGCATAAACTGCTGCCACTCAGGGGAAAGTGTTACATGGGAAGCAGTTACTGCTTGGCCCTCTGCTGGCAGAGGATGGTATTGCTGATGGTATTCTGTTTAAAGGGGAACTAACATGTACTGACGGTGCTGTTTTTATCACATTGCTTTGTAGATATAACTAAACTGTGTTTCAAATGAGGGGTGGGCGTGTCCTAACGGTCCCTGCCAGAAGCACAGTAAGAGGGAGAGAGCCAATCACAGCCCTGCAGTCACACAAGCACAGACAGGCTTCAGTTCCCTATCAGGTCAGCCTAGCTGCTGATTGGTTCCTATCCCAGTTGCTGATTGGTTCCTGCTGACAGCACGAAGTGGAACACATGGACGGGACTAAATTGGAATAATTCAATTTCCGAATTTCTAATATGTGTTCAACTGTATTTGACCTTCAAAGTGGGGTTCTGGGTGTATGTAGATAATAATTATTCTTCCCAAGTCACCCCCAAACTAACCTTCAAGCTTGCCCCCCTGACACTTTCCTAGGCTCTCTTGGGGGGGGAGGGGTCTGCCCCATAGCTTGGGACCCACTGCCCTACAGGGTACTGATATCCCAGGAATGGATACGGGTGCTTTTGCTGGGCTCGGATTCACCCCACATCCCTTTCTGACTGGTTGAAGTGGTGCAAATCCATCTCTCTGGGAGTGTGGGGGCCCCCCAGCCCATTACTCAGCCAGGGTCAGTTTGTGCAGCCCGTAAACTCTATGATGACTGTAGGTATCTGGGGAGGATCTCGGATGGAGGAGGAGAATAGAGAAGAGACAGATGCCCTAACCCTAACGTATCTGTGCCCAGATGGCTGATTGGCCCATTCTCATGCAAGCGGACTTATAAGGGAACAGCACTGTCTCCAGGTTCTTCTTTGAGGAGGAACCTTCTGGATGCCCTGGCTTGGACAACCAATGAGGGTAGACAGTTACCTACGAGCCCATCATCAGAGATCCTTTTGCTCCAGAAATCTTCTTTGGCAAATGGATGGTATTGAATCCTTAGAAAATCCTTTTGGGCATAAGGGTCTTGGATTTGAGTCAAAGATGAAGCAATCAGAGCCTCTGTTCTTCCATCACTACAGGCAGCAATACTACATGGACAAGAAGATGAGATCAGGGACATAAATGGCTTCAATACCATTCACAGTTTATTATCCTTCACTGATATTGACAGCATATTGCCCAGCTCTGTACAGAGATTATACCCCATTCCCATTAGTCCCTGCCCCAGGGGAGCTTACAATCTAGGTTCTCCTTAGACAATAGACATAAATACTTTAACTCAACGGGTCTCCCCTCTGTGAAGATGAAGAAGGGAATTCCCACCGGCTCCTTAGGCCCCATTCTCTATCAGAGTTCAGTGCGGAAGTTCAGCCCACTGCCCTCCATCTTCTTCTTGTATTCCTCATCAAAGATAATGTTCTGTGCCACCGAGAAATGGGTTTTCCAATCCCCCACGGTCCCTGGAACAAAGCAACGTGAACATCAACCTACTGCCCTTCAGCTGCTCCTCATCTCATATCTACCCCTTGCACAAAGCCTGGGAGGTGCCCATGGAAGGAGGAGAAGGTCAGGAGAGCAAAGCAGAGATAATGCCCCACCAGGGGGTGGAACTGACTAAACATGGAATGGTGGAAGCGGAGACAGCAGGATTTTCTATGTATGTAATATTAGCTTAGTCTTCTTCCACTCTTCCACTGAGACATTTACTAGTAAATGCAGAGATTCAAGGATACTTCTGGCAAACGTTCCGTGTATTTACTTCAACATTAATGTGACCAACATGGAGAAAGAGGGATATAGGCTTAGCAGATAAACATGACCCACAAGCTGATCAGTCTAGAGAGCAAGCTCTTTGTCTACAAAATATACCCATACCCTTTCTCATGAATGGAGATATGGTTTGGTCCAAGACAAAGTTTGGAATCGTGCTGTTATTAGTCATAGGGTTCTCCTTCATTGCCTGGAAGGAAGTGTGATACTTGATGTTCTCCAGAACATGTGTGCGATGTCCAGTCTTGGGGAGATGGAATGGTCGTGTGAATGAGTCGGAAATGAATGAGACCAATAGGGAGAAGCAGAGACACAAGTTACAGATAATTATGTTGAGACTAGAGAATAAGCCCACTCACCTTTCCTTATGAATAGAGAAATGGTTTGGTCCATATTAGGATGTTGGCTGAAATTAGTCATAGGGTTCTCCTTCATTGCCTGGAAGGAAGTGTGATACTTGATGTTCTCCAGAACCCCATCAGATAAGTCCTTCCCGAGGAACTTCATGACTTTGCGAATCTCACGCATTGGGTCCTACAATAAATGAGAAGCACAAAGGTTCTATCTGGGGTGGGACAATGACATTTCCCTATTATCCTGCAGAGGAACCTTCTCACCTCGATCATGTCCTCATAGAAGATAAAGAGAATCTGGTGTTTGTCCATAGCTTTCCACCAGCCAATCACATGGTCAAACCAGATGCCCCATGGCACTGCAAGAAGGAAGAACTGGGGTTAGAAAAGAAACACAATCTCCCATGTAATAAAAGGCACTAGGTTGGTTCAGGTGCAGTAAACCAAAGTATTATTTGGGTGGTCCTCACTCTTCTCTATGGTTCCTTAGTCATATGCACCCCCACACTGCCCCAGCCACCCCCACACTGCCCCAGGCACTATGAATAATGTTATTTTTTTCTCTGATAGAGATTCCTAACATTGCTACTGATAAATGAAGGTTCCCTATTGGCTGAGAGCTCACCATGTCCAGACAGGAATGCCGAGAAGTAATTCTCCCAGGTTCCGGGGTCCGGCAGAACCTTATTAATCTTCTGAAAGTAATAATAAGAAACCATACAGTCCTTGGCATTTCTGGCAAAGTAGACAACCTGAAGGATAAAAGAAATCATAATGGATTTTTTTTTTTTGGAAAAAATGATGGACCTTGGATAAAATCCCAGCGGCGGCTTCATCATGTCTCAATGATACCACTCAGTACCCGGCAAAGACCCAGCGACCCATTTCCCAACTATAATGTGTCTCTGTACAGATTCCAAGTCGATGAGTCTGGGCATAACCCCCAATAGGTCTCTCCATCACCATTAGAGTCAACTTGTTAGTGTCCATCCGCCCCAATAGAACCAGCTATCCCCATGCACATCTCAGCCACAGGAAGCTATGGAGTAGGAGGAGTTATATTGAGCAATAGGAGGAGTCATAGGGAGGAGTTAGATGGAGCAATAGGAGGAGTTATAGGGAGGAGTTAGATGGAGCAATAGGAGGAGATATAGGGAGGAGTTAGATGGAGCAATAGGAGGAGTTATAGGGAGGGTTATATGTAGCAATGGGAGGAGTTATAGGGAGGGTTATATGTAGCAATGGGAGGAGTTATAGGGAGGGTTATATGTAGCAATGGGAGGAGTTATAGGGAGGGGTATATCGAGCAATGGGAGGGGTTATAGGGAGGGGTATATGGAGCAATGGGAGGGGTTATAGGTAGGGGTATATGGAGCAATAGGAGGAGTTATAGGGAGGGTTATATGGAGCAATAGGAGGAGTTATAGGGAGGGTTATATGGAGCAATAGGAGGAGTTATAGGGAGGGTTATATGGAGTAATGGGAGGAGTTATAGGGAGGGTTATATGTAGCAATGGGAGGAGTTATAGGGAGGGGTATATCGAGCAATGGGAGGGGTTATAGGGAGGGGTATATGGAGCAATGGGAGGGGTTATAGGTAGGGGTATATGGAGCAATAGGAGGAGTTATAGGGAGGGTTATATGGAGCAATGGGAGGAGTTATAGGGAGGAGTTAGATGGAGCAATAGGAGGAGATATAGGGAGGAGTTAGATGGAGCAATAGGAGGAGATATAGGGAGGAGTTAGATGGAGCAATAGGAGGAGTTATAGGGAGGGTTATATGGAGCAATAGGAGGAGTTATAGGGAGGGTTATATGGAGCAATGGGAGGAGTTATAGGGAGGGGTATATAAACCAATGAGAAGAATTATGAGGAGGGACAGTAGGAGGAGAATAACTGACCTTGACATTCTTCTCCCAAAAGGAGGGGGGCAGCAGGTTAATAGGTAAGTGAGTTTTTAGGACACGGGGGGATTTCATGGTTTGTGCCAACTCCACACCTAGAATGGAACAGTAGCAGTTATAGCCCTGATGGAAGGGATGGGAATAGTGAATATGTATGGGGGGGGAGGGACTGATGGATATACATTATGTAATGTGATGAGGAATATGCCAGCGCAATATAAAGGATATAAATAATCTTTATTCCTGTCTCTGCCCTACATATGTTCCATATAACATTTTCACCCTGATTCACTAAAGTGCGATAAAAATTATCGCACGCTTTTTTGCGTTAAAAAACACAAAATAATTTGCACGCGATTCACCAAAGTATTATCGCGTGCGAAAAATCGCCATTTTCGCATGGGTTATTCTTGCACTAGTTTTACCGCATGCGTTAATTTCCGCGCTGAAAAGAATACGATCGCATGATTCACTATAACTTTTGCGCGCTAAATATCGCATTCAGCTATACGAAAATTAACACCTACTACAGGCAGGCGAAAAATTATAGAAAAGTACAGTAAATGAGTTTTTTGCAATAAAATATGGACTTACAGTGTTATTTATTCAGTCTGTGTTTCCCCCAGAGTGACGCAGCCGCCAGTTTGCAGGGAAATGGGCATTTTTAATACAGTAATTACAAGTATTGGCGTGTATGGCTAACATGGCGTGTGTTCATTTGCGCGACTATTTCTATTTGGCTACAAGTGATGAAATGTTTCGCCAGGCATGGATTCGCAGCAAATTTTATGACGTGCGTTGAATTTTTTTGCGGCGGATTTTTTCATGCGTTTCGCAAAACAATCCGCCAATGGCAAAACGCATGAAAAAATTCGCCACGCAAAAATTCACCGCACATCCAAAAATTGATACAAGCGTCAAAAAATAATAGTCACAGCAACAATTTTTTTGCCCGCCCAACATTTTTGCCGTTTCGTGGATCTTTCGAAAGATTTGCTAATTTTTCACTAAAGAAACCAGAACACATTCGCTCATCACTAGTGGCTACTATTTATAAGCATCTACTATTTATATGATACCATTTATATGCTACTATTTATATGCTACTATTTATATGCTACCATTTATATGCTACCATTTATATGCTACCATTTATATGCTACCATTTATATGCTACCATTTATATGCTACCATTTATATGCTACTATTTATATGCTACCATTTATAAGCTACCATTTATATGCTACCATTTATATGCTACTATTTATATGCTACCATTTATATGCTACTATTTATATGCTACCATTTATATGCTACCATTTATATGCTACCATTTATATGCTACCATTTATATGCTACCATTTATATGCTACTATTTATATGCTACTATTTATATGCTACCATTTATATGCTACCATTTATATGCTACCATTTATATGCTACCATTTATATGCTACCATTTATAAGCTACCATTTATATGCTACCATTTATATGCTACTATTTATATGCTACCATTTATATGCTACTATTTATATGCTACCATTTATATGCTACCATTTATATGCTACCATTTATATGCTACCATTTATATGCTACCATTTATATGCTACTATTTATATGCTACCATTTATATGCTACTATTTATATGCTACCATTTATATGCTACCATTAAATGCTACCATTTATATGCTACCATTTATATGCTACCATTAAATGCTACCATTAAATGCTACCATTTATATGCTACCATTTATATGCTACCATTAAATGCTACCATTTATATGCTACCATTTATATGCTACCATTTATATGCTACCATTTATATGCTACTATTTATACGTGGCTAATATTTATATACACCATTTATATGCGGCGACAATTTTTATACACTATTTCTAAGCTACCATTCATATGCGGTGACTATTCGCGGGCGTAATTTAGTACATGTACCGGCAAATACCGCATTGAAATAGTCTTCGTGAGTTAAATAACGCATGCAAAATCGCGCGTAAAAAAGCGCCAGTATGCTTATAGTGAATCGTGTGAAAAATCGCCAAAAATTAAGCCACGATAAAAATTTTAGCGCACAATAAAAATAGCGCACGTTTTATCGCCCTTTAGTGAATCAGGCCCTTTATATGGCTCTTTATATTCCCAGAATTCCCTCCCTCTAACCCAGGGGCCCCCAACCTTTTATACCCGTGAGCCACATTCAAATAGAAAAAGTTCTTGGGGTGCAAATAAAGCTGCGGTTGGCTATTTGGCCCCTATGGGGACTCGCAGCCTATAGAAGCCTCTGTTTGGCTTTACACTGGGTTTTATGCAACCAACACTTACCCCCAAGGCAGGAATTCAAACATGGGCACCTACTTTGAGGCCACTGGGAGCAACATGTTCCCCCCAAGTCACTGGTTGGGGGTCCCTGCTCTAACTACTTCTCCTGCTTCATATACCCCTCCCTATAACTCCTCCCATTGCTCCATATACCCCTCCCTATATCTCCTCCCATTGCTCCATATATCCCTCCCTATAACCTTCCATATAACTCCTTCCATTGCTCCATATACCCCTCCCTATAACTCCTCCCATTGCTCCATATACCCCTCCCCATAACTCCTCCCATTGCTCCATATACCCCTCCCTATAACTCCTCCCATTGCTCAATATACCCCTCCCTATAACGCCTCCCATTGCTCCATATACTCCTCCCTATAACTCCTCCCATTGCTCCATATACCCCTCCCTATAACTCCTCCCATTGCTCCATATACCCCCCCTATAACTCCTCCCATTGCTCCATATACCCCCCCATAACCCTTCATATTGCTCCATGTCACCCTCCGTATGTCTAGACAACCCCTAGTGGAAGTGGAGGCAATGCACCTTTGCACGGTGCCGGTTACCTGAGGGCATGGGCTTTGGCGGTACCATATCTATGAATGGCACTTTGATGTAAGTCGGGGCCCTCCTGCCCTTCTGCGCGTCTCCCTCCTGTAATATCAGGTCCACGATCTCCTGCATCCACGTTGTCCCTACGCACAGACACACACACCTGTACAGGTTAAAGGGGAACTAAACCCAACCGTAAAGCTGCCCCACTGCGCCCCCTAGTGCTCTATAGAAGTCAATAAAAAATGTAATTACACATGGAAACCAATTCCCCAATGAGAATTCTACTGACTCAAAACTTCATTATAGATGCAAGAGAAGTGACCAATGAGAATGCTGATTCCCAGCACTGTGTCAGGCCACACACACACACCTGTACAGGTTAAGGGCAAACCCACGGGGCTTTTCCTTTCAATGCTATTCTTGGACTATACCATTTCTGGCTCTTGTTGGATAACCCCACCCCAAGTAAAATTTGACCACACCCCAAAGGATATTAATATGGACAATTAAGTGCAATGGAGCCCTACACATGGCTGAAAGTGCCGCCTATGGGAGACCTCACCGGCACAGGAGTAGTAGAACCGGTATATGTGTGAGTACGGCGCTAATGATGCGTTGCCAGGGAGACAATGGCAGGGATGAATAGTTCTGCTATATCCTTTGCCCTGTTGTTTCACCCACAAACCCAATCTCAGTAATACCCCCCCCCCCATGGTTTTATTTGGAACCTTCTCACCTGGGCTGGAAGTTTTATAGGATCAGCCCTCACACACCATTGGTATAAATACCCCCTTGTGTCGGGCAGAACTGCTACAAATATCAAACTGTTAGGGTAACAAGTATCCCACCCCAACTATCCCATCCTCTTATTTACCTTACTCACTTACCTGCTTTGGGGTAGGTAGCGATGAGAATGTCGTCCCCCCGGGCCTGGAAATTGTATATAGAGTCCCACGCGTCACAGGTGGAGCCAAGTAACGGGACCCCCTCAATATGGCCCATAGTAGCCTCGAAACTTTCCATCTTCTTTGCTATTTCTTCCATCACTGCTGGATCCATACTGGGGGGAGCAGAAACCGGGGCAACTAATGGGGGGCAGTGATGCATAAAGGACATGGAATGGGTTCTACTACTGCATTTCCAACATGGCTGTCAGGCTGGAGAAGGGACTGTGGGAGATAGAGGTGATTGGCAGTGGAAGAGTTGTAGGTTGGGGGGTAATTGTAAGAGGGAGGAGCTGTAGGTTGGGGGGTGATTGGCAGAGAAAGGAGCTGTAGGTTGGGGGGTAATTGTAAGAGGGAGGAGCTGTAGGTTGGGGGGTGACTGGCAGAAAAAGGAGCTGTAGGTTGGGGGGTAATTGGCTGAAGAAGGAGCTGTAGGTTGGGGGGTGACTGGCAGAGGGAGGGAGAGGGACATGGGGAGACAGACAGCAGGGGAAGGGGCAGCACCCAAGGACTGGGCTGGGCATCCATATTACCTGCAGTCAGGGTGTCAGACTGGGCCCCCCAGTTCCCCCTGTGCTGGAATATCCCGGCTGCTGCCTGTGGAGCTTCTGCCCTTTAGTCCTTTGCTCCTTTCTATAAGTGTTGGACGTCTCTTTCCTCTCCCCTCCTCTCCTCTCCATCCCTCACCTCTCGCTTTAACCCTCCCCTCTCCTTTTAACCCTCCTCTCCATCCCTCACTTACAGAATAAAGGCAGGGTCAGGGAGGTAGGTAGGTAGGTAGGTGGACCCATTGTCCCATCCCCTGTCTGTTAGCTCCACCCCAGCTCTCTCACTGGCTGCAGGGATTCCCTGGGTTCACAAGTGTTCTGGGGGGCATTATGCTTAAACTGACAGTTATGGAGCTCGATGGAACTGATTTCATACAAGAAGCTCAGCTTTAGGGCCAGGGGCCCCTCACCCAATACTCACGCTCACAAATGCACCAGGATAGATTTTGGATAAGGGGATCATCTCCTATTGGTCAGAAGCCATGGTAGCCTTCTGTCTCTGGATACTATTGGCCACACTGACACAATAATGAATGCAGCCAATTACAGTGAGACTTCTTGGAGGTCACTTCCACTTGGTTGAAGCCATAGAACCCATTCCCTCCTAGCAGGGGAAAACTTCCCCCTAAAGAACTGCCCTCAACCCTGGTAGAGCTGCCCTCACCCCTTGTACACCTGCCCTCACCCCTTGTACACCTGCCCTCACCCCTTGTAGACCTGCCCTCACCCCTTGTACACCTGCCCTCACCCCTTGTAGACCTGCCCTCACCCCTTGTACACCTGCCCTCACCCCTTGTACACCTGCCCTCACCCCTTGTAGACCTGCCCTCACCCCTTCTAGACCTGCCCTCACCTCTTGTAGAAACTGCCCTCACCCCTTGTAGACCTGCCCTCACCCCTTGTACACCTGCCCTCACCTCTTTTACACCTGCCCTCACCCCTTGTAGACCTGCCCTCACCCCTTGTTCACCTGTCCTCACCCCTTGTAGACCTGCCCTCACCCCTTGTAGACCTGCCCTCACCCCTTGTACACCTGCCCTCACCTCTTTTACACCTGCCCTCACCCCTTGTAGAACTGCCCTTGTTGGGAGGGAGCCTCCTCTCCCCTTTAACCCTGTAATTCCCCCCGAAAGCTCCCCCGGCCTCGTTCCAACTCATTCATAGCTCAGGTGCAGTTTTCCCCCAGAGCAAAAAAAACACAACATTTCTTCGCAATTTTTATTTTGACAGTGAAAAATGTTGTGTACTTTACTCAAGTGATTTACTATTTTTTAATTGGCTGAGACGCTCTCAGGTGGAGTAAACCATAAAAATTCCAGAGCCAGTTTTTCTGCATTCTCAGAACATAATCATTTATACCTATCACATGGGATGCTAATTTTTGGTAATAAATTGCTCTGAGGAAAGTTGTAGCCAAGGTCATTACCTGGGCGACCTTCTCCAGTTGGTTGTCCTCTAGCATTAAGGTAGAGGGAAACGAGTTCTTCAGAAGGTTGGCCGGCCCATGCAAAAATAGAAAAGATAGTTGGAACCACCTCAAACGCCTGACTATAAATCAAGGCGTTTCATAGACACGTCCATAGACACGAGGTTGGGTCTTGTTCCTCTCCCAGATTGTTGGCATCAAAGCTGAACAGTCTTTCCTGTGTGTCTGCCAGATACCTCATGAGCTTTTTGTGGACATTGGTCTCCATTATAGGCTGGTACAACGGGCAAGGTCCCAGATGAGACCCTTTGGGATAGATACAGTCAGGGAATCACTAGCTTGGTGGGTGTAACCAGCCAATCTTTGGCCAGGTCTACCTCAACAAGACCTGCATTGGCTCAACCTGTATACAGAAGCTTAAGGGGGGAGGCTCTTGTTCAAGATCTCCAACTACATGATGTTTGGAGCGCAGATTTGCTTTAACTTCCGTCCAGCATTTTGAGAACTTTCTGTACAGCCCACAAAACGTTTGAGACCAGTAGCAAATAGACCCCAAAAGATGCAGAAGGAAACATGTTCTGGGCTCAACAACATTTGTTGCACCTGACAACGTTGCACATTCCGGGGGGTTCAAGCAACAACTAGACCTTTTCAGCAATAATTCCTAAGACACACAGGACCCCCACATTTTTAAGATCATTGCTGTCAGGTGGGGAAAGCCTGTGATAGACCTGATGGTGTTCCCTTACAATTCAAAGATTGGGGGCTTCTTTCCATGTCAATATTTCCATGTAGAGGTGGATGTTCTGGCTCAGAACTGGGATTGACTCTAGGCATGTGTGTTCCCCCCAAAACAAATGATCTTCAGAGCTCTGCAGAAGGTTTGTAGATCCAGCATGAAGATTGTTTCTGGAATTCCAAGTTGACCGAGGAGACCTTGGTTGCTGGTATTGAAGAGATTGTCCATTATGGAACTCCTCTACCAGCTTGGAGGGATCTGCTGACTCTAATACCCCTAGTGACATCTAGAACCACAGGCTTGCATGGAGAAGGAGACCCTGCTTCGACTAGGTGTCATTTAATTTGGAAAACTTTTTGTCCATTGGCATTAGAGCAGGGGATTATCCTTTGGAACCTTCAGTCCAGCATATCTTGGAATTTTTGTAGCTGGGTCTGATTAGAGCCTTAGTAATAATACTCAGAGAGCGCATATGTTTTTTTACAAAGAAAATGCAGCATCCTTTGTTGACAAGTTAAACCATATGTGCCACCTTGGACCATTAGTGCTAACCATTTGAGCAGAGCCCACCACCCATGTCCTTGTGGAGTTAAAGACAATTGTATTAACTGCATTTACCTCATCAAGAAGGAAAGGCATTTTACTGCCAATAGATTTGCCACATTAGTGCCACCTAGAACCCTATATTTATTCTGCAGAAAGTTTTACCTGCCTGAGTAACAGCCCTAGAAGCTCCCTCCGTTCGTTTAAGATAGCAGCCGCCATTTTAGCTTGGTCTCAGTAGCTTCTGGGCTGCAGCTCTAGAGGCTGGTATCTCAGATCACACATTGTGATGGGAGGGAATTCTTCTGAATTCTTATGGGACGGGGAGAGAGAAGAGAGCTGCACACTCAGGCCCCAGGAATAAAGGATATTTCTGAGAGAGGAAGTCTGATGCAGAAGAACATGTGACACAAAGGAAGACAAGAAATCCTGATCTTTTTGATCTTTCTGCTTGCTGAGATTTTAACTTTCCTTCTCCTTTAACCAATTTTTCATGCCAAGTTCTAGAGTTCTTCTCCAAAACAGTTCCATAATTCCATAAAAATGAGCCTATAATGTTGCCTGTTCTTGGGTCACAACAAGAACATGTAGAAGGTCTGGCAATGGATGTGAGATGTTGTCTGCAGATCTATATACTGGGAGAACAATATGGCAACCCTTCCCCCAATCATTTTATCTTTCCTGCCTTCCTGAATTCTGGTTTTGGAGGCCCAGAAGAATCTATAATGTCTCTTCCCTTGAAAATTTCCTATTTGGATACCAGAGATCCTCCCAGGATCACTTACAGGAGAAGACAGCAAGATGATCTGGATCTCCTATAGCCTCTCAGCAGATCCATTACTCAAATGCAGAAGAGGAAACCACTTTATGATACTTTCTATTTCATATACCCTGTAGGAGAATATTTATTAAAGAACTTTAATGGGGTGAAAAAGTTCAGTCACGGGCAAAAAAATTGCATTGTTCCATTTCAAACACCCCCCCCCCCCCATTGACTTCTATAGAATCTCTAGAGATTTAGGAGGCAACGTTTTTCACTTGAAGTTTCATGATTCTGGTGAAAATTGTTGGACATATATAAGATGAGGTCTTTTTGCTGGGATTTACTCAAACTGAGCAAGAAATTCAATCTACAATGTTAATAAAAGTACCCAGTAGCATATATAGGCTGAAACCCACCTCTCAAGTAAGTCCAAAATGGCCTTCAAGCTGAAATGTGGCTCGATGTAGAACAGCTAAGGGCAGACGGTAGAACATTTGCTTTATGATTGATTTAACGTTCAACTAAGTGTTAACTCTTGAATTTACAAAAATATATGGAAAAGAAAGACCACTAATATGTGTTAAACCATAACTGTCAATGTGGGCTTCCAGGTGTAGATCACCAATAAGCATTCTCCCCAAATCAAATCAGCCCCCAAACTGACTTTCAAGCATGATACCCAACAGCCCCCACAGTTTGGGAATTTGTCAAGGGAGAGCAAAAGACTAGAAAGGGACTGATGGAGGAGGTCCATGCTGATGAAGACCTCAAATATTGGGGCAATGATATGTTCACGCCAAGCTACACTGCTGATCACTAAATCTTGGCTTCTTTTGGCCAAGTTTCCCTGGCAGCCACTATGGCAGGGCTCCTCCATGATATACACGGGTACAAATACATGGTTATGGGCAGCTTTAATTTATTTTACTTTTATTGAAATTCTTCCTAGTGCCAAACTCCATATAAAACCATCTGGATCATTTTCTGCCAAGCTTCAGGCAGCGCTAGCAGATGGAGAGAAGAAGATAGGAAGAGGGTGAGGTCTGGAGAACAACCTTTATCTACATATAGAAGTATTATTATTTACATACAGGACCAAAACAGACCCTTGTCTGGAGGGTTTGTGAATTCAGTGCTTCCATCAATCCCAGAACTACAAATAAAGGCTCAAAGCATTTCCTCTTCCATCACGTTATCTCAGACACAATAGGCAGATCTATACTTTGGCCCAACAGGTTCCTTATGGCCCGTACAGAGGCACAAAGGCGCCACCAAGAAAGGGAGTCGTAGGAGAATCTCTTATTGGGCTCCATGTGCCTCTGGCTCCTCTGTACAATCTTGTGGGCACAGGTTGTCCCCTGTGTGAAGATGAGGAAGGGAATTCCCACCGGCTCCTTAGGCCCCATTCTCTATCAGAGTTCAGTGCGGAAGTTCAGCCCACTGCCCTCCATCTTCTTCTTGTATTCCTCATCAAAGATAATGTTCTGTGCCACCGTGAAATGGTTTTTCCAATCCCCCACGGTCCCTGGAACAAAGCAATGTGAACATCAACCTATTGCCCTTCAGCTGCTCCTCATCTCATATCTACCCCTTGCACAAAGCCTGGGAGGTACCCATGGAAGGAAGAGAAGGACAGTTGAGAAAAGCAGAGATAATGACCCACCAGAGGTTATGACATGGAAAATGAAAGGAAGGAAGGAAGGAAGTATAACGGGAAACATGGTGATACAGTCTGTGTGCTCAATGCATTACCTAAGGCTGATCAGCCTAGAGAGTAAGCTCTATTGTCTACAAAATATACCCATACCTTTTCTCATGAAAGGAGATATGGTTTGGTCAAAGATAACATTGGGAAACACGCTGAAATTAGTCATAGGGTTCTCCTTCATTGTCTGGAAGGAAGTGTGATGCTTGATGTTCTCCAGAACCTCATCAGATAAGTCCTTCCCCAGGAACTTCATGACTTTGCGAATCTCACGCATTGGGTCCTACAATAAACGAGAAGGACAAATGTTCTATCTCATATAACAATAACAGTTTCCTATTATTAAGTGGATCAACCTTCTCACCTCGATCATGTCCTCATAGAAGATAAAGAGAATCTGGTGTTTGTCCATAGCTTTCCACCAGCCAATCACATGGTCAAACCAACTGCCCCATGGCACTGCAAGAAGGAAGAACTGGGGTAAGAAACCACATTATCTATGGCTGTGCAGTCTTTTCCCACACGCACTGAACATTCTTTGTGGATCCCATGTACTATAAACAATGCTGTTTCTTCTCTGCCCAAGATTCCCATCCTTACTATGAATCAATTATAAATAGAGTTAAAGGGCCCCTGTGTCCTCACCATCTCCAGACAGGAATGCCGAGAAGTAATTCTCCCAGGTTCCGGGGGGCGGCAGACCCTTGTTTATCTTTTGGAAGTAATAATAAGAAACCATACAGTCCTTGGCATTTCTGGCAACATAGACAGCCTGAAGGGGGAAAGGAATCCATATTCATACAGGTACAGTCACTGGCACAGACTATATAATGGGCACAGGGCATGGGCATTATACTTTATATACATTATAACGGGATCATATGGAACAATAGGAGGAGAATAACTGACCTTGACATTCTTCTCCCAAAAGGAGGGGGGCAGCAGGTTAATAGGTAAGTGAGTTTTTAGGACACGGGGGGATTTCATGGTTTGTGCCAACTCCACACCTAGAATGGAACAGTAGCAGTTATAGCCCTGATGGAGGGAATGGGAATATCACACTTTAAACTAAATATATGGTGTCCCAATGTGAGGGCGACGCGTATCTTCTCCATAATCTTGCAGGCCGGTTAACTGATCTAGTCAGTCTATTACCTGACGGCATGGGCTTTGGCGGTATCAGGTCTATGAATGGCACTTTGATGAAACACGGGGCCCTCCTGCCCTTCTGCGCGTCTCCCTCCTGTAATATCAGATCCACGATCTCCTGCATCCACGTTGTCCCTACGCACAGACACACACACCTGTACAGGTTAAGGGCAAACCCCACCCTAATAATATCAGACCACACCCATAATAGTATCAGTCCATGCCCCTAATAATATCAGTCCATACCCCTAATAATATCAGGCCACACCCATAATAGTATCAGACCACATCCCCCAATATCAGACCACACCCCTAATAATGTCAGGCCACATCCCCTAATATCAGGCCACACCCCTAATAATATCAGACCACATCCCCCAATATCAGACCACACCCCTAATAATGTCAGACCACACCCCTAACAATATCAGACCACATGTCTGAGTGAATAGGGGGCGGGGCCTCCTGCCTGGAACACAGAGACCTGAGCATTTATAGGACTCATATTGTCAGACAAATATAGAGGGATATCCCAGGGCAGGGGGTGAGTTTGGAATCTAGGGAGCTAGATTCCACACAGATTGCCAGGGCCAATTCTATTTATGATGCCCCCAGAAGACAAGGCAGGAAGTGCTGGTTCCATGTGACTCCCAATCCTTAGTCTGACCACTAATTATGCTGTTGTGTGACTTTCCAAACATATATGGTTTTCTGGGGGTCTCTGTATAGTTAGGGGGGTTATGGCACATAATACACTGACAGGGGGCTCTGTATAGTTAGGGGGGTTACGGCACATAATACACTGACACGGGTCTCTGTATAGTTAGGGGGGGTTACGGCACATAATACGCTGACAGGGGTCTCTGTATAGTTAGGGGGGTTACGGCACATAATACGCTGACAGGGGGCTCTGTGTGCAAGAGCTGAGTTGGCAGGCGAGAAATCCTTATGCGCTATTTTCATTTTGGGGTCAGTACATACCGCAGACTTTGGTATATCTATGCATATTGGGCATCAAACTGTTCAGTAGGCCTCTGGTGTTCCTATTTGGGGTGACTTGCCTTTGTACGCAAGAAATTGTGTGAGATAAATGCGGCAAACTGCAACATTTTTATGTGATTTTCGGAATTGTAATAAAAACCACTAACTTTAGGAAAGCTTTGCAGATTGGTACTTTGGTGTAGAAAGACACGAGTACCCATTTTAGATTCGGGGGAATGTGTACTTTTCAAAAATATATGACTCTCTGGGGTGAGTGTACTATTTTGTAGCTTTATCCCACATAAAGGATGTAAATGTGTTGATTTTGCAGGAGCTGAAATGATAAATCATTTGGGGGTATGTTCACATTGGGGCCCCTACATGCCACATACTTAGCTAAACCTATACATATTGGGCATCAAACTGTTCAGGGGACCCCTGGCGTTCAAATTCAGGGTGTTTTATCGTAATGCCTAATGATACATGGAAGATAAGATGCTGCAAACTGGAAGCTTTGAGAGGATTTTTGGATATGTTATCAAAATTGCCAACTTTAGGAAAGCTTTGCGGCTTGGTACTTTGGAGTAGAAAGACATTGGTACCCATTTTGAATTCAGGGGAATATGTACTTTCCAAAAATATATGGCTTTCTGGGGTGAGTGTACTTTTTTTAGCTTTATTCTACATAAAATGATTTAAATGTGTTGAAGCTGGAATGACAGAAATGATAGATCATATGAGGGTATGTTCCCATTGGGGCCCCTACATGCCACATACTTAGGTAAACCTATACATATTGGGTATCAAACTGTTCAGGGGACCCCTGGTGTTCATATTTAGGGGGTTTTTATCTGGTTACTTTATGGCCTGTAGGAGTTAAAATACTATAGACTGGAAGCTTTGAAGCGATTTTTAAAAATTTTAACAAATGTTGATAAAAACCAATAACTTTAGGAAAGCATTGTGACTTGGTAGTTTGGAGCAGACAGACAGTTCTACCTATTCTGGATTCCCCAGAATCTGTTCTTTCCAAAAATGTATCATTTTCTGGGATAAACCTTCTGTTAGTGGAATTTTTGGCCTTGAAATCTAAAGTATGCAGCTTTCTGGCGCAGTGTTTTGGGAATTTGGTAGTGTCCTGCCGGGAGTTTTTGACCTATACAAGTGAGAATTCTCCATAAAACTATATATATTTGGTATTGGCACATTCAGGAGACATGGGACTTTCCAAATCAGTTGTATTTTCATGCAAAAAATAATTTTTGTTTCTGGTGTATGTGTTTATATTATGGAATATATTATTTTTTTTCATTTTGTAGACATTTAGAAGCCTATATCTTGTTACAGAATTGGAATTACACAAAAATTCCACCATATTTTAAAAGCTTAGGTTGTCCTGAAAAAAACGATATATTGATTTCCTGGGTAAACTAAAAGTCCCCCCGAGGAAAGGCCCCTAAACTGAAACAGTGCAAAATGTTCAAAAACTGTCTGGCAATACAAGTTCCGCTTTGTACAAAATGGTTGACAGTGAAAGGGTTAAATGTAACTAGGGGTGGGGCAAGTGCTCAGATTGGACAGTTATTTGGAGTCTTCTCATTGGTCTGGATGCTCTGGTCACTCACCTGCTTTGGGGAAGGTAGCGACGAGGATGTCGTCCTCCCGGGCCTGGAAATTGTATATAGAGTCCCACGCGTCACAGGTGGAGTCTGGCAGGGGGACCCCCTCAATGTGGCCCATAATAACCTGGGCATTCAGCATTTTCTTTACTACTTCTTCCATCATGGCTGGATCCATACTGGGGGGGGGGGCAGAGACAGTGATGGGTCAGTACAACTGTTGGGGGGCACATAAAGCTGATTCTACAAACCAAAATGTTTAGCTTGTGGCAGAAGGGGCAGAGGGAGAGGGGGTGACTGGCAGAGGGAGGAGCTGCGGGGAGAGGGGTGACGGCAGGGGGAGGAGCTGCAGGGAGAGGGGTGACTGGCAGGGGGAGGAGCTGCAGGGAGAGGGTGACTGGCAGAGGGTGGAGCTGTAGGGGATAGGGGTGACTGGCAGAGGGAGGAGCTGAAGGGAGAGGGGTGACTGGCAGGGGGAGGAGCTGTAGGGGATAGGGGTGACTGGCAGAGGGAGGAGCTGTAGGGATAGGGGTGACTGGCAGAGGGAGGAGCTGTAGGGGATAGGGGTGACTGGCAGAGGGAGGAGCTGTAGGGGATAGGGGTGACTGGCAGGGGGAGGAGCTGTAGGGGATAGGGGTGACTGGCAGAGGGAGGAGCTGTAGGGGATAGGGGTGACTGGCAGGGGGAGGAGCTGTAGGGGGATAGGGGTGACTGGCAGAGGGAGGGGCTGTAGGGGATAGGGGTGACTGGCAGAGGGAGGAGCTGTAGGGGGATAGGGGTGACTGGCAGAGGGAGGGGCTGTAGGGGATAGGGGTGACTGGCAGGGGGAGGGGCTGTAGGGGATAGGGGTGACTGGCAGAGGGAGGAGCTGTAGGGGGATAGGGGTGACTGGCAGAGGGAGGAGCTGTAGGGGATAGGGGTGACTGGCAGAGGGAGGGGCTGTAGGGGATAGGGGTGACTGGCAGAGGGAGGAGCTGTAGGGGGATAGGGGTGACTGGCAGAGGGAGGGGCTGTAGGGGATAGGGGTGACTGGCAGGGGGAGGGGCTGTAGGGGATAGGGGTGACTGGCAGAGGGAGGAGCTGTAGGGGATAGGGGTGACTGGCAGAGGGAGGAGCTGTAGGGGATAGGGGTGACTGGCAGAGGGAGGAGCTGTAGGGGATAAGGGTGACTGGCAGGGGGAGGAGCTGTAGGGGATAGGGGTGACTGGCAGAGGGAGGGGCTGTAGGGGATAGGGGTGACTGGCAGGGGGAGGGGCTGTAGGGGATAGGGGTGACTGGCAGAGGGAGGAGCTGTAGGGGGATAGGGGTGACTGGCAGAGGGAGGAGCTGTAGGGGATAGGGGTGACTGGCAGAGGGAGGGGCTGTAGGGGATAGGGGTGACTGGCAGAGGGAGGAGCTGTAGGGGATAGGGGTGACTGGCAGAGGGAGGAGCTGTAGGGGATAGGGGTGACTGGCAGAGGGAGGAGCTGTAGGGGATAGGGCTTACAGGCAGTGGGAGGCAACAGCCCTGGGTGCAGGAGGGTGCAGGTGGGTGCAGGGGGGACCCCTATTTGGCTGTAAAATTCAAACAGTCCAGCTAGTAACGGAGCACGGGGTACGTGTGACTCGGGTTCTCAGGATGGGCCTTCACTGTGTAGTGCAAATGAGAGAATGGGCGCCAGGAGCTCCTGCAAACAAAGATAACGGTTTATTTGCCCAAGACAAATGGCGGTAACGCAGGGAAACCAACACTCACTCTCAGAGGAGGTAGAACAGGGTTGATGATAAAGCAGATTAAGCAGTAGAAGTATGGTGCCCCCCGGTTTATCCCTCTCATATTTAGGCAGAGTAAAGGCCTAGTCCCTGGCACTAATGTGTCCCTAATCTAAGGCAACAACAAGTCTAAAGGGATTCTGGGAACAAATTCCTTAAGGCTCCTATAAAAAAAATCCTATAGGCTAAAGCTCAGCCACTGGGTTTAAAGCAGAAGGCGGGATAATAGCTGATTTGCCCACACTCTTTTTTTGCAACCACACCCCCTAAATGCCACTCCCATTTGACTAAATTTGGCAGGTTATGTAAAGTTTGAACACATTTCTGGGGGTTTTGGGGTCCTGTTTTATGTGTTATTACAGTTTAGTTAAAAAAGCTGAAATTGCCCTTTAGGCTGCGAGTGTCAGTTCCCCCCTGCTTAGCTTATTGGTTACAATTATATCTCAGTGCAGGGGGACACTTGTTAACTTTCTGGGCTCCCTGCAAAAAGCCCACTTATTTAATTAAATGTGAGAAACACTGTATCTAAGTGCAGCTGAAGCATGTTTAACTTTTGGCTCTCTGCCAAAAGCTACTTTTTCATTAAATTTGGATCTTTTTTAGCTTCAGTTCAGGAGATTGAAGGGAAATGAGGGACTTTTCAGTAAGAATCCGGGGGCTGAGCTGCCAAAAGAGGGACTGTCCCACGAAAATCGGGCCAATTGGGAGCTGTGCTTCTGGGTCGGTGTGGATCCCAGGCTTCAAAGAGCAGCCACACAGAACAGTTGCAGAACAAGTCCGTTCTAAGACCAGCCCAAAACTTGCCAAAAGCCACTTTGAAAGTAGCCCAATATTCACAATGAAAAAAAATTCTAAAAAAATAAAAGTATATCTGGGAAAACCTGCCTTATTAATATATAATCACTACCCATAAGCCCCCTCTCCAGTTACTGGGATGGCTGGTAATTCCCTTTGTGCCCAGTCCAGCTGGGAAGTCACTACAGAAATGGATGTTGCATTAACCCCAGACATGATATACATATGGGTGCATTGAACTACAACTCCCAGCAGCCCCAAGGTATCCGGAGAGTTATAGCTTAAGGACCAACTGCAGAACTGCCCCACATCCCAGTAGAAAGTAATGGTACAATCCCGTACCATAGGGAGCAGGGTGTAGGGCGGACAGGTTGAGCCTGAATAGAATAGAAATGGGAGCCTCTGGCTATACTGTCCCATTGCATGCTGGGTAATGTAGTTTTATATTAATCCTAGCTGTAGGCTAATTGTTACATACAAACTACATTACCCAGCATGCACTGGGCTAGTTTCCAAACTACAAACCCACCAATAAGCCCAAATCTGTACCTGGGGGGGGGGGGGGGTTGTACTGAAACCGACCTTAGCTGTAAGTTAGTAGCCCAATAAGGCTGAAAAACCTCCCACCTGGCAACCCAAGGGGGAAGATCCTCCCCTTCCCTATCCCTATATTAAGGTGTGGGAGGGTGTGGCCTTGAGCCAATAATCAGGTGTAGGTAATTACCAATGAGATACATTCACCCCGCCCAGTGACAAGGAAAGGGGTTTAACCCTATAGGGGCACATTAACCCTATGGGTCCCTACAGGTATATTTATCCTGCTGTTACCGGTGACGTTGCTCATAGCAGCCAATCAGATGCTTTGCTTTGGTTTACTAACTGTCGAAATCTAATTGCTGATTGGTTGGCCTGGGCAACATCACCAGGTAATGCTTCAACTTCTCCACCTTCAAGCACATTTCCTTTCTGGCTTCTATTCCCTCGACCCGTATCCCTCTGCCCGACCCGTATCCCCCTGCCCGACCCGTATCCCCCTGCCCGACCCGTATCCCCGACCCATATCCCCCTCCCGGAGCTTCTTACCCCATCAGGGGCAGCTACAATAACTAATGAGCCGCACTTGAAGAGAAAAGTTCTCATTGAAAGTAATGGGAGGAGGCAGAAACACCTGGGGAGACAGGGGAAGGGGTAGCACCCAAGGACTGGGTGGGCACCCATATTACCTGCAGTTAGGGTGTCAGACTGGGCCCCCCAGTTCCCCCTGTGCTGGAATATCCCGGCTGCTGCCTGTGGAGCTTCTGCCCTTCTCTTTCCTATACACACCCTCCTGCCCCCCCCCCTAAACCCTCCTCCCTCCCAGCCCCTCCTCCCCACATTCCCCTATTCCCATAGTTATATTCACTCTTAGGGAACAGATAGAGCCCAGGGGTTGGGGCCCAGGAGCAGCCATTGTCCCCTCTGCCCTGAGTCCCTTCCAACCCAAAGGATTTGTCCTGATGTGTCTGATCCCATAACTGGGAATTCTCACTAAGCTCCTCCCACTGGCTGCCGGGATTCCCTGGGTTCATGGGAGTTCTAGAGGGAGGGGCATTTGGCTGAAACTGATCTCGTTACTCGCAGCTGGGAATGGAACTACAGGAAGTTCAGCTTTAGGGCCGGGGGGCCCCAGGCAATACCCCTATGCAGGGTCACTATTGATTGGGCTGCTGGGGGGGCTGTTTGGGTACTTGGGATTCTGGGGCCAATTATGAATGTCAGTCTGGACCTGCTGGAACATGTTCTTTAATAAATAAATGTTTCTATAATAATAATAATAATAATAAAAGCCGGTTCTTCCCATTCACCTGAACTGAAGGTGACCCCCCCCCCAAGAATATCTGATACCCCGGCATTAAGGAGATCCCAGCGAGGGGCCCCAGGCAGAAATGGGGGGAGGTTTGTTCCCAGAGGAAATGAAAACAAATTCATTGTTCTTCCCTTTATAAATAACGAGCCGACATTCCATAGGATGGAACCAACCAATCACAGGGCAGGAAGACAGGGAAGGAATTTGTATAAAGCAGGGGGTTGTTTGCCGTGGGTCAGGGCCGCAGGGGGGCAGTGGCTTCCTCTGTATACAGATGGTGCTGCTCATTATGTCTGTATATATAGTGGGGGGTAAAGGGGAAGTCCTTAGATCTGCCAGGGGATGCTGGGAGATGTAGTTCAGCATCAGCTGAAGGGCTGTTCCTGCTCCTGACTCCATCCTTTGCTGTAATTGGGCCCTCTAACTGCACCGTACAACTGCCTGTAGGATCTGCCCTGAACCCCTATAGCCGGACTGTGGCCCTTGGTTGGGGGGAGGAACTCAGCCAGGAGTTGGGGTACCTTACAGGACTGTACTGTACCCCATTAAATGTGCTGTTATTCTATGGAACAAATCCTGTAATACAAAGTGCTGGGGGGCAATGTGACTGTGGGGCAGGGGGATTCACAAACAGAACATTTCCTTATAGGGGGACACTCACAGGAGTTTGGGGGTGTCACAGGTGGAAAAAGGAATCATTCCGACCCCTTGATCAAACCTCCAGCAGAATATCTCTGGCTCCTATATCTGGTTAATGATTGGTTATTGCAGTTGATTTGATAGCTTTGTCACTTGCAGTACCGCCTGTAGCCAGTGGGGCCGGGAGGCTGATATTTCCACCATCGGCTCCAGTGGAACAGTCGTAAAATCTCAAGTCTGAATGGAACGACTTGCATGAAGTATCACTCTGTAATGGGCCAGTTAAATATAAACCCAAATATGTATAAGAAAAAGAAACATTATGGAAATATAAAGACAGTAGGACAAGATGGAGACAGTAGGGCAAGATGGAGACAGTAGGGCAAGATGGAGACAGTAGGACAAGATGGAGACAGTAGGGCAAAATGGGGACAGTAGGGCAAGATGTGGACAGTAGGGCAAGATGGAGACAGTAGGGCAAGATGGAGACAGTAGGGCAAGATGGAGACAGTAGGACAAGATGGAGACAGTAGGACAAGATGGAGACAGTAGGGCAAGAAGGAGCCAGTAGGGCAAGATGGAGACAGTAGGACAAGATGGAGACAGTAGGGCAAGATGGAGACAGTAGGGCAAGACGGGGACAGTAGGACAAGACGGAGACAGTAGGACAAGATGGAGACAGTAGGACAAGATGGGGACAGTAGGGCAAGATGGAGACAGTAGGGCAAGATGGAGACAGTAGGACAAGATGGAGACAGTAGGGCAAGATGGAGACAGTAGGACAAGATGGGGACAGTAGGACAAGATGGAGACAATAGGACAAGATGGAGACAGTAGGGTAAGATGGAGACAGTAGGACAAGATGGAGACAGTAGGGCAAGATGGAGACAGTAGGGCAAAATGGGGACAGTAGGGCAAGATGGAGACAGTAGGGCAAGACGGGGACAGTAGGGCAAGATGGAGACAGTAGGGCAAGACGGGGACAGTAGGACAAGACGGAGACAGTAGGGCAAGACGGAGACAGTAGGACAAGATGGAGACTGTAGGACAAGATGGAGACAGTAGGACAAGATAGAGACAGTAGGGCAAGATGGAGACAGTAGGGCAAGATGGAGACAGTAGGACAAGATGGTGACAGTAGGGCAAGATGGAGACAGTAGGGCAAGATGGAGACAGTAGGACAAGATGGGGACAGTAGGACAAGATGGAAACAGTAGGACAAGATGGGGACAGTAGGACAAGATGGGGACAGTAGGACAAGATGGGGACAGTAGGACAAGATGGAAACAGTAGGGCAATATGGAGACAGTAGGACAAGATGGGGACAGTAGGACAAGATGGGGACAGTAGGGCAAGATGGGGACAGTAGGACAAGATGGGGACAGTAGGACAAGATGGGGACAGTAGGACAAGATGGAGACAGTAGGGCAAGATGGAGACAGTAGGACAAGATGGGGACAGTAGGGCAAGATGGAGACAGTAGGGCAAGATGGGGCCAGTAGGGCAAGATGGAGACAGCAGGGCAAGATGGAAAAAGTAGGTCTAGATGGAGACAGTAGGACAAGATGGGGACAGTAGGACCAAATGGGGACAGTAGGACAAGATAGAGACAGTAGGACAAGATGGGGCCAGTAGGACAAGATAGAGACAGTAGGGCAAGATGGGGCCAGTAGGGCAAGATGGAGACAGCAGGGCAAGATGGAAAAAGTAGGTCTAGATGGAGACAGTAGGACAAGATGGAGACAGTAGGGCAAGATGGAAACAGTAGGGCAAGATAGAGACAGTAGGACAAGATGGGGACAGTAGAACAAGATGGAAACAGTAGGGCAAGATGGAAACAGTAGGGCAAGATAGAGACAGTAGGACAAGATGGAGACAGTAGGGCAAGATGGAGACAGTAGGGCAAGATGGAGACAGTAGGACAAAATGGACATAGTAGGACAAGATGAAGACAGTAGGGCAAGATGGAGACAGTAGGGCAAGATGGGGACAGTAGGGCAAGATGGAGACAGTAGGGCAAGACGGGGACAGTAGGACAAGACGGAGACAGTAGGGCAAGATGGAGACAGTAGGGCAAGACGGGGACAGTAGGACAAGACGGAGACAGTAGGGCAAGATGGAGACAGTAGGACAAGATGGAGACTGTAGGACAAGATGGAGACAGTAGGACAAGATGGAGACAGTAGGACAAGATGGAAACAGTAGGACAAGATGGGGACAGCAGGACAAGATGGGGACAGTAGGACAAGATGGAAACAGTAGGGCAAGATGGAGACAGTAGGACAAGATGGGGACAGTAGGACAAGATGGGGACAGTAGGGCAAGATGGGGACAGTAGGACAAGATGGGGACAGTAGGACAAGATGGAAACAGTAGGGCAAGATGGAGACAGTAGGACAAGATGGGGACAGTAGGGCAAGATGGAGACAGTAGGGCAAGATGGAGCCAGTAGGGCAAGATGGAGACAGCAGGGCAAGATGGAAAAAGTAGGACAAGATGGGGACAGTAGGACAAGATGGAAACAGTAGGACAAGATGGGGACAGTAGGACAAGATGGGGACAGTAGGACAAGATAGAAACAGTAGGGCAATATGGAGACAGTAGGACAAGATGGGGACAGTAGGACAAGATGGGGACAGTAGGGCAAGATGGGGACAGTAGGACAAGATGGGGACAGTAGGACAAGATGGAAACAGTAGGACAAGATGGAGACAGTAGGACAAGATGGGGACAGTAGGGCAAGATGGGGCCAGTAGGGCAAGATGGAGACAGCAGGGCAAGATGGAAAAAGTAGGTCTAGATGGAGACAGTAGGACAAGATGAGGACAGTAGGACCAGATGGGGACAGTAGGACAAGATAGAGACAGTAGGACAAGATGGGGCCAGTAAGACAAGATAGAAACAGTAGGGCAAGATGGGACCAGTAGGGCAAGATGGAGACAGCAGGGCAAGATGGAAAAAGTAGGTCTAGATGGAGACAGTAGGACAAGATGGAGACAGTAGAACAAGATGGAAACAGTAGGGCAAGATGGAAACTGTAGGGCAAGATAGAGACAGTAGGACAAGATGGAGACAGTAGGGCAAGATGGAGACAGTAGGACAAGATGAGGACAGTAGGACCAGATGGGGACAGTAGGACAAGATAGAGACAGTAGGACAAGATGGGGCCAGTAAGACAAGATAGAAACAGTAGGGCAAGATGGGACCAGTAGGGCAAGATGGAGACAGCAGGGCAAGATGGAAAAAGTAGGTCTAGATGGAGACAGTAGGACAAGATGGAGACAGTAGAACAAGATGGAAACAGTAGGGCAAGATGGAAACTGTAGGGCAAGATAGAGACAGTAGGACAAGATGGAGACAGTAGGGCAAGATGGAGACAGTAGGGTAGATGGAGACAGTAGGACAAAATGGACATAGTAGGACAAGATGAAGACAGTAGGGCAAGATGGAGACAGTAGGGCAAGATGGAGATGGTAGGACAAGATTGAGATAGTAGGACAAGATGGAGACAGCAGGGCAAGATGGAAACAGTAGGGCAATATGGAGACAGTAGGACAAGATGGGGACAGTAGGACAAGATTGGGACAGTAGGGCAAGATGGGGACAGTAGGGCAAGATGGAGACAGTAGGACAAGATGGGGACAGTAGGGCAAGATGGAGACAGTAGGGCAAGATGGGGCCAGTAGGACAAGATGGGGAGAGTAGGACAAGATGGGGACAGTAGGGCAAGATGGAAACAGTAGGGCAAGATGGAGACAGTAGGACAAGATGGGGACAGTAGGGCAAGATGGAGACAGTAGGGCAAGATGGGGCCAGTAGGGCAAGATGGAGACAGCAGGGCAAGATGGAAAAAGTAGGTCTAGATGGAGACAGTAGGACAAGATGGGGACAGTAGGACAAGATGGGGACAGTAGGACAAGATAGAGACAGTAGGACAAGATGGGGCCAGTAAGACAAGATAGAGACAGTAGGGCAAGATGGGGCCAGTAGGGCAAGATGGGGACCTTAGATTGTAAGCTCACTGGGGCCCTATCATACTCCCATCAGTTCCTGACCCACTGGAGCCTAATGTACCATTATGACCTTTATTGGGGTTTCATCAGAAGCCAATTAGGATCAAACAGTCTCCAGACAAGGGGACACATGAGAAGAACAATATTGCAGTAGAACAATATCATGAGACATTGGGTTTGTGGCTTCAGTGCGTCTGGCAGTCCCAGACCTACAAATAAAGGCTCGAGGCATTTGCTCTTCCATCATCTTATCTAAAGCACAATAGGCAGATCTATACTTTGGCCCAACAGGTTCCTTATGGCCCGTACAGAGGCACAAAGGCGCCACCAGGAAAGGGAGTCGTAGGAGAATCTCTTATTGGGCTCCATGTGCCTCTGGCTCCTCTGTACAATCTTGTGGGCACAGGTTGTCCCCTGTGTGAAGATGAGGAAGGGAATTCCCACCGGCTCCTTAGGCCCAATTCTCTATCAGAGTTCAGTGCGGAAGTTCAGCCCACTGCCCTCCATCTTCTTCTTGTATTCCTCATCAAAGATAATGTTCTGTGCCACCGTGAAATGGTTTTTCCAATCCCCCACGGTCCCTGGAACAAAGTGAACATCAACCTACTGCCCTTCAGCTGCTCCTCATCTCATATCTACCCCTTGCACAAAGCCTGGGAGGTGCCCATGGAAGGAAGAGAAGGAGAGCAAAGCAGAGATAATGCCCCACCAGGGGGTGGAACTGACTAAACATGAAGGGAAGGAATCACATAGTTGATGGAACCCAAGTTCTCAACTTATTTAGAAAGGGTCGGGATAGAGACTGTAACAGAATGAAACAAGATAACCCTTCCAGTATCACTTCTACCCATCTACTGACTGGCTTTGAACAGTCACATGTCTGGCTGCTTGCCATTGGGGGCAAATGGGCAAATGGCCAGTTATATGCCAAGCAATAGAGGATCAACCAATTCCCACAGAAGGGGGGGGGATTTCATAATGTAGGTCCCTATCTATGATGGTTTCACCCTTCAAATTCATGTTGGGTCCATAAAACAGATTTTTTTTAGATTAAAATATAAGTCGGAGCGTTGTTTATTGCTCCTCCTTTTGTTTGTGGTTTGATATCATGTGTGTGCGATGTCCAGTCTTGGGGAGATTGGATGGTTGTGTTACTTCTAGAGGAAATGAATGAGACCAATAGAGAGAAGCAGAGACACAAGTTACAGATAATTATGCTGAGACTAGAGAATAAGCCCACTCACCTTTCCTTATGAATAGAGAAATGGTTTGGTCCATATTAGGATGTAGGCTAAAGTTAGTCATAGGGTTCTCCTTCATTGCCTGGAAGGAAGTGTGACGCTTGATGTTCTCCAGAACCTCATCAGATAAGTCCTTCCCGAGGAACTTCATGACTTTGCGAATTTCACGCATTGGGTCCTACAAATAAACGAGAAGCACAAAGGTTCTATCTGGGGTGGGACAATGACATTTCCCTATTATCCTGCAGAGGAACCTTCTCACCTCGATCATGTCCTCATAGAAGATAAAGAGAATCTGGTGTTTGTCCATAGCTTTCCCCCAGGCAATCACATGGTCAAACCAACTGCCCCATGGCACTGCAAGAAGGAAGAACTGAGGTTAAAATAAAGGTTCTTAACTTTACTATTGATAAATAGACATGAAGGTTCCCTATTGGCTGAGAGCTCACCATCTCCAGACAGGAATGCCGAGAAGTAATTCTCCCAAGTTCCGGGGGGCGGCAGCATTTTATTCATCTGATGAAAGTAATAATAAGAAACCATACAGTCCTTGGCATTTCTGGCAACATAGACAGCCTGAAGGGGGAAAGGAATCCATATTCATACAGGTACAGTCACTGGCACAGAGTATATAATGGGCACAGGGCATGGGCATTATCTGCAGGAATGGGAGGGGTTATAGGGAGGGGTATATGGGGCAATGGGAGGAGTTATAGGGAGGGGTATATGGGGCAATGGGAGGAGTTATAGGGAGGGTTATATGTAGCAATGGGAGGAGTTATAGGGAGGGGTCTATAAACCAATGAGAAGAATTATGAGGAGGGACAGTAGAAGGAGAATAACTGACCTTGACATTCTTCTCCCAGAAGGAGGGGGGCAGCAGGTTAATAGGTAAGTGAGTTTTTAGGACACGGGGGGATTTCATGGTTTGTGCCAACTCCACACCTAGAATGGAACAGTAGCAGTTATAGCCCTGATGGAAGGGATGGGAATATCACACATTTAACTAGACCTTTGGAATCCATATGGGGACACTAGGTCTATCTGGACACCCCAATGGGAGAGGAACAAAACATTTGCAGACCCCAATGAGAACATGAGTGCAGAACCCAATGAGAACATGAGTGCAGACCCCAATGAGAACATGAGTGCAGAACCCAATGAGAACATGAGTGCAGAACACAATGAGAACATGAGTGCAGAACCCAATGAGAACATGAGTGCAGACCCCAATGAGAACATGAGTGCAGAACCCAATGAGAACATGAGTGCAGAACCCAATGAGAACATGAGTGCAGAACCCAATGAGAACATGAGTGCAGACCCCAATGAGAACATGAGTGCAGAACCCAATGAGAACATGAGTGCAGAACACAATGAGAACATGAGTGCAGAACCCAATGAGAACATGAGTGCAGAACCCAATGAGAACATGAGTGCAGAACCCAATGAGAACATGAGTGCAGACCCCAATGAGAACATGAGTGCAGACCCCAATGAGAACATGAGTGCAGAACCCAATGAGAACATGAGTGCAGAACCCAATGAGAACATGAGTGCAGAACCCAATGAGAACATGAGTGCAGACCCCAATGAGAACATGAGTGCAGACCCCAATGAGAACATGAGTGCAGAACCCAATGAGAACATGAGTGCAGAACCCAATGAGAACATGAGTGCAGACCCCAATGAGAACATGAGTGCAGAACCCAATGAGAACATGAGTGCAGACCCCAATGAGAACATGAGTGCAGAACCCAATGAGAACATGAGTGCAGAACCCAATGAGAACATGAGTGCAGAACCCAATGAGAACATGAGTGCAGAACCCAATGAGAACATGAGTGCAGACCCCAATGAGAACATGAGTGCAGAACCCAATGAGAACATGAGTGCAGAACCCAATGAGAACATGAGTGCAGAACCCAATGAGAACATGAGTGCAGAACCCAATGAGAACATGAGTGCAGAACCCAATGAGAACATGAGTGCAGAACCCAATGAGAACATGAGTGCAGAACCCAATGAGAACATGAGTGCAGACCCCAATGAGAACATGAGTGCAGAACCCAATGAGAACATGAGTGCAGACCCCAATGAGAACATGAGTGCAGACCCCAATGAGAACATGAGTGCAGAACCCAATGAGAACATGAGTGCAGACCCCAATGAGAACATGAGTGCAGAACCCAATGAGAACATGAGTGCAGAACCCAATGAGAACATGAGTGCAGAACCCAATGAGAACATGAGTGCAGACCCCAATGAGAACATGAGTGCAGAACCCAATGAGAACATGAGTGCAGAACCCAATGAGAACATGAGTGCAGAACCCAATGAGAACATGAGTGCAGAACCCAATGAGAACATGAGTGCAGACCCCAATGAGAACATGAGTGCAGAACCCAATGAGAACATGAGTGCAGAACCCAATGAGAACATGAGTGCAGAACCCAATGAGAACATGAGTGCAGACCCGAATGAGAACATGAGTGCAGAACCCAATGAGAACATGAGTGCAGAACCGAATGAGAACATGAGTGCAGACCCGAATGAGAACATGAGTGCAGAACCGAATGAGAACATGAGTGCAGAACCGAATGAGAACATGAGTGCAGAACCGAATGAGAACATGAGTGCAGACCCCAATGAGAACATGAGTGCAGAACCCAATGAGAACATGAGTGCAGAACCCAATGAGAACATGAGTGCAGAACCCAATGAGAACATGAGTGCAGAACCCAATGAGAACATGAGTGCAGAACCCAATGAGAACATGAGTGCAGACCCCAATGAGAACATGAGTGCAGAACACAATGAGAACATGAGTGCAGAACCCAATGAGAACATGAGTGCAGACCCCAATGAGAACATGAGTGCAGAACCCAATGAGAACATGAGTGCAGAACCCAATGAGAACATGAGTGCAGAACCCAATGAGAACATGAGTGCAGACCCCAATGAGAACATGAGTGCAGAACCCAATGAGAACATGAGTGCAGAACACAATGAGAACATGAGTGCAGAACCCAATGAGAACATGAGTGCAGACCCCAATGAGAACATGAGTGCAGAACCCAATGAGAACATGAGTGCAGACCCCAATGAGAACATGAGTGCAGACCCCAATGAGAACATGAGTGCAGAACCCAATGAGAACATGAGTGCAGAACCCAATGAGAACATGAGTGCAGAACCCAATGAGAACATGAGTGCAGACCCCAATGAGAACATGAGTGCAGACCCCAATGAGAACATGAGTGCAGAACCCAATGAGAACATGAGTGCAGACCCCAATGAGAACATGAGTGCAGACCCCAATGAGAACATGAGTGCAGAACCCAATGAGAACATGAGTGCAGACCCCAATGAGAACATGAGTGCAGAACCCAATGAGAACATGAGTGCAGAACCCAATGAGAACATGAGTGCAGAACCCAATGAGAACATGAGTGCAGAACCCAATGAGAACATGAGTGCAGACCCCAATGAGAACATGAGTGCAGAACCCAATGAGAACATGAGTGCAGAACCCAATGAGAACATGAGTGCAGAACCCAATGAGAACATGAGTGCAGAACCCAATGAGAACATGAGTGCAGAACCCAATGAGAACATGAGTGCAGAACCCAATGAGAACATGAGTGCAGAACCCAATGAGAACATGAGTGCAGACCCCAATGAGAACATGAGTGCAGAACCCAATGAGAACATGAGTGCAGAACCCAATGAGAACATGAGTGCAGAACCCAATGAGAACATGAGTGCAGAACCCAATGAGAACATGAGTGCAGACCCCAATGAGAACATGAGTGCAGAACCCAATGAGAACATGAGTGCAGAACCCAATGAGAACATGAGTGCAGAACCCAATGAGAACATGAGTGCCGAACCGAATGAGAACATGAGTGCAGACCCGAATGAGAACATGAGTGCAGAACCCAATGAGAACATGAGTGCAGAACCGAATGAGAACATGAGTGCAGACCCGAATGAGAACATGAGTGCAGAACCGAATGAGAACATGAGTGCAGAACCGAATGAGAACATGAGTGCAGAACCCAATGAGAACATGAGTGCAGACCCCAATGAGAACATGAGTGCAGAACCCAATGAGAACATGAGTGCAGAACCCAATGAGAACATGAGTGCAGAACCCAATGAGAACATGAGTGCAGAACCCAATGAGAACATGAGTGCAGAACCCAATGAGAACATGAGTGCAGACCCCAATGAGAACATGAGTGCAGACCCCAATGAGAACATGAGTGCAGAACCCAATGAGAACATGAGTGCAGACCCCAATGAGAACATGAGTGCAGAACCCAATGAGAACATGAGTGCAGAACCCAATGAGAACATGAGTGCAGAACCCAATGAGAACATGAGTGCAGAACCCAATGAGAACATGAGTGCAGACCCCAATGAGAACATGAGTGCAGAACCCAATGAGAACATGAGTGCAGAACCCAATGAGAACATGAGTGCAGAACCCAATGAGAACATGAGTGCAGAACCCAATGAGAACATGAGTGCAGAACCCAATGAGAACATGAGTGCAGAACCCCAGGAGCGCTGTGCATGGTGCTGGTTACCTGAGGGCATGGGCTTTGGCGGTACCACGTCTAGGAATGGCACTTTGATGAAACACGGGGCCCTCCTGCCCTTCTGCGCGTCTCCCTCCTGTAATATCAGGTCAACGATCTCCTGCATCCATGTTGTCCCTACGCACAGACACAAGCTGTATTAAAGAGAAACATATGTAGACCAGGCACAATCTTTTGCACCCAGTCCTGGGAGGGTAGAGGAGCTGAGCCTAAGGGTGCCAGGTGCAACTCATGGGTGACCAAGGTACACGGTGCCCAAGCAACAGGGTGGGTTTTACCACTTTGCACCTTGGCACCCCTTAGTAACTGAGCCCTTTGGTTTCTCCGTGTATCACTTACAGCAGCCATTGATAACTAGAGGGCCCCCTACAGGGAGCAGCCATTGGTCTGTAGGCTCCGGTCACTCACCTGCTTTGGGGTAGGTAGCGATGAGAATGTCGTCCCCCCGGGCCTGGAAACCGTATATAATGTCCCACGCGTCACAGGTGGAGCCCAGCAGGGGGACCCCCTCAATATGGCGTATAGTAACCTGGAAATTCTCCATCTTCTTTACCACTTCTTGAATTGTCCTTGGATCCATACTGTGACAAACACAGACTGTTATAGGCTGGGGCAACTCTTGGGGGAGGAGGGGGCAATAAGTTTCCCTTTAAAGGTCAAGTTCTTGCTCTCAGTGTCTCTGGGCACCATTGGGGTGGTGTCGGGACACTTCGTCGCCCAACTCCTACACCTCTATTACCTCGGGCCCCGGTCCAGTTGGATCAGACATAGACACGTGCCATTTAATGAAACCAATACAAAGGGCAGAACTTACCTGGTTACTCAGCGCCGGCTGCTTCTTACTGAGGAGCCACTGGGCTCCGAGGGCCTCGCGTCATTCCACCTCCATTGCTCCAGGGCTCTGTTTAACCCTCCCAGCCCTCATTTCCCTATACCAACGGCAGTCATCAGAAATAAACATGACGCCAAACACTGTGGGGGGGGTCAAATAAGGTTGTGGTTTTATTGGAATAGGAAGAAGGTATAATAGGTAGAGCCTCATCGCCAAGCCCCCGGCCGTGCAAATACAGGAGCCAGTTTACCCTCTGTAAATGCCCCGTGATGGGCGAAACAAAAGGCAGCCCCCTCGCCAGGCTCATCGATCAGACCAGAACATCACCCAGGCTGGCGAACCATCTCACTCTGCGCACAAACTGCAAGAGAGGGTAGAGTGACCATAGAGATGCCATAGAGAGGGCTAAGTGACCATAGATGCCACAGAGAGGGCAAACTAACCATTAAGATGCCATAAAGAGAGAAGAGTAACCATAGAGATGCCATAGAGAGGGCAGAGTGACCATAGAGATGCCATAGAGATGGCTGAGTGACCATAGATGCCATAGAGAGGGCAAAATAACCATTGAAGATGTCATAGAGAGGGCAGAGTGACCATAGAGATGCCATAGAGAGGTCAGAGTGACCATAGAGATGCCACAGAGAGGGCTGAGTGACCATAGATGCCATAGAGAGGGCAGAGTGACCATAGAGATGCCATAGAGAGGTCAGAGTGACCATAGAGATGCCATAGGGAGGGCAAAGTGACCATAGAGATGCCATAGAGAGGGCAGAGTGACCATAGATATGCCACAGAGAGGGCAGAGTCCTATAGAGAGTGCAGAGTGAAAATAGAGATGCCATAGAGAGGGCAGAGTGCTATAGAGAGGGAAGAGTGACCATAGAGATGATCCCTTGCTGGAATGTCTGGTTCTTCAGTCAAAAGGGACCTCAGAGCTCAGAGCCAGGGGGCACAGCCTACGGTATCTATGGGACTGCCCTGCCCCCCAGCTCATTACTCAGCTAGGAGCAAATTGGGCAGCAGTTGAACTGTGATTTTGGACTGTAGGCGTCTGAGGGAGATCTGATAGTTACACCCTAATGTAACTGCTTGCTGACCAATTGGGACAAGGTTAATGCCCAAATGATGTTATGGAATGTTAGAGCATTTAACAGGAATCTCTAATTATTGGCTGGGGGCACGATAACCCCCCCCCCCCCCCAGGGAGTGCTGAATAGGACAGAACTGGCTTTCTGAATACTATTGTCTGTGCAGCTAGGAATGTCTACAAGCAGTATGGCAGCTCTTGCACAACAAGGCACTGGGTATACTGGGGCTCAGGGATCATCAGTCAGATAATACATTGGGCTCATTAAAGGAGAACTAAAGTCTAAAGTTGAAAATTATTTGGGAGTCTGTTGTAAACAAGTTATGTCTAAATACTGAGCTAAAGCTTGTTTGTATTGATATCCTGTAATAAACTGTGTATAATAGGGCAGCGCTAGTTTATATGTACCTGTACCCATGATGCACCTGTGTCTCTGTGCCAATGGGATAATTTGTAGGTTCCACCTAGTTCTCTATGGGGGTTGAAGACAAAAATATATACACAAGAGAAGTGACCAATGAGAATGCTGATTCCCTGTGTCAGGCCCCTTGCTGGTACCTTACATATAGAGATAATGATGGCATTTTCCCGTCATTATATGGCACAGGAATCAGACATGGGGATAAAGGGACAGACTTGTTCAGTGCTGGGAAACTGTGCTTATTGCTCCCAACTCCAATTGCAGGAACAGAGAACAGGGAGCCGGATTTACTCACATCAGCTGGGATTCTCATTGGAGGATTCTTTTGCATATTTATGCAGCCACTGGCTTTGTGCTGTTGTTTTGATAATTTACTATGTTCCCTAAGCTCCGCCTCCCAACAGCAGCCCAGAGCCCACTGAGCATGTGCAGGAGCCAGATCTTATAGAAGATGGTATAACAAAGTAACAAGATGGCGGCCCCCTGTGGACAACTTTGAAAGCATAAATCATTACTGTAATTAGGCTTCTCAGCCTCTGGGCTTGTGCAGTAAGTTCAGAATGTTTATGTTTATGTTCAGTATACAAAATACAGCAGTTCTACTAATTTTCTATTTTAGACTTTAGTTCTCCTTTAAGAGCCTGGGGGGTGTCTACATGACATAGCATGGCTGATGTGAGGGGTCACTGTAGCTCTCTGGGCTCAACCTTCTCTCCAGAGTTCTATCTCTAGAGCTGGCCATACATGAGTTAATATTATTTGCGGTACTGGACAGTCCTCTCTGAGATGCCATATAATTGGGCCACAACTTGTGTCCTGTACAGAGGCACAAAGGCGCCACCAGGAAAGGGAGTCGTAGGAGAATCTCTTATTGGGCTCCATGTGCCTCTGGCTCCTCTGTACAATCTTGTGGGCACAGGTTGTCCCCTGTGTGAAGATGAGGAAGGGAATTCCCACCGGCTCCTTAGGCCCCATTCTCTATCAGAGTTCAGTGCGGAAGTTCAGCCCACTGCCCTCCATCTTCTTCTTGTATTCCTCATCAAAGATAATGTTCTGTGCCACCGAGAAATGGTTTCTCCAATCCCCCACGGTCCCTGGAACAAAGCAACGTGAACATCAACCTACTGCCCTTCAGCTGCTCCTCATCTCATATCTACCCCTTGCACAAAGCCTGGGAGGTGCCCATGGAAGGAAGAGAAGGAGAGCAAAGCAGAGATAATGCCCCACCAGGGGGTGGAACTGACTAAACATGAAGGGAAGGAATCACATAGTTGATGGAACCCAAGTTCTCAACTTATTTAGAAAGGGTCGGGATAGAGACTGTAACAGAATGAAACAAGATAACCCTTCCAGTATCACTTCTACCCATCTACTGACTGGCTTTGAACAGTCACATGTCTGGCTGCTTGCCATTGGGGGCAAATGGGCAGTTATATGCCAAGCAATAGAGGATGAACCAATTCCCACAGAAGGGGGGGATTTCGTAATGTGGGTCCCTGTTTATGATGGTTTCACCCTTCAAATTCATGTTGGGTCTATAAAACGGATGTTTTTTAGATAAAAATATAAGTCATGGCGTCCTTTTTGGTCCTCCTTTTGTTTGTGGTTTGATATCATGTGTGTGCGATGTCCAGCCTTGTGTCTGTGATGTTTATTAGTACAGGTAGACATGGAGGGACGGACAGCTAGAGGGAAATAGCAGAATGTGATGGGGAGATGGGATGGTCCTGTTACTTCTAGAGGAAATGAATGAGACCAATAGAGAGAAGCAGAGACAGAAGTTACAGATAATTATGTTGAGACTAGAGAATAAGCCCACTCACCTTTCCTCATGAAAAGAGAAATGGTTTGGTCCACATTAGGATGTAGGCTAAAGTTAGTCATAGGGTTCTCCTTCATTGCCTGGAAGGAAGTGTGATACTTGATGTTCTCCAGAACCTCCTCAGATAAGTCCTTCCCCAGGAACTTCATGACTTTGCGAATCTCACGCATTGGGTCCTACAATAAATGAGAAGCACAAAGGTTCTATCTGGGGTGGGACAATGACATTTCCCTATTATCCTGCAGAGGAACCTTCTCACCTCGATCATGTCCTCATAGAAGATAAAGAGAATCTGGTGTTTGTCCATAGCTTTCCCCCAGCCAATCACATGGTCAAACCAACTGCCCCATGGCACTGCAAGAAGGAATAACTGGGGGTAGAATTCTAAAGGTGGCCATACACGCAGCAATTTCGATCTTTCATGTGACTATTGGTTGTTCCCACCCTCCACTGATATGGAGGTAGAAACAATAGAAATTCTGCCTCCATCTCTCTTCCACATTCCTAATGTTGCTACTGATAAACTAATCCTATGAAGGTTCCCTATTGGCTGAGAGCTCACCATCTCCAGACAGGAATGTCGAGAAGTAATTCTCCCAGGTTCCGGGGTCCGGCAGAGATTTGCTTATCTTTTGAAAGTAATAATAAGAAACCATACAGTCCTTGGCATTTCTGGCAACATAGACAGCCTGTAGGGGGAAAGGAATCCATATTCATACAGGTACAGTCACTGGCACAGAGTATATAATGGGCACAGGGCATGGGCATTATCTGCAGGAATGGGAGGGGTTATAGGGAGGGGTATATGGGGCAATGGGAGGGGTATATGGGGCAATGGGAGGATTTATAGGGAAGGGTATATGGAGCAATGGGAAGGGATATAGGGAGGGTTATATGGTGCAATGGGAGGGGTTATAGGGAGGGTTATATGGAGCAATGGGAGGAGTTATAGGGAGGGGTATATGGAGCAATGAGAGGGGTTATAGGGAGGGGTATATGGAGCAATGGGAGAAGTTATAGGGAGGGGTATATGGTGCAATGGGAAGGGTTATAGGGAGGGTTATATGGAGAAATGGGAGGAGTTATAGGGAGGGGTTTATAAACCAATGAGAAGAATTATGAGGAGTCACAATAGGAGGAGAATAACTGACCTTGACATTCTTCTCCCAAAAGGAGGGGGGCAGCAGGTTAATAGGTAAGTGAGTTTTTAGGACACGGGGGGATTTCATGGTTTGTGCCAACTCCACACCTAGAATGGAACAGTAGCAGTTATGACACAATTAACTAGACCTTTGGAATCCATATGGGGACACTGGGTCTCTCTGGACACCCCTAATGGGAGAGGAACAAAACATTTGCAGAACCCAATGAGAACATGAGTGCAGAACCCAATGAGAACATGAGTGCAGAACCCCAGGAGCGCTGTGCATGGTGCCGGTTACCTGACGGCATGGGCTTCAGTGGTATCAATTCTAGGAATGGCACTTTGATGAAAGACGGGGCCCTCCTGCTCTTCTCTACGTCTCCCTCCAGTAATATCAGATCCACGATCTCCTGCATCCACGTTGTCCCTACGCACAGACACACACACACCTGTACAGGTTAAGGGCAAACCCACGGGGCTTTTCCTTCTTACCTGCCCTATTTGGCTAACCACACCTCCAATAAAATCAGGCCACACCCCTGGGGTGATTAGTCTGGGGGGACAGAGAAGGCTGTAGGCAGCCATTTAAAAGACTGCAAGCTGAGGGAGGTTCCACCATTGTAGAATGAGAAGAAACCACAGCAACTCAGGGGTGACCAGGTACACAGTGCCCAGGGTGGGTTTTACCACTTTGCACCTTGGCACCCCTTAGTAACTGAGCCCTTTGGTTTCTCCGTGTATCACTTACAGCAGCCATTGATAACTAGAGGGCCCCCTACAGGGAGCAGCCATTGGTCTGGAGGCTCCGGTCACTCACCTGCTTTGGGGAAGGTAGCAATGAGAATGTCGTCCCCCCGGGCCTTGAAACCGTATATAGAGTCCCACGCGTCACAGGTGGAGCCCAGCAGGGGGACCCCCTCAATATGGCGCATAGTAACCTGGGAATTCTCTGTCTTCTTTACCACTTCTTGAATTGTCCTTGGATCCATACTATGACAAACACAGACTGTTATAGGCTGGGGCAACTCTTGAGGGAGGGGAGGGGGGCAATAAGAGTTCCTGTCATTGGCAAAGCTTGAAATCGCTGTGTCTATGTCATTGCCAATGACTATTGCCCATAAAGGGGCAGGAAACCCAACCATAAAGCTGCCCCACAGCGCCCCCTAGTGTTCTATAGAAGTTGATGAAAAACCTAATTACACATGGAAACCAATTCCCCAATGAGAATTCTACTGAGCCAAAACTTCATTATAGATGCAAGAGAAGTGACCAATGAGAATGCTGATTCCCAGCACTGTGTCAGGCCCCTTGCTGGTACCTTACATATAGAGATAATGATGGCATTTTCCCGTCATTATATGGCACAGGAATCAGACATGGGGATAAAGGGACAGACTTGTTCAGTGCTGGGAAACTGTGCTTATTGCTCCCAACTCCAATTGCAGGAACAGAGACCAGGGAGCCGGATTTACTCACATCAGCTGGGATTCTCATTGGAGGATTCTTTTGCATTTCAATGCTGCCAATGCGGGCCCTAGAGAGCTGGGAAAGTTTTATTGTGCAATATTGCTTTAAGAATCCAACCCTGATGTTGCTGGACTACAGCTCCCAGCATGCCTCACCCTTCATTATATGTTACATTATTCTGGGATTTGTAGTCCGGCAACAGCTGAGTAACGTTGGGTTGAGCCGCGCTGTGCAGCAGGGTTTAGTTTCCCTTTAAAGTCAAGTTCTTGCTCTCAGTGTCTCTGGGCCCCATTGGGGGGGTGTCGGGACACTTCGTCGCCCAACTCCTACACCTCCATTACCTCGGGCCCCGGTCCAGTTGGATCAGACATAGACACGTGCCATTTAATGAAACCAATACAAAGGGCAGAACTTACCTGGTTCCTCAGCGCCGGCTGCTTCTTACTGAGGAGCCACTGGGCTCCGAGGGCCTCGCGTCATTCCACCTCCATTGCTCCAGGGCTCTGTTTAACCCTCCCAGCCCTCATTTCCCTATACCAACGGCAGTCATCAGAAATAAACATGACGCCAAACACTGTGGGGGGGGTCAAATAAGGTTGTGGTTTTATTGTAATAGGAAGAAGGTATAATAGGTAGAGCCTCATCGACCAAGCCCCCGGCCGTGCCATAAAGAGCCCCCACGGACCCCAGTTTACCCTCTGTAGGCCCCGTGATGGGTGAAGATAGGGAGAGCAGAGTGACCATAGAGAGGCCATAGGGAGAGCAGAGTGACCATAGAGAGGCCATAGGGAGAGCAGAGTGACCATAGATGCCATAGAGAGGGTAGAGTGACCATAGAGAGGCCATAGGGAGAGTAGAGTGACCATAGAGAGGGTAGAGTGACCATAGAGAGGCCATAGGGAGAGCACAGTGACCATAGATGCCATAGAGAGGGTAGAGTGACCATAGAGAGGCCATAGGGAGAGTAGAGTGACCATAGAGAGGGTAGAGTGACCATAGAGAGGCCACAGGGAGAGCAGAGTGACCATAGAGTGGCCAAAGGGAGAGCAGGGTGACAATAGATGCCATAGAGAGGGTAGAGTAACCATAGAAAGGCCATAGGGAGAGCAGAGTTACCATAGAGAGACCATAAGGAGAGCAGAGTGACCAAAGAGAGGGTAGAGTGACCATAGAGAGGCCATAGGGAGAGCAGAGTGACCATAGAAGCCATAGAGAGAGTAGAGTGACCATAGAGAGGCCATAGGGAGAGCAGAGTGACCATAGATGCCATAGAGAGAGTAGAGTGACCATAGAGAGGCCATAGGGAGAGCAGAGTGACCATAGATGCCATAGAGAGAGTAGAGTGACCATAGAGAGGCCATAGGGAGAGCAGAGTGACCATAGATGCCATAGAGAAGGTAGAGTGACCATAGAGAGGCCATAGGGAGAGCAGAGTGACCAAAGAGAGATGATAGGGAAAGCAGAGTGACCATAGAGAGAGCAGAGTGACCATAGATGCCATAGAGAGGGTAGAGTGACCATAGAGAGGCCATATAGAGGTTCCTACAGATAAATCCCATGCAATGAATGGTCAGGTTTGGCTGCCGTTATATCCTATGGGAGAGCCTGGCTTGGCCTACACAAGTCATCTGATTGGCCCCTCTCTGTATCAATGAGATATTATTGGATCGTTACACTGGTCCCTATGGGAGACAAACACTGTAGGGCAGACTGGCAGATGCCACCATTAGACAAGCAGAATGGCTGCCATGTTAATAGTGTATAGAAAGTACCCCACTGCCCCCATCTCTAATCCATGGCTGTGAATAGAAAGTTATTGGGCAATTTACGTAACTTATAAAAAAAAAACACGTTACCCCCATATCAAGCTATAACAGAGCAGGGGCAGGAGCAGGGGCAGGGGCAAAAGCAGGGGCAGGAGCAGGGGCAGGGGCAGGAGCAGGGGCAGGGGCAAAAGCAGGGGCAGGAGCAGGGGCAGGAGCAGGGGCAGGGGCAGGAGCAAGAGCAGGGGCAGGGGCAGGGGCAGGAGCAAGAACAAGAGCAGGGGCAGGAGCAGGGGCAGGGGCAGGAGCAAGAACAGGGGCAGGTAGGCGGGTGGGGTTTAAATTTAGGGCAAACTCCACTGACCCCCAATGAACTGACTGTTAATTAGCACATGAATTATTGGAACTCTCATTATAGGGTTTATATTGCACAATTGTAGTACTGCTTGTGCTCATGGGGGGCCCCATATAAATAACTAGTACGGGGGCCCCAAAGATTCTCATGGCGGCTCTGTATTCAGGACCCCACTGTTATTAAACCTAAGTGAAGGAGATTTATGGGTCCTGGTCCTAGAACCCTCCAATCTCCTTTCCCAATCAGCCCCGGAGCCCCCCCCCCCCCACTCTCCCATTGTATTCCTGCCTCCCCCCCCCCGCAGGGCAAAGGGAAATGGCCCTTCCGCCCCTCCATGACATTCTCTCTCCTCGTGTTTCACACTCACTGTGATTGTTGCACGGAACCCACTGGTCTGAGAGGTGAGTTGTACAACTTGGTTTTATTATATTTATTGTTATATTACAAGATTTAAAGGGCAAGCAAACCTCACATGGATCAGTCTGTACAAAGTGTGATGATTGGGTAACGAAAAAGAGGATTTTCTAGTTGTTCCAACCAGCCCTGAAACTCCATCTGTAGAGACCAAATTGTCTGATTTGGGGCCCCCCAGGTCTGAAAGAGGCCAAAAAGGCTATTGCCTGGCGAAACCAGGGAGCCATTTGGCCATTTCTTCTCCACTTCTAGCCGTGGGGGGAGGGGCCATTTATCAACATTCTCATTTTTGTGGTTTTAAAAGTTTTTGAAAACACATTTTCTCTAAAACTACAAACACCAAGTGATTTATTAAACAGCCTTTTTAAAAAAAAATGCAGAAAAACACAGATTTTTTACACAAATGAAAGATCTTCGTAAAAACGACACTTTTGTGACCCCAACGGCTTTTACACTGCGTCATTTTACTTTCAGGTCTGTCGCACTTTGGTTGCACAATAAACGGCAAAAAATGTGTTTGGTTGTATTTTTCAACAAAACAATATAAATTGTGAAAAAATAATATGTGCCCCTTGTAGAGAATCAGTTTTGGATTTTCAGTCAATTTTTCCACTTGGGACACTTGGGAAAGGTAAGTAAAATGGCACAAAATGCTGCGCTACTTTTCCCCCCAGGGTGGGGCATTTATATTGTTATATTGGCACCCAGTGAATTTGCCTGAGACAGTGGGGCAGGAAAGTGACAAGAGGACAAAATAGAGACACATGATGGAGAAAGTAGGGCAAGATGGAGAAAGTAGGGCAAGATGGAGACAGTAGGGCAAGATGGAGAAAGTAGGACAATAAGGAGGCAGTAGGACAAGATGGAGACAGTAGGGCAAGATGGAGACAGTAGGACAAGATGGAGAAAGTAGGACAATAAGGAGGCAGTAGGACAAGATGGAGACAGTAGGGCAAGATGGAGACAGTAGGACAAGATGGAGACAGTAGGGCAAGATGGAGACAGTAGGGCAAGATGGAGACAGTAGGGCAAGATGGAAACAGTAGGGCAAGATGGAGACAGTAGGGCAAGATGGGGACAGTAGGGCAAGATGGAGACAGTAGGACAAGATGGAGAAAGTAGGACAATAAGGAGGCAGTAGGACAAGATGGAGACAGTAGGGCAAGATGGAGACAGTAGGACAAGATGGAGACAGTAGGGCAAGATGGGGACAGCAGGGCAAGATGGGGACAGTAGGACAAGATGGAGACAGTAGGACAAGATGGAGACAGTAGGACAAGATGGGGACAGTAGGACAAGATGGAGACAGTAGGACAAGATGGAGACAGTAGGGCAAGATGGAGACAGTAGGGCAAGATGGAGACAGTAGGGCACACATACAGTGAGTGTATGTGTGAATATGTGTGTGTGTGTGTATGTCTGTGTATGTGTGAGTGTGTGTGTGAGTAGGTGTGAGTATGTGTGTGAGTGTGAGTATGCGATTGAGTATGTGTGAACGTGTGTGAATGTGTGTGAGTGTGTGAGTGTGAGTATGTGTGTGAGTATGCGAGTGAGTATGCGAGTGAGTATGTGAGTGAGTATGTGAGTGTATAAGGGTGAGTAGATGAATAACTCCCCCCCCCGCCCCCGTAGTTATTAGACTCTGCCCTCTGTGTCTCTGTCCCACAGGGACCTGCCCAGCCCGGTGACGCCAGTCCTGTTACCTTATTTATATTTCATATTCACTCGGCTCCTTGTAAACAGCCCAGGGGCAGGGGAGCGGCCGGACTGTACTGACTGCACTAGCCGGGAGCTGTGAGTAGCCACAGGGCTATAGGGCCCCCCATTGGAACTCTATGTTGTACTGCCCTCACTTCATTGTAGTAGCCGGGAGCTGTGAGTAGCCACAGGGCTATAGGGCCCCCCATTGGAACTCTATGTTGTACTGTCCTCACTTCATTGCAGTAGCCGGGAGCTGTGAGTAGCCACAGGGCTATAGTGCCCCCCCCATTGGAACTCTATGTTGTACTGCCCTCACTTCATTGCAGTAGCCGGGAGCTGTGAGTAGCCACAGGGCTATAGGGCCCCCCCATTGGAACGCTATGTTGTACTGCCCTCACTTCATTGCAGTAGCCGGGAGCTGTGAGTAGCCACAGGGCTATAGTGCCCCCCCCATTGGAACTCTATGTTGTACTGCCCTCACTTCATTGCAGTAGCCGGGAGCTGTGAGTAGCCACAGGGCTATAGGGCCCCCCCATTGGAACGCTATGTTGTACTGCCCTCACTTCATTGCACTAGCCGGGAGCTGTGAGTAGCCACAGGGCTATAGGGCCCCCTCATTGGAACGCTATGTTGTACTGCCCTCACTTCATTGTAGTAGCCGGGAGCTGTGAGTAGCCACAGGGCTATAGGGCCCCCCCATTGGAACTCTATGTTGTACTGCCCTCACTTCATTGTAGTAGCCGGGAGCTGTGAGTAGCCACAGGGCTATAGGGCCCCCCATTGGAACTCTATGTTGTACTGCCCTCACTTCATTGTAGTAGCCGGGAGCTGTGAGTAGCCACAGGGCTATAGGGCCCCCCCATTGGAACTCTATGTTGTACTGCCCTCACTTCATTGTAGTAGCCGGGAGCTGTGAGTAGCCACAGGGCTATAGGGCCCCCCCATTGGAACGCTATGTTGTACTGCCCTCACTTCATTGCAGTAGCCGGGAGCTGTGAGTAGCCACAGGGCTATAGGGCCCCCCCATTGGAACTCTATGTTGTACTGCCCTCACTTCATTGCAGTAGCCGGGAGCTGTGAGTAGCCACAGGGCTATAGGGCCCCCCCATTGGAACGCTATGTTGTACTGCCCTCACTTCATTGCAGTAGCCGGGAGCTGTGAGTAGCCACAGGGCTATAGTGCCCCCCCCATTGGAACTCTATGTTGTACTCCCCTCACTTCATTGCAGTAGCCGGGAGCTGTGAGTAGCCACAGGGCTATAGGGCCCCCCCATTGGAACGCTATGTTGTACTGCCCTCACTTCATTGCACTAGCCGGGAGCTGTGAGTAGCCACAGGGCTATAGGGCCCCCCCATTGGAACGCTATGTTGTACTGCCCTCACTTCATTGTAGTAGCCGGGAGCTGTGAGTAGCCACAGGGCTATAGGGCCCCCCCATTGGAACTCTATGTTGTACTGCCCTCACTTCATTGTAGTAGCCGGGAGCTGTGAGTAGCCACAGGGCTATAGGGCCCCCCCATTGGAACGCTATGTTGTACTGCCCTCACTTCATTGCAGTAGCCGGGAGCTGTGAGTAGCCACAGGGCTATAGGGCCCCCCCATTGGAACGCTATGTTGTACTGCCCTCACTTCATTGCACTAGCCGGGAGCTGTGAGTAGCCACAGGGCTATAGGGCCCCCCCATTGGAACTCTATGTTGTACTGCCCTCACTTCATTGCAGTAGCCGGGAGCTGTGAGTAGCCACAGGGCTATAGGGCCCCCCCATTGGAACGCTATGTTGTACTGCCCTCACTTCATTGCACTAGCCGGGGGGGTGTGAGTAGCCACAGGGCTATAGGGCCCCCCCATTGGAACGCTATGTTGTACTGCCCTCACTTCATTGCAGTAGCCGGGAGCTGTGAGTAGCCACAGGGCTATAGGGCCCCCCCATTGGAACGCTATGTTGTACTGCCCTCACTTCATTGCACTAGCCGGGGGGGTGTGAGTAGCCACAGGGCTATAGGGCCCCCCCATTGGAACGCTATGTTGTACTGCCCTCACTTCATTGCAGTAGCCGGGAGCTGTGAGTAGCCACAGGGCTATAGGGCCCCCCCATTGGAACGCTATGTTGTACTGCCCTCACTTCATTGCAGTAGCCGGGAGCTGTGAGTAGCCACAGGGCTATAGGGCCCCCCCATTGGAACGCTATGTTGTACTGCCCTCACTTCATTGCAGTAGCCGGGAGCTGTGAGTAGCCACAGGGCTATAGGGCCCCCCCATTGGAACGCTATGTTGTACTGCCCTCACTTCATTGCAGTAGCCGGGAGCTGTGAGTAGCCACAGGGCTATAGGGCCCCCCCATTGGAACTCTATGTTGTACTGCCCTCACTTCATTGCAGTAGCCGGGAGCTGTGAGTAGCCACAGGGCTATAGGGCCCCCCCATTGGAACTCTATGTTGTACTGCCCTCACTTCATTGTAGTAGCCGGGAGCTGTGAGTAGCCACAGGGCTATAGGGCCCCCCCATTGGAACGCTATGTTGTACTGCCCTCACTTCATTGCAGTAGCCGGGAGCTGTGAGTAGCCACAGGGCTATAGGGCCCCCCCATTGGAACTCTATGTTGTACTGCCCTCACTTCATTGTAGTAGCCGGGAGCTGTGAGTAGCCACAGGGCTATAGGGCCCCCCCATTGGAACTCTATGTTGTACTGCCCTCACTTCATTGCAGTAGCCGGGAGCTGTGAGTAGCCACAGGGCTATAGGGCCCCCCCATTGGAACGCTATGTTGTACTGCCCTCACTTCATTGCAGTAGCCGGGAGCTGTGAGTAGCCACAGGGCTATAGTGCCCCCCCCATTGGAACTCTATGTTGTACTGCCCTCACTTCATTGCAGTAGCCGGGAGCTGTGAGTAGCCACAGGGCTATAGGGCTCCCCCATTGGAACTCTATGTTGTACTGTCCTCACTTCATTGCACTAGCCGGGAGCTGTGAGTAGCCACAGGGCTATAGGCCCCCCCCCATTGGAACTCTATGTTGTACTGTCCTCACTTCATTGCACTAGCCGGGAGCTGTGAGTAGCCACAGGGCTATAGGGCCCCCACATTGGAACTCTATGTTGTACTGCCCTCACTTCATTGCACTAGCCGGGAGCTGTGAGTAGCCACAGGGCTATAGGGCTCCCCCATTGGAACTCTATGTTGTACTGTCCTCACTTCATTGCACTAGCCGGGAGCTGTGAGTAGCCACAGGGCTATAGGGCCCCCCCCCATTGGAACTCTATGTTGTACTGTCCTCACTTACTGGGTTGGGGCAGTTCTGCTAACAAGGAACAAGCCCCTCAACATCAGCCTCCTGAGTTACTAGTGGCAAAGCAGTGGGGATATGGGGGGTTCCAGGGTTACTGGTAGGGGCAGTAAAGGCTAATGGTGGGGTTGTATGAGGTAGCGGCAGGATAAAGGGCTGGTGAAGGGATAGAATGGCATTGGGGTGGTTACAGTTAGCTGTGGGTGTGTACCTATAGATATATGGGTATATAGGTGGGTGGGTACCTGTAGGTAAATGTGGGTATATGTAGGTGGGTGGGTACCTGTAGGTATATGGGTATATAGGTGGGTGGGTACCTGTAGGTAAATGTGGGTATATGTAGGTGGGTTGGTACCTGTAGGTATATGGGTATATAGGTGGGTGGGTACCTGTAGGTAAATGTGGGTATATGTAGATGGGTGTGTACCTGTAGGTAAATGTGGGTATATATAGGTGGGTGGGTACCTGTAGGTATATGGGTATATAGGTGGGTGGGTACCTGTAGGTAAATGTGGGTATATGTAGGTGGGTGGGCACCTGTAGGTAAATGTGGGTATATGTAGATGGGTGGGTACCTGTAGGTAAATGTGGGTATATGTAGGTGGGTGGGTACCTGTAGGTATATGGGTATATAGGTGGGTGGGTCACTAGTATGGGTCACTGCAGGACACCCCTTTCCCAGGACATTTCCTGATGTTGATATCTTGACTTATTCCTGTTTATAGAATCTGTTCTTTATCTGAGGTTTGGTGTTCTGGGTAGAGGAAGGCCACCCTACCATGTTCCCCCGGAAAAGTAATGGCTGACATCCTTCTTTCTGCTCCTGCAACAGATGAGCCAAGTTGAGGATTACAACCGGGCTGTAGTGGGAGCACCAAAGGATCTGTTCTACAGATTCCAGCTGCTCCCCATCCATGGCGTCCCCTTTATGAAGCCCATTGCGGATAACTGGCAGAGGGTAGAGGCATTTCAGGCCAGGCCAGATGACCTCCTCATTGCAACCTATCCCAAAGCAGGTGAGATTGGATCTATTACCGCCAGTGTAGCTTGGCAGCATCACTCTGAGGGCACATAAGTCCCCTGTCCAACACTGTCTTTCCCACTTGTGATGCTGTTCAGGTACCACCTGGATGCAGGAGATAGTGGATTCCATCATGAATGCCGAAGACCTGATAAAAGTGAAACGCGCCCCGACGCACGTCCGATTCCCTTTCCTCGAAATCTGCAACCCTCCGCCCCTCCCTTGTGGTGAGTTTGGCCTTGTGTCTTGGTCGTGGGGTTCCGTTACACGATTGGAGGTAACCGATTCTCTGACCGACAGGGGTCGATATCTTGGAACAGACACCATCTCCGCGAATCATAAAGACTCATCTCCAGTATGAACTTGTTCCAAAATCCTTCTGGGAACACGACTGCAAGGTAAGGAAACCCACAGAATGGGAAATGGGAGGAGAAGTACGGACTTAACTGTCTTGTAGCAAAGTTGGGCAGATTTATTCAGGCCACTTTAAGCCCCAGCCGCCCAAATTCCACTGTATTTACATCTGTCTGAGCCACTTGCTGGTGAGTTTAGTAGATCAGGCTGGGGGGTTCCCAAGTCCAGTCTTGGAGGTCTGCCAAGAGCCAGAACCTTCACGGACATACATGTGCAAAGTTATGGATTATGTCTAGTCTTGGAGGTCTGCCAAGAGCCAGAACCTTCACGTACATACGTGTGCAAAGTTATGGATTTAGTCCAGTCTTGGAGGTCTGCCAAGAGCCAGAACCTTCACGTACATCTGTGTGCAAAGTTATGGATTGAGTCCAGTCTTGGAGGTCTGCCAAGAGCCAGAACCTTCACGTACATCCGTGTGCAAAGTTATGGATTAAGTCTAGTCTTGGAGGTCTGCCAAGAGCCAGAACCTTAACGTACATCCGTGTGCAAAGTTATGGATTGAGGCCAGTCTTGGAGGTCTGCCAAGAGCCAGAACCTTCACGTACATCCATGTGCAAAGTTATGGATTGAGTCCAGTCTTGGAGGTCTGCCAAGAGCCAGAACCTTCACGTACATCCGTGTGCAAAGTTATGAATTAAGTCCAGTCTTGGAGGTCTGCCAAGAGCCAGAACCTTCACGTACATCCATGTGCAAAGTTATGGATTGAGTCCAGTCTTGGAGGTCTGCCAAGAGCCAGAACCTTCACGTACATCCGTGTGCAAAGTTATGGATTAAGTCCAGTCTTGGAGGTCTGCCAAGAGCCAGAACCTTCACATACATACGTGTGCAAAGTTATGGATTGAGTCCAGTCTTGGAGGTCTGCCAAGAGCCAGAACCTTCACGTACATACGTGTGCAAAGTTATGGATTTAGTCCAGTCTTGGAGGTCTGCCAAGAGCCAGAACCTCCACGTACATACGTGTGCAAAGTTATGGATTGAGTCCAGTCTTGGAGGTCTGCCAAGAGCCAGAACCTTCACGTACATCCGTGTGCAAAGTTATGGATTAAGTCTAGTCTTGGAGGTCTGCCAAGAGCCAGAACCTTCACGTACATACGTGTGCAAAGTTATGGATTAAGTCTAGTCTTGGAGGTCTGCCAAGAGCCAGAACTTTCACGTACATCAGTGTGCAAAGTTATGGATTATGTCTAGTCTTGGAGGTCTGCCAAGAGCCAGAACCTTCACGTACATCCGTGTGCAAAGTTATGGATCTAGTCCAGTCTTGGAGGTCTGCCAAGAGCCAGAACCTTCACGTACATCCGTGTGCAAAGTTATGGATCTAGTCCAGTCTTGGAGGACTGCCAAGAGCCAGAACCTTCACATACATCCGTGTGCAAAGTTATGGATCTAGTCCAGTCTTGGAGGTCTGCCAAGAGCCAGAACCTTCACGTACATACGTGTGCAAAGTTATGGATTGAGTCCAGTCTTGGAGGTCTGCCAAGAGCCAGAACCTCCACGTACATACGTGTGCAAAGTTATGGATTGAGTCCAGTCTTGGAGGTCTGCCAAGAGCCAGAACCTTCACGTACATCCGTGTGCAAAGTTATGGATTAAGTCTAGTCTTGGAGGTCTGCCAAGAGCCAGAACCTTCACGTACATACGTGTGCAAAGTTATGGATTAAGTCTAGTCTTGGAGGTCTGCCAAGAGCCAGAACCTTCACGTACATACGTGTGCAAAGTTATGGATTTAGTCCAGTCTTGGAGGTCTGCCAAGAGCCAGAACCTTCACGTACATCTGTGTGCAAAGTTATGGATTGAGTCCAGTCTTGGAGGTCTGCCAAGAGCCAGAACCTTCACGTACATCCGTGTGCAAAGTTATGGATTAAGTCTAGTCTTGGAGGTCTGCCAAGAGCCAGAACCTTCACGTACATACGTGTGCAAAGTTATGGATTGAGTCCAGTCTTGGAGGTCTGCCAAGAGCCAGAACCTCCACGTACATACGTGTGCAAAGTTATGGATTGAGTCCAGTCTTGGAGGTCTGCCAAGAGCCAGAACCTTCACGTACATCCGTGTGCAAAGTTATGGATTAAGTCTAGTCTTGGAGGTCTGCCAAGAGCCAGAACCTTCACGTACATACGTGTGCAAAGTTATGGATTAAGTCTAGTCTTGGAGGTCTGCCAAGAGCCAGAACCTTCACGTACATACGTGTGCAAAGTTATGGATTTAGTCCAGTCTTGGAGGTCTGCCAAGAGCCAGAACCTTCACGTACATCTGTGTGCAAAGTTATGGATTGAGTCCAGTCTTGGAGGTCTGCCAAGAGCCAGAACCTTCACGTACATCCGTGTGCAAAGTTATGGATTAAGTCTAGTCTTGGAGGTCTGCCAAGAGCCAGAACCTTCACGTACATACGTGTGCAAAGTTATGGATTATGTCTAGTCTTGGAGGTCTGCCAAGAGCCAGAACCTTCACGTACATACGTGTGCAAAGTTATGGATTGAGTCCAGTCTTGGAGGTCTGCCAAGAGCCAGAATCTTGTGGAAAGTTATGGATTTTCAGCAATTTAGATGTGTTGGTTCTGAATTTTTCAGGCTTGGAATGAAAGCTTTTAATTGGCTGCTTTAAGTAATCAATTATAGTAACAAATAAGAACATCAATAACGCTGAAGCCCCACAGTCAGTTGTGATATTGGTTTCGGGGTTCTGTGACCCCCAGCAACCAGACAGGGAAAAAACACGACGGCGATCAGGTCGATCAGGTCCATGTATAACAAACTAAAAGCTAATATAAAGGTCAACGTCCTCTTCCCCCAAGCAGACGGCCTCCCTGTTTTTTGCCATCCCATTATGGGATTCATGTTTGACTCGATGGCCAGCTGCCCGAGGCAACTCTAAACCGTAGGGGTCCAACTATTCCCACGATCACGCTTTATAGCTGCCATGTTATTTTCATCCCTTAACGCAGCGGTTCTCAACCTGTGGGTCAGGACCCCTTTGGGGGTCAAACAACCCTTTCACAGGGGTTGCCTAAGACCATCGGAAAACACATATTTCCGATGGTCTTAGGAATAATTTTATGGTTGGGGGTCACCACAACATGAGGAACTGTATTAAAGGCTTGCGGCATTAGGGAGGTTGAGAACCAATGCCTTAAGGGCATTCCCTAGCATTGGCCAAACAGGCCACCTGGAATTGGAGCCAAATAAAATATTCTTTGACTGTGTATCAATCTCCACATTCTGTAGTGTAGGCTAAAACCTTTCTTCATTTTTTACTTTGCTTCTAGACCAAGCCTTCTGTAGACCTAGCCTCCTGTAGCCCATGTCCCATACATACGGACACAGATGGGTCCAAGAGATACCTGTAGATACTTTGCTATTAACACAAGTCTCTCTGATACTTCTCTAAGCAAATTTGGTTAACCCATGGCCCACATTTAATGGAAGGGCCCATTTTTGGTAGAATTTCAGTGATCTGTAATATTACCCTTTCCAGTTCAAACCCCTATATAATGCACTCCTCCTTATCTGTAAGCACGAGACTCTCATTCAGCACTGTCTCTTACACTGACTGCCCTCTAGGGGTAAACAGAGGAAGAAGGTTATGAAACAAACTATGATCCAGCAGTTCTTGTGGGCAAGGATTTCTCAAATAATAACATTACCATGAAATGATCATAAGAATACGGTGATTGGTCAGATGTCTATGAATGTGAATAGGAGAGCTAACCATTTGTCCGTCTCCAGTAGGTGATCTATGTTGCCCGCAATGCAAAGGACAACGCTGTCTCCTATTACCACTTTGATCTGATGAACAAGACGCAGCCGCACCCTGGCACCTGGGAGGAGTATGTGGGAAAGTTCTTGAAGGGAAATGGTAGGGTCATAAACAATCTAATGTAACCACAATATAATAAAGAAACAGACAATGTGTAGGGAAATGGTTTAGTCCAATGAGTAGGGAAATGGTTTAGTCCTATGAGTAGGGAAATGGTTTAGTCCAATGAGTAGGGAAATGGTTTAGTCCTATGGTTATAACTGGAGCCAAGTCAGTAGGCGTGAGTGTAGCGATACAGAAGCCTCTATGTTTCCCATTTTATTCATTTATTCCTCGTTGCAGTGCCCTGGGGCGGCTGGTTCGATCACGTCCTCGGCTGGTGGGAATCCAGGAACAAGCACCAAATCTTATATGTCTTCTACGAGGACATGAAAGAGGTAATCGATGATCTCAAGGAACGTTAGACACTTAAACAAGTCAAAGTTAGAGGTTTATAGCTCTATATTCTTCTCTACACAGGACCCAAAGTGTGAGATCCGCAAGGTGATGAGGTTCCTGGGGAAGGATTTGTCTGAGGACCTTCTTGAGAACATTTGTCAGAACACCTCCTTCAAGGCTATGAAGGACAACCCCATGGCTAATTACAGTGCCATGCCAGCCACTGTCTTTGACCAGTCAATCTCACAGTTCATGAGGAAAGGTGAGTAAAAAAGACACCATGAAAGGGCCATTCCTTGTCTTAGTGAGCCAAGAGGCCAATGGATCTTCAGCATGTCCATCCAATACTCATTGAGTTGCATAACTTCTAGGGGAAGTTGCTGACTGGAAGAATCATTTCACCGTACAGCAAAGCGAGACATTCGATGCCGAGTACCAGAAGAGAATGGAAGGAACGGACCTCAAATTCCGTTGCAGTATCTGAGGGCATCAAATACTCCGATCAGAAAGGAGAGTCGGGCAGGAATTATCCGAGGAGCACAAGGAAGCCAATATGGGTTGAGTTCTAAAGATGAAGAAAGCTTAATGCAACAAGGGAACTGAAGGCATCCCTGCCCATGAAGTTACAATGACTATAAAACCAACCAATCCCAAGGAGCTATACAGTAACGTAACTACAAACCAAAAAGCGTAGAGATACCGACAAGCTAAATGTATCCGAGCACAAGTGGCCACCAGGCTGGACTTTCCCACAAATAACACCGGGATACACTGCGATCAGGAGAAGAGTCTGATCGTGGGAGTCGAGGGGAGATCAGTGATTCTCTGGTGAGGGGCGAAGAGGACATTGCACCATCGGCATTGGGGGCTTTCTGTACTGTATAGAGACAAATCAGGTTATTGGACTTCACTGGGGATCTGGGATTTCTTATCTGTTATTAAATAAAAACTGACTGAATAACCTGCCGAGGCATCTGTAGTCCATACCGGCTCCTTACGTTTCGCTAAATGTAGAAGCAGAATATCTTCTACTGAACAGATATAGAGGGACAGCCTATAGAGGGACAGCGCCTAATATCCCCTGGGTATCCCAGCCGCCTATAGAGGGACAGCGCCTAATATCCCCCCCGGGTATCCCAGCCGCCTATAGAGGCACAGCGCCTAATATCCCCCCCGGGTATCCCAGCCGCCTATAGAGGGACAGCGCCTAATATCCCCCGGGTATCCCAGCCGCCTATAGAGGGACAGCGCCTAATATCCCCCCCGGGTATCCCAGCCGCCTATAGAGGCACAGCGCCTAATACCCCCCCGGTATCCCAGCCGCCTATAGAGGGACAGCGCCTAATACCCCCCGGGTATCCCAGCCGCCTATAGAGGGACAGCGCCTAATACCCCCCGGTATTCCAGCCGCCTATAGAGGGGCAGCGCCTAATACCCCCCGGGTATCCCAGCCGCCTATAGAGGGACAGCGCCTAATATCCCCCCTGGGTATTCCAGCCGCCTATAGAGGCACAGCGCCTAATACCCCCCCGGTATCCCAGCCGCCTATAGAGGGACAGCGCCTAATACCCCCCGGGTATCCCAGCCGCCTATAGAGGGACAGCACCTAATACCCCCGGTATTCCAGCCGCCTATAGAGGGGCAGCGCCTAATACCCCCCGGGTATCCCAGCCACCTATAGAGGGACAGCGCCTAATACCCCCCGGGTATCCCAGCCGCCTATAGAGGCACAGCACCTAACACCCCCCGGGTATACCAGCCGCCTATAGAGGCACAGCGCCTAATACCCCCCGGGTATCCCAGCCGCCTATAGAGGGACAGCGCCTAATATCCCCCGGGTATCCCAGCCGCCTATAGAGGGACAGCACCTAATACCCCCCGGTATTCCAGCCGCCTATAGAGGGGCAGCGCCTAATACCCCCCGGGTATCCCAGCCGCCTATAGAGGGACAGCGCCTAATACCCCCCGGGTATCCCAGCCGCCTATAGAGGCACAGCGCCTAATACCCCCCGGGTATCCCAGCCGCCTATAGAGGCACAGCGCCTAATACCCCCCGGGTATCCCAGCCGCCTATAGAGGGACAGCGCCTAATATCCCCCGGGTATCCCAGCCGCCTATAGAGGGACAGCGCCTAATACCCCCCCGGTATTCCAGCCGCCTATAGAGGGACAGTGCCTAATATCCCCCAGGTATCCCAGCCGCCTATAGAGGCACAGCGCCTAATACCCCCCCGGTATTCCAGCCACCTATAGAGGGACAGCGCCTAATACCCCCCCCGGGTATCCCAGCCGCCTATAGAGGGACAGCGGCTAATATGCCCCCCCCCGGGTATCCCAGCCGCCTATAGAGGGGCATCTCTTCCCTGGTGTCTCTGTACGTTCCTGGCCAACTCCTTCGTTCCTCGCAGAGCAATCGTTTGGTTGCGCCCCCCACTACTACTGCTGTTTCCCGCCTTAACCCATTCTGCCCTGCTGCCCCTCACATTGGGAATGCCCTCCCTGATTTCCCCCGGAGAGAATCCTCCCTCAGTCTGTTTAAAACTAAACATAAAGACTCCCTATTGGAGCCCTCACCCAGCACCTGGCACTTATTATATTATATTGTCACCCACTGTAACCTACAGCACTTATTTGTGTCTGTTACCCTCCCATATAGATTGTAAGCTCTATGGGGCAGGGACCTCCATCCTCTTGTGTCTTTGACTCTTAACTTGTTGTAATAAAGGGGGTGAACCTTTATTAATATTAATAATTTGTATTAATTGATATTAATGACAAATATTAATACATATGCTGGATCAATAATTAAACCTTCTGATAGACTGTTAGTGAGCAATAACTTACACACACACAAGTAATAATAGAATCAAATAGATTTACTTATCTCTGTATGATTATAGTTACAGGCTCAGCCAGTTCTGCACAATTCAGCCCAATCGGGGGCCCCACAGCCTTTGGTGCAAGACCTTCAGGTTCCCGATGATCCCAATGTCCCGGCGCTGGTTCAGGGGCCCCAGGGAACCTACTGACACAGGGTGGGGGCCCCATTTATACCAGAGTACTTACAAACCCCCAGCGCCCAGTGCTGACTTATTGTGCAATATTGTGTACAAACTTTTGTCATGAACAAAACCTAAATAGACAATTTACTAACTTTGAAGCAGGCCCATTTGTTGCTCAAATAAGTTGTACATAAGTGTATTGTCTATATTGTCTGTTTGTTTGTTTATTCCAAGGATATTCGCTGGGTAACAATACCTGTTTACTGTTTCCCCAGCAATATACACAGAACAAACACACTGTACCTGGAACACTGGGCAATCGCTGCTCTTACTGGGCTCAAACCTAACATTTCATTCATAGATCAGAGCAGATGTAGATATTATTGTAAATCATTATAAAATCAAAATAAAATCCCCCGTGCGACACTTGTTACCCTGCACCTTGTATTTATTCCTATCTATTATTATACTTTGTATTTATCTATTATCTTATTAACCCCCTGTTTGTATTAATGTATCTACTGTACAGTGCTGGGTACATAAGTAGCACTAAAGTAGCAATAAATACACACACACAGTATATATATATACACAAACACACACACACAGTATATACACACACACACACACACACAGTATATATACACACACACAGTATATACACACACACACACACAGTATATACACACACACACACACACACAGTATATCTACACACACACACACACACAGTATATACACACACACACAGTACATACACACACACACAGTATATATACACACACACACACAAACACACAGCCGCCTGTAGGCTCAGTGAGCCAATTACAATCAGTCTAAATAATCAGAACCAATAAGAGCCACTCCGGTGCCAATGGCCCCGCCTATATCGCTTAGCAACTGCCCTACCCCGTCTCCTAGCAACAGGCAAAGCACCACACACGACGCAAGTAGATGACGTCACTCCCCAGCCGCCGGCGCCCCACCCGGAAGCGGCAGAAGCATGTGTCCCTCCTCCTCGGCTGGGCGGCCTGATTTCCGGTTTCCGGCCTGAGTTGTGGGGGGAAGAGACACGGAGGGAGCCGAAGATGGTGCTGATCAAGGAATAGTGAGTGGCCCGGCAGCCTCGGTGTGGGACCGGCAGGGCGGGGAAGGGCCCGGAGCGCTGGGCTGAAGGGGCCCCGGGAGGGAGGGGCGGGTGTGACGGGTTGGGGGCGGTCAGTCAGACTGGGGGGAGGGAATGTGTCAAGGGTCTTATCACTCCCATGTCTTCTGCCCCAGGCCCCGCAGTGTATCAGGGGCAGTTTGCTGCCTGGGGGTATATGTCAGGGTAGAAGGGGTAGTTAGGTGCCTGGGGGTATATGTCAGGGTAGAAGGGGTAGTTAGGTGCCTGGGGGTATATGTCAGGGTAGAAGGGGTAGTTAGGTGCCTGGGGGTATATGTCAGGGTAGAAGGGGTAGTTAGGTGCCTGGGGGTATATGTCAGGGTAGAAGGGGTAGTTAGGTGCCTGGGGGTATATGTCAGGGTAGAAGGGGTAGTTAGGTGCCTGGGGGTATATGTCAGGGTAGAAGGGGTAGTTAGGTGCCTGGGGGTATATGTCAGGGTAGAAGGGGTAGTTAGGTGCCTGGGGGTATATGTCAGGGTAGAAGGGGTAGTTAGGTGCCTGGGGGTATATGTCAGGGTAGAAGGGGTAGTTAGGTGCCTGGGGGTATATGTCAGGGTAGAAGGGGTAGTTAGGTGCCTGGGGGTATATGTCAGGGTAGAAGGGGCAGTTAGGTGCCTGAGGGTATATGTCAGGGTAGAAGGGGTAGTTAGGTGCCTGGGGGTATATGTCAGGGTAGAAGGGGTAGTTAGGTGCCTGAGGGTATGTGTCAGGGTAGAAGGGGTAGTTAGGTGCCTGGGGGTATATGTCAGGGTAGAAGGGGTAGTTAGGTGCCTGAGGGTATGTGTCAGGGTAGAAGGGGTAGTTAGGTGCCTGGGGGTATATGTCAGGGTAGAAGGGGTAGTTAGGTGCCTGAGGGTATGTGTCAGGGTAGAAGGGGTAGTTAGGTGCCTGGGGGTATATGTCAGGGTAGAAGGGGTAGTTAGGTGCCTGGGGGTATATGTCAGGGTAGAAGGGGTAATTAGGTGCCTGGGGGTATATGTCAGGGTAGAAGGGGTAGTTAGGTGCCTGGGGGTATATGTCAGGGTAGAAGGGGTAGTTAGGTGCCTGAGGGTATGTGACAGGTAAGGCAGGCTAATTCATAGGTGGGAGGGGGGCAATTGAATGGGATCTCTGTATCAGGGGCAGTTAGCAGCCTACAGGGTATATGTCAGGGTAGAAGGGATGCTGAGTGAGGGGCAGGGGTAGTTAGCTGCCTATGGGGTATATGTCACGGTAGAAGGGATTCTAAGTGAGGGGCAGGGGCAGTTAGCAGCCTATGGGGTATATGTCACAGTAGAAGGGAGGCTGAGTGAGGGGCAGGGGCAGTTAGCAGCCTATGGGGTATATGTCACAGTAGAAGGGAGGCTGAGTGAGGGGCAGGGGCAGTTGTCAAATGACGGGTGCAGTAGAATGAAGTTTCCATTTAGGGATTAGTTGGGGCCTAAGGATGGCAGGGCAGGGGCATGTTGGGTAGGGGACAGGGGCAGTTCTATGGCAGTTGCCATATGGATGCTGGGGCATTATACCTCTCAAGCCCCTAACTGCCCCTTATACAGTATATGTCAGGGGAAACTTGGGTAAGAGGCAGTTCCCATATAGCTGAAAGGGCAAAAGGAGTTATTTGGGGAGGGGGCAGGGTCTATAATAGTGGGCGGGGTATATGATAGGGGGCGGCGCCACTAATATAATTAATCGATTACCTCTCTTTCCCCCCCAGCCGTGTTTTGCTGCCTGTGTCAGTGGAAGAGGTAAGTGTGTGTATAGTCTGTATGTGCCCCGGGCACCTCTGTAATTATATATATTTATTTCTACCCCCTCTTGCCCTCAGTACCAGGTGGGGCACCTCTGTAATTATATTTATTTCTACCCCCTCTTGCTCTCAGTACCAGGTGGGGCAGCTCTGTAATTATATATATTTCTACCCCCTCTTGCCCTCAGTACCAGGTGGGGCAGCTCTTCTCTGTGGCCGAGGCCAGTAAAGATAACACGGGCGGAGGGGAAGGGATCGAAGTCCTTAAGAACGAGCCGTATGAGCTGGATGGGGAGAAAGGGCAATACACCCACAAGATCTACCACTTACAGAGGTGAGTGTCAGCTGCCCCCGGACTCGCCCGACCCGAGTGCTTCATGGGGGGCGGGGTCAGTGTCGCAGCCTTCCTTCTACTCGTGATCCAGCAGGCAAGGGGTTAATGCCTTGATTCAGCTGCTGGGAAGCCAATGGGCAACTATCAGGGTTAAAGGGAAACTAAACCCTGCGGCACAGCGTGGCTCAACCAAACGTTACTCAGCTGTTGCCGGACTACAAATCCCAGAATAATGTAACATATAATGAAGGGTGAGGCATGCTGGGAGCTGTAGTCCAGCAACATCAGGGTTGGATTCTTAAAGCAATATTGCCCAATAAAACTTTCCCAGCTCTCTAGGGCCCGCATTGGCAGAAATGCAAAAGAATCCTCCAATGAGAATCCCAGCTGATGTGAGTAAATCCGGCTCCCTGTTCTCTGTTCCTGCAATTGGAGTTGGGAGCAATAAGCACAGTTTTCCAGCACTGAACAAGTCTGTCCCTTTATCCCCATGTCTGATTCCTGTGCCATATAATGACGGGAAAATGCCATCATTATCTCTATATGTAAGGTACCAGCAAGGGGCCTGACACAGGGAATCAGCATTCTCATTGGTCACTTCTCTTGCATCTATAATGAAGTTTTGGGTCATTCTCATTGGGGAATTGGTTTCCATGTGTAATTAGCAGATACTCTGGGTAGGACTGTGGGTTTGGGAGATGAAGAGGCTTCAGTCCCAGCTCTCTCCCCCTCTCTCTCTCTCTCTCTCTCTCTCTCTCGCGCTGTCTCTTTATTGTCTGTTTATTATTATTTTCTGTCTCGCTCAGTAAAGTCCCTGGTTTTGTTAAGATGGTGGCGCCAGAAGGTTCCCTAGTGTTTCATGAGAAAGCCTGGAACGCCTACCCCTACTGCCGCACCAGTAAGTCTCCCCACTCCCTGTCCCTCTATCAACTGCAGTATCTCCCCGTGTAACATCTCTTTATTCTCTCTCCCTCCATCCCTTCTGTTCCTGCCACTCGTCATGCTGCAGTCGTCACGGTAACTATCACCTTTATGTATTTATACATATGGGTAGGGGGTGCCATAGTGTTTCCCTTAGACAGTACAGTATGGGGGTACAGCTTATTGTGTGCCCAGAACATTCCTTCTCTGTATATTTGTATTTATACATATGGGTAGGGGGTGCCATAGTGTTTCCCTTATACAGTACAGTATGGGGGTACAGCTTATTGTGTGCCCAGAACATTCCCTCTCTGTATATTTGTATTTATACATATGGGTAGGGGGTGCCAGAGTGTTTCCCTTAGACAGTACAGTATGGGGGTACAGCTTATTGTGTGCCCAGAACATTCCCTCTCTGTATATTTGTATTTATACATATGGGTAGGGGGTGCCATAGTGTTTCCCTTAGACAGTACAGTATGGGGGTACAGCTTATTGTGTGCCCAGAACATTCCCTCTCTGTATATTTGTATTTATACATATGGGTAGGGGGTGCCATAGTGTTTCCCTTAGACAGTACAGTATGGGGGTACAGCTTATTGTGTGCCCAGAACATTCCTTCTCTGTATATTTGTATTTATACATATGGGAGGGAGGTGCCATAGTGTTTCCCTTAGACAGTACAGTATGGGGGTACAGCTTATTGTGTGCCCAGAACATTCCTTCTCTGTATATTTGTATTTATACATATGGGTAGGGGGTGCCATAGTGTTTCCCTTAGACAGTACAGTATGGGGGTACAGCTTATTGTGTGCCCAGAACATTCCTTCTCTGTATATTTGTATTTATACATATGGGTAGGGGGTGCCATAGTGTTTCCCTTAGACAGTACAGTATGGGGGTACAGCTTATTGTGTGCCCAGAACATTCCTTCTCTGTATATTTGTATTTATACATATGGGTAGGGGGTGCCATAGTGTTTCCCTTAGACAGTACAGTATGGGGGTACAGCTTATTGTGTGCCCAGAACATTCCTTCTCTGTATATTTGTATTTATACATATGGGAGGGAGGTGCCATAGTGTTTCCCTTAGACAGTACAGTATGGGGGTACAGCTTATTGTGTGCCCAGAACATTCCTTCTCTGTATATTTGTATTTATACATATGGGTAGGGGGTGCCATAGTGTTTCCCTTAGACAGTACAGTATGGGGGTACAGCTTATTGTGTGCCCAGAACATTCCTTCTCTGTATATTTGTATTTATACATATGGGTAGGGGGTGCCATAGTGTTTCCCTTAGACAGTACAGTATGGGGGTACAGCTTATTGTGTGCCCAGAGCATTCCCTCTCTGTATATTTGTATTTATACATATGGGTAGGGGGTGCCATAGTGTTTCCCTTAGACAGTACAGTATGGGGGTACAGCTTATTGTGTGCCCAGAACATTCCCTCTCTGTATATTTGTATTTATACATATGGGTAGGGGGTGCCATAGTGTTTCCCTTAGACAGTACAGTATGGGGGTACAGCTTATTGTGTGCCCAGAACATTCCTTGTATTTATACATATGGGTGGGAGGGGCCGTAGGACAGGGCTGATGTGGCTGTAGGGGTGGGTGCTGGTACATTGGGTGCCACAGATAAAGCTGTTAATGTGTAACCCAAGCTGCCAGCTGAGGTCATTGGGCAAATGAAAGAGAGAGAGAGGGACTCAGGGAATCCCCGGCTGACTCTGCCCCAGTGAGACCCATTCTGCCCCTGCGGTCACTGCACTCTCCGCTAGAACATTGCGGCAGTTCCTTACACGCAGGGCTGGGCCACCCAGCGGCGATGGTATCAGTGTGGGCGCAAGTGACAGTCTCATTTCTCTCCCAGAATGAATATATGAAAGATAATTTCTTCGTGAAGATTGAGACCTGGCACAAACCGGACTTTGGGGACCAGGAAAATGTGAGTCTCCCCTTAACCCTTTCTCTGTGCTGAGCCTACATACCCCTCTCCCTCAGCCTCTGCCCCAATGCCCCTCTCATTCTTCCCTCTCACTCCCAGGTGCACGGACTGGACAGCAACACTTGGAAAGAGGTAGAAGTCGTGCCCATTGACATCGCTGATAACTCCCAGATAAACGAGGGGGTACGTAACTGCCCCCCAATACTGCTTTACTCTTACACTCGCCCTCACTTACTCTCTCTGTTACAGATAGCTAGAATCTCAGCCATAAAGCAGGGCAGGACTGCTGCTTACAATGGGGGGATCAGATAGGATCTGTGCCACTGTGACAGAATGCTCTGTTATACAGATAGCTAGAATCTCAGCCATAAAGCAGGGCAGGACTGCTGCTTACAATGGGCGGGATCAGATAGGATCTGTGCCACTGTGACAGAATGCTCTGTTATACAGATAGCTAGAATCTCAGCCATAAAGCAGGGCAGGACTGCTGCTTACAATGGGGGGGGGATCAGATAGGATCTGTGCCACTGTGACAGAATGCTCTGTTATACAGATAGCTAGAATCTCAGCCATAAAGCAGGGCAGGACTGCTGCTTACAATGGGGGGATCAGATAGGATCTGTGCCACTGTGACAGAATGCTCTGTTATACAGATAGCTAGAATCTCAGCCATAAAGCAGGGCAGGACTGCTGCTTACAATGGGGGGATCAGATAGGATCTGTGCCACTGTGACAGAATGCTCTGTTATACAGATAGCTAGAATCTCAGCCATAAAGCAGGGCAGGACTGCTGCTTACAATGGGGGGGATCAGATAGGATCTGTGCCACTGTGACAGAATGCTCTGTTATACAGATAGCTAGAATCTCAGCCATAAAGCAGGGCAGGACTGCTGCTTACAATGGGGGGATCAGATAGGATCTGTGCCACTGTGACAGAATGCTCTGTTATACAGATAGCTAGAATCTCAGCCATAAAGCAGGGCAGGACTGCTGCTTACAATGGGGGGATCAGATAGGATCTGTGCCACTGTGACAGAATGCTCTGTTATACAGATAGCTAGAATCTCAGCCATAAAGCAGGGCAGGACTGCTGCTTACAATGGGGGGATCAGATAGGATCTGTGCCACTGTGACAGAATGCTCTGTTATACAGATAGCTAGAATCTCAGCCATAAAGCAGGGCAGGACTGCTGCTTACAATGGGGGGATCAGATAGGATCTGTGCCACTGTGACAGAATGCTCTGTTATACAGATAGCTAGAATCTCAGCCATAAAGCAGGGCAGGACTGCTGCTTACAATGGGGGGGGATCAGATAGGATCTGTGCCACTGTGACAGAATGCTCTGTTATACAGATAGCTAGAATCTCAGCCATAAAGCAGGGCAGGACTGCTGCTTACAATGGGGGGATCAGATAGGATCTGTGCCACTGTGACAGAATGCTCTGTTATACAGATAGCTAGAATCTCAGCCATAAAGCAGGGCAGGACTGCTGCTTACAATGGGGGGATCAGATAGGATCTGTGCCACTGTGACAGAATGCTCTGTTATACAGATAGCTAGAATCTCAGCCATAAAGCAGGGCAGGACTGCTGCTTACAATGGGGGGATCAGATAGGATCTGTGCCACTGTGACAGAATGCTCTGTTATACAGATAGCTAGAATCTCAGCCATAAAGCAGGGCAGGACTGCTGCTTACAATGGGGGGATCAGATAGGATCTGTGCCACTGTGACAGAATGCTCTGTTATACAGATAGCTAGAATCTCAGCCATAAAGCAGGGCAGGACTGCTGCTTACAATGGGGGGATCAGATAGGATCTGTGCCACTGTGACAGAATGCTCTGTTATACAGATAGCTAGAATCTCAGCCATAAAGCAGGGCAGGACTGCTGCTTACAATGGGGGGATCAGATAGGATCTGTGCCACTGTGACAGAATGCTCTGTTATACAGATAGCTAGAATCTCAGCCATAAAGCAGGGCAGGACTGCTGCTTACAATGGGGGGGATCAGATAGGATCTGTGCCACTGTGACAGAATGCTCTGTTATACAGATAGCTAGAATCTCAGCCATAAAGCAGGGCAGGACTGCTGCTTCATATTTACCCCGCTTGGTTTTGCTTTCAGGATTACAAAGCCAATGAGGATCCCGCTTGCTACAGGTCGGAGAAGACGGGCCGAGGACCCTTGAAGCAGGATTGGAAGGTTCCCTCTTTTGCCCCCATTTAGTGCAATTACACCCATTTGCCCCGCAGCCCTTTCCTTAACCCGATTCCCTTGGTCTCTGCAGAAGGAGTTGGCCAACAACCCGTCGTGCCCTCACATGTGTGCCTACAAGCTGGTGACGGTGAAGTTCCAGTGGTGGGGCCTTCAGGGCAAAGTGGAGAGGTTTATTCACAAGGTACAAGTTACCCTTTATTCTGTGTCTGGGCACATTTACCCCCCCCCCCCCAGCAGAAACACCCATAAATCATAACATTTGCCCCGGCTGCGGTCTTATCTAACCCAACCCTCTACTGGTGCCCGGACAGTTCTATTCATTATATCATGAATCTCTATGTAACTGATTCAGAACTTGTGGGCTGAACCCATCCCCCTGCTTATTGTCCCCTTTGCAGCAAGAGAAGCGCCTTTTCACCAACTTCCACCGACAGCTTTTCTGCTCGTTGGACCGGTGGGTGGAGCTGACCATGGAAGACATCCGCCGGATGGAAGACGAGACACAGAAGGAACTCGACGAGGTGAGCGAGGGTCCGACAGGCCCGGTATTGGCAAGCGGTTCTGTTCCTAAGCCTGAACCTTTTTCTTTCATCTCGGTGCCCCCAGATGCGACAGAAAGGAGCGGTCCGGGGAATGTCGGCCAAGGATGAATAAACCCCCCTGTCCCACACTCACGGGTGAGCGAATGTTTCTCAGAGCAACGGTCCGACGCCTGCAGTTCCCACACTGCCCACCGGGTGGCAATACACTGGACAACACTCGGCCCAGGAGTTCGGCTCCGTGTTCCACACGAACAGCCAGTGACCGTTTAGTGGCATTTTGGGTTTTTTTGTTTTCTTTTTTAATGAATACGAAAATCTTTTCCAATTTCCCGTCACCGTAGCCCCGCCCCCTGGCGTTTCCATTCCCACACGGATATGTACTTGTATTATACATACATGTAGTAAAACTTTCTCTGTACAATATTCCGTAATATCCGCTATTTCTTCTGAGAATTCTGGCTCCCGTGGAGATGGGGAGAGACTCTCTAGTCCATTATCCCTGGGCCATTTTTCTTTTGGGTAATTAGCCGGGGAGCACATTGGTGCCATTTTTCTTTTGGGTAATTAGCCGGGGAGCACTATGGTGCCATTTTTCTTTTGGGTAATTAGCCGGGGAGCACTATGGTGCCATTTTTCTTTTGGGTAATTAGCCGGGGAGCACTATGGTGCCATTTTTCTTTTGGGTAATTAGCCGGGGAGCACATTGGTGCCATTTTTCTTTTGGGTAATTAGCCGGGGAGCACTATGGTGCCATTTTTCTTTTGGGTAATTAGCCGGGGAGCACTATGGTGCCATTTTTCTTTTGGGTAATTAGCCGGGGAGCACTATGGTGCCATTTTTCTTTTGGGTAATTAGCTGGGGAGCACTATGGTGCCATTTTTCTTTTGGGTAATTAGCCGGGGAGCACTATGGTGCCATTTTTCTTTTGGGTAATTAACCGGGGAGCACATAGGTGCCATTTTTCTTTTGGGTAATTAGCCGGGGAGCACATAGGTGCCATTTTTCTTTTGGGTAATTAGCCGGGGAGCACATAGGTGCCATTTTTCTTTTGGGTAATTAGCCGAGGAGCACTATGGTGCCATTTTTCTTTTGGGTAATTAGCTGGGGAGCACTATGGTGCCATTTTTCTTTTGGGTAATTAGCTGGGGAGCACAATGGTGCCATTTTTCTTTTGGGTAATTAGCCGGGGAGCACATTGGTGCCATTTTTCCTTTGGGTAATTAACCGGGGAGCACATTGGTGCCATTTTCCCTTGTGGTAATTAACCAGGGAGCACAATGGTGCCATTTTTCTTTTGGGTAATTAGCCGGGGAGCACATTGGTGCCATTTTTCCTTTGGGTAATTAACCGGGGAGCACAATGGTGCCATTTTTCTTTTGGGTAATTAACCAGGGAGCACAATGGTGCCATTTTTCTTTTGGGTAATTAGCCGGGGAGCACGTTGGTGCCATTTTCCCTTGTGGTAATTAACCAGGGAGCACAATGGTGCCAGTTTTCTTTTGGGTAATTAGCCGGGGAGCACATAGGTGCCAGTTTTCTTTTGGGTAATTAGCCAGGGAGCACATTGGTGCCATTTTTCCTTTGGGTAATTAGCCGGGGAGCACATTGGTGACATTTTTCTTTTGGGTAATTAGCTGGGGAGCACAATGGTGCCATTTTTCTTTTGGGTAATTAACCAGGGAGCACGTTGGTGCCATTTTTCTTTTGGGTAATTAGCCGGGGAGCACGTTGGTGCCATTTTTCTTTTGGGTAATTAACCAGGGACCACATTGATGGCATTTTCCTTTTGGGCACTTAGCTGGGGAGCACAATGGGGCCATTTATCTTCTGCTCCTTTTAGGGCTCTGGAACACGGGGAGATTAGTCGCCCGTGACAAATCTCCCTGTTCGCGGGCGACTAATCTCCCCGAATTGCCATCCCACCGGCGAAAATGTAAGTCGCCGGTGGGATGGCACACGCTGCGCAGGCGATTTCGGCAAATCGCTGAAGTTGCCTCGCGAGGCATTTTCGTCGATTTGCCGAAATCGCGCTGCCGCTTGTGCCATCCCACCGGCGACTTACATTTTCGCCGGTGGGATGGCAACTCGGGGAGCGGGCGACTAATCTCCCTGTGTGCCAGAGCCCTTAGGGGGCTTTGGCTTCCTAACAAACTGCTACCCCCGTGCCCCCAGCACATACCAGAGACAGAAGGGGCACCAGAAGCCAAGTAGGAAGTTGGTTTGGGCGGCAGGCAGAGACTAGGAGGCGGCCTTACTGTAAGGAAGGGGGTTAGAGCAGAGTTTGGGGGGGGGGGGGGGCTGAGAAAGGGAAGAAGGTTATGTCACTGCGGTAGACAAGTGATTGGAGGAGGGGGAGGTTATGGAAAGGGGCAGTTGGGATTGTCCACTTGACTAATTCCAAAGCTAAATTAGGGATTTAGAGGAAGTCTGAGCCATAAAAGCGCTGATATAATTAACCCCCATGGGCTACCAGGGCCAGAGTAGTTGCCAAAACAGTTTTGGTTTTAGTGGCTCCTCCATCCCCACTGGAATCTGACTTTCCCATTCCTTACGGTTATATCACCTTAGTAGCCATATTGGCACAGCCCCCCCACCCCCTGTGTGTGCCTATAGCCGTATCTGGGATATTGGCCACTTCCCTGGTTATTGGGGGTCTGGTCCTGATTCACTTTCCATGATTTCCCACCTGTTGCTGCTACTTTGTAGCATTGTGCGCAGCGTTTGCCATATAGCACTTATAGCTTAGGCTTGGAAACTACAACTCCCAGCAAGCGGTTTCACCCACGTGGTTTCATCTAACGGCTGAAAGGGGCTCAGTGAAATACAAGCAAAGAGACAGGGTGAAAAATGCAACGTATATAGATATTATATATATGTAATTCTCATGTTTTGTTTGTGACCTTCCTTACTACGTGTTCCGTTTTGTGACTGTACCAGTAGAAATCACACAGCATTTTAATACCCATTGCAAACCAATCACCTGCCTATGTTGGCATAAACGCCCCCCTCCCAACAGAACAAGTGTCCATGTTCCTCTGTCGATTACAGAATATTTCCCATTCGGATTAAGGCTGTTGTTGGTGTCAGGCACACTGGTCTGGAGTTCTCTGACTAATTTTGTTCCAAATGGAAAGTTTGTGAATCTTTTCATACTGAGGGATCCTGTTTCTTTCCTGGCAGATTCCCCTCAGCTGGAGCCTGTCCTCTCTCCCTCCTCTCATCTGCTGGATGGAGCCTGGGCACATTTGGATGTGGGATGAAGAGCTGATGGAACCTCGCTCTTTCTCAGCTCCCTGCTACATCCTCCACCTTTGTTGACCTTTCTGGTTCCCTTCCATTTCTCCATCTGTCCCTGTTTTCCTCTCTGGTTCTCTGGAACAGAACTCTGCAGCACCTTGGTCTTCTCTGCACGAATGGAAAGGGGTGCCACTTCTCAGGGGTTTGTGGGTGTACAGGTGTTGTGCCCCCTTGGTTGAAAGTGGCATCAGACTTTGAGGGGAGAGATAAGTGCTCTAATATGTGGCACCGAGCCCCCGGCCATCAGAGACTTCCCCTGCTGGAGGTGGGAGAGTTGCTTAGGGGTCTCACCGCAATCAAGCACCATGGAATGTGTTGATACCCCCCCCCCCCCCTTGGGGCAGGTGGTTGTGCAGAAGCAGAGGAAGGGGGCAATGCATCATATCACTCCCTCTTGGGCAAGTTCTTCACTCATTGATTTGTTTCGTACTTCAGGGTCCAGAAGCATGAGCGAAGGGGAGTCCTTCGGGGAGGGTAAATGGATGAGGGCTGCGATCTTGCCTTGGGCCAGAGGACAGAGGGGTTGGTAGATTTTTTTTGGTTTTCTGTTTCCTTTTATGTTTTTTAAAGGCATCACGATAACATTTATTGAAATAAACAAAGACGAGAAGCGCGTGGCTCCTTTTCTTATGTGCCCCAATGTGTGTGGGTTCGATAGTTGGCTTCCTATTGGGGATCATATAGGGGTGTGGATGCTGGGGCGGGCCCTTATGCGCTGGAGCATGATGGGCTGGGAAACGTGTCTCCTGCGACGCTGCCCAATCCAGACAGACAGTGGGACAGAGAGGGATAAGGAACAGAAGCCGAGGAACGTGGCGTGTATCTGAAAGAGAGAGAAAGGTGCTTAGCAGGAAATACTCCTAATTGGGCCAGATAGAGATAGTAAGACATAATTGTGGAAGATCAAGAAAGAAGAAGATGGAGACAGTAGGACAAACTAGGCAATAGGGCAACATGTAGACTGGAGGATAAGATGCAGTCAGGACAAGATAGAGACAGTTGGGTCTAGATGGAGATAGCGAGACCATGATAATGGACAACTGAGGCAGAAGAAGATGGAGACAGTAGGACAAACTAGGCAATAGGGCAATATGTAGACAGGAGGATAAGATGCAATTGGGACAAGATGGAAACAGTTGGGTATAGATGGAGATAGCGAGACCATGATAATGGACAACTGAGGCAGAAGAAGATGGAGACCGTAGGACAAACTAGGCAATAGGGCAATATGTAGACAGGAGGATAAGATGCAATTGGGACAAGATGGAAACAGTTGGGTATAGATGGAGATAGTGAGGCCATGATAATGGAAGGACAACTGAGGCAGAAGAAGATGGACACAGTCTCAATGGGTAAAGTATGGCATCATGGTAATAGTAAAACAAGATGGTTACACTAGGAAATGATGTTGGCAGTAGGGCAAGATAGCGGCAAAAGGTCAAGAGAGAAAACTTTCCTTTTATAAAAATTCACACTGGAGGGGTAGATAAGTTAAGGGGTTCAGGAATGGCGACTGTTGCTACCTACCCAGAAAGGGTTTCCTTCCAGGGGCCCCGTGAGGAGTAGGAATAGAGGATGCTGGAAGACCGTTACCAGAGCGGAGCAACAAGTGTGGATTCCCAAGAGAGCGCCAAAGTGACTCCTGGGGAACCTGGAATGGGGAGAGTCAACGTTATTTAAAATCCAGTCTTAGTACTAGTGTAGCCATAGGGTAACTGGTAACTCACACACAGCTGTACAGCGCCGAGCTGAGAATAAACGTGGAACTTCTCGTCACCACATGGAGGACGAAGCCAACTACCTGGGGTACAAACACACGGAACCATTCAGATACAGGAGCAAAGTGTCTCCTCCAGTAACCACCAGCCTGGGGTGATGTCTCTGTGTTGGTCACAAATGGACAAACCCCTCTCTTTGGGATTGCTAGGGCTCAGAAATGCCACATAACATTATTGTTCTGATTTCACTTTAGGAAAGAAACCATAGGGGCTAAAATGACATAAAAATCTACCCCCTAATGTAAACCATAAGGATATTAGATCCCACAGAGGTCCTGCTAGAACCTATAAACCTTCCGTTTCTTACCTGCACCCCCAACGATTGGATGAGACATGCAGTTCCAAACCCAGCGGCTGTGAGAATCTGGAGTATAAAACCTATCAGCAGTCTCCTAATGACGGTATGAGAGAGTTAGAGTTCATCATCAGTTTCTACTAAATAAATCATTATCAGGAACAGGCTTTCAGAAAGGTTTTCCATTGCTCACCCTTTGCTGGTTGCTCCTTTGTTTGTCTCTTTTTGTCGGTGGAGCAGAATGGAGATCAGAGGGGCAGAGAATAATCCCACCATCTGTAGTGCCCCAAAGAGTGAGGAGTACAGGGCTGGAAAGGAGAAGATATGTTAGCAGTGTCCCACTGATACAGTACCATTGCCTAGACTAAGCCTAATGTGGTATGCTCCTTCCTTTGGGACCATGGCACATTCTTACTTGCTTGCCAGCCATACTCACCACTTTGTAGCCACAGGTTCAGAGATGAGATGTAGAAGTGGAGCCACGTCTGGAGCAGAGAGTCGGAGAGGAGGTGGAGCACAAACACCGGAGACAGGAGGCTGCTTCGTAGAAGAGGAGAACTTGGCTCTGGTTGGGGACATAAAACGAAGCAAAATTGGCTGCGGTTGTGGACAGAAGGGATAGAACTTGGTTCTGGCCGGGAACAAGAGGAGGACTTGACTCTGGCTCTAGACAGAAGATAAGAGAATGTGGCTGTTGGTTGTGGGGCGGGGGAAGTAAGGTGAACTAAGCTCTGGTTGGAGGAAAAAGGTAGATCAAAAGAGCTTTGGTTTGGAACAGAAGAGAAAGAACTTGGCTCTCATTGGGGCAAAACAAAAGAGGGGAGATCTTCACTCTGTCTAGGAACTGGTTGGGAACAGAAGAATGAGGAGAATTGGGCTCTGGTTTGAGACAATACAAAGAAAAGAACTTGGCTCTACAGAGAGCGCTTTCCCCATTCAAGTTAATAGAATGCAGCTGGTAATGGATAAGGGCATTTCCATCACTACAACCCCTCACCCAATCCCCCGAGGGGACCTCAGTAATCATATTGCCAAGTGTGGAACTTCTTAGAGTGGCAAGTGATTAAAACCATCTTCACGCTCAGGGGAGTGGGACCCACATATATCTGGGGCAAGAAGTCGTTCAGTCACAGCGATGAAAGCAGTGATTATTGACATGATCACTACTCATAGAGCTTTGTGGATTCCAATCCATCCAATCCCTTGTTCTTGCAACACTCTGCCCCAGGGTGCCCTGAAGTGCAATAACTCACCCTCTGGCCTCTTGAAATGTAACTTCTTCCTGCGGCTTAGGATTCTCTCTCGGTCCCTGAGGGATGTCTCGAACTTGTATTTCAGGGATTCCCTGTCCCAGGCACTTTTCTCTGCCGCCTTCTGTCCAGTCCCACAACAGGTCAACTGCAGTTGGATACTGAGAGGGCAGAGTCTATTTAATTCCCACCTTATATTTGCACCTACCTCTTAATGCCCCCTCGACCATCTGTTGTCTCTCTCCCACCTGTACTTGCTCTTCTTTTCTTCTCCATTCTGCTCCAGCCCCCAACAAAAGAAACCATTTAAGAACATGGCGCAGGACAGGGCTCCATATCCCACCAACAGAGGCACAAACGGGACTCCGGCATTATAGGCCACCTGCAGGGAATTCACACATTGACTTATGAACAGTCACATTTATCCCCTTTATAGACCGCGACAAAGCCACCTGCCCAGGTAGGACCACCTGATATCTGATACCCTAGTTAAACTTGTTCATCACCCAGACCTTGGCACCTAGACCCAACCTTGGCACCCAATAACTGTGAGATCCATAGGCTTTCTAATGACTCAAGGTCTCCTAAAACCCACATGTTGTTTAACTTATACTCGGGGCAAGGAGGGACTTATGGAGCAATAGTGCCCCCCTTTGAGGACATGGGTAATATCACAATTCTCATGGAGTGCCTGGGAAAGTCCTAGTATGATTTGGCTATGAGCCACAAAGCCAATATGGGAACAAGATGGAAAACTAAATAATGAGAAGACTAATGAGCTTTTGCTCATGACACGGGGCAAAGTTTGGTGGAACCTCTAGTATTAACCATTATGCAAAACCCCCCCAAATCTAAGGTTAAGGGTGCATTTAACTCTGCACATCAGTAAAGGGCTGTGGACCAAATTATTATGATTCACTGAAATAGCTTGAGGTTCCCCTGCCCCAAATCTGTATAAACCACCACCAATTCCAGGATAACTATGCCCAGGTCTCTCTAAGCTCCACCAGGGACCATCTCTCCCAACATCAGCCCAGTTGGCCAGTACGGAGATGCTATTTTTTTTCTCACATTTCCACAATACAGGACCTCCATATGCAACAGCCTGACCCCACCCCTTACCTTCATCAGGGTAAAGACCGTGGCTGAAGCTGTGAAGCATCCCATGACCATTGAACTATAGAGCCACTCGTTGTTTCCTATATAGAGGGGAAGCTGGAAAGAGACAATGTCGCTGTATGAGTAGGTTCCTATTGCTTTCATATAAGAGTATAAAAGTGAAGTAGAATTAATTCCCCAATTGCAAAACAACCCCTTTTTCTATCATTTTACCCCCAGTGTCTCATAGGTTAGTTACACAGTGCAAGGAAGGACTCTGTTGTTTAGATATTTGGAAATATACTTGCTTTTGATTTATGACTGTCTATGAATGACAGTAGATGTTTACCCCAAGTCTCACCCTTTCAAGTATTTTAGGCCCCTTGGGATTCAGCTACAATATTAGGGAGCCTTCAGCCTACAAGACTAGGTGATGGCTATAGCAGGTATAGAAGGGCAAGATGGTGACAGAAGGGCAAGATGGTGACAGTAGGACAAAATAAAGACAGTAGAACAAGATGGCGACAGTAGAATAAGAATAAGACAGTAAGGAAAAATGAAGCTATAAGGGCAAGATATTGGCAGTAGGGAAAGATGGTGACTGTATAACAAGATGAAGAAAGTAGGACAAGATAAAGAATAGGCAAAATGGAAACAAGATAAAAAGGGTTGGGCAAGATATTAACAGTAGAGCAAGATGGTAACAGTAGGACACGATGGATACAGTTGGGAAAGATAAAGACAGTAGGGCAAGATGGAGACAGTAGGGCAAGATGGAGACAGTAGGACATGATGAAGACAGTAGGAGTTGGTAAAAATGAAGACAGAAGAACAAGATGAAGATAGTAATGACAGATGGAGACAGTATTGACAGATGGAGACAGTAGGACAAGATGGAGACAGTAGGGCAAGATGGAGACAGTAGCACAAGATGGAGACAGTAGCACAAGATGGAGACAGTAGGGCAATATGGAGACAGTAGGACAAGATGGAGCTGGTAAAAATGAAGACAGAAGAACAAGATAAAGACAGAAGAACAAGATGGAGACAGTAGGACAAGATGGAGACAGTAGGGCAAGATGGAGACAGTAGGACAAGATGAAGATGGTAGGGCAAGATGGAGACACTAGGGCAAGATGGAGACAGTAGGGCAAGATGGAGACAGTAGGGCAAGATGGAGACAGTAGGACAAGATGGAGACAGTAGGGCAAGATGGAGACAGTAGGGCAAGATGGAGACAGTAGGGCAAGATGGAGACAGTAGGGCAAGATGGGGACAGTAGGGCAAGATGGAGACAGTAGGGCAAGATGGAGACAGTAGGGCAAGATGGAGACACTAGGGCAAGATGGAGACAGTAGCGCAAGATGGAGACAGTAGGGCAAGATCGAGACAGTAGGGCAAGATCGAGACAGTAGGACAAGATGGAAACAGTAGGGCAAGATGGAGACAGTAGGGCAAGATGGAGACAGTAGGGCAAGATGGAAACAGTAGGGCAAGATGGAGACAGTAGGGCAAGATGGAGACAGTAGGGCAAGATGGAGACAGTAGGGCAAGATGGGGACAGTAGGGCAAGATGGGGACAGTAGGGCAAGATGGAGACAGTAGGGCAAGATGGGGACAGTAGGGCAAGATGGAGACAGTAGGGCAAGATGGAGACAGTAGGGCAAGATGGGGACAGTAGGGCAAGATGGAGACAGTAGGGCAAGATGGAGACAGTAGGACAAGATGGAGACAGTAGGGCAAGATGGGGACAGTAGGGAAAGATGGGGACAGTAGGGCAAGATGGGGACAGTAGGACAAGATGGGGACAGTAGGGCAAGATGGAGACAGTAGGACAAGATGGGGACAGTAGGGCAAGATGGAGACAGTAGGGCAAGATGGAGACAGTAGGGCAAGATGGAGACAGTAGGGCAAGATGGGGACAGTAGGGCAAGATGGAGACAGTAGGGCAAGATGGGGACAGTAGGGCAAGATGGAGACTAGGGCAAGATGGGGACAGTAGGGCAAGATGGAGACAGTAGGGCAAGATGGAGACAGTAGGACAAGATGGAGACAGTAGGACAAGATGGGGACAGTAGGGCAAGATGGAGACAGTAGGGCAAGATGGAGACAGTAGGGCAAGATGGAGACAGTAGGACATGATGAAGACAGTAGGAGTTGGTAAAAATGAAGACAGAAGAACAAGATGAAGATAGTAATGACAGATGGAGACAGTATTGACAGATGGAGACAGTAGGACAAGATGGAGACAGTAGGGCAAGATGGAGACAGTAGCACAAGATGGAGACAGTAGCACAAGATGGAGACAGTAGGGCAATATGGAGACAGTAGGACAAGATGGAGCTGGTAAAAATGAAGACAGAAGAACAAGATAAAGACAGAAGAACAAGATGGAGACAGTAGGACAAGATGGAGACAGTAGGGCAAGATGGAGACAGTAGGACAAGATGAAGATGGTAGGGCAAGATGGAGACACTAGGGCAAGATGGAGACAGTAGGGCAAGATGGAGACAGTAGGGCAAGATGGAGACAGTAGGACAAGATGGAGACAGTAGGGCAAGATGGAGACAGTAGGGCAAGATGGAGACAGTAGGGCAAGATGGAGACAGTAGGGCAAGATGGAGACAGTAGGGCAAGATGGGGACAGTAGGGCAAGATGGAGACAGTAGGGCAAGATGGAGACAGTAGGGCAAGATGGAGACACTAGGGCAAGATGGAGACAGTAGCGCAAGATGGAGACAGTAGGGCAAGATCGAGACAGTAGGGCAAGATCGAGACAGTAGGACAAGATGGAAACAGTAGGGCAAGATGGAGACAGTAGGGCAAGATGGAGACAGTAGGGCAAGATGGAAACAGTAGGGCAAGATGGAGACAGTAGGGCAAGATGGAGACAGTAGGGCAAGATGGAGACAGTAGGGCAAGATGGGGACAGTAGGGCAAGATGGGGACAGTAGGGCAAGATGGAGACAGTAGGGCAAGATGGGGACAGTAGGGCAAGATGGAGACAGTAGGGCAAGATGGAGACAGTAGGGCAAGATGGGGACAGTAGGGCAAGATGGAGACAGTAGGGCAAGATGGAGACAGTAGGACAAGATGGAGACAGTAGGGCAAGATGGGGACAGTAGGGAAAGATGGGGACAGTAGGGCAAGATGGGGACAGTAGGACAAGATGGGGACAGTAGGGCAAGATGGAGACAGTAGGACAAGATGGGGACAGTAGGGCAAGATGGAGACAGTAGGGCAAGATGGAGACAGTAGGGCAAGATGGAGACAGTAGGGCAAGATGGGGACAGTAGGGCAAGATGGAGACAGTAGGGCAAGATGGGGACAGTAGGGCAAGATGGAGACTAGGGCAAGATGGGGACAGTAGGGCAAGATGGAGACAGTAGGGCAAGATGGAGACAGTAGGACAAGATGGAGACAGTAGGACAAGATGGGGACAGTAGGGCAAGATGGAGACAGTAGGGCAAGATGGAGACAGTAGGACAAGATGGAGACAGTAGGACAAGATGGGGACAGTAGGGCAAGATGGAGACAGTAGGACAAGATGGCGACAGTAGGGCAAAATGGGGACAGTAGGGCAAGATGGAGACAGTAGGACAAGATGGGGACAGTAGGGCAAGATGGAGACAGTAGGGGAATGTGAAGACAGATGGGTGAGATATTTATATATACAGTAGGTAACCTGCAGCTCCTTCTTCTTGTCAAACTCCCAACAGATGGCAGATAATGTTTGGGAACTGAAGTTCAACAACAGATAAAGAGACACAAGTCGGCCAATTCTACTTAATAAAATAACAGGACCACACAAAGTACCTGCCGTGGGTTCAGCCCAGAACATGTTCCCTCATACAAACCTTGGGCTCGGGTCTGGGCATTGGGAGGTGGAGCCTCAGTAGAAATGGAATTCTTTCTATGGGATGTTGTGTAAACAGGGAATGTTTTTATTCAACACAAACACAATCATTTACTGTGTGTATAAGGCACACGGATGGTTTCATTGCTGTGTATAGAGAGTTTAACTGCTGTGTATTGTGTGTAGGGAGAGTTTATTGGAACATCTCAGAAGGTCCAACTTCTCCCTCTATGAGAAACATCAGCCACCCTTACCATGAGGGACGTGAAGAGAATGCAGCTTCCTCCAACTCCCAGCAGCACCAGGGCCCAGGGCAGGAGCAGGGACAGACCTGGGGAGAGAGAGAGGGGTAAGAGGGGGGGCTGGGGGGTTGGGGTGATGCTCAGTAGGTACCAATAGGGATAAATCCCAAGGAGGTTGCAATGAGGGGCAAAGTACTCACCGTGGGGATTTGTACATGCGCATCCCACCATCAGGCAGCCAACTGATACCAGGGCCCTGGGGAGGGAATGGGAAAGGTGAGGGGCAGAAAGTAGGGGGGAGAGGGAGATGGGGGGATATAAAGGTGCACTTACCCCCCAGTCTGGCGCACTGTCCTGAGCTGTGTGTAGCCCAAGAGAATCTGCAGGGGCAACAAGGTGGCTCCAAGGAACAGGGAACCCAGCACAAACCCCAAGTTTAGACCTTGTTCCTGCAGGGTACAGACGGCTGGCAGGGGCTTCTGGGAGGATCCGTTATCCGTATCAGCCACCGGCGCTGTCAGCGGGGCACCTTTATTGGGCAGGGAACAGGGGGAAGAACTGAGAAATGTAATGGGGAGGAACCGAGGGCAGGGGGGCAGGGTAGAACTTAGGGCAGGTAAGTAGGGCAGGGTGGCAGGGAAGAACTTAGGGCAGGTAAGTAGGGCAGGGGGGCAGGGTAGAACTTAGGGCAGGTAAGTAGGGCAGGGGGGCAGGGAAGAACTTAGGGCAGATAAGTAGGGCAGGGTGGCAGGGAAGTGGGGCAGGTAGGCAGGGAAGGGTGGCAGGGAAGCATTTGGGGCAGGTAAGTGGGGCAGGGAAGCGGGGCAGGTAAGCAGGGGAGTGGGGCAGGGAAGCATTTGGGGCAGGTAAGTGGGGCAGGGTGGCAGGTAAGTGGGGCAGGGGGGCAGGGGAGAGCTTTCAGCTTAGTAAGAAAGTTATTTTTGCTGATCCCAAGTGCCCGGGCTTGTAGGGCGTCTGACTCTGTATCGGCCGGGTCAGTGTATGTGCCCCTGGGGTAGGTAATTGCTGGTGTCATCTCTGAAATACTCACCCCAGTCCCCATTATTGTGAGATTGGGCGCCATCTGGGGGAGACAGAGGGAACAGGCAGCGTTAGGCGGGAAGCACCCATTTACTGACACAAGGTGCCTCCCCATTGGGAACATTGGGCACTAATTGCGGAACATTCCACTTGGGATTCTGCCAATATTGCAGCCTGGGGGGGTATATTCCTTATGGGGGAGGGTATATTCCTTATGGGGGAGGGTATATTCCTTATGGGGGAGGGTATATTCCTTATGGGGGAGGGTATATTCCTTATGGGGGAGGGTATATTCCTTATGGGGGGTATATTCCTTATGGGGGAGGGTATATTCCTTATGGGGGGGTATATTCCTTATGGGGGAGGGTATATTCCTTATGGGGGGGTATATTCCTTATGGGGGAGGGTATATTCCTTATGGGGGAGGGTATATTCCTTATGGGGGGTATATTCCTTATGGGGGAGGGTATACAGTATTCCTTTTGGGGGGGTATATTCCTTATGGGGGGTATATTCCTTATGGGGGTATATTCCTTATGGGGGGGTATATTCCTTATGGATGGTATATTCCTCATGGGGGAGGGTATATTCCTTATGGGGGAGGGTATATTCCTTATGGGGGGGTATATTCCTTATGGGGGAGGGTATATTCCTTATGGGGGGTATATCCTTATGGGGGGGTTTATTCCTTATGGGGGAGGGTATATTCCTTATGGGGAGGTATATTCCTTATGGGGGAGGGTATATTCCTTCTGGGGGGGTATATTCCTTATGGGGGAGGGTATATTCCTTATGGGGGAGGGTATATTCCTTATGGGGGGTATATTCCTTATGGGGGGGATATATTCCTTATGGGGGGGTATATTACTTATGGGGGGTATATTCCTTATGGGGGGGTATATTCCTTATGGGGGGGTATATTACTTATGGGGGAGGGTATATTCCTTATGGGGGAGGGTATATTCCTTATGGGGGGGTATATTCCTTATGGGGGGGTATATTCCTTATGGGGGAGGGTATATTACTTATGGAGGGTATATTCCTTATGGAGGGTATATTCCTTATGGGGGAGGGTATATTCCTTATGGGGGGGTATATTACTTATGGGGGGTATATTCCTTATGGGAGGATATATTACTTATGGGGGGTATATTCCTTATGGGGGGGTATATTCCTTATGGGGGGGGTATATTCCTTATGGGGGGGTATATTCCTTATGGGGGGTATATTCCTTATGGGGGGTATATTCCTTATGGGGGGGGTATATTCCTTATGGGGGGGGTATATTCCTTATGGGGGAGGGTATATTACTTATGGAGGGTATATTCCTTATGGAGGGTATATTCCTTATGGGGGAGGGTATATTCCTTATGGGGGGGTATATTACTTATGGGGGGGTATATTCCTTATGGGGGGGTATATTACTTATGGGGGGTATATTCCTTATGGGGGGGTATATTCCTTATAGCAGAAACAACCGCAGCCCAAAGGCAGCAATAAGAGTGAAACCACAGGATTTCCTTTCAGAAATTTCCAAACAAATAAGTTTCATTTTTCAAACAAATAATTATCATTTTCTCTTTCTAGTTTAGTACAAGAGGGTTCCCCTCGTTACGGCTCATTACTGCTCCGGGGACCCCGGTTCCTTGGAGTGACCCCAGTTGGTGATCCCATGGGTGCTTCCCATAACACTCACCCCAATACGGGCCCCGAGGGTGCATTCCATCAGGCCCAGAGCCTGTATAGTCACATACCCTGTATCAGCCACTAAGATCTTGTTTGAGCCGTATTTACCCTTACAGAACTGCCCCTCGGCTTCTCTATTGCACCCACTGAGGGAAAGAACCGATTTAGCACTTTGCTTTGACTTTGTTCTGACAGAAATATCTCCATTTTGATGGAACTTCCCTCAACCCCTTCTTTTTACTAACGATTTACTCTGAGATTTTGGGGATTAGTTGCTGTTTGTGAAGCAATCGGTTCCTCATTTTCCATTTTTGCCTCCCCGGTTCCTCCATTACTGAACTTGTGGTATTTATAAGTCAAGAATATCTGCCCCCTCAGACTTTGCTCTTCCCGTTCCCTGGCTTATTTTGGGGTTGGCCCTGGACACTCCTACATGGCACCCATTTCTGTTCTGGGATTTTGGTGGAAACCCCAATGCCCCCATCTTTGCTCTGGTTTTAATAAATGAGTTTTTCCCACCAAACACTAAATAACATGATGGTCACTATTACCCGGGGGTCCTGGCTCATAAGAGATCATTAGATCCAGTGCAGCTTGATTTCTGGTTGGTTTCCCAACAATCTGAGACACAATTGCCCATTATCTACACGGCAGGACTTGCCTCCAGTCAATATCAGGGTATCAGCAGCAACAGAAGCTGAATCTCCTCCTCTTTAGTGGGGGGGGGGGGGGGGCGCCCTACATTGAAAGTGAAAAGCTCTACCCAACCCCATCCACTCTCATTCTCCCCCACAACTTCTTCCTACATTGGGTTTCATATCCAGCTCAACACACTGAAAAGCCCCTTCTCCTTTTCTATTGCCCCAGTCTCTGTATCTACTGCCCAGTCATGTGACCCATCCAGCCATGTTTCAGTAATGGCAATTCCTTCATATTCCCCTCGAGTGCCAGTACCTCCAGCCCCCCCACTCTGCCAAACCTTCACCCCCATTTTCCCTTAATATGCCCTCTACCTCACCTAACCTATCTACCCCCACAGAATTACCCATTGCACCCTCCCCCCTAGCCCATCCTCCTGCCCAAAGCAGCTGCCCCATCATCACTGAGGTGCCCCCCATCCCTGGCAAAAAGCCTGTAGCCAATGGGAAACCAGCCCAATTCTCCAGAAACCCAAATCCCTCCCTCTCTACCCCAATCTCTCAGCCGGGCATTAATCTCCCTCAGCTACAGTTTGGGTACCCACCTGGGTCGCAGTCAGAGAAGAGCACCCCATGTTCCAACAAGATGGGGCTCAGGGAGTTCCAGCCCAGGAGACATCCAGAAAATAGCAGCGTCTCTGCCAGGGCAGAACCCAACAGCCAGTGCTTACCCAGTCCCCCCATGCCCCGTACCCAGGGGCAGAATAACAGTGACAGGGGTAGCGCGGCCTTGCTTGCCCTGGGGAAAGTAAAGTGTGAAAAAGAGCAATGTAAGGGTGCTGGGAGTGAGGGGAGAGCAGGGTGAGGGTGCTGGGAGTGAGGGGGAGCAGGGTGAGGGTGCTGGGAGTGAGGGGAGAGCAGGGTGAGGGTGCTGGGAGTGAGGGGAGAGCAGGGGGAGGGTGCTGGGAGTGAGGGGGGAGCAGGGTGAGGGTGCTGGGAGTGAGGGGAGAGTAGGGTGAGGGTGCTGGGAGTGAGGGGGGAGCAGGGTGAGGGTGCTGGGAGTGAGGGGAGAGTAGGGTGAGGGTGCTGGGAGTGAGGGGGGAGCAGGGTGAGGGTGCTGGGAGAGAGGGGAGAGCAGGGTGAGGGTGCTGGGAGTGAGGGGGGAGCAGGGTGAGGGTGCTGGGAGTGAGGGGAGAGTAGGGTGAGGGTGCTGGGAGTGAGGGGAGAGCAGGGGGAGGGTGCTGGGAGTGAGGGGGGAGCAGGGTGAGGGTGCTGGGAGTGAGGGGAGGGCAGGGTGAGGGTGCTGGGAGTGAGGGGAGGGTGAGGGTGCTGGGAGTGAGGGGAGAGCAGGGTGCTGGGAGTGAGGGGAGAGCAGGGTGAGGGTGCTGGGAGTGAGGGGGGAGCAGGGTGAGGGTGCTGGGAGTGAGGGGAGGGCAGGGTGAGGGTGCTGGGAGTGAGGGGAGAGCAGGGTGCTGGGAGTGAGGGGAGAGTAGGGTGGGAGTATTGGGGTGAGTAAGTACTTACCTGTAGGAGTGAGCGCTGCTGTGAGTGAGTTGCCGGCTGAGCCCCTGACACAACCCTGTGTTTATACTTTACACAACCGGCTGAACCCACAACACAAGGAGCCAGTCACAGGCAGGGAGTTGTGTGTGTACAATACAATCATCTATAAACAGTATGGGGGGGGTATTCACTGGGAATTACCCAGTGGGCAACATTCCTACCCCTTGTTCCAATGGAATGTGGAAGGTGGAATGGGATTTAATAATAATACTAATAATAATAATGAAAATAATAATAAAATTAGAGATTACATCCAGCCAGTAAGAATGTGGGCAACTGAGCCTTTATAAAAGAAACAGATGTAATGGGACTGACTGGTTGCTAGGGTTAGTGACCGTGTCAACCACAAAGCAGACTAAATGAGAATAGAAACCATTTATAGTGCATTTCTGCCCCCCAGTTTGCCATTCCAACCGCTGTCTGGTTTGTCGGGTCACTGGGGGGGGGGGGCATTTTCAGGCCCCAAACGGTGCAGAGACACAATCATTTCCAAACCACAAAGAGTAGAAGAAGCAGAAGCTCCGCGCTTCATGTGAGAACTGGTTCCTAAGGTGAACTTCCCAGTACGGGGCCAGTAAGACTGAAGCCTTCGTTATAGGGAAGAATCAGGTTGATTTAGAATTAAAGAACAAGTGGAACCTGTGAGGGAACCGAGAGGTGTCTCCCCCAGTCCCGAGGAAGCGGGGGGCCCCGTGCCCAGGCTACAGCCCTAGTTATTCTGAAACCAAAGGTGCTAGAAATGTCTTGTGGGATTTCTGCCTCCAAATCTTCTGCAATATCAAAATGTACCACGTGGGCCCCCCCTGTTCCCCCAACCCCCCCCCCGTTTGCCCTGCTCCGGGGGATTCCAGAACTGGGAATCCCCCCCAAATGCTCAGTGCAGAGCTCTCCCAACTGATGGACGAATGGGGGTCCTGCTATTGGTGGAAAGTGGAACAGAAGGACATTGAGGTGTAAATGGGTCAAGGGGACAACGGGTCACTCTTCTCCTGAGACTTAAGGTGGCCATACTGTACTTGGGAAGATCTGCTTGTTTTGTCAAGGTCAAAAAATGATTGGTGATATCGGACAATTTGATCATTTGGCCCTAGGGCCACAACGGCTAAGAGCTGCATCAAGGAGCTTATGTGATCCCTAATGCAACAGAAAATCAAACCTACCCAAATCGAGATCTGGGCAATTTTAGGCCAGATATCAGTCAGGTAGGCCCATCAGGGGTGCCCATACATAGGTCTAAAGGACCCGAATGGGCAGCTGAAATCTGCTCCTGTATGGCCACCTTAACAAAGAAATAGGGACATTGGAGGTCTTCTCTAGTGATGAAATGTAAGTCTCACGTGTAGGAGTCCACCATGTTTGATGAAGGTTCATCAGTGGAAAACTGGTCTGGACTGATCAGGAGAAGAAGAAGCATGGACCATCCAAGGTATACTTTGGGGGATAGTAAAGAATAAATGGTATTAGGGTCCGACTGATGATGAACCCAACAATCTAAGGAAAGGCCTCTCCTCTGTCCCACTGAGAAGCTCAATTTATAACTTAGTCAATGAGGATCTTGGTTCAACAGATTACTCCAAGACATATACCGGTATGGAGTCTACTCACTGCCAAAATATAATTGGAACTAATGACTGATAGAGCGACTCTAGAACCTCCTGAAGCCACCAAGTTCCATTCTCAGTTTGCCTCGAGCCTGACTCCCCTTAGAGACTACATTGTTCAAACATGGCTAGAAAAGGAATCGGTGGCTTTTTATAAGGACACAAAAATATTTAGTCAAAATATGAGAAAAGTGTCCATGATCAGTTATTGCATCATGTGATCTCATGAGTGTCCAGGAAATCCACTCTGCAGAGAGAGGTGGCCTTGTGTGGTGGCTTTATAGATTTATATACAGTGTACCAAGGACAAATATGAACCATACTCTCGAACCATTCTAAGAAATACCAAAGAGCACTTTGTTGGCCAAACTCATCGACAGAATGTTCTTCATTTGCAGACAGTTGAACTTTGAAGGGTGGGGCACCCATTGGTAGCAGTTTTCTTCCATATTCCAAAAATTCCCAAACCTATGGGATGTCCCATTGTTGTCATGTTTCATATGCCAAATACTCAAGAGACAGTGTCCCTATTCTGTATCATTTATTATCATGGAATATGTTTTATAGTTGGGTGACTGTAGTCTAACAAGCCCCACAGCCGGGGTTTAATAGCTATAGAATTTCATCTTCAATAAAGTCTCCATGAAGAACCATTGATAGATTTTACACTTATATCCAGTTCCTTTTTACCCACAAGTGTTTCCTTTTATCATGGGAATTATTATATACAAAAATATGGAACTAGAACAGCCACAAAGTTTGCCCCATTATAAACGTATGTATGGGATGGTGGAAACAGATGTCAGACTTACCGGTTTATAATTGCCTGGCTGAGATTGTTATCTCACTTTTAATACTGGAATTATATCAGCTTTCCCCAGTCCACTGGTACCATTGTAGATGAGGGGTGAATGGGAACATCAGATGTAGCAGCCTGGATAGAACTCAGACACCCTCAGAGGGTCATTAGGCCCAGAGGGGCAGTAACTGTATCTGTTGTTTAAGTGTTTAAATGCCAAGTGTAATACCTGGATTTCATGTGATGGTAACAGCACCAAAAAAAATAAAAAATCTGAAACCATTACAACATCAAGTAACAAGATGTGGTTTGTATTAGTAATGGGAATAGGAAGTGCTGATCGAGCAGAGTTATAGTAAATCACACAATAGTTGAATCATTAAAGCAGCGGTTTCCCTCATAGTGTCCTTATGTGTCCCCATAGTAACAGTGTGGGGGGGGGGGTAATACTAGCCTCTGGGAAGGGACTGGGGCTGTGGGATAGCAGGTATAGTAGGGAGAGATGGTGCCTATAGTAGCAGTGGGATAATAGCCTCTGGGAAGGGACTGGGGCTGTGGGATAGCAGGTATAGTAGGGAGAGATGGTGCCTATAGTAGCAGTGGGGGGATAATAGCCTCTGGGAAGGGACTGGGGCTGTGGGATAGCAGGTATAGTAGGGAGATGGTGCCTATAGTAGCAGTGGGGGGATAATAGCCTCTGGGAAGGGACTGGGGCTGTGGGATAGCAGGTATAGTAGGGAGAGATGGTGCCTATAGTAGCAGTGGGGGGATAATAGCCTCTGGGAAGGGACTGGGGCTGTGGGATAGCAGGTATAGTAGGGAGAGATGGTGCCTATAGTAGCAGTGGGATAATAGCCTCTGGGAAGGGACTGGGGCTGTGGGATAGCAGGTATAGTAGGGAGAGATGGTGCCTATAGTAGCAGTGGGGGGATAATAGCCTCTGGGAAGGGACTGGGGCTGTGGGATAGCAGGTATAGTAGGGAGAGATGGTGCCTATAGTAGGGGGGGATAATAGCCTCTGGGAAGGGACTGGGGCTGTGGGATAGCAGGTATAGTAGGGAGAGATGGTGCCTATAGTAGCAGTGGGGGGATAATAGCCTCTGGGAAGGGACTGGGGCTGTGGGATAGCAGGTATAGTAGGGAGAGATGGTGCCTATAGTAGCAGTGGGGGGATAATAGCCTCTGGGAAGGGACTGGGGCTGTGGGATAGCAGGTATAGTAGGGAGAGATGGTGCCTATAGTAGCAGTGGGGGGATAATAGCCTCTGGGAAGGGACTGGGGCTGTGGGATAGCAGGTATAGTAGGGAGAGATGGTGCCTATAGTAGCAGTGGGGGGATAATAGCCTCTGGGAAGGGACTGGGGCTGTGGGATAGCAGGTATAGTAGGGAGAGATGGTGCCTATAGTAGCAGTGGGGGGATAATAGCCTCTGGGAAGGGACTGGGGCTGTGGGATAGCAGGTATAGTAGGGAGAGATGGTGCCTATAGTAGCAGTGGGGGGATAATAGCCTCTGGGAAGGGACTGGGGCTGTGGGATAGCAGGTATAGTAGGGAGAGATGGTGCCTATAGTAGCAGTGGGGGGATAATAGCCTCTGGGAAGGGACTGGGGCTGTGGGATAGCAGGTATAGTAGGGAGAGATGGTGCCTATAGTAGCAGTGGGGGATAATAGCCTCTGGGAAGGGACTGGGGCTGTGGGATAGCAGGTATAGTAGGGAGAGATGGTGCCTATAGTAGCAGTGGGGGGATAATAGCCTCTGGGAAGGGACTGGGGCTGTGGGATAGCAGGTATAGTAGGGAGAGATAGTGCCTATAGTAGCAGTGGGGGGATAATAGCCTCTGGGAAGGGACTGGGGCTGTGGGATAGCAGGTATAGTAGGGAGAGATGGTGCCTATAGTAGCAGTGGGGGGATAATAGCCTCTGGGAAGGGACTGGGGCTGTGGGATAGCAGGTATAGTAGGGAGAGATGGTGCCTATAGTAACAGTGGGGGGATAATAGCCTCTGGGAAGGGACTGGGGCTGTGGGATAGCAAGTATAGTAGGGAGAGATGGTGCCTATATTAGCAGTGGGGGGGATAATAGCCTCTGGGAAGGGACTGGGGCTGTGGGATAGCAGGTATAGTAGGGAGAGATGGTGCCTATAGTAGCAGTGGGGGGATAATAGCCTCTGGGAAGGGACTGGGGCTGTGGGATAGCAGGTATAGTAGGGAGAGATGGTGCCTATAGTAGCAGTGGGGGATAATAGCCTCTGGGAAGGGACTGGGGCTGTGGGATAGCAGGTATAGTAGGGAGAGATGGTGCCTATAGTAGCAGTGGGATAATAGCCTCTGGGAAGGGACTGGGGCTGTGGGATAGCAGGTATAGTAGGGAGGGATGGTGCCTAAAGTAGCAGTGGGGGGATAATAGCCTCTGGGAAGGGACTGGGGCTGTGGGATAGCAGGTATAGTAGGGAGAGATGGTGCCTATAGTAGCAGTGGGGGGATAATAGCCTCTGGGAAGGGACTGGGGCTGTGGGATAGCAGGTATAGTAGGGAGAGATGGTGCCTATAGTAGCAGTGGGGGGATAATAGCCTCTGGGAAGGGACTGGGGCTGTGGGATAGCAGGTATAGTAGGGAGAGATGGTGCCTATAGTAGCAGTGGGGGGATAATAGCCTCTGGGAAGGGACTGGGGCTGTGGGATAGCAGGTATAGTAGGGAGAGATGGTGCCTAAAGTAGCAGTGGGGGGATAATAGCCTCTGGGAAGGGACTGGGGCTGTGGGATAGTAGGTATAGTAGGGAGAGATGGTGCCTATAGTAGCAGTGGGGGGATAATAGCCTCTGGGAAGGGACTGGGGCTGTGGGATAGCAGGTATAGTAGGGAGAGATGGCGCAAGAATACAAGAATCTACTCAATGGTCAAACTACAGGAATAACCTGAAGGCCCTGCTCTGGTGGGAGAAGAGAGGGTTAGTGATGGATACATGTCAATACAAGAATCTACTCAATGGTCTCCCCAATATTTTGCCCTGGGTAGATTTGTAACGCTCCCCGTAGAACTGACTCCTAGGCAGCCCTGAGATGCTAAGGGTCAGGGGATATTAATATTAGAACATCCACATTTTCTGTTATGTCAGAAAAGACTCAGCAAAACTCCTTACAGGGAAGTGAAACATGAGCAGAAAGAGGAAATATCTGAGAGGGCTTCCAGCTGAGAAGGTGCCAAGTGCTGGGTGGGCTTCACGGCGAGTGTAAGCGGTGGGGTTGGAGTGGCTCCCATGAAACGCACATGATCTTCCTGTTACCAGGAGATAAAACCATTATTTGCTCTCGGGGGCAGTTTCAGGGTGCAGTTTGGGCCCCAAGGAACATGGAAATACCTTTAGTTAAAGTCACGTGACTGATACAATGACTGCAACTGCACCAAGTATCCACCCCCCCCCCACATGATCCCCTAACCCCCCTGTCTCATCATTACCCATGAAACATTGTGAGTCTGAGGAGGAGGAGATGCCGATTCCCCTGTTACACAATGAAACCCAGAGCTTCTGCCCAAGGAACCAAAACAGGAGCCAAAAGAGGAAACATTGGGCAGTCAGCGCCGGGGCTCCCGGCTTGAAGTGTTTCCTCACACGTTTGTTGCTCATTGAGATGTGACAGTTACGTGTGTCAGTTACGTGTGTCAGTTACGAGTGTCAGTTACGTGTGTCAGTTACGTGTGTCAGTTACGTGTGTCAGTTACATGGAAATGCTCTGGGCCGGCAGGAGTAGTGGGGGCCATAGTGGTTCCCATTGAGCCCAAACAAGCACATGTAACTGCATCAGTGAATAAAGAGAATTGGGGGAGTCTCATTTAACCTACAAGACATCACTTAACCTACTAGTCCCCCACATACAAGAGAATATAACTACACCCCCAGGGTTGCCGTGCTCGTCTTGCACATACACCCGGTCGGGCTGCCATAACACAAACACACAAGAAACATACTATAAGTGCCATGAAGCCTGGGGCTTATACACAAGTGGAGAAAGGTCCAATCTGCTAGTTCCTTGTGATCAAGTCGTCCAATCCTTGTGCCAAACCCAGAGTATCTAGGGCAGTGACCCCCAACCAGTGGTTTAGGAGCAACAAGCAACCACCTCCCAGTGGCCTCAAACTAGGTGCCCATTTTGACATTTTTGGCTTGGAGGCAAGTTTTGGAAGTCCAGAGATAGTTTTATTCCAAGCAGTGCCTCCTCTGGCATGCCAGCAGCCCACATGGGGCTATCAAATACTCAATCACAGTGCTTATTTGGCATCCCCAGAGATGTATCTACAGTATCTAAAGATGGCACAGGCAAATATTAGCTGTTGATTCTGGTCCTACAGACCGATTTGTCAGCTTATCTGCTCATGTATGGGCACCCCTGATAGACCTATTCGATCTATATCTGGCCTAAAATTGACCAGATCTTGATTTGGGCAGGTTTGATTTCCCGTTGGGTCGGAACCGTATCAGCTTGTTGATGGTGATGCCTATGCCAACTGTTGGTCTTAGGGCCAAATGATCGAATTAGCCTGATATTTTAGGTGGGCATATTGGGAGAAGATCCACTCATTTCAAAATGACCACCTTAAGTCTCAAGAGGAGAGTGACCAGTTGTAACCTTGACCCATTTACACCTCATTGTTCTTAAAGTTCTATCTTGTCCTTCTGTTCCACCTTCCACCAATAGTAGATCATTTGGCCCTAGGTGGGCATATCGGGAGAAGATCTGCTCACTTGGCAACCTCGCCTAACAAGTGTTGATATGGCCACCTTCACTGTATTCAAGGAAACAAAGATATCTTGAACCCAATGGCTATGTTCCCTCTCCAACATTGGAGAGGGAACATTGCCATTGGGTTCTAGATATCTTTGTAATATGTTCTAATGATCAGGGAAATAAGGTTCCAGGCTTGGCCGCCATACCAAGTTGCTGCTTTTCTAGACATTAGCTCAGCACAGAGATATTTCTTTATAAAACTGTTCATGACTACTGCACCCCTAGACCTAAAGAACCCATGAACTGTTGTTGTCATCCCATCCGGGCAAAAAATAGCTCATTGATTGGATGCCCTCGACTCAAGATTCTGTCTACCGCTGACTCTTATGGTCCTTGTTGAAGGTCCAGGCAATGAAAGAAAGGTCCAGCCAATATCCAATCAATGCACATTTTCACTGATTTTGTAAATATAATTGTTATTGAACCCTAACAACTTTACAGTCTCTACGTCACAGGTTTTCATAAAATTTGCCTCAATTTTTCATCAAAATTTTCTTTGAAATTGGCACATTTTTACAGTGAAAATTCTCCAGAAAATCTAAATTTTTTCAGTCTAGACCAAAGAAATCTCAAACTTCCAATCTGCATTCACATTCACAGTATCAGACTTGCAGGCTCGTCATTCTGAGCTTGGGGTTCGGCCACTCTACATTTGGGATTTTGGGGCTCGGCTACCAAATTGCTGATCTATTTGGAATTTTTAAACTAATTTAGAAACAAAATGACTTCAGCCGCCATAAATACTCATTATTATTTGTTAAGTCGATTATTTTATCGTTTCTGATATTTTTTAGCGCTCAGAACCAGGCGGAACCAGGTAGAAAGAAAAGAAGCTTTTATCTACAAAAATAAATGCGAAATAGGCAAAATTCTTTCAAAGTGAATGGCCTCAGTAGCCGGAGAACTGTCCATAGTTTCTTCGAAACAGCCCTGAGTCTGTGTTACTCTCTGTTAGAGAAAAAGGGAACCGCTGAAAGCCCAGGAGACCTAAGTCTGAAAGGGAATCCCCCCTTCCCCTTTAGTAGGAGGCGTAAAAATGAAACTTGTCCATAACTATATAACATCTGAGGCAAAATGCAAGCAGGACATAGACACACAAGGAGAAGACACTTGGGTGACGGCTCAACTTGGATAAGATGAACAAGTTCCTACAAGGTAAGTGTTTGGCAGAGATATGTTATTATGTTCTGGGGGTGACTCTTTACTGATAACCTGCTACCCCCCCACCATGTAGAGCAGGGGTCCATGTAGACTGCCAGCCTGCAGGAGGCTTTGTTGGGCAGTATTTGGGGCATTTATACCTCCACAACTTGCCAGAAACTGGGAGCCACATACAAGGGACTGGAGGCAACGTGGTTGGAGGTCACTGACCCAGTGAGATAATGATCAGTGTCGGACTGAAACCCCAGGGGCCCACCAGAAAACCTTAGACCATTGGCCAAAATGTTTTTCCTCCTTTCCTCACTCAACATCTTTATTCTCCTATTATTTTTAATTACATGCTAGAGTCTATCCTTCCATCTACTTTTCCTCCTTCTTCCCATTCAAAAATAACAAATGACCATGAAGGAGGCCCACCGGGAGTTTTCCTGGTATTCTGGTGGCCCAGTCCAACACTGATAATGAGACAGTCTAAGTGACTCATGGTTCATAGAGAATATTCATATTTATACACCTGTAAGGTTACAGAGCGATGGAGATGAGAGTTCTTCCAGTTTGGCTTGGCAGAATCATCTCCATGAGTCACAACAGTCCATTCGTTCTGGTACAATGAATGGAGAACCCTGGCTAAATCTCAGAAAATACGTAGCAGTCTGAGCCGAAAATGCTGAGACACGAGAGATGAGACATGAGAGTTGTTTTCATGACGTTATTCTTATAGTAAATGTTTTGGTGCCACAGAGAGGAATTTTCTGGTCCAGCCGGGGGTGGTGTCTGACAGTAATAGCACTCAGCGTTTTGCTCACAAGGCAGGAAATTTGAGCGTTACTAATAATAAAATTACCCAGAGACTGTTGTGAAACTGAAAGAAATCAGGAAGATGAGACAATCACATCACACAGAGAAGAGTGAGGGAAATATAGGGATGGGGGAGTGCACCATGACACAGAGAGACAGAAACCAAAACAGAGGCAAGTTGGGGTTGGATATGGTGGAGATGGGCAACGGCAATGAAGGTAAATGGAAAGGGGTTTGGGAAAACCACAAGTGAGATGACAAATATTCAAGGACTGGGGGAGAGGAATTGGAGTGGAGGTAGGAATTCATGACGATGTTTCTGGTGGTGAGACATTGTCGCCGGAGTTGCTCCTCTGCCTTCAGCCTTGTGTGTTGACTCTAGTGCCGCCTGACTGTGCCACCCTGTTCCATTCAATTGCCCTCTGCCCTCAGGTGTGCTGATGGCCCTGCTGCCCCTTTGTGGAGTAATCAGAGAGCTGCACGGGGCCCCAATGGAGGCGGCAAAACATGAAAGAATCAATCTTTGGGAGGAATTTAGTAACAGCCTGAAACTCTCCAAGAAGCTTTTGCACGAGAGCCGGAGCCTGAGAAATATCTATGTAAGTAGCTAAGTGTGGGTGCGGGTTCCATACATATTGGGGATCCCCCCCAGTCTTTCCCCCTATATCCATCTGCTCTTCCCCCAATGACCCCATCCAGCCTCTATCTCTCCAGCCTTCTTCTCTCTCCCTTTGACTTCATCCTTCTCCATCGTTCTCATCTCTCTCACAAAGAACACAACAAACCTCTCTGTCTTAATCCACCTTCTCCCTCAGGTGTTGACACTATTAGTCCTATAACTTTCTGTAAAACTCCCCAAATTGCTGCAAAATAGCAACACTTAAAGAGACATATCATAAAAAAATAGGATTGTGCTTAAAAAAATTCCATTTTGGACTGATTTATTGAGAAATTCCCCCAAAACCCCACTAGTCCTGCCCATCTGTTCCACTTCCTGCTGGCTGAATTCTCTGGATGTGCAGGGGAGCGGCACTGTAGGATAGGAACCAATCAGCAGCTAGGCTGACCTTACAGAGAACTGAAGCCTGTCTTTGCTTGCGTGAGTCCAGGGCTGTGATTGGCTCTCCCCCTCCTACTGTGCATCTGGCAGGGACCATACCCGTTAGCCTTTTTTTCATTCTCAGTTCTTCTCCTCCTTCTTCCACAGACAACGGTCAACCTTCTCTAAATTTTTCCTCCATGGGTCATTTCACATATTGGGTTCTGAAATTCAAAAACTGGTGGAGATGAGTTTCCTTGATCTCAGCCATCCCGTCCAGCTCTTTCCATCTTCTCTTATATCTTTCATGAACTTTATTAATTTATTCTTTATATATGACTTCCATGTGCCTCAGCCAGCCTATCCCTCTTCCATTGCTCTTATCTGTCCTATCTTTCCTCACCTTCCTTGCTTCTTTTCCATGCTCTCGGCCATCTTGTCCCTCTACACCCTCCTCATACCCTTTCAACTGCTCTCAGGCTTTTTTTCATTCTAAGTTCTTCTCCTCCTTCTTCCCCAGACAATGGTCAACCTTCTCTTCATTTTTTCCCTTTGGGTCTCAGTCATTTCATTAACTTTGGGTTCCTCCTTCCTAGGTGAGATCAAGGCTGCACGGGGCCCAAGCAGATTTCTCCGGCAACTCTGGAATCTTCCCCTCTGCCAGTATTAGGATCAATGATTGGCTCAGGCTGGAGGTGAGTGTGTTCTTGTGGCCACTTGGGTATTTTCTTTTTGTATCTTCCTCCATCTTCTATTTTCCTTTCTACTCATAAATCTCTCCTTCCCAGGCAGGGGAAAGGCTCAGGCTGTTGCACGAGGCTCTACAGGTGTTTCCGGTGTATCTGGAGAAGCTGGAGCAGTGGGAGGAGGAGAAGGAAGGCTCTGTCCCAACTGGGAGTGGATATATTCCTTTTGCTGATAGGATTAGTAGTGTGCAGTCAGACCTCCGAGACCTTTTGCTCCATATCAAGATGCAAGTAAGTATATGGGTTTGTTTAAATGGTGACCTAGATCTCCTGTAGTGCACTCAATACACTATACTCCAGTATTGCACCATGCAAGGGGAACAATATGGCAGCCCCAACCCATATGATGGAAATACCTCCCTTCCACACCGATTTACCGTTTTTTTGTATTCCTTTCTAGATGTTACTATTTAAGGTGACCCCTTCTAAGCCCCTAAGTGTGATGGAAGCCCCTTCTGACGGTGGGGATTGGCGCAACCGGATCCAGATGTACCAGGCCCTACGAAGCATGGAGCAGTTCCTATTTCGGGCGGTGAGAGAATACACCGCGTTGCGCCACGCCAGCAGAGGTTAAGAGGGGGCTGGGCTGGGGAGTCACATGCACATTAGGCTGGGGATCCAGCTGAACCCCCCGACTCCCACAAGTCCTGATAGAGACACTATGCAAGTTTGGGCACAGGCTGCTGGGAAGTCTGTCACTGCTGGCCAAGGAGCCAAGAATTGCACCGCAAGGGTCCAAAACTCACCCTATTAGACCCGATACCTAATTATCTGGAGCTGATAAAGTCCTTATAGGGCAAATGTATCAGAACTCCCCACGTTTCCTAATCTCATTCCTGAAATTCCCCCAATGGCTCCAGATAATTTCTCTTATTGCTCCATATTCTCTATTAACCCTTCCCTCTCACACCTCCCATCACTATAACTCACACTACTCACTATGTGCTTCTTCTTCTCCTACATTTATCTCCTCATTGAACTTTCTCCCACTTTAACATGAAATCCTTTCCTTAAACTTTCTGCCTGACCCTCTATCTGTTGCTCCACATAACTCCTCCTCTTTCTCCGAAAACCCCTCCCTCTAATATTTTTAATAACCACCCTCCTATAATTTCTTCTGCTTCTCCATAAACATTTCTCTTTACTTATTCTTGTTTTATATATAATCTTCTAGATATCTCCCCCATTGCTCTCCCTTCCTATGAATTCTCCTATTGCTCCATATACCCCTCCCTATAACTCCTCCCATTGCCCCATATACCCCTCCCTATAACTCCTCCCATTGCCCCATATACCCCTCCCAACTCCTCCCATTGCTCCATATAACCCTCTCTATAACTCCTCCCATTGCTCTATATAACCCTCCCTATAACTCCTCCCATTGCTCCGTATACCCCTCCCTATAAGTCCTCCCATTGCTCCATATAACCCTCCCTATAACTCCTCCCATTGCTCCATATACCCCTCCCTATAACTCCTCCCATTGCTCCATATACCCCTCCCTATAACTCCTCCCATTGCCCCATATACCCCTCCCAACTCCTCCCATTGCTCCATATAACCCTCCCTATAACTCCTCCCATTGCTCTATATAACCCTCCCTATAACTCCTCCCATTGCTCCGTATACCCCTCCCTATAAGTCCTCCCATTGCTCCATATAACCCTCCCTATAACTCCTCCCATTGCTCCATATACCTCCCCCTATAACACCTCCCATTGCTCCATATACCCCTCCCTATAACTCCTCCCATTGCTCCATATATCCCTCCCTATAACTCCTCCCATTCCTCCCTATAATCTATCAGGATAACACCTCCCAAAGCTCATATAACTCCTCCTTTTATCATCAAGTTATTGAATATTAGTTTCTTTTCCGGAACCCTCAGCCCAAGAAAACCCATTTATGTATCGACTTCAATTCATTTTCCTTGTAGCAGTTGACAGACTTCCCAGCATGCTTTGCCATTTCCGTTATTGACAGTATTTTTGTACCTGAATTTGTTACAGTATTTATTATCCTAGCAGAAAGGAGTATTTAATCTTATTTATTGATGTGGGAAATTTTCCAGATTTATACAGCAGGTTGGACTCGGCCAATGGGAATGCCGTCTCATTTTTAAAGGCAAAGTCTACCCTGTTCCCTATGGCTGATCCCTATGGGATCGACACGTGTCAGTAAATATCAGACTTTGCCTTTATAATAGACCAATAATGCTACTTATATTGTAACTGGAACTCTAATGGATCCCGGTGGCTTGGAACACTCTAATGGATCCCGGTGGCTTGGAACACCCTAATGGATCCCGGTGGCTTGGAACACCCTAATGGATCCCGGTGGCTTGGAACACCGTAATGGACCCCGGTGGCTTGGAACACCCTAATGGATTCCGGTGGCTTGGAACACCCTAATGTGTCCCGGTGGCTTGGAACACCCTAATGGATCCCGGTGGCTTGGAACACCCTAATGGATCCCGGTGGCTTGGAACACCATAATGGACCCCGGTGGCTTGGAACACCCTAATGGATCCCGGTGGCTTGGAACACTGTAATGGATCCTGGAACACTAATGGATCAGGGTGGGGTGCTGGGTGATGTAGCTCTGGGTGCTACTCGTTGGGTAGAAGGTTAGATACACCCTATTGTGCATGATGTCAAACAACATGATTGGCCAAAGCTTTTGATAGGGCAACTGTCTATTTGGTTTCCATGGCAGCCCCTGGCACATTCCATTTTCCCATGACAGTGGGGGAACCTGTTTCCATTTCAGTGTTCTGTTCTGAGATGGACGTTGGATGGTAGGACCTGGCTGCACCCCAACATGGGGTTATAATGTGGCCATTCTGCAGTATTAGGGGCGAGTGGGTTCTTCTGTTTAGGTCTTGGGGGGTGGCAATGGGAAAATCAATAGAAGGATTGTGGGAGTGGTTTGGCTGCTGTACATATGGACGATTGCACTTTGGGGGGGCTGTTTGGGCCCCTGGGTACTGGGAATGCCCCAGGGGCTATTTTGTATCCCACTTGACTGTAAATGAGGTGAAACATCAGGGAACTGGGGAACAGTTGTCAGTGTGGGGGGGGGGGGGGGTTTGTGGCCGGGGGGGGTAACGTTCTTTGTGCCCCAGGATTTACCAGAATCTCATTGTTTCTCACTAAATCCCCAAATCTTATGAATTCAGTGGATTTTGATATATTTTCTATTTTTTGTGGTTTTATTTATTACAATAAAGGTTTTGCATACAAAGAGTGTTATGTGCATGAGAGCTGCCCCCCCCCAACCTGCTCCTCCCAGGGGCCCCCAGTCACCCCCCCAACCTGCTCCTCCCAGGGGCCCCCAGTCACCCCCCAACCTGCTCCTCCCAGGGACCCCCAGTCACTCCCCCAACCTGCTCCTCCCAGGGGCCCCCAGTCACCCCCCCCAACCTGCTCCTCCCAGGGGCCCCCAGTCACCCCCCCAACCTGCTCCTCCCAGGGGCCCCCAGTCACCCCCAACCTGCTCCTCCCAGGGACCCCCAGTCACTCCCCCAACCTGCTCCTCCCAGGGACCCCCAGTCACTCCCCCAACCTGCTCCTCCCAGGGGCCCCCAGTCACCCCCCCAACCTGCTCCTCCCAGGGGCCCCCAGTCACCCCCCCAACCTGCTCCTCCCAGGGACCCCCAGTCACTCCCCCAACCTGCTCCTCCCAGGGGCCCCCAGTCACCCCCCCCAACCTGCTCCTCCCAGGGGCCCCCAGTCACCCCCCCAACCTGCTCCTCCCAGGGGCCCCAGTCACCCCCCCAACCTGCTCCTCCCAGGGGCCCCCAGTCACCCCCCCAACCTGCTCCTCCCAGGGACCCCCAGTCACTCCCCCAACCTGCTCCTCCCAGGGACCCCCAGTCACTCCCCCAACCTGCTCCTCCCAGGGGCCCCCAGTCACCCCCCCAACCTGCTCCTCCCAGGGGCCCCCAGTCACCCCCCCAACCTGCTCCTCCCAGGGGCCCCCAGTCACCCCCCAACCTGCTCCTCCCAGGGACCCCCAGTCACTCCCCCAACCTGCTCCTCCCAGGGACCCCCAGTCACTCCCCCAACCTGCTCCTCCCAGGGGCCCCCAGTCACCCCCCCAACCTGCTCCTCCCAGGGGCCCCCAGTCACCCCCCAACCTGCTCCTCCCAGGGACCCCCAGTCACCCCCCCAACCTGCTCCTCCCAGGGACCCCCAGTCACTCCCCCAACCTGCTCCTCCCAGGGGCCCCCAGTCACCCCCCAACCTGCTCCTCCAGGGGCCCCCAGTCACCCCCCCAACCTGCTCCTCCCAGGGGCCCCCCAGTCACCCCCCAACCTGCTCCTCCAGGGGCCCCCAGTCACCCCCCCCAACCTGCTCCTCCCAGGGGCCCCCAGTCACTCCGCCAACCTGCTCCTCCCAGGGGCCCCCAGTCACCCCCCCAACCTGCTCCTCCCAGGGGCCCCCAGTCACCCCCAACCTGCTCCTCCCAGGGGCCCCCAGTCACCCCCCCAACCTGCTCCTCTCAGGGGCCCCCAGTCACCCCCCCAACCTGCTCCTCCCAGGGGCCCCCTGTCACCCCCCCAACCTGCTTCTCCCAGGGGCCCACAGTCACCCCCCACCTGCTCCTCCCAGGGGCCCCAGTCACCCCCAACCTGCTTCTCCCAGTTGCCCCCTGTCACCCCCCCAACCTGCTCCTCCCAGGGGCCCCCAGTCACCCCCCCAACCTGCTCCTCCCAGGGGCCCCCAGTCAACCCCCCAACCTGCTCCTCCCAGGGGCCCCCTGTCACCCCCCAACCTGCTCCTCCCAGGGGCCCCCAGTCACCCCCCCCAACCTGCTCCTCCCAGGGGCCCACAGTCACCCCCCCCCAACCTGCTGCTCCCAGGGGCCCCCAGTCACCCCCCAACCTGCTCCTCCCAGGGGCCCACAGTCACCCCCCCAACCTGCTCCTCCCAGGGGCCCCCAGTCACTCCCCCAACCTGCTCCTCCCAGGGACCCCCAGTCACCCCCCCAACCTGCTCCTCCCAGGGGCCCCCAGTCACCCCCCCAACCTGCTCCTCCCTGGGGCCCACAGTCACCCCCCCAACCTGCTCCTCCCAGGGGCCCCCAGTCACCCCCCCAACCTGCTCCTCCCAGGGGCCCCCTGTCACCCCCCCCAACCTGCTCCTCCCAGGGGCCCCCAGTCACCCCCCAACCTGCTCCTCCCAGGGGCCCCCAGTCACCCCCCAACCTGCTCCTCCCAGGGGCCCCCAGTCACCCCCCCAACCTGCTCCTCCCAGGGGCCCCCAGTCACCCCCCCAACCTGCTCCTCCCAGGGGCCCCCAGTCACCCCCCAACCTGCTCCTCCCAGGGGCCCCCAGTCACCCCCCCAACCTGCTCCTCCCAGGGGCCCCCAGTCACCCCCCCAATCTGCTCCTCCCAGGGGCCCCCAGTCACCCCCCCAACCTGCTCCTCCCAGGGGCCCCCAGTCACCCCCCCAACCTGCTCCTCCCAGGGGCCCCCAGTCACCCCCCAACCTGCTCCTCCCAGGGGCCCACAGTCACCCCCCCAACCTGCTCCTCCCAGGGGCCCCCAGTCACCCCCCCAACCTGCTCCTCCCAGGGGCCCCCAGTCACCCCCCAACCTGCTCCTCCCAGGGGCCCCCAGTCACCCCCCCAACCTGCTCCTCCCAGGGGCCCACAGTCACCCCCCCAACCTGCTCCTCCCAGGGGCCCACAGTCACCCCCCCAACCTGCTCCTCCCAGGGGCCCCCAGTCACCCCCCAACCTGCTCCTCCCAGGGGCCCACAGTCACCCCCCCCCCCCAGTGACGCTGGCTCCTTTAACCCTTTGCAAGAAAGGGAAGACCCAATCAGGGAGCTGGAATATCCCTCCCCGGTGCTGGGAAAATCGGGTTATTTTGAGTCACCAGAGAATGGGGGAATTTTTGTAGTTTACCAGAAATTATACTGCTCCATATTCATTCCAGCACTGCCCCCCCTGCACCCATATATTCACCCATATACTCACCCATATACATACACTCACCCATACAGCCATATACTCACCCATACACTCACCCATACAGCCATATACTCACCCATACACTCACCCATACAGCCATATACTCACCCATACACTCACCCATACACTCACCCATATACTCACCCATACACTCACCCATATACTCACCCATACACTCAGCCATATACTCACCCATATACTCACCCATATAGCCATATACTCACCCATACACTCACCCATACACTCACCCATACACTCACCCATATAGCCATATACTCACCCATACACTCACCCATACACTCACCCATACACTCACCCATACACTCACCCATATACTCACCCATACACTCACCCATATACTCACCCATACACTCACCCATATAGCCATATACTCACCCATACACTCACCCATACACTCACCCATACACTCACCCATATACTCACCCATACACTCACCCATATACTCACCCATACAGCCATATACTCACCCATACAGCCATATACTCACCCATATACTCACCCATATACACACACACACCCATACAGCCATATACTCACCCATATACACACACACACACACCAATAGACCCACATACACACACACACACCCATACACACACTGCCCATAGACCCACATACACACACACATACACACCCATATACACACACACACACACCAATAGACCCACATACACACACACACACCATACACACACTGCCCATAGACCCACATACACACACACATACACACCCATAGACCCACACACACACACCAATAGACCCACATACACACACCCATACACACACTGCCCATAGACCCACATACACACACACATACACACCCATAGACCCACACACACACACCAATAGACCCACATACACACACACACACCCATACACACACTGCCCATAGACCCACATACACACACACATACACACCCATAGACCCACACACACACACCAATAGACCCACATACACACACCCATACACACACTGCCCATAGACCCACATACACACACAGTAGAACTGGGGCTGACCCTATCCCAGGGCCGGAACTAGGGGGGGCAGAAGAGGCAGCTGACTAGGGAGCAACGATTGGGGGGCACATGCGGCAGCGGCGGGAGGGCGGGGTTAAGGTGCAGGGGCAAGGTGGCTGAACGGGTTGCCTAGGGTGCCCAGTTGGCTTGGCCCACCCTGCCCTAACCCTACAGACACACACACTGTTACCAGCTGGGCACCGAGTAGAAGCAGAAACCCCTTTATAGAAGCCAGGGAAGCCCTGCAACAGCAGCAGGAACCCTTATATCTGGGAAGCCCGGGCCCCTTTGGGAATGACCCCGCCCACACAGGTTCTGATGACCAAGGGGTGCTGTGGAGATTGTTCTGTCCATCTGCATAGTGGTCCATTTGTGCTGTTGGGGAGTTGTCCTTAAAATGGACCATTGGAAGACCCCCAAGGACAAGCTGAAAGCAACTCTTTTTAGGGAGCAGTCATTCTGATCAGACTTCTGGGTAATTGTGTGGGGGGGGGGGCAGAAAATACTTTGCATTTTACCCTTGTGCCTTCCTACTCTAATGCTTTGTATGGAATCATCTGCCCCGTGACAAATACCCCTGGTGCTACTTCTACACTTTATTTACTGTTATTTTGACCTTTTTCCTCTTTTTCAACAAATAATTTGCTAAAGTTTCCTGCAAATCCATTTTGATGAAATATTTTCCTTTTATTTTCAATTTGAGGTTAAAGAACTTTTTTTTTTTTTTTTGGCAGTCAGAAAAAAAAAAATATTGAACATTTTTGTAGTTAAATAAATAAAATTAATGCTTTTTCCAATTTTGGTGAAAATTACATTTCTACTTTGAGAGCAAATTCACTATTTTATCAAAAACTCTCCATAAATAAATAGGAATTCTGGGAAATTTAACCTCTGGAAATTGTACATTTAGAAATCTTTTTTTTTTTTTCTTGAATTCTTCGTTTTGGGTTCAGTTCATAAATTTCAAAAACATTCAACTTTTACCCATAGAGAAATGAACTGATTTATCTTTTTTTGAAAAAAACTGAATCAAAAAGAGACTAAATGAATTTTTGTGAGAACTTACCCTTTATATATAAGCAAAAATTGCACTAGTTTAATATAACTGTCAAAAAATGATGAATTTGCCATTAGCGCTATGTAAATATGGGGCTATTTATCCAATAAATCATTTTTTCATGACGTCTCACAAAGGAAGGAACCACTTCTATGAATCTTCGAGTCTTTAGAGGCAGGTTTCCATGGCAACTGTGTTGGAGTCGATAAAACTCAGTTTTACAGTCGTATCCAAAGAGATAAATACAGATTTATCAGATTCATTCATTCCATAGTTGAACCAATCGGAAACAATCAGAAGCGCAGGTCAACCAATTAGAAGTGTAGGCAGAATGTCGTCGACGTATTGCTCCAACCTCTTAGGTTGTTTACAAACAATTTACATTAAGGAATCTTCCAAGGCCTAAACCATAAGTGCACTAGTGATCACCATTGGGTCCTTTGGGAATGACCCCGCCCACACAGGTTCTGATGACCAAGGGGTGCTGTGGAGATTGTTCTGTCCATCTGCATAGTGGTCCATTTGTGCTGTTGGGGAGTTGTCCTTAAAATGGACCATTGGAAGACCCCCAAGGACAAGCTGAAAGCAACTCTTTTTAGGGAGCAGTCAGTACCTCACTCTGTGTCATGGGCAACTCTTCTAAGTCTTCTTCAAGTCATTGCTTTGGCTTCTTCTTCAGTAGGCGATTCTGAAGTTCTTGCATCATCTGGGGATGCGGGACCCCAAATCTATTGGCAATAGAAAAAAAAGCTATAATACCATATCTATCACATGCAATATTATCCCTTCAGTCTATTATTCTGTCTTACCCAGCATGCCTTGGCATCACTTTCTTGGGCTGCACGGCTAATCCCTCTGTGGGAGGCTTCTCTTCTTTATGGACTTCAGCAGGAGGTGGTGTAGGTTTTGGGTGTAAAGGGGCAATGATTGGAAGCTTCACTGGGAAAACTGGCACTCCCATTGCTAATGGCCTGAAGACGGGAGGAGGAGGTTGCTCGATGGTCTCAGGGTCAGGAAGGGTCTGCCGTGGTCGCTTGCGAATCGAGGTTTTCCTACGTAAAATTACCCTGCTCTTCTGTGCACTCAGGTCCAATGTGTTGTGGGGAAGCTATGCAGGGACACACAGGGGCAAATAGTTAGATTTATGAAGTCACTGAGGGGTTCTGCAACCATTTAAAGGCACAAGCCAACTGGCTGAGTGGTTTCATATGGTCATGGATCTAAGAGGTGACTTCTAATATACTCATGACAGACGTTTTAACGAATCATACGACACTACGACTACGACGGCTTACGACTAAGCACCATTTATAATTTACAGAAAACTCGTGCCTCTCTCTCTGTATATATATATATATATGGAGGCTAGTGCTACAATTGTATGATTATAAATGTACGTACAATAATAATTCTAGGAATACAGATCAGTCGCTTACCAGTGTGCCCTCTTCTTGATCACTGAGTGTCTCCTTTGCCTTCAGATCTCCCCCAACCTCTGACAAGAGGTCGGGATTAGCTACAAGAGACTTTTCAGGGACTGATAAAATTGCTGCTTCCAGATGCTCTCCTTTCTGATTAGTGGACATATGGACAACATCATTACCATCAATGGCATCTTCCTCTGAAGAACATTTCATTTCTGACGAGTTCTTGTCTTCTGAACTCTCGTGATCTGTTGTGATAACAATTCCGACCAACGGTGAGACACTCATGATTCCCAGAGTATCCTTTGTGGCTCTTTCAGAACCACCTCCTCTTGAGAGACTGTCTGGATTGTCCAGTTCAATGGGCTTTACATCTGGTATTAAGATAAATTCAGCTTTAGGTAAGAGATCACTTACACTAACTTCTCCCTCTTCTACTGGTGCATCTTGATCTTCGATATAACCTTTGAAGGAGTGTGTTTGTTCCATGGCAATGGCTTCCATGATGGGTTCTCCCCAATCATGTGACTTCCAAGCAATTACATCTTCTGCTGTGTGACTCTGAGTAACGTTTGTATGAACATCTGATACCACGTATAGTTCTTTCTCTGAGATATTATCATCTAATTTAAGAACATTTCTTTCCTCCTGTGAAGTTTGCTCAGTTTGATCATAAAGCCTTTCTTTTTCATTATCAATAACAAGAGAATTAGCCACTGGGAGAAATAATTCTTCTGATAGGTCCATGAAAATTTCACCTGGTATCACTATGGTTTTTGTTTCTTCTAAGTTATCACTGGGCTGAAGGTTCTCTTCAACTTGTATCTCAGAGTCTCTTTCAATAACTGTTGGTTGATCTTCTGAAGTTGATTTATCTGTCTCTTCAGAAATATTTTCCTCTGAAACACATGGTTGTGACTGGCCTTCTGGTTCTTCTTCCAAAGTAGCCTGTTCCACATAAGTTTCCTTACAATGCTCTGCTGGATAATTTGTAGCAATGTTTGGTAGCACATCTGACAAAAGATTCAATTCTTTCTGTGATCCATGGAAATCTGTTAAGTTATCCGCTGGTGTGATAATGTCTTTCTCTTCTTCTGGGGGATGCTCAATAATGTCTTCTGTTTCATCTTCAATTTGAGAACTAATTGAATTAAGATGTAATTCTTTTGATGGGTCAATAAAATGATCATTTGAAATCTCAATAGATTCCATTGCTTCGGTGGTATTAAGGGTCTTGTCCTCTTGTGTTGAGTTTGTTAGGATTTCTCTTTCATTGACTTCTGTGGGTTGATCTGTTGGTAGACTCTTCTCTTCTAAAATATCTTCTTCTCCAACGAGTGATTGTTCTGATGTGCTTAACGATTGAACTTCTTCTAAAGTGGGCGGCTCTTCATTAACTCTGTTGGACAACATATCCAGCTCATTCTCTGATTCGCTGATGTCTCTTAGGTTGTCCTCTGGTTCGATACTCCCTCCCTTGGGTTCTGATGGTTCTGTGCAATGAGCGTTTATGTAATGATTTTCTTCCTTTTGTAAAATATCTTCTTCTCCAACAAGTTGCTGTGACTGGCCGGGTATAGTAAAATATTGGCTTCCCTCCCCAGTGGTTTCCCTGACATCTTCTGAATGATTCACAGTCATCTCTGTCTGAACATTCAATAACATGTTTATTTCTTTCAGGGATTCCTCCAGGTCTTTTATGTTACTCTCTGTTTCATCTTCCATTGGAGAAATATTTAATTCCATGACATTTTCATCTGATATCACAACGTGTTTTGTTTCTTCCAAGTGATGAGTTGTGTGAAGGGTTTCTTTGTCTTGCACCTCTTTTATTGATTTTAATAGGATGTCCATTTTGCTGATTTCAGTTTGAGGTTCTTTTGAAAATGCTGCAGCTTTCTCTCCATCTTGTTCTTCTTTTCCAACTTGTAATTGGTTTGTCATGGTAAAAATTTGACTTTCTTCTAAAGTAGCCAGTTTATTGGCATCATCTAGTGAGTGAGTCTGAGTAATCTCTGGTTCCACATCTGATAACTCACCCATGACTTTCATTGACTCTCTGAGATCATCAGCTGGTTTGATAATATTAATCTCTTTATGTAAGGGCTGCATAACCCCAACAAGATCACTACCTCTTTCTGTTTCTTCATCACTGAATGGAGACCTGGCTGAACTGAGATGTGATAGGACTCCAACGTTTTCCTTTGATATCACAATGAATTCAGCAGAGGTCTTACAAGTTTCTTCATCTTGTGTTGGAGAAACTGATTTTGGTAAGGTCTCTATTTCTTCTGATGGTTCACCTGTTGAAGCTGTGAAATCAGTTTCTTCTTGAATATGTTCCTCCCCCAGTCGATCTGATGTGATGTTAGATCTATCTTCTTCAGAAAAAGCCACTTCATTACCACTGTTCATAAAATCAAGGTCAACATATGTGTTAAGTAGTTGAGGTTTTGGAATCCAATGTAATTCTTGATGAGTTTCACTAGATCCTGTTGTGTTGGGTAACTTGGCGGTGCACCTTTCTTCTGTATATTCTGCATTTTCTCCAGAAAATGTTGACTGAATTTGACTTGTAAATGTATCTTGTGTTGAGATATCATATGTTCCCCGGCTTTGTTCAACTTTATTGCTATGGTCTATTTGTTCAAAGGATTCTTCCCTCTTACTATCCCTATAAAAATCTACCATTGTCTGAAAATGTATGTCTTCTTCAAAGGTTTGTGACTGAAACTTTTCTACAAGGGAAGAATCATGTAATTCTGTTGCAAGATGTGATATATGTTTGTATATTTCCCCAGCAGAGCCTTCCTCATTCTGTGTTTTGTAAAGTATCTGATCTTTTTCACCTTTACCACTTGTTAAATCCTCCTTTGGAGTAAATGTTTCTTCATTTAATGGGTATGCCTGTAGGTCCTCATCTTCTAGTTGTGGTAAGCTTTGCTCCTTTACAAATATCTCTGTCAAGAAACGGTTTGGCTCTTCAGACTGAGCTACATTTCTTGGTTGGTCTAGTGACAATTTTTGTTGCAACAATTCCATTGACTCTTCATCATTTGATATCACAATGAATTCAGCAGAGATCTTACAAGTCTCTTCATCTTGTGTTGGAGAAACTGATTTTGGTAAGGTCTCTATTTCTTCTGATGGTTCACCTGTTGAAGCTGCAAAATCAGTTTCTTCTTGAATATGTTCTTCTCCATCTGATGTGATGTTAGCTCTATCTTCTTTAGAGAAAGCCACTTCGTTGCCACTGTTCATAAAATCAAGGTCAACATATGTGTTAAGTAGTTGAGGTTTTGGAATCCAATGTAATTCTTGATGAGTTTCACTAGATCCTGTTGTGTTGGGTAACTTGGCGGTGCACCTTTCTTCTGTATATTCTGCATTTTCTCCAGAAAGTATCTGATCTTTTTCACCTTTACCACTTGTTAAATCCTCCTTTGAAGTAAATGCTTCTTCATTTAATGGGTATGCCTGTAGGTCCTCATCTTCTAGTTGTGGCAAGCTTTGCTCCTTTACACATATCTCTGTCAAGAAACGGTTTGCCTCTTCAGACTGAGCTACATTTCTTGGTTGGTCTAGTGACAATTCTTGTTGCAACAATTCCATTGACTCTTCATCATTTGTTTGATCATTGTTCAGTTCAGTCTTTTGTAACTGATCTCTAAGATTCAAACATTCTACCTCCTGAACATTATTTGGCTCATCTTGATTAAGGCTTTTTTCTGCTTCTCTAACTAATATTTCCTCTTCTGTAGGTCCCACTGCTGATAAACTTTCTCTTTCTACTGGCAACTCCTTTGCTTCTTCTATAGAAGGATCACTTTTTTCATTATATATAACATGGGTTAGTTGGTCATTTTCTCCAACACTGGACTCTGCAGGCAACAACGATGTTTGATGTTGACCAGCCAAACATAAGCCTTGCAAGACATCTTTAATAAGATTAGCTGAGAAGGCAATTAGTTGTTCTTCATCTTGTAATTGTTCATTTAGTTTCTGTAATGTGTCAGTGTTTTGCTCCTTAGTTTCCTGCATAGACTCTGTTGTTAACTGAGATGTATCTTCTGGGGTTTGAAGGTCCTTATCATTACCTACTTCCATCTCATATTTATCATACCATATGGTTTGCTTTGATTCTTCTAAGCCTTCTCTTATGTCATCCTGTAATGACCTAGGGATGTAATTGGAATTTCCTTCAATTATTCCATCAATTGGTTCCAACTTTATTTCTCCATAAATCATAGGATGGCCTGCTTGCATCTGAAATGCACCTACATTTAGTTCTTGACATTCATTAGCATGATGGTCACCCATATCAATCCTTGGTTGTTCTGTCTCCAGTCTTTCCAGTCCAGACTCTGCCATCAAGTGACCACTGCCTTTTTCATCTGCAAATTGTCCTTTAGTTTCCAAAGTACAGTCTTCTCCTAACATATCTACCAAACTTAAAACCACGGTTTCTTCTGATAAAGATAAAACTGGAACTTCCAGAGATATGTCTTCAGAGGAAGCAATTTTAAATCTACTGGCCTCTTCATAAGACTCCTCAGCTCCTAAATCTTCCAGGGTAAACAAATTTGTTTTTTCATCATGTAGATGTTCTCCCACTTCAAACATTTCTTTTTGAGCCAAATTAGATTCTGGGGTACTTTGTGAAGTCCACACTGAGGTTATGGGCTCATCTTTTATATCTTCCTCTGGATCATTTTGAAAGGTTCCCTCCGTTAATTTGGTTTCTTTCTTTATATAATCATGGCTGGGGTCTTGCTTATTTGTCCCAGTGTCTGGGCTCTCTGTATATATCATAGAATGGGTAACAAGAATGGATAAATCATCTTTGGGCTCAGTAGTTGACAGAATGTCCACCTCAGCTAATTCTGCATCTGATGGAACTTCTTGGTGGTCTTCCTCCAGACTTAGTCCTTCTCTCTGTGCCGTTACTGCACATTCAGAATCTACTGATGACCCCTCGTATGCGTTACATGAAATGCTTTCCAGACCACTCGTTTCTACATTTCCAGAATTCAGTTCCCGTTTATTGGAGATTTTTTGAGGAGTTGGATCCTCGCTCAGTTCTTCCTTGTTAGTTGCTTTGCCAAGTTGGTATTTGTCATTTGAGAAAAACTCCACTTTTTTTTCCTTGTGTTGATCATATTCTGAGAAAGTGACGCATTTTCTTATCTTTTTGGCTTTAAAATGATCATATTTCATCCCCATGGGCTTTCCATAAGGGCTGAATTCTTCTCTGGGCAGACAAAGATCTCTGATTGGTCCTTCATCATAAGCTTCATTCTCCAAGCCGCTCTTTGCTCTGTTTCGAAGCTCCATCTTAATATTTCGCTCTTCTGTGACTCCTGTAATAGAGAAAAGCCAAAACATATAAATATATATTAATAATCATGTATTTTGTCTTAGATCCATGACTTCCTCAGTAAATTATTTACATTTTATTCCCTGGATGCCCTGGCAACAACTCCAGCTATGTTTATTTCTTGCAAAAATATTTCTCTTGCTGCTTAGTATAAAGTATAAAGGGTAACTAAGAATTTGTAAACTTACATAAAATATGGAGCCAGTTCTATTGAAATCGATTCATAGGAGGGCTCATTTACACCCGCAAATACTGTGACCAAAGTGCAATTTCACTTACTATTGCCCCAGACACAAGTGCAAAACTATTAATGATAGTAACTATTCCTCTTTATGCTTATGTACATAGTCAAGGCTAGGAATATTACAAATCAAGGAAAATGAAGGCCAGTTGGAAACAAAGTCTGTCAGAATAAGCAACATCCTCACCTGCATGAACTGCGTCTGTTTGTTCAGAGTCCCTCTCAGGAGAGGGGTCCCCTTCCTCTGATCCTGATGGTGGATCCCTTTCCTGTAGTCCTGATGGGAGGTCCCTTTCCTCTAGTCCTGATTGTGGATCCTCTTCCTCTAGTCCTGATGGTGGGTCCCTTTCTTCTAGTCCTGATGGTGGGTCCCTTTCTTCTAGTCCTGATGGTGGGTCCCTTTCTTCTAGTACTGATGGTGGGTCCCTTTCCTCTAGTCCTGATGGTGGATCCCTTTCCTCTAGTCCTGATAGTGGAACCAAAACTGTGTTGTCTTCAAGGGGTGTGAGGTGTTCATTTATCTAAAAGCAGAGGCCCAGTGGCACATCATTAAGGTGCAAAATGGCAGCAGATGTTGTCTAAGTCTAAGGACGGTTGGAGAACCATTCACCAGATTACTAGTAATGAAGTAGAGTACAGGGAAGAGCGACTAAGCTGATAAAGGGAATGGGCTCAGTTATGGGGAAAGGCTGGCCCAGTTGGGATTGGTTACACTGGGGGGCAGTTAAGGGGGGGTCACTATATATAAATATATAAGGGGGGGCAGTAATGAAATAGAGAAAGTACAGGGAAGAGCGACTAAGCTGATAAAGGGAATGGGCTCAGTTATGGGGAAAGGCTGGCCCAGTTGGGATTGGTTACACTGGGGGGCAGTTAAGGGGGGGTCACTATATATAAATATATAAGGGGGGGCAGTAATGAAATAGAGAAAGTACAGGGAAGAGCGACTAAGCTGATAAAGGGAATGGGCTCAGTTATGGGGAAAGGCTGGCCCAGTTGGGATTGGTTACACTGGGGAAGGGGCAGTTAAGGGGGGGGGGGTCACTATATATAAATATATAAGGGGGGGCAGTAATGAAATAGAGAAAGTACAGGGAAGAGCGACTAAGCTGATAAAGGGAATGGGCTCAGTTATGGGGAAAGGCTGGCCCAGTTGGGATTGGTTACACTGGGGGCAGTTAAGGGGGGGTCACTATATATAAATATATAAGGGGGGGCAGTAATGAAATAGAGAAAGTACAGGGAAGAGCGACTAAGCTGATAAAGGGAATGGGCTCAGTTATGGGGAAAGGCTGGCCCAGTTGGGATTGGTTACACTGGGGGGCAGTTAAGGGGGGGTCACTATATATAAATATATAAGGGGGGGCAGTAATGAAATAGAGAAAGTACAGGGAAGAGCGACTAAGCTGATAAAGGGAATGGGCTCAGTTATGGGGAAAGGCTGGCCCAGTTGGGATTGGTTACACTGGGGAAGGGGCAGTTAAGGGGGGGGTCACTATATATAAATATATAAGGGGGGGCAGTAATGAAATAGAGAAAGTACAGGGAAGAGCGACTAAGCTGATAAAGGGAATGGGCTCAGTTATGGGGAAAGGCTGGCCCAGTTGGGATTGGTTACACTGGGGAAGGGGCAGTTAAGGGGGGGGGGTCACTATATATAAATATATAAGGGGGGGCAGTAATGAAATAGAGAAAGTACAGGGAAGAGCAACTAAGCTGATAAAGGGAATGGGCTCAGTTATGGGGAAAGGCTGGCCCAGTTGGGATTGGTTACACTGGGGGGGGGGGGGGCAGTTAAGGGGGGGTCACTATATATAAATATATAAGGGGGGGCAGTAATGAAATAGAGAAAGTACAGGGAAGAGCGACTAAGCTGATAAAGGGAATGGGCTCAGTTATGGGGAAAGGCTGGCCCAGTTGGGATTGGTTACACTGGGGGGGGGGGGGGCAGTTAAGGGGGGGTCACTATATATAAATATATAAGGGGGGGCAGTAATGAAATAGAGAAAGTACAGGGAAGAGCGACTAAGCTGATAAAGGGAATGGGCTCAGTTATGGGGAAAGGCTGGCCCAGTTGGGATTGGTTACACTGGGGGGGGGGGGCAGTTAAGGGGGGGTCACTATAAATATATAAGGGGGGGCAAGTTGGGATTGGTTAAGCTGGAGGAATGGTGCTTAAAGGAGAAGCTAAATGTACAATTTACCCAAGAGAAAGCTAATAGGAATGAATAACACAGTTCCCTAATACACAGTATGTACCATTGGTAGAGAGTCACAGTTGGCATTTACCTTGGTGCCGTGGGTATCGGCCCCTTGCCCATTAGTCGGCGCAGGGGTCTCGGAGCTGTGGGTCGGCTGGGGTGGAGCGGTGCCGAGGGCCACGTGCCTCTGGGCATTCCTTTCATGCTGACGACTTGGTGGGGGGGCTCCAAATATCTGTGCAGTTACAGTTCCCAGGTAATTCTGTGGGGGGGGGGGAAACAGAACTCTAGGGTCACTTCCCTTCAGTATCTCCTGGGTGGCACCCCACCCTATGCCCTACTGAGTGGCACCCCGCCCTATGCACTACTGAGTGGCACCCCGCCCTATGCACTACTGAGTGGCACCCCGCCCTATGCCCTACTGAGTGGCACCCCATCCTATGCCCTACTGAGTGGCACCCCACCCTATGCACTACTGAGTGGCACCCCGCCCTATGCACTACTGAGTGGCACCCCGCCCTATGCACTACTGAGTGGCACCCGCCCTATGCACTACTGAGTGGCACCCCACCCAATGCACTACTGAGTGGCACCCCGCCCTATGCACTACTGAGTGGCACCCCGCCCTATGCACTACTGAGTGGCACCCCACCCAATGCACTACTGAGTGGCACCCCGCCCTATGCACTACTGAGTGGCACCCCGCCCTATGCACTACTGAGTGGCACCCCACCCAATGCACTACTGAGTGGCACCCCACCCTATGCACTACTGAGTGGCACCCAGGGGGGCCCCGGGGAGGAGGAGACCTGCTCCTATGTAAATATATATAATAACGTCACAATACTGATATCAGCCAGTAAATGTCTCTTGTTGCAAATATTCCTGTCCAGCCGGCTACATGTTCCATCAAGCTTTGTTATTGGTGGGTTTCATGTCTGTATCCCCCTCTATCCCTGACTGTACCTCCCTGTATCCCCCTCTATTCCTGACTGTACCTCCCTGTATCCCCCTCTATTCCTGACTGTACCTCCCTGTATCCCCCTGTATTCCTGACTGTACCTCCCTGTATCCCCCTCTATTCCTGACTGTACCTCCCTGTATCCCCCTCTATTCCTGACTGTACCTCCCTGTATCCCCCTCTATTCCTGACTGTACCGCCCTGTATCCCCCTCTATTCCTGACTGTACCTCCCTGTATCCCCCTCTATTCCTGACTGTACCTCCCTGTATCCCCCTCTATTCCTGACTGTACCTCCCTGTATCCCCCTCTATTCCTGACTGTACCTCCCTGTATCCCCCTCTATTCCTGACTGTACCTCCCTGTATCCCCCTCTATTCCTGACTGTACCTCCCTGTATCCCCCTCTATTCCTGACTGTACCTCCCTGTATCCCCCTCTATTCCTGACTGTACCTCCCTGTATCCCCCTCTATCCCTGACTGTACCTCCCTGTATCCCCCTCTATCCCTGACTGTACCTCCCTGTATCCCCCTCTATTCCTGACTGTACCTCCCTGTATCCCCCTCTATTCCTGACTGTAGCTCCCTGTATCCCCCTCTATTCCTGACTGTACCTCCCTGTATCCCCCTCTATTCCTGACTGTAGCTCCCTCTATTCCTGACTGTACCTCCCTGTATCCCCCTCTATTCCTGGCTGTAACTCCCTCTATCCCTGACTGTACCTCCCTGTATCCCCCTGTATTCCTGACTGTACCTCCCTGTATCCCCCTCTATTCCTGACTGTACCTCCCTGTATCCCCCTCTATTCCTGACTGTACCTCCCTGTATCCCCTCTATTCCTGACTGCACCTCCCTGTATCCCCTCTATTCCTGACTGTACCTCCCTGTATCCCCCTCTATCCCTGACTGTACCTCCCTGTATCCCCCTCTATTCCTGACTGTACCTCCCTGTATCCCCCTCTATTCCTGACTGTACCTCCCTGTATCCCCCTCTATTCCTGACTGTACCTCCCTGTATCCCCCTCTATTCCTGACTGTACCTCCCTGTATCCCCCTCTATTCCTGACTGTACCTCCCTGTATCCCCCTCTATTCCTGACTGTACCTCCCTGTATCCCCCTCTATTCCTGACTGTACCTCCCTCTATTCCTGACTGTACCTCCCTGTATCCCCTCTATTCCTGACTGTATCCCCCTCTATTCCTGACTGTACCTCCCTGTATCCCCTCTATTCCTGACTGTACCTCCCTGTATCCCCCTCTATTCCTGACTGTACCTCCCTGTATCCCCCTCTATCCCTGACTGTACCTCCCTGTATCCCCCTCTATCCCTGACTGTACCTCCCTGTATCCCCCTCTATTCCTGACTGTACCTCCCTGTATCCCCCTCTATTCCTGACTGTAGCTCCCTGTATCCCCCTCTGTTCCTGACTGTACCTCCCTGTATCCCCCTCTATTCCTGACTGTAACTCCCTCTATCCCTGACTGTACCTCCCTGTATCCCCCTGTATTCCTGACTGTACCTCCCTGTATCCCCTCTATTCCTGACTGTACCTCCCTGTATCCCCCTCTATTCCTGACTGTACCTCCCTGTATCCCCCTCTATTCCTGACTGCACCTCCCTGTATCCCCCTCTATTCCTGACTGTACCTCCCTGTATCCCCCTCTATCCCTGACTGTACCTCCCTGTATCCCCCTCTATTCCTGACTGTACCTCCCTGTATCCCCCTCTATTCCTGACTGACAAAGAAAATGATCATTGGTGTATGTTATAAACCACCCCGTATAGATGAGGGGGATGAGGCCCAGCTATTGTTGCAAATGGAGGAGGCTTCAAAACTGGGTCAAGTTGTTGTTATGGGGGACTTTAATTATCCGGACATTGACTGGAGTAATGGGGTGGCTAAGTCAGAAAAAGCTAGTAGGTTTGTAAATATGCTAAATGGCAACTTTTTATTTCAGGCGGTTCAAGAACCCACTAGGAATGACGCTATTTTGGACCTGGTGATTTCTAATAATAATGAACTTATCTCTAACATTTGTGTGGGTGAGCATTTGGGGAACAGTGATCCCAACATGGTCTCCTTTGAGATAATGCTGCAGAGACAGCTCTATAAGGGGGTAACTAAACGCTCAGACGTGCAGCCTGTGCCAGTATAAGGGCATCTCTGCAATGTGTCAACTGGGAAAGGCTTTTCATGGGGTTAGGCACAGAAGGAAAATGGAACATCTTTAAAACATTGCTTTGTAGGTATACGCAACAGTATATCCCCCTTGTAAGCAAGGAGAGGCATCGCAAAGCAAAACCTTTATGGCTGAATAAAAGTGTTATTGTCGAGGTTGGTAAGAAAAAACGTGCTTTTAGGGCATTCAAGTTAGCTGGGACAGCGGAAACTTTCATCAGGTACAAGGAAGCAAATAAAGCAGCAAAAAAGCTATCAGGCAGCTAAAATAGAGATGGAAAGGGATATTGCAGCTAGGAGTAAAAAGAATCCAAAATTATTTTTTAATTATGTGAATAGTAAAAAAATGAAGCAAGAAGGGGTGGGAACTTTATTATCACGGGGGGGTACGTTGGTTGATGAGAACGGGGAAAAAGCTGAAATTTTGAACTCTTATTTTTCATCTGTCTATACATCTGAGGAGCCAGATAATGAAGGCTTCCCTTGTAATATGCCCAGTTCTAGTAATTTAGCTACTGGCGCATGGGTCACTCGGGAGGAAATTCAAAAGAGACTTGAACATGTAAAGGTAAACAAAGGTCCAGGGCCGGATGGGATTCATCCCAGGGTATTAAATGAGCTGAGCGCTGTGATTGCCAAACCTCTTCACTTAATTTTTCAGGATTCATTGAGGTCTGGCATGGTGCCAAGAGACTGGCGGATTGCTAATGTGGTGCCGTTATTTAAAAAGGGATCCCGTTCTCAGCCTGAAAACTATAGGCCTGTTAGTCTGACATCAGTAGTAGGAAAACTTTTGGAAGGGGTAATAAGGGATAGGGTACTTGAATACATTGCAGTTCACAATACTATTAGTTTGTGCCGCATGGTTTTATGGGTAACAGATCTTGCCAGACTAATTTAGTTGCCTTTTATGAGGAGGTGAGTAGGAACCTTGATGCTGGAATGGCAGTGGATGGGATCTACTTGGACTTTGCTAAAGCGTTTGATACAGTACCTCACAGAAGGTTAATGATCAAATTAAGGAATATTGGCCTAGAACATAATATTTGTAATTGGATAAAGAACTGGCTGAAGGATAGAGTACAAAGAGTGGGGGGAAATGGAACATTTTCTAATTGGACCAGTGTGGTTAGTGGAGTACCGCAGGGGTCAGTCCTTGGGCCTTTGCTTTTTAACTTGTTTATTAATGACCTGGAGGGGGGCATAGACAGTACTGTTTCTATTTTTGCTGATGACACTAAATTGTGCAAAACTATAAGTTCCATGCAGGATGTGCCGCTTTGCAGAGCGATTTGACTGGGAAACTGGGCAGCAAACTGGGAAATGAGGTTCAATGTTGATAAGTGCAAAGTTATGCACTTTGGTAGAAATAATATAAACGCAAACTATCTACTGAATGGGAGTGTGTTGGGGGTTTCCTTAATGGAGAAGGATCTAGGGGTTTTTGTTGATAACAAGTTGTCTAATTCCAGGCAGTGTCATTCTGTGGCTACTAAAGCAAATAAAGTGCTGTCTTGTATAAAAAAGGGCATTGACTCAAGGGATGAGAACATAATTTTGCCCCTTTATAGGTCCCTGGTAAGGCCTCACCTTGAGTATGCAGTGCAGTTTTGGGCTCCAGTCCTTAAGAAGGATATTAATGAGCTGGAGAGAGTGCAGAGACTGCAACTAAACTGGTTAAGGGGATGGAAGGGTTAAACTATGAGGTGAGACTGTCAGGGTTGGGGTTGTTCTCTCTGGAAAAGAGGTGCTTGCGAGGGGACATGATTACTCTGTACAAGTACATTAGAGGGGATTATAGGCAGTTGGGGGATGTTCTTTTTTCCCATAAAAACAATCAACGCACCAGAGGTCACCCCTTTAGATTAGAGGAACGGAGCTTCCATTTGAAGCAGCGTAGGGGGTTCCTCAGGGTGAGGGCAGTGAGGTTGGGGAATGCCCTTCCTAGAGATGGGGTAATGGCAGATTCTGTTAATGCCTTTAAGAGGGGCCTGGATGAGTTCTTGATCAATCAGAATATCCAAGGCTATTGTGATACTAATATCTACAGTTAGTACTAGTGGTTGTATTTATAGTTTATGTATGTGAGTGTATAGATTGGTAGGTGGGGGTTAGGTGTGCTGGGTTTACTTGGATGGGTTGAACTTGATGGACACAGGTCTTTTTTCAACCCTATGTAACTATGTAACTATGTAACTATGTACCTCCCTGTATCCCCCTCTATTCCTGACTGTACCTCCCTGTATCCCCCTCTATTCCTGACTGTACCTCCCTGTATCCCCCTCTATTCCTGACTGTACCTCCCTGTATCCCCCTCTATTCCTGACTGTAGCTCCCTCTATTCCTGACTGTACCTCCCTGTATCCCCCTCTATTCCTGACTGTAACTCCCTCTATCCCTGACTGTACCTCCCTGTATCCCCCTCGATCCCTGACTGTACCTCCCTGTATTCCCCTCGATCCCTGACTGTACCTCCCTGTATTCCCCTCGATCCCTGACTGTACCGCCCTGTATCCCCCTCTATCCCTGACTGTACCTCCCTGTATCCCCCTCTATCCCTGACTGTACCTCCCTGTATCCCCCTCTATCCCTGACTGTACCTCCCTGTATCCCCCTCTATCCCTGACTGTACCTCCCTGTATCCCCCTCTATCCCTGACTGTACCTCCCTGTATCCCCCTCTATCCCTGACTGTACCTCCCTGTATCCTCCTCTATTCCTGACTGTACCTCCCTGTATCCCCCTCTATCCCTGACTGTACCTCCCTGTATCCCCCTCTATCCCTGACTGTACCTCCCTGTATCCCCCTCTATCCCTGACTGTACCTCCCTGTATCCCCCTCTATTCCTGACTGTACCTCCCTGTATCCCCCTCTATCCCTGACTGTACCGCCCTGTATCCCCCTTTCTCCCTGACTGTACCTCCCTGTATCCCCCTCTATCCCTGACTGTACCTCCCTGTATCCCCCTCTATTCCTGACTGTACCTCCCTGTATCCCCCTCAATTCCTGACTGTACCGCCCTGTATCCCCCTCTATCCCTGACTGTACCTCCCTGTATCCCCCTCTATCCCTGACTGTACCTCCCTGTATCCCCTCTATCCCTGACTGTACCTCCCTGTATCCCCCTCTATCCCTGACTGTACCTCCCTGTATCCTCCTCTATTCCTGACTGTACCTCCCTGTATCCCCCTCTATCCCTGACTGTACCTCCCTGTATCCCCCTCTATCCCTGACTGTACCTCCCTGTATCCCCCTCTATCCCTGACTGTACCTCCCTGTATCCCCCTCTATTCCTGACTGTACCTCCCTGTATCCCCCTCTATCCCTGACTGTACCTCCCTGTATCCCCCTCTATCCCTGACTGTGCCTCCCTGTATCCCCCTCTATCCCTGACTGTACCTCCCTGTATCCCCCTCTATCCCTGACTGTACCTCCCTGTATCCCACTCTATTCCTGACTGTACCTCCCTGTATCCCCCTCTATCCCTGACTGTACCGCCCTGTATCCCCCTTTCTCCCTGACTGTACCGCCCTGTATCCCCCTCTATCCCTGACTGTACCTCCCTGTATCCCACTCTATTCCTGACTGTACCTCCCTGTATCCCCCTCTATCCCTGACTGTACCGCCCTGTATCCCCCTTTCTCCCTGACTGTACCTCCCTGTATCCCACTCTATTCCTGACTGTACCTCCCTGTATCCCACTCTATTCCTGACTGTACCTCCCTGTATCCCACTCTATCCCTGACTGTACCTCCCTGTATCCCACTCTATTCCTGACTGTACCTCCCTGTATCCCACTCTATCCCTGACTGTACCTCCCTGTATCCCACTCTATTCCTGACTGTACCTCCCTGTATCCCACTCTATCCCTGACTGTACCTCCCTGTATCCCACTCTATTCCTGACTGTACCTCCCTGTATCCCCCTTTCTCCCTGACTGTACCGCCCTGTATCCCCCTCTATCCCTGACTGTACCTCCCTGTATCCCACTCTATTCCTGACTGTACCTCCCTGTATCCCCCTCTATCCCTGACTGTACCGCCCTGTATCCCCCTTTCTCCCTGACTGTACCGCCCTGTATCCCCCTCTATCCCTGACTGTACCTCCCTGTATCCCACTCTATTCCTGACTGTACCTCCCTGTATCCCCCTCTATCCCTGACTGTACCGCCCTGTATCCCCCTTTCTCCCTGACTGTACCTCCCTGTATCCCACTCTATTCCTGACTGTACCTCCCTGTATCCCCCTCTATCCCTGACTGTACCGCCCTGTATCCCCCTTTCTCCCTGACTGTACCGCCCTGTATCCCCCTCTATTCCTGACTGTACCTCCCTGTATCCCCCTCTATCCCTGACTGTACCGCCCTGTATCCCCCTTTCTCCCTGACTGTACCGCCCTGTATCCCCCTCTATTCCTGACTGTACCTCCCTGTATCCCCCTCTATTCCTGACTGTACCTCCCTGTATCCCCCTCTATTCCTGACTGTACCTCCCTGTATCCCCCTCTATCCCTGACTGTACCGCCCTGTATCCCCCTTTCTCCCTGACTGTACCTCCCTGTATCCCCCTCTATTCCCACAGGGGGTACATTTAGAGCCCTGCCTGGTATTTCCCCGTTGGTACAATTGCTTGCTCTCCTGCCCCCCCCCCTTACTGGGGGTCCCACACACAGGACCATTGCCCTTTGGGAGTGTTATTCCTGCACTCTGGCACTCTCTCCCCCTACTCTCTCTGCTCCCTGACCAGGTTGTGGCTCTATTTCTGACCCCCTTTCAGTCCCAGTAACTTCCCCCGCGCCCCCATATTGGGGGTCAGACTCACCAGAGCGCTCTGCAGCGCCTCGTACACCCGGGGGAGATGTCTCTGTAAGAGCTCCATGTCTCTCTGAGCTCCGTCGCTGCCGTCTCTCTCTGTCTCTCTGCTTCTCCTTCCACTCAAGCTGTCACGGGAAGTGGCCCAAACCCACAAGCTGTGTGACAGAGCGGTACCGAGTATCCCCAATGTGTGCAACAAAACTTCCTCTTCTGTGTAACCCCTTCCCTTCCAGTCAATCCTGCCGCTCTCGCAGGGTATAATATCCAGTTATAGGAAGAGACCCCTGTGAGACCCCCAGGTCCAACTCTAACGTGACACTCGCAGGAACAGACGCACAAGAGTGAAGCAAAAGTCTATGACCAACTGCAACGTCGCTTGGGTGAATTCCACCTGCAAAGTCCTAACTGACTATAAGGCGCCCTCCCCACAAGGGGTTAAGTCCGCAGCGAGTCTGTAGCTGCTATTTCTGCCTTTCCATTCGCTGTACCGGAATCTTCTGCGCTTCTCTAGCGGATATATTGGGAAGCGGATCAATAGCAATTACTGACCCACTCAGAACCCTCCCTTGGTATCACTCAGCCTGTGGTTCCGCCCAGCAGGGAGAGCGGCGGTGCTGCCATACTGACTGACCCCATAGGAAACCCATTAACCCACTCAGTTCCAATGCAATGGGTCGGTTCTCTCTGTTGTTGCCTCGGGTTAAATACCCATGATGCTTTGCCTTCTGTTTGGTTTGTTCGTTACAGGAAGCGGTTAAATGGTCCGGCCTCTGTTGCTGTAAAAAATATTATGTTTAGATCTGACCACAAACCCGAAAGAACTTGCCCCATAGTTGCAATGTACTGAGCATTCTGATTGGCCAGCCCTGATCTGCTGCATGGGGGGGGCAGATGGAAAATGGGAGGTTCCGTGGCAGGATGGGTGATATTTAGGGGCACATCTGTATATACCCCTGATGGGTAACTAGCTATCAGGGTGCTGGCTGCAGGCTCTATGGCTTTCTATGCTGCCATGCAGCGGAGGTTTATTTATTTAGTTCAAGCTTCAATCTTTTGCTGAACTTTGTAAAGGGGAATAAATGATACAGAGCTGCCTGCAGTACTTACCTGTGTCCTGCCCCCACCTACCTACTCTACTTCCTAGGTCTGGGCAGCCCATAACTAGCGGGTCAGTACATTGATGCCCGGAGATGCCCGGAGTCCCCCTACTGGACAGTGAATAGGCCACTTCTACTAGGAGTCACTTCAAAACTCATATTATATATAGAGATCCTGGCAAAGGGGCTGCCGTATGCAGCAGAGACAGATGTAAAGTATTTCCCCATAAAGTGTTTCCTCAGCAGGAAGTCACTGCCTCTTCCTCATTTACCTTTAGTTCTGTTCATAAACTCTGCTTCTCAGTGACTGCTAATATCCTTATCATTTACAGTAGGGGGTACATTATCCCTTATAATACATGAGTGATACTCAGAGTTCCCTGTATAACTCAGCCTGCAGCCTTGTGCCTTTATATGGGGGGCACAGAACCCCTCAGTGACTGCTAATATCCTTATCATTTACAGTAGGGGGTACATTATCCCTTATAATACATGAGTGATACTCAGAGTTCCCTGTATAACTCAGCCTGCAGCCTTGTGCCTTTATATGGGGGGCACAGAACCCCTCAGTGACTGCTAATATCCTTATCATTTACAGTAGGGGGTACATTATCCCTTATAATACATGAGTGATACTCAGAGTTCCCTGTATAACTCAGCCTGCAGCCTTGTGCCTTTATATGGGGGGCACAGAACCCCTCAGTGACTGCTAATATCCTTATCATTTACAGTAGGGGGTACATTATCCCTTATAATACATGAGTGATACTCAGAGTTCCCTGTATAACTCAGCCTGCAGCCTTGTGCCTTTATATGGGGGGCACAGAACCCCTCAGTGACTGCTAATATCCTTATCATTTACAGTAGGGGGTACATTATCCCTTATAATACATGAGTGATACTCAGAGTTCCCTGTATAACTCAGCCTGCAGCCTTGTGCCTTTATATGGGGGGCACAGAACCCCTCAGTGACTGCTAATATCCTTATCATTTACAGTAGGGGGTACATTATCCCTTATAATACATGAGTGATACTCAGAGTTCCCTGTATAACTCAGCCTGCAGCCTTGTGCCTTTATATGGGGGGCACAGAACCCCTCAGTGACTGCTAATATCCTTATCATTTACAGTAGGGGGTACATTATCCCTTATAATACATGAGTGATACTCAGAGTTCCCTGTATAACTCAGCCTGCAGCCTTGTGCCTTTATATGGGGGGCACAGAACCCCTCAGTGACTGCTAATATCCTTATCATTTACAGTAGGGGGTACATTATCCCTTATAATACATGAGTGATACTCAGAGTTCCCTGTATAACTCAGCCTGCAGCCTTGTGCCTTTATATGGGGGGCACAGAACCCCTCAGTGACTGCTAATATCCTTATCATTTACAGTAGGGGGTACATTATCCCTTATAATACATGAGTGATACTCAGAGTTCCCTGTATAACTCAGCCTGCAGCCTTGTGCCTTTATATGGGGGGCACAGAACCCCTCAGTGACTGCTAATATCCTTATCATTTACAGTAGGGGGTACATTATCCCTTATAATACATGAGTGATACTCAGAGTTCCCTGTATAACTCAGCCTGCAGCCTTGTGCCTTTATATGGGGGGCACAGAACCCCTCAGTGACTGCTAATATCCTTATCATTTACAGTAGGGGGTACATTATCCCTTATAATACATGAGTGATACTCAGAGTTCCCTGTATAACTCAGCCTGCAGCCTTGTGCCTTTATATGGGGGGCACAGAACCCCTCAGTGACTGCTAATATCCTTATCATTTACAGTAGGGGGTACATTATCCCTTATAATACATGAGTGATACTCAGAGTTCCCTGTATAACTCAGCCTGCAGCCTTGTGCCTTTATATGGGGGGCACAGAACCCCTCAGTGACTGCTAATATCCTTATCATTTACAGTAGGGGTACATTATCCCTTATAATACATGAGTGATACTCAGAGTTCCCTGTATAACTCAGCCTGCAGCCTTGTGCCTTTATATGGGGGGCACAGAACCCCTCAGTGACTGCTAATATCCTTATCATTTACAGTAGGGGGTACATTATCCCTTATAATACATGAGTGATACTCAGAGTTCCCTGTATAACTCAGCCTGCAGCCTTGTGCCTTTATATGGGGGGCACAGAACCCCTCAGTGACTGCTAATATCCTTATCATTTACAGTAGGGGGTACATTATCCCTTATAATACATGAGTGATACTCAGAGTTCCCTGTATAACTCAGCCTGCAGCCTTGTGCCTTTATATGGGCACAGAACCCCTCAGTGACTGCTAATATCCTTATCATTTACAGTAGGGGGTACATTACCCCTTATAATACATGAGTGATACTCAGAGTTCCCTGTATAACTCAGCCTGCAGCCTTGTGCCTTTATATGGGCACAGAACCCCTCAGTGACTGCTAATATCCTTATCATTTACAGTAGGGGGTACATTATCCCTTATAATACATGAGTGATACTCAGAGTTCCCTGTATAACTCAGCCTGCAGCCTTGTGCCTTTATATGGGGGGCACAGAACCCCTCAGTGACTGCTAATATCCTGATCATTTACAGTAGGGGGTACATTATCCCTTATAATACATGAGTGATACTCAGAGTTCCCTGTATAACTCAGCCTGCAGCCTTGTGCCTTTATATGGGGGGCACAGAACCCCTCAGTGACTGCTAATATCCTTATCATTTACAGTAGGGGGTACATTATCCCTTATAATACATGAGTGATACTCAGAGTTCCCTGTATAACTCAGCCTGCAGCCTTGTGCCTTTATATGGGCACAGAACCCCTCAGTGACTGCTAATATCCTTATCATTTACAGTAGGGGGTACAGTATCCCTTATAATACATGAGTGATACTCAGAGTTCCCTGTATAACTCAGCCTGCAGCCTTGTGCCTTTATATGGGGGGCACAGAACCCCTCAGTGACTGCTAATATCCTTATCATTTACAGTAGGGGGTACATTATCCCTTATAATACATGAGTGATACTCAGAGTTCCCTGTATAACTCAGCCTGCAGCCTTGTGCCTTTATATGGGGGGCACAGAACCCTCAGTGACTGCTAATATCCTTATCATTTACAGTAGGGGGTACATTATCCCTTATAATACATGAGTGATACTCAGAGTTCCCTGTATAACTCAGCCTGCAGCCTTGTGCCTTTATATGGGGGGCACAGAACCCCTCAGTGACTGCTAATATCCTTATCATTTACAGTAGGGGGTACATTATCCCTTATAATACATGAGTGATACTCAGAGTTCCCTGTATAACTCAGCCTGCAGCCTTGTGCCTTTATATGGGCACAGAACCCCTCAGTGACTGCTAATATCCTTATCATTTACAGTAGGGGGTACATTATCCCTTATAATACATGAGTGATACTCAGAGTTCCCTGTATAACTCAGCCTGCAGCCTTGTGCCTTTATATGGGGGGCACAGAACCCCTCAGTGACTGCTAATATCCTTATCATTTACAGTAGGGGGTACATTATCCCTTATAATACATGAGTGATACTCAGAGTTCCCTGTATAACTCAGCCTGCAGCCTTGTGCCTTTATATGGGCACAGAACCCCTCAGTGACTGCTAATATCCTTATCATTTACAGTAGGGGGTACATTACCCCTTATAATACATGAGTGATACTCAGAGTTCCCTGTATAACTCAGCCTGCAGCCTTGTGCCTTTATTTGGGCACAGAACCCCTCAGTGACTGCTAATATCCTTATCATTTACAGTAGGGGGTACATTATCCCTTATAATACATGAGTGATACTCAGAGTTCCCTGTATAACTCAGCCTGCAGCCTTGTGCCTTTATATGGGGGGCACAGAACCCCTCAGTGACTGCTAATATCCTTATCATTTACAGTAGGGGGTACATTATCCCTTATAATACATGAGTGATACTCAGAGTTCCCTGTATAACTCAGCCTGCAGCCTTGTGCCTTTATATGGGGGGCACAGAACCCTCAGTGACTGCTAATATCCTTATCATTTACAGTAGGGGGTACATTATCCCTTATAATACATGAGTGATACTCAGAGTTCCCTGTATAACTCAGCCTGCAGCCTTGTGCCTTTATATGGGGGGCACAGAACCCCTCAGTGACTGCTAATATCCTTATCATTTACAGTAGGGGGTACATTATCCCTTATAATACATGAGTGATACTCAGAGTTCCCTGTATAACTCAGCCTGCAGCCTTGTGCCTTTATATGGGGGGCACAGAACCCCTCAGTGACTGCTAATATCCTTATCATTTACAGTAGGGGGTACATTATCCCTTATAATACATGAGTGATACTCAGAGTTCCCTGTATAACTCAGCCTGCAGCCTTGTGCCTTTATATGGGGGGCACAGAACCCCTCAGTGACTGCTAATATCCTTATCATTTACAGTAGGGGGTACATTATCCCTTATAATACATGAGTGATACTCAGAGTTCCCTGTATAACTCAGCCTGCAGCCTTGTGCCTTTATATGGGGGGCACAGAACCCCTCAGTGACTGCTAATATCCTTATCATTTACAGTAGGGGGTACATTATCCCTTATAATACATGAGTGATACTCAGAGTTCCCTGTATAACTCAGCCTGCAGCCTTGTGCCTTTATATGGGGGGCACAGAACCCCTCAGTGACTGCTAATATCCTTATCATTTACAGTAGGGGGTACATTATCCCTTATAATACATGAGTGATACTCAGAGTTCCCTGTATAACTCAGCCTGCAGCCTTGTGCCTTTATATGGGGGGCACAGAACCCCTCAGTGACTGCTAATATCCTTATCATTTACAGTAGGGGGTACATTATCCCTTATAATACATGAGTGATACTCAGAGTTCCCTGTATAACTCAGCCTGCAGCCTTGTGCCTTTATATGGGGGGCACAGAACCCCTCAGTGACTGCTAATATCCTTATCATTTACAGTAGGGGGTACATTATCCCTTATAATACATGAGTGATACTCAGAGTTCCCTGTATAACTCAGCCTGCAGCCTTGTGCCTTTATATGGGGGGCACAGAACCCCTCAGTGACTGCTAATATCCTTATCATTTACAGTAGGGGGTACATTATCCCTTATAATACATGAGTGATACTCAGAGTTCCCTGTATAACTCAGCCTGCAGCCTTGTGCCTTTATATGGGCACAGAACCCCTCAGTGACTGCTAATATCCTTATCATTTACAGTAGGGGGTACATTACCCCTTATAATACATGAGTGATACTCAGAGTTCCCTGTATAACTCAGCCTGCAGCCTTGTGCCTTTATATGGGCACAGAACCCCTCAGTGACTGCTAATATCCTTATCATTTACAGTAGGGGGTACATTATCCCTTATAATACATGAGTGATACTCAGAGTTCCCTGTATAACTCAGCCTGCAGCCTTGTGCCTTTATATGGGGGGCACAGAACCCCTCAGTGACTGCTAATATCCTTATCATTTACAGTAGGGGGTACATTATCCCTTATAATACATGAGTGATACTCAGAGTTCCCTGTATAACTCAGCCTGCAGCCTTGTGCCTTTATATGGGGGGCACAGAACCCCTCAGTGACTGCTAATATCCTTATCATTTACAGTAGGGGGTACATTATCCCTTATAATACATGAGTGATACTCAGAGTTCCCTGTATAACTCAGCCTGCAGCCTTGTGCCTTTATATGGGCACAGAACCCCTCAGTGACTGCTAATATCCTTATCATTTACAGTAGGGGGTACAGTATCCCTTATAATACATGAGTGATACTCAGAGTTCCCTGTATAACTCAGCCTGCAGCCTTGTGCCTTTATATGGGGGGCACAGAACCCCTCAGTGACTGCTAATATCCTTATCATTTACAGTAGGGGGTACATTATCCCTTATAATACATGAGTGATACTCAGAGTTCCCTGTATAACTCAGCCTGCAGCCTTGTGCCTTTATATGGGGGGCACAGAACCCCTCAGTGACTGCTAATATCCTTATCATTTACAGTAGGGGGTACATTATCCCTTATAATACATGAGTGATACTCAGAGTTCCCTGTATAACTCAGCCTGCAGCCTTGTGCCTTTATATGGGGGGCACAGAACCCCTCAGTGACTGCTAATATCCTTATCATTTACAGTAGGGGGTACATTATCCCTTATAATACATGAGTGATACTCAGAGTTCCCTGTATAACTCAGCCTGCAGCCTTGTGCCTTTATATGGGGGGCACAGAACCCCTCAGTGACTGCTAATATCCTTATCATTTACAGTAGGGGGTACATTATCCCTTATAATACATGAGTGATACTCAGAGTTCCCTGTATAACTCAGCCTGCAGCCTTGTGCCTTTATATGGGGGGCACAGAACCCCTCAGTGACTGCTAATATCCTTATCATTTACAGTAGGGGGTACATTATCCCTTATAATACATGAGTGATACTCAGAGTTCCCTGTATAACTCAGCCTGCAGCCTTGTGCCTTTATATGGGGGGCACAGAACCCCTCAGTGACTGCTAATATCCTTATCATTTACAGTAGGGGGTACATTATCCCTTATAATACATGAGTGATACTCAGAGTTCCCTGTATAACTCAGCCTGCAGCCTTGTGCCTTTATATGGGGGGCACAGAACCCCCCAGTGACTGCTAATATCCTTATCATTTACAGTATGGGGTACATTATCCCTTATAATACATGAGTAATACTCAGTTTATAATGCTACTTTCCCATAGTAGTCGATTCCCTGTAATAATAACCCCTCTCTTTGCCCTGTAGGACACCTAGTGGCCTGTTCGGGAATGGCAGCGCTGAGCACGTTGCTCTTTTGGCAGCTTCTCTGTACATTTCTCGTGAATCCGGCGTCCAGCGCGTCTGTTCTTCATTGTGTTGTGATTAATTCATTGCTACATGTCTTCGGAGTGATTATTTGACCTTTCTTCCTATATATTTGTGTATTTTGAAGTGACCTTATCTCACTGTTATTTCCTGTACAGATACATGTTATTAATAATAATAATACAGAAGGTGTATTGTATATATACTGTATATATAGAAATGATGAGGATTGTATATTGTCTCCCAGACATGTAATAAACTAAGAATTTGATCTGTATTATTTCGGGGGGCAAATATTCCCACATTCTGCTCTCTCTAGTGCAGAGAAATGGTGGAGCCAATGGGTCATAAATACCCAATACAGATATTAAAGGGCCAGTATGAAATACCCAATGTGAACATTTTTCATTTCATACAGATGGAGCACCTCAGGGTGATGGGATCCCTATAAACGCTCATACAGATGGAGCACCTCAGGGTGATGGGATCCCTATAAACGCTCATACAGATGGAGCACCTCAGGGTAATGGGATCCCTATAAACACTCATACAGATGGAGCACCTCAGGGTTAGGGGATCCCTATAAACACTCATACAGATGGAGCACCTCAGGGTTAGGGGATCCCTATAAACGCTCATACAGATGGAGCACCTCAGGGTGATGGGATCCCTATAAATGCTCATACAGATGGAGCACCTCAGGGTGATGGGATCCCTATAAATGCTCATACAGATGGAGCACCTCAGGGTAATGGGATCCCTATAAACGCTCATACAGATGGAGCACCTCAGGGTGATGGGATCCCTATAAACGCTCATACAGATGGAGCACCTCAGGGTTAGGGGATCCCTATAAACGCTCATACAGATGGAGCACCTCAGGGTGATGGGATCCCTATAAATGCTCATACAGATGGAGCACCTCAGGGTGATGGGATCCCTATAAATGCTCATACAGATGGAGCACCTCAGGGTAATGGGATCCCTATAAACGCTCATACAGATGGAGCACCTCAGGGTGATGGGATCCCTATAAACGCTCATACAGATGGAGCACCTCAGGGTTAGGGGATCCCTATAAACACTCATACAGATGGAGCACCTCAGGGTGATGGGATCCCTATAAACGCTCATACAGATGGAGCACCTCAGGGTGATGGGATCCCTATAAACGCTCATACAGATGGAGCACCTCAGGGTTAGGGGAACCCTATAAACGCTCATACAGATGGAGCACCTCAGGGTGATGGGATCCCTATAAACACTCATACAGATGGAGCACCTCAGGGTTAGGGGATCCCTATAAACGCTCATACAGATGGAGCACCTCAGGGTGATGGGATCCCTATAAAAGCTCATACAGATGGAGCACCTCAGGGTGATGGGATCCCTATAAACGCTCATACAGATGGAGCACCTCAGGGTTAGGGGATCCCTATAAACGCTCATACAGATGGAGCACCTCAGGGTTAGGGGATCCCTATAAACGGTCATACAGATGGAGCACCTCAGGGTTAGGGGATCCCTATAAACGCTCATACAGATGGAGCACCTCAGGGTGATGGGATCCCTATAAACGCTCATACAGATGGAGCACCTCAGGGTGATGGGATCCCTATAAATGCTCATACAGATGGTGCACCTCAGGGTGATGGGATCCCTATAAATGCTCATACAGATGGAGCACCTCAGGGTGATGGGATCCCTATAAACGCTCATACAGATGGAGCACCTCAGGGTAATGGGATCCCTATAAACGCTCATACAGATGGAGCACCTCAGGGTTAGGGGATCCCTATAAAGGCTCATACAGATGGAGCACCTCAGGGTTAGGGGATCCCTATAAACGGTCATACAGATGGAGCACCTCAGGGTTAGGGGATCCCTATAAACGCTCATACAGATGGAGCACCTCAGGGTGATGGGATCCCTATAAACGCTCATACAGATGGAGCACCTCAGGGTGATGGGATCCCTATAAATGCTCATACAGATGGAGCACCTCAGGGTGATGGGATCCCTATAAACGCTCATACAGATGGAGCACCTCAGGGTGATGGGATCCCTATAAACGCTCATACAGATGGAGCACCTCAGGGTAATGGGATCCCTATAAACGCTCATACAGATGGAGCACCTCAGGGTTAGGGGATCCCTATAAACCCTCATACAGATGGAGCACCTCAGGGTTAGGGGATCCCTATAAACGCTCATACAGATGGAGCACCTCAGGGTTAGGGGATCCCTATAAACGCTCATACAGATGGAGCACCTCAGGGTGATGGGATCCCTATAAACGCTCATACAGATGGAGCACCTCAGGGTGATGGGATCCCTATAAATGCTCATACAGATGGAGCACCTCAGGGTAATGGGATCCCTATAAACGCTCATACAGATGGAGCACCTCAGGGTGATGGGATCCCTATAAACGCTCATACAGATGGAGCACCTCAGGGTTAGGGGATCCCTATAAACCCTCATACAGATGGAGCACCTCAGGGTTAGGGGATCCCTATAAACGCTCATACAGATGGAGCACCTCAGGGTGATGGGATCTCTATAAACGCTCATACAGATGGAGCACCTCATGGTTAGGGGATCCCTATAAACGCTCATACAGATGGAGCACCTCAGGGTTAGGGGATCCCTATAAATGCTCATACAGATGGAGCACCTCAGGGTGATGGGATCCCTATAAACGCTCATACAGATGGAGCACCTCAGGGTGATGGGATCCCTATGAACGCTCATACAGATGGAGCACCTCAGGGTAATGGGATCCCTATAAACGCTCATACAGATGGAGCACCTCAGGGTTAGGGGATCCCTATAAACGCTCATACAGATGGAGCACCTCAGGGTTAGGGGATCCCTATAAACGCTCGTACAGATGGAGCACCTCAGGGTAATGGGATCTCTATAAACGCTCATACAGATGGAGCACCTCAGGGTAATGGGATCCCTATAAACGCTCATACAGATGGAGCACCTCAGGGTTAGGGGATCCCTATAAACGCTCATACAGATGGAGCACCTCAGGGTAATGGGATCCCTATAAACGCTCATACAGATGGAGCACCTCAGGGTGAGGGGATCCCTATAAACGCTCATACAGATGGAGCACCTCAGGGTGATGGGATCCCTATAAACGCTCATACAGATGGAGCACCTCAGGGTGATGGGATCCCTATAAACGCTCATACAGATGGAGCACCTCAGGGTGAGGGGATCCCTATAAACGCTCATACAGATGGAGCACCTCAGGGTGATGTGATCCCTATAAACGCTCATACAGATGGAGCACCTCAGGGTGATGGGATCCCTATAAACGCTCATACAGATGGAGCACCTCAGGGTAATGGGATCCCTATAAACGCTCATACAGATGGAGCACCTCTGGGTTAGGGGATCCCTATAAACGCTCATACAGATGGAGCACCTCAGGGTTAGGGGATCCCTATAAACGCTCATACAGATGGAGCACCTCAGGGTGATGGGCTCCCTATAAACGCTCATACAGATGGAGCACCTCAGGGTTAGGGGATCCCTATAAACGCTCATACAGATGGAGCACCTCAGGGTTAGGGGATCCCTATAAACGCTCATACAGATGGAGCACCTCAGGGTGATGGGCTCCCTATAAACGCTCATACAGATGGAGCACCTCTGGGTTAGGGGATCCCTATAAACGCTCATACAGATGGAGCACCTCAGGGTTAGGGGATCCCTATAAACGCTCATACAGATGGAGCACCTCAGGGTTAGGGGATCCCTATAAACGCTCATACAGATGGAGCACCTCAGGGTGATGGGATCCCTATAAACGCTCATACAGATGGAGCACCTCAGGGTTAGGGGATCCCTATAAACGCTCATACAGATGGAGCACCTCAGGGTTAGGGGATCCCTATAAACGCTCATACAGATGGAGCACCTCAGGGTTAGGGGATCCCTATAAACGCTCATACAGATGGAGCACCTCAGGGTTAGGGGATCCCTATAAACGCTCATACAGATGGAGCACCTCAGGGTGATGGGATCCCTATAAACGCTCATACAGATGGAGCACCTCAGGGTGAGGGGATCCCTATAAACGCTCATACAGATGGAGCACCTCAGGGTTAGGGGATCCCTATAAACGCTCATACAGATGGAGTACCTCAGGGTTAGGGGATCCCTATAAACGCTCATACAGATGGAGCACCTCAGGGTTAGGGGATCCCTATAAACGCTCATACAGATGGAGCACCTCAGGGTTAGGGGATCCCTATAAACGCTCATACAGATGGAGCACCTCAGGGTGAGGGGATCCCTATAAACGCTCATACAGATGGAGTACCTCAGGGTGATGGGATCCCTATAAACGCTCATACAGATGGAGCACCTCAGGGTTAGGGGATCCCTATAAACGCTCATACAGATGGAGCACCTCTGGGTTAGGGGATCCCTATAAACGCTCATACAGATGGAGCACCTCAGGGTTAGGGGATCCCTATAAACGCTCATACAGATGGAGCACCTCAGGGTGATGGGATCCCTATAAACGCTCATACAGATGGAGCACCTCAGGGTGATGGGATCCCTATAAACGCTCATACAGATGGAGCACCTCAGGGTTAGGGGATCCCTATAAACGCTCATACAGATGGAGCAGCATTGAAGCCAGTGTAGGGACCCATAGGGTTAAGCCCCCCTGTGGCTGTAATACCTACCTCTTCACATTTGCACTGTTACTGGGCAAAACTCTCTGTATCAGTTTACAGTTATACCTTATCCTTTATTGGCCCATGTGGTTGTTCACGCCCCTTGCAGCCTCATATAGTGTCTAGCAAGGAGGTGTGGCTTCCTCTTTAGCTGCCTTCTCTCCACTGAGCCTGGGAGCAGAATAGGCCCCAGCAAGCCATCAGCCCAGAGTTTAAAGGGGACATATAGGATAAACAAACCCCTACCCTGTAGGCAATTATGAATAATATCCGGTGCTGGTTTCCCTTTGGGCTAAACATTAACCCTATCTGTAACAATGGCCCCTTTATTGGAGCTCCCTATAGATCCTCTCAGGTCCCTGTCTGGGTTTCACATGAGGGGTGGGCGTGTCCTAACGGTCCCTGCCAGAAGCACAGTAGGAGGGGGAGAGCCAATCACAGCCCTGCACTCACACAAGCGCAGACAGGCTTCAGTTCCCTATCAGGTCAGCCTAGCTGCTGATTGGTTCCTATCCTACAGTGCCGCCGGCACATCCAGAGAACTCAGCCAGCAGGAAGTGGAACAGATGGGCGGGGCCAGTGGGGTTTGGGGGAAAGGAGGCAGCAGGAAGTGGAACAGATGGGTGGGGCTAGTGGGGTTTGGGGGAAAGGAGGCAGCAGGAAGTGGAACAGATGGGCGGGGCTAGTGGGGTTTGGGGGAAAGGAGGCAGCAGAAAGTGGAACAGATGGGCGGGGCTAGTGGGGTTTGGGGGAAAGGAGGCAGCAGGAAGTGGCACAGATGGGCGGGGCTAGTGGGGTTTGGGGGAAAGGAGGCAGCAGGAAGTGGAACAGATGGGCGGGGCTAGTGGGGTTTGGGGGAAAGGAGGCAGCAGGAAGTGGAACAGATGGGCGGGGCTAGTGGGGTTTGGGGGAAAGGAGGCAGCAGGAAGTGGAACAGATGGGCGGGGCTAGTGGGCTTTGGGGGAAAGGAGGCAGCAGGAAGTGGAACAGATGGGTGGGGCTAGTGGGGTTTGGGGGAAAGGAGGCAGCAGGAAGTGGAACAGATGGGCGGGGCTAGTGGGGTTTTGGGGAAAGGAGGCAGCAGGAAGTGGCACAGATGGGCGGGGCTAGTGGGGTTTGGGGGAAAGGAGGCAGCAGGAAGTGGAACAGATGGGCGGGGCTAGTGGGGTTTGGGGGAAAGGAGGCAGCAGGAAGTGGCACAGATGGGCGGGGCTAGTGGGGTTTGGGGGAAAGGAGGCAGCAGGAAGTGGAACAGATGGGCGGGGCTAGTGGGGTTTGGGGGAAAGGAGGCAGCAGGAAGTGGCCCAGGTGGGCAGGGCTAGTGGGGTTTTGGGGAAAGGAGGCAGCAGGAAGTGGCACAGATGGGCGGGGCTAGTGGGGTTTGGGGGAAAGGAGGCAGCAGGAAGTGGCACAGATGGGCGGGGCCAGTGGGGTTTGGGGGAAAGGAGGCAGTAGGAAGTGGAACAGATGGGCAGGGCTAGTGGGGTTTGGGGGAAAGGAGGCAGCAGGAAGTGGCCCAGATGGGCGGGGCTAGTGGGGTTTGGGGGAAAGGAGGCAGCAGGAAGTGGCACAGATGGGCGGGGCTAGTGGGGTTTGGGGGAAAGGAGGCAGCAGGAAGTGGAACAGATGGGCGGGGCTAGTGGGGTTTGGGGGAAAGGAGGCAGCAGGAAGTGGCACAGATGGGCGGGGCCAGTGGGGTTTGGGGGAAAGGAGGCAGCAGGAAGTGGCACAGATGGGCGGGGCTAGTGGGGTTTTGGGGGAATTTCTCAATAAATCAGTCAGAAACACAACTTTAAGCCCACCCCTTCTGTATCTAGGGGAGTATACTGTTAGTTTCTATAGGAAACGTCTCCTTTAAGCCTCACTCTGGGGAAGTCGGGGGATGGGCCGGGAGTGGGGAGAAGCCGCACAGCAGACACTGCACCTATAGGAGTTCCCTCCAGCCGCCATGTTGCCTCAGCGCCACGGGGCAGGGATAGGCCCGATCCTACGCACCCGGGGGCTCCCAGCGAGGGGTTATTAACCTGGGGTATCTACCCTGTGTCCTATGGGGGGCGCCAAGCTGACAGGGGCACTTACCCCCCCAGACTCTAAAGGAGGTGGGATAAACCCTCTCTTATTGTCCCCACAGTACCGCTACCGGCTACCATATCTGCTGTATTGTGACTATAACCCAGTACTATAGTGCAACTGCAAGAACCTTCCGGCAGCCATCTTACTGTAATCTGAGCAGTGGGAGTTGTAGTTCAACAACAACACCCAGCTATTTCATATAACACATTCTCTCACCCGCCCGGGTCTGACCAATTATAGACAAACAACTGTTACACCAGGAAATGTAAAAACCTTTGACGTTTTTTTTAGTTTTAGTGACTTTTTCATGGTTACTGGGTGTGAGGCCCCGCCCCCTGCACTTCCTCACGTTACATCACTTCCGCCAGTGCCTGTCTCTTTAAAGCGTCTCTGCCCTAGCGACTGTAACCAGGGCGGGGCGGGGCCAGGCAGAAGCCGGAAGTAGGTCGGGTAGCGGAAGCAGTGAGGGCTGCTGATCAGCTGATGGGACAGGGAGCGGGAAGGGGCCGGGATGGAGCGGGTTAACTCGGGGAGCAGCTCTGACTGGGAAGGTGAGGATTAACCCCTTAGTATCCATGGCAGGGAAGGGGCACTCAGCGGGGCAATGTCTCCAACTGGCACTGGGGCTGGCACTCACAGCTAAACGGCAACTGTAAGCTCCGGGGGCAGTAACACATGGAGGGGCCTGTGGGGGGCAGTAACACATGGAGGGGCCTGTGGGGGGCAGTTCCAGCTCAGGAGGGGCCTGTGGGGGGCAGTTCCAGCTCAGGAGGGGCCTGTGGGGGGCAGTTCCAGCTCAGGAGGGGCCTGTGGGGGGCAGTTCCAGTTCAGGAGGGGCCTGTGGGGGGCAGTTCCAGCTCAGGAGGGGCATGTGGGGGCAGTTCCAGTTCAGGAGGGGCCTGTGGGGGGCAGTTCCAGTTCAGGAGGGGCCTGTGGGGGCAGTTCCAGCTCAGGAGGGGCCTGTGGGGGGCAGTTCCAGCTCAGGAGGGGCATGTGGGGGGCAGTTCCAGTTCAGGAGGGGCCTGTGGGGGGCAGTTCCAGCTCAGGAGGGGCATGTGGGGGGCAGTTCCAGCTCAGGAGGGGCATGTGGGGGGCAGTTCCAGCTCAGGAGGGGCATGTGGGGGGCAGTTCCAGCTCAGGAGGGGCCTGTGGGGGGCAGTTCCAGCTCAGGAGGGGCCTGTGGGGGGCAGTTCCAGCTCAGGAGGGGCATGTGGGGGGCAGTTCCAGCTCAGGAGGGGCCTGTGGGGGGCAGTTCCAGCTCAGGAGGGGCCTGTGGGGGGCAGTTCCAGCTCAGGAGGGGCATGTGGGGGGCAGTTCCAGCTCAGGAGGGGCATGTGGGGGGCAGTTCCAGCTCAGGAGGGGCATGTGGGGGGCAGTTCCAGCTCAGGAGGGGCATGTGGGGGGCAGTTCCAGCTCAGGAGGGGCATGTGGGGGGCAGTTCCAGCTCAGGAGGGGCATGTGGGGGGCAGTTCCAGCTCAGGAGGGGCCTGTGGGGGGCAGTTCCAGCTCAGGAGGGGCATGTGGGGGGCAGTTCCAGCTCAGGAGGGGCCTGTGGGGGGCAGTTCCAGCTCAGGAGGGGCCTGTGGGGGGCAGTTCCAGCTCAGGAGGGGCATGTGGGGGGCAGTTCCAGCTCAGGAGGGGCCTGTGGGGGGCAGTTCCAGCTCAGGAGGGGCCTGTGGGGGGCAGTTCCAGCTCAGGAGGGGCCTGTGGGGGGCAGTTACATGGGAACAGACTGGGGTCTCACTGGATATTTGTTGTTTCTGCCCCAGAGGAGGCGGAGTCTGGGCCGGGTACAGAACCCCAATGTCCCCCACAGGATTCGGGGCCCCGGAGGAATCTGGCAGCTTTCTGGTAAGGGGGGGGGGGGTCTTGTTTCTTGGGGAGCAGTCTCTGTGGCCCCTGTGTTCTCTCTGCGCTCTCTCTGCCTGATGTGTGTCTCCCAGTCAGTCACTGTCTCTTTATCTGCTCATATTGTGCTGCTCTCTCCCCAGCTGCAGTCTCTCTCTCACACAGCCTCACTCTCTCTCACACAGCCTCACTCTCTCTCACACAGCCTCACTCTCTCTCACACAGCCTCACTCTCTCTCACACAGCCTCACTGCCTGTCTCATAGCCTCTCTCTCTCTCACAGCCTCACTCTCTCTCACACAGCCTCACTCTCTCTCACACAGCCTCACTGCCTGTCTCATAGCCTCTCTCTCTCACAGCCTCACTGCCTGTCTCATAGCCTCTCTCTCTCTCACAGCCTCACTGCCTGTCTCATAGCCTCTCTCTCTCTCACAGCCTCACTGCCTGTCTCATAGGCTCTCTCTCTTTCTCTCTCTCTCTGCAGCCTCCCTAACTGTCTCTCTAGCTGTTAGTCGTGCAGTCTCGGCCCCAGTCTCTCTCACACACACAGCCTCACAGTCTCTCTCACAGCCTCCCTAACTGTCTCTCTAGCTGTTAGTCGTGCAGTCTCGGCCCCAGTCTCTCTCACACACACAGCCTCACAGTCTCTCTCACAGCCTCCCTAACTGTCTCTCTAGCTGTTAGTCGTGCAGTCTCGGCCCCAGTCTCTCTCACACACACAGCCTCACAGTCTCTCTCACAGCCTCCCTAACTGTCTCTCTAGCTGTTAGTCGTGCAGTCTCGGCCCCAGTCTCTCTCACACACACAGCCTCACAGTCTCTCTCACAGCCTCCCTAACTGTCTCTCTAGCTGTTAGTCGTGCAGTCTCGGCCCCAGTCTCTCTCACACACACAGCCTCACAGTCTCTCTCACAGCCTCCCTAACTGTCTCTCTAGCTGTTAGTCGTGCAGTCTCGGCCCCAGTCTCTCTCACGCTGTCTCTCCCCAGGTTGCTGGGTCTGTGCAATAACTTTGCGTACGTTGTGATGCTCAGCGCTGCCCACGACATCCTCAGGACTCAGAGCAACGAGACCGCTACGGTGAGAGACACGCCATCTCGGGGACATAGGGCAGGTAGGGGATAGAGAGACTGCAGAGAGACTGACGCTCTATGTTCCCCCAGGTGACTGTCTCCAACTCCTCCAGCCAATACGACTGCAACCAGATCTCCACTGCTGTAAGTCCCGCCCCTTCCTCTTCCTCCTTCCACTCTCTGTCTGGGTGGCGCCCTGGGTCACTGCTGCCCTGGCATTGAGTGTGAGTGTTGGCGAGTGTGTTGGCGAGTGTGTTGGCGAGTGTGAGTATGAGTGTGTTGGCGAGTGTGAGTATGAGTGTGTTGGCGAGTGTGAGTATGAGTGTGTTGGCGAGTGTGAGTGTGAGTGTGAGTGTGAGTGAGCTGAGTAACCGTATCCCTCCCCGGTGCTGCAGGCAGTGCTCCTGGCCGACATCCTACCGACATTACTCATCAAGTTCACTGCTCCCTTCTACATCCACCTCGTCCCCTACAAGTAAGTGTCTCTCAGGTACAGGGTGTCTCTCAGGTACAGGGTGTCTCTCAGGTACAGGGTGTCTCTCAGGTACAGGGTGTCTCTCAGGTACAGGGTGTCTCTCAGGTACAGGGTGTCTCTCAGGTACAGGGTGTCTCTCAGGTACAGGGTGTCTCTCAGGTACAGGGTGTCTCTCAGGTACAGGGTGTCTCTCAGGTACAGGGTGTCTCTCAGGTACAGGGTGTCTCTCAGGTACAGGGTGCCTCTCTCAGTTACAGGGTGTCTCTGTCTCTCAGTTACAGTATGTCTCTCAGGTACAGGGTGTCTCTGTCTCTCAGTTACAGGGTGTCTCTCAGTTACAAGGTGTCTCTCTCAGTTACAGGGCGTCTCTCTCAGTTACAGGGCGTCTCTCTCAGTTACAGGGCGTCTCTCTCAGGTACAGGGCGTCTCTCTCAGTTACAAGGCGTCTCTCTCAGGTACAGGGCGTCTCTCTCAGGTACAGGGCGTCTCTCTCAGGTACAGGGCGTCTCTCTCAGGTACAGGGCGTCTCTCTCAGGTACAGGGCGTCTCTCTCAGGTACAGGGCGTCTCTCTCAGGTACAGGGCGTCTCTCTCAGTTACAGGGCGTCTCTCTCAGTTACAGGGCGTCTCTCTCAGGTACAGGGCGTCTCTCTCAGGTACAGGGCGTCTCTCTCAGGTACAGGGCGTCTCTCTCAGGTACAGGGCGTCTCTCTCAGGTACAGGGCGTCTCTCTCAGGTACAGGGCGTCTCTCTCAGGTACAGGGCGTCTCTCTCAGGTACAGGGCGTCTCTCTCAGGTACAGGGCGTCTCTCTCAGGTACAGGGCGTCTCAGTTACAATATGTCTCTGTCTCTCTCAGTTACAGGGTGTCTCTGTTAGTTACAGGGTGTCTCTCTCAGTTACAGGGTGTCTCTGTTAGTTACAGGGTGTCTCTCTCAGGTACAGGGCGTCTCTCTCAGGTACAGGGCGTCTCTCTCAGGTACAGGGCGTCTCTCTCAGGTACAGGGCGTCTCTCTCAGGTACAGGGCGTCTCTCTCAGGTACAGGGCGTCTCTCTCAGGTACAGGGCGTCTCTCTCAGGTACAGGGCGTCTCTCTCAGGTACAGGGCGTCTCAGTTACAATATGTCTCTGTCTCTCTCAGTTACAGGGTGTCTCTGTTAGTTACAGGGTGTCTCTCTCAGTTACAGGGTGTCTCTGTTAGTTACAGGGTGTCTCTCTCAGTTACAGGGTGTCTCTCTCAGTTACAGGGTGTCTCTCTCAGTTACAGGGTGTCTCTCTCAGTTACAGGGTGTCTCTCTCAGTTACAGGGTGTCTCTCTCAGTTACAGGATGTCTCTCTCAGTTACAGGGTGTCTCTGTGCATTCTCACAGCCGCTGGCAGTTTTCTCATTGTGTCCTACTCCACTCAGATTGCAGTCAGTCTCCTGGGTGAGTCTCGCTCTGATACTGAGTGCACACTCACCTATACAGATACACAGACACACTGTGGCCAATACTCAGCTCATACTCTGATACTGAGTGCACACTCACCTATACAGTAGCCAATACTCAGCTCATACTCTGATACTGAGTGCACACTCATCTATACAGTAGCCAATACTCAGCTCATACTCTGATACTGAGTGCACACTCACCTATACAGACACACAGTAGCCAATACTCAGCTCATACTCTGATACTGAGTGCACACTCACCTATACAGTAGCCAATACTCAGCTCATACACTGATACTGAGTGCACACTCACCTATACAAACACACAGTAGCCAATACTCAGCTCATACTCTGATACTGAGTGCACACTCACCTATACAGTAGCCAATACTCAGCTGATCACTGTCTGTTCCGGTGCAGGAGTCGTATTCGCCAGTGTATCGTCGGGATTGGGAGAAGTGACCTTCCTCAGCCTCACTGCCTTCTTCCCCAGGTACCGGCCCCCGGGGGGTTCCCTGCATGTGCCCCAGAGCCTTGCTATACTGGCCCCAGTGCCCCCTTGTGTGTGCGGGCCCAGTACCCCCCTGTGTGTGCGGCCCCAGTGCCCCTCTGTGTGTGCGGCCCCAGTGCCCCCCTGTGTGTGCGGCCCCAGTGCCCCCCTGTGTGTGCGGCCCCAGTGCCCCCCTGTGTGTGCGGCCCCAGTGCCCCCTGTGTGTGCGGCCCCAGTGCCCCCCTGTGTGTGCGGCCCCAGTGCCCCCCTGTGTGTGCGGCCCCAGTGCCCCCCTGTGTGTGCGGCCCAGTGCCCCCCTGTGTGTGCGGCCCAGTGCCCCCTGTGTGTGCGGCCCCAGTGCCCCCCTGTGTGCGCGGCCCCAGTGCCCCCTCTGTGTGCGCGGCCCCAGTGCCCCCTCTGTGTGCGCGGCCCAGTGCCCCTCTGTGTGCGCGGCCCCAGTGCCCCCTCTGTGTGCGCGGCCCCAGTGCCCCCTCTGTGTGCGCGGCCCCAGTGCCCCCTCTGTGTGCGCGGCCCCAGTGCCCCCTCTGTGTGCGCGGCCCCAGTGCCCCCTCTGTGTGCGCGGCCCCAGTGCCCCCTCTGTGTGCGCGGCCCCAGTGCCCCCTCTGTGTGCGCGGCCCCAGTGCCCCCTCTGTGTGCGCGGCCCCAGTGCCCCCTCTGTGTGCGGCCCAGGCCCCTGTGGCGGCCCAGTGCCCCCTCTGTGTGCGCGGCCCCAGTGCCCCCTCTGTGTGCGCGGCCCCAGTGCCCCCTCTGTGTGCGCGGCCCCAGTGCCCCCTCTGTGTGCGCGGCCCCAGTGCCCCCTCTGTGTGCGCGGCCCCAGTGCCCCCTCTGTGTGCGCGGCCCCAGTGCCCCCTCTGTGTGCGCGGCCCCAGTGCCCCCTCTGTGTGCGCGGCCCCAGTGCCCCCTCTGTGTGCGCGGCCCCAGTGCCCCCTCTGTGTGCGCGGCCCCAGTGCCCCCTCTGTGTGCGCGGCCCCAGTGCCCCCTCTGTGTGCGCGGCCCCAGTGCCCCCTCTGTGTGCGCGGCCCCAGTGCCCCCTCTGTGTGCGCGGCCCCAGTGCCCCCCTGTGTGCGCGGCCCCAGTGCCCCCCTGTGTGCGCGGCCCCAGTGCCCCCCTGTGTGCGCGGCCCCAGTGCCCCCTCTGTGTGCGCGGCCCCAGTGCCCCCTCTGTGTGTGTGGCCCCTGATGCCAGAGCCCAGTGCATCGCTCAGTTCTGGGGATGGGGAGTCAGATGTCACTAATACCCCATCACCTCTCTCTCCCCCCTGCCCCAGCAATGTGGTCTCCTATTGGTCGTCTGGCACCGGAGGGGCCGGGATCCTAGGGGCCCTCTCCTATTTGGGTCTGACAGAGCTTGGCCTCTCCCCTCGGAACTCCCTGCTGGTTATGCTCACTATCCCCGCCCTGCTGTTAGTAAGGTGAGTGATGTGGGGCAAACACAGGGTTAATGCAAACGTTCTGGGGCTTTATATTCCTATAATTACACAGGGAATGTGCTGAGAAACGTAGTTTTTCAGACTGATTTATTGAGAAATTCCCCCAAAACCCCACTAGCCCCGCCCATCTGTGCCACTTCCTGCTGCCTCCTTTCCCAGGCTGTGCAGGGGGGCCGGCGGCACTGTAGGATAGGAACCAATCAGCAGCTAGGCTGACCTGATAGGGAACTGAAGCCTGTCTGTGCTTGTGTGAGTGCAAGGCTGTGATTGGCTATACCCCTCCTACAGGGACCGTTAGGACACGCCCACCCCTCATATGAAACCCAGACAGGGACCTGAGAGGATCTATAGGGAGCTCCAATAAAGGGGCCATTGTTACAGATAGGGTTAATGTTTAGCCCAAAGGGAAACCAGCACCGGATATTATTCATAATTGCCTACAGGGTTAGGGGGTGGGGGGTTGGGGGGGCGGGGTTAGTGATGCTTTATGTCTCTTTTAAAGGGGAAATAATACCCAGTTTAAAGCGTGTGGTGTTATCTTTTCTCTATATAATCTGAATATAATCTGTGATTCTCTGGGGGCCGCCATATTGCTTGTTTATCCCCTAGGGAGGGGGCAGCAGCAGGGGCTAGAGGTCATGGTACCAAGTCTGTTCCATTCATGGTTCCTCCTCTTCCTCCCAGTTATTTCTTCCTCCTGCTCCCCCCGCCCTCCCTGCCCCGTTGGACCCCCCCCAGCAGCACCAGCAGCCCCCGGGCGCCGGACCGACAGCCTCTTGTAGCCGGACAGTCACATGACAGTACAGGTACGGCCCAGCCAATCCCCACCTGTGGGAGGGGCTGAATATAATCAGTGATTCTCTGGCCCATTGGCAGGTTTAACCCTTTCCTCTCCCCATGGCAGGTGGAGTCGTCATTCTGGGACTCTCTGAGAAGTGGAAGATTATTAAGGTCGGGCACAAAAGGGTTAAAGATCTGTTGGTTTTTATAACATGTATAATGTGCAGTCTACGGTCTCGCACACTCAGTCTCTCTCGCACGCCCACGGTCTCTCTCGCGCACTCACGGTCTCCCACCCACACCCACGGTCTCCCACCCACACCCACGGTCTCTCCCTCGCACACCCACGGTCTCTCCCTCGCACACCCACGGTCTCTCTCTCGCACACCCACGGTCTCTCCCTCGCACACCCACGGTCTCTCCCTCGCACACCCACGGTCTCTCCCTCGCACACCCACGGTCTCTCCCTCGCACACCCACGGTCTCTCCCTCGCACACCCACGGTCTCTCCCTCGCACACCCACGGTCTCTCCCTCGCACACCCACGGTCTCTCCCTCGCACACCCACGGTCTCTCCCTCGCACACCCACGGTCTCGCACACCCACGGTCTCTCCCTCGCACACTCACTTGTTCACCCTTACACGTCAGTGGGACTCATACAGACACACGTGCCAGTCTCACAATGACTGTCTCACTCTCACTGTCTCTCTCCCCACAGTCTCTCCTGAGATACATGATCCCTCTCTCCTTAGTCTACTTCGCAGAGTATTTCATTAACCAGGGCCTGGTAAGTCTGCCCAGTGTATGGGGGTCCCAGGATGCACCTCTCTCTGTGTGCTTGGCCCAGAATGCACTGCTCTGTATGTGTCCCAGGATGCACCTCTCTCTATGTGCTTGGCCCAGAATGCACTGCTCTGTATGGTGCTGTATGAATGTCCCAGGATGCACCTCTCTATGTGCTTGGCCCAGAATGCACTGCTCTGTATGATGCTGTATGGATGTCCCAGGATGCACCTCTCTTTATGTGCTTGGCCCAGAATGCACTGCTCTGTATGTGTCCCACAATGCACCTCTCTATGTGCTTGGCCCAGAATGCACTGCTCTGTATGGTGCTGTATGTGTGTCCCAGGATGCACCTCTCTCTATGTGCTTGGCCCAGAATGCACTGCTCTGTATGATGCTGTATGAATGTCCCAGGATGCACCTCTCTATGTGCTTGGCCCAGAATGCACTGCTCTGTATGGTGCTGTATGTGTGTCCCAGGATGCACCTCTCTCTATGTGCTTGGCCCAGAATGCACTGCTCTGTATGGTGCTGTATGTGTGTCCCAGGATGCACCTCTCTCTATGTGCTTGGCCCAGAATGCACTGCTCTGTATGGTGCTGTATGGATGTCCCAGGATGCACCTCTCTATTTGTTCCTTTCCCAGAATGCACTGCTCTGTATGGTGCTGTATGGATGTCCCAGGATGCACCTATTTGTTCCTTTCCCAGAATGCACTGCTCTGTATGATGCTGTAGGTCTCCCACAATGCACTGCTTTGTACGTAGCCCACAATGCACCTTTCTATGTGCCTGTCCCAGGATGCACCACTGCACGTATGGGGGGCTCAGTGTGGCTGTGTCCCAGCATGCACCTCTGCACTCAATATTTAACCCTTCCTCCTCCTCACCTTTGCAGTTTGAGCTGATCTATTTCCCAGACATCTCAATGAGCCACTCGGAGCAGTACCGCTGGTAAGTTTGGCACCGGCAGCAGAACCTCGTGGCCCTTATGTGGCATCATTTTGCCCCTGTTTGTGCCCCTGATCCAGCGTTGCATCATTTTGCCCCTGTTTGTGCCCCTGCAGGTACCAGATGCTGTACCAGGCCGGGGTATTTGTGTCCCGTTCCTCCCTGCGCTGCGTCTCCATCAGGAGAATCTGGATCCTCTCCGTCCTGCAGGTATTGCCCTGTGCTGCCCCCCGGTGTGTGTATATCTGCCCCTAACCTTGTGCCTTTACCCCTCCCAGATGTGCAACGCCATCTTCCTCCTGGTGGGGGTCTCGTACCTCTTCCTCCCCAGTCTGGGGCTGCCCGTCATCTTCCTCGTTATCATATTTGAGGGGCTCCTGGGAGGAGCTGCCTACGTGAACACCTTCAATAACATCTCAGTGGAGGTGAGTGTGGCCCCCTAGAGGCAGTGCCAAGTATTGCAGCTGATACAGAGCTGGACAAACAGAGGGCAATGCCCCCTAGAGGCAGTGCCAAGTATTGCAGCTGATACAGAGCTGGTGGAACAGAGGGCAATGCCCCCTAGAGGCAGTGCCAAGTATTGCAGCTGATACAGATCTGGTGGAACGTTCCCTGGGGGGGCAGTGAGACCCTCCTTACGTCAGTGGCTGGGGGGCTGCTTCTCTGGGTCAGTGGCTGGGGGGCTGCTTCTCACGATCTGTTCATTTCCCGCAGAGTAAGGCGGAGCATAAAGAGTTTGCAATGGCGGCTGCCTGCGTCTCCGACACACTGGGAATCTCTCTCTCCGGGGCCATCGCTATTCCTGTTCACAACTACTTCTGTGGTCTCCACTGACTCCGCCTCCCGGTGTCCCCGGTGGGTTCTGACCCAACTGTAACTGCGCCTTGGGAGCCATAGTACGGCCAATCAGAGGAGCAGCACCCTGAAATGGACTGAGCTCTAGAACTGCCGATTGTTTCCCAGAAGGCTTTGCTTCCCAGTGTTTGACTGACGCTGCTGTGGGATACGTTGTTTTTAATGTTTACAAATCCCTATGTAAATACACTTGATTTTCTACCGTATTGGCCGGTGCTGTTATTTCCTGTCCTGTTTTACACGGATTTGTACAATTATGGGATATGGGAGAGAAAAGCTGGGCGTTATTATTGTGTTTAAAGGGAAACTAAACCCTGCGGCACAGCACGGCTCAACCAAACATTACTCAGCTGTTGCTGGACTACAAATCCCAGAATAATGTAACATATAATGAAGGGTGAGGCATGCTGGGAGCTGTAGTCCAGCAACATCAGGGTTGTATTCTTAAAGCAATATTGCCCCCTTGACTCAGGTGGGAGCTGCCATACTGGGCTACATGTTCAGTCTGATCCACAGACTCCAGTAAACCAGTGGCCGACTGAAAAAAACAAGAACAAAATGATATTAAACTCCCCATTAATGTTTATTCTTTAACCATTTCAGAGCTGTCAGACCATGATTCTATTGTCAGTAAATGTGAATTATCCCAGGCGCCCCCCTTATCTTTCAGTGTCCCTAAAGGGGGGAGGGGGCAATGGTGTCAACCAATTCCATTGCGGCTGAACCATTTGGTACTGTGGGGGGTGCAAGTTTGGTACAAACACCCCTTACAGTATCAGTCCCACCCATCCTGCTTAAAGGAACAGAGCCACAATCTATATGTATTTAATATTCTAAGGTGGGCCCCATTACTGGCCGAAGCCCCTGCTTGTTACGCAGAACCCCAAGTGGGTCAGAACAAGCGTCAGGCAGTTTGGGGTCCCCAATGCTCACAGTATCCCTGCTGAATGTAAAGTCTGTACAGCAAAGAGTTAAATGGTTACCATGGCGCCACAATTAAAGGGCAAGTATAATACTAAAAACAGGAGTCATTATAGAATGTGAACCCTTCTTATTAAAAATCCCTTCCCTATAAACCCCCAGACAAGGTCCCACCAGGTCCGTTTTACAGGAAATACATTATATTGAGCATCTCCGATACCCCAATGCCCCCGTGTGCAGGTACCGACCGCACAAAGATGCCCCTGGCGGGTGCAATATCCTGTAGCCACGAGTAAATCTATTTGCACGAGAAGTGTCAGCCCGGCCTGAATCAAGTACAAGTTCCATTAAAAAGCAAATAAATATAATACAGAGCGCCCCCTAGGGCACAGAGAGTACAGTCACAGCCTTGGATCTGGCAGAGAGCAAGGGGGGCTGCGGTACTGGGGGGGGCGGGAAGCAGCAGCCACAGGCCCATCAGGACAGGCAGTGCCCCCGATAAACAGCACGTCCTTAGCAAGTCCCGTCAGCGCCAGGTCCGTTATCCTTGTTCCCTTTGTACTCCCAGAAGCGAGTTCTGTGGTTCTGTTGGGCCCCTCTCAGATGAGAACACTGGACACCGGCACTTTTGTGGACCGACCTCGTTTGGGGACCACAATGCGCTCTGCGTCCGTTTCATCAGCAGGAAGCAAGCCTGGAACAGCCCAGAAGGGGAGGGGTTAATAAGCAGGCACCGGAGAAGGGGAGGGGTTAATAAGTACATACCAGAGAAGGGGAGGGGTTAATAAGTACATACCAGAGAAGGGGAGGGGTTAATAAGCACATACCAGAGAAGGGGAGGGGTTATTAAGTAGACACCTGAGAAGGGGAGGGGTTAATAAGCACATACCTGAGAAGGGGAGGGGTTAATAAGCACATACCTGCTCTGGGAACAGGACAGGGGCAGGGGCCGGGCACAAAGCACTCACCTTGGGAGAACAACTCCGCCCTCTTGCGGTCCTTCTCTATGAAGAGTGCGGTGGCGAGGAAGAAGCCCCCTCCGATCACCCCCACGAAGGCGCAGATCATGAGCGCGTACTCCAGGCTGCGCATCTGGATCAGGAAGGAGGGCGCTTTCCCCTTCTGGATCTGATCCGATATCTGAGGAGTGGGGAGAGGGCTCAGCTCGAGTGGCAATGACACGGGGCTGCTAACCTACCCTACAGCTGGGGGGCCCCTACTTACCACCCCAATGAGGTACGGACTCCCCGCATCTCCCAGCAAGTGGGACACGACGATCTGCAAGGCTTCTGCCGTGGAACGGCGCGTGGGGATCACCACGTACTGGGGAGGGGAAAGCATAATCATTACTATTTCCCACTGCTGCCTTGTTGCTAGTGTCGGTTACCCTAGCAACCATACAGCTGCTGACATTTCTGACAAACCCAACCCTTTAGAAGCACACAGACGCCACATTAGGCCCTGGGGAAAGAGATTACCAGCAAGATGTCGGCTACGAGCGCCCAGTTCAGGGACAAGAGGGTCTCGCCGATGAAGATGAAGGCCTGGGGGGGGAGATGTGTGTCAGAACGATAAAGCAGCAGTGATTGGTCCCCCCCCATCACATGATACTCACATAGGTAGCCACGAGGCTAGTGTCGGCGAAGGCCAAGGAGAGGTAGAGGAAGGGGGCGGAGCTGATCATTCCCACGGCGCACACCAGTGGATCCGCCCGGGGGTTAGTTTTGCGGTAGCGCTTGCTGATCTCCACGCCGGTCAGGACCCCCAGGACGCCAGTGACGCAAGTGATCCCCCCAAAGATCATACTGGGAATGGCAAGTGGGAATGAGAGAGGGCACCAGTGTATAAACCCATCCCTACAGGAGGAGAGCGCCGCCATTTACCTGTCGTCATAGTTACAGATCCCTCCCTGGCACGGCTCGGTCTTGTATATGACTCTGCGCGATCTCATCAGGTAGGTGGGGCCCCACAGGGCCAGGGCTCCGGTCACGAAAGCCACAGTGGTGAAGCCGAAGGTGGAGAGGATGAAGCTGGGACTGGGGGGGGGGTGGAAGAGAGAGAGAAATGAAACTCCCGTAGGGTTTGCTTCCCCTTTCCCCAGAACTGAGACTCCGCCCCTCCGGCTAAAGGGAAACACTCACTTCTTCAGCAGAGCCTTCACGTCTGAGAACCAGGAAGTGTTGGTCAGGGGTCTGTCAGACTTCCTCTCTAGCGCCCCCCGGGGGGGCTCCTTGGCCACAAAGATCAGTAACAGCACGGCCACCAAGCCAAGCCCTGGGGTCACCTGGATCCCAACAGAGGAATCTGTCAGTCACCCCAAGTTAACTGAGGCGACCCAATAAATAATTGCCCCCAACGCGGCTCACTTACCCTCAGTGCCCAGTGCCAGTCCCCCGCAGTGCTGGTCACTTTGGAACCCGCGATGTAGCCGAGGCCGCTGTAAGAGGGAGGGACATTCAGCGCATTGCACAGCGAGTCCGGCTGCCCAATCAAAGCTCAGGACTTACCATCCCACAGGGGTAGCAAAGTAGAAGAAGGACAACATGCGGCTGCGCTGGTCGGCCAGGAAGAGATCGGCTATGATGGTGGGGGCAATTGTCGAGTAACTGGCCTCCCCCACACCCACTAGCCCCCGCGTCAGCAGGAACAGCCAGAAGTACTGAGGGGGCAGAGGGAAAGCTGAGTGAAACAAGTAGCTGGAAGGAACCACAGTCAGGGGCAGTTACAGGAGCAATATCTGCCCCCGGGGGGGCTTATAAGTACATTACCTGTTTGGAGACAAAGGAGCTGAGCAAAGTGACCAATGACCAGAAGGAGATCCCGATGCACATGATCAACTTCCTGTTGTATCGATCCCCCAGGTACCCGAACACGGGGGCCAGGAACATGTAGCTGCAGATGAACACTGCGGGGAGGGGGGGGGAACATGTCAGGGACCCCCAGAGGCACCGGCACTACTACACACCTACCCATCCGCCCCAGGGGTGGGCCGCCTGCCTGTCCGCCCCAGGGATGGGCCGCCTACCCGTCCGCCCCAGGGATGGGCCGCCTACCCGTCCGCCCCAGGGATGGCCCGCCTACCCGTCCGCCCCAGGGATGGCCCGCCTACCCGTCCGCCCCAGGGATGGCCCGCCTACCCGTCCGCCCCAGGGATGGGCCGCCTACCTGTCTGGACCAATCCGGAGTTGCTGTCTGAGATGTGGTAATCTTCCTTAATGTCCGACAGCACGCCTGCAGAGAGAGTAAAGGGCACAGTGGGTACAAGGGCACAGCGGGTACAAGGGCACAGCGGGTACAAGGGCACAGCGGGTACAAGGGCACAGCGGGTACAAGGGCACAGCGGGTACAAGGGCACAGCGGGTACAAGGGCACAGCGGGTACAAGGGCACAGTGGGTACAAGGGAGCGTGGCCCCTGGGGGACCAATCGAAGCTCTGCCAGGGCCCCAGTTCTAGTTACCCCGCCCCCCCTGTACCTGCCACAGTGAAACGGTCCATGTAGTTGAGCAGGTTGATGTAGAAGAGGATGATGACGATGGTGACAGAGTGTCGGTAGGAGATGCCGGTGAGTAAATGCGCCTCCTTCCCATGATCCTTCCCTTCCTCCTCTTCCTCATCAGACGAGTGGCCCCCTGGATCTGGGGCCCCTTCCTCCTCCGTGTTATCGGCCTGAGTAAGGAAGGGGGCGGCGTCTCCTTGGCTGCGCCGTGATGTCATCGTTACGCTCTTCTACAAGCAACGACTGTATTGGGGGGACAGAGGGGCATCAGTGCATGTAGGGGGGCAGGGAAGGGGCATTATCTGCAGGTGGGGCATCAGTGCATGTAGGGGGGCAGGGAAGGGGCATTATCTGCAGGTGGGGCATCAGTGCATGTAGGGGGGCAGGGAAGGGGCATTACCTGCAGGTGGGGCATCAGTGCATGTAGGGGGGCAGGGAAGGGGCATTATCTGCAGGTGGGGCATCAGTGCATGTAGGGGGGCAGGGAAGGGGCATTATCTGCAGGTGGGGCATCAGTGCATGTAGGGGGGCAGGGAAGGGGCATTATCTGCAGGTGGGGCATCAGTGCATGTAGGGGGGCAGGGAAGGGGCATTACCTGCAGGTGGGGCATCAGTGCATGTAGGGGGGCAGGGAAGGGGCATTATCTGCAGGTGGGGCATCAGTGCATGTAGGGGGGCAGGGAAGGGGCATTATCTGCAGGTGGGGCATCAGTGCATGTAGGGGGGCAGGGAAGGGGCATTATCTGCAGGTGGGGCATCAGTGCATGTAGGGGGGCAGGGAAGGGGCATTACCTGCAGGTGGGGCATCAGTGCATGTAGGGGGGCAGGGAAGGGGCATTAGCTGCAGGTGGGGCATCTCTATAGGGCAGCTCCGGCTCCCAGGCTCTCTATGCCCCACAGATGCACCACAACAACATTGCGCAATGGCCGACACAGACTCTGCACCCTGAGCTCACAGGTCACATGGGGAGGGGCGGAGTCAGGAGCAGAGCGTTTGCCTTACTACTCACACTGTAGGGTCATGTGACCTCCCTACGCTCACAGCGGGGCAATTAGGGTCCACCCCTGGGGCAGCACAGCTTGGAAATGGTTAATGGGTGGGATTCGACATTCATAATGCAGTGGGCACTCACCATAGAGTCAGTACTCAGTGAGGGGACACTCACCATAGAGTCAGTACTCAGTGAGGGGGCACTCACCATAGAGTCAGTACTCAGTGAGGGGGCACTCACCATAGAGTCAGTACTCAGTGAGGGGACACTCACCATAGAGTCAGTACTCAGTGAGGGGACACTCACCATAGTCAGTACTCAGTGAGGGGACACTCACCATAGAGTCGGTACTCAGTGAGGGGACACTCACCATAGAGTCAGTACTCAGTGAGGGGACACTCACCATAGAGTCAGTACTCAGTGAGGGGACACTCACCATAGAGTCAGTACTCAGTGAGGGGACACTCACCATAGAGTCAGTACTCAGTGAGGGGACACTCACCATAGTCAGTACTCAGTGAGGGGACACTCACCATAGAGTCAGTACTCAGTGAGGGGGCACTCACCATAGAGTAAGCACTCAGTGAGGGGACACTCACCATAGAGTCAGTACTCAGTGAGGGGACACTCACCATAGAGTCAGTACTCAGTGAGGGGACACTCACCATAGAGTCAGTACTCAGTGAGGGGACACTCACCATAGAGTCAGTACTCAGTGAGGGGACACTCACCATAGAGTCAGTACTCAGTGAGGGGACACTCACCATAGAGTCCGTACTCAGTGAGGGGGCACTCACCATAGAGTAAGCACTCAGTGAGGGGACACTCACCATAGAGTCAGTACTCAGTGAGGGGACACTCACCATAGAGTCAGTACTCAGTGAGGGGACACTCACCATAGAGTCAGTACTCAGTGAGGGGACACTCACCATAGAGTCAGTACTCAGTGAGGGGACACTCACCATAGAGTCAGTACTCAGTGAGGGGACACTCACCATAGAGCCAGTACTCAGTGAGGGGACACTCACCATAGAGCCAGTACTCAGTGAGGGGACACTCACCATAGAGTCGGTACTCAGTGAGGGGACACTCACCATAGAGTCGGTACTCAGTGAGGGGACACTCACCATAGAGTCAGTACTCAGTGAGGGGACACTCACCATAGAGTCAGTACTCAGTGAGGGGACACTCACCATAGAGTCAGTACTCAGTGAGGGGACACTCACCATAGAGTCGGTACTCAGTGAGGGGACACTCACCATAGAGTCGGTACTCAGTGAGGGGACACTCACCATAGAGTCGGTACTCAGTGAGGGGACACTCACCATAGAGTCGGTACTCAGTGAGGGGACACTCACCATAGAGTCAGTACTCAGTGAGGGGACACTCACCATAGAGCCAGTACTCAGTGAGGGGACACTCACCACAGACGCAGCTCCCAGACAAGTCGCACACACACAGTGCAGCCTCAGTAGCAGTCGGCAGTATCCGCCAGGGTCCCGGTCTCAGCGCCTCCGACAGCAATTAGTGGGCCTCAGCTGGAAGTGCCCCGGGCCCCTAGTAACCGCCCCTAGTAACAGCCCCTAGCAACCGCCCCTCAGAGACCGACCGGCTCCGTCTCCCTCAGCCGCAAACAAGCTCTCCGTCACACTTCCGCTATCGCCATCTCAGTCTGTGCGCAGGTCATGTGACAGCACCGAACCATGTGACCCACGCACTGAGCGCAATTCCTGTTGATATTCTGCGAGCCAATCAAATCCGAGGACCCGACATAATCCCCGCCCTCATGGGGCGGCGCCTCAGGTGGGTTGAATTCGCTTGTGTCAAATGTCACAGAGTTTGCGCCGCTTTCTGCCTTTATTCAGTCTGTGTGAGGGGAAATGTCCTGAGCCCCCAGTCTCCTACTCACTCCTACACATATATACAAACATTGGGGTAACAGTCACCCCACTATAGTTCCAGGGGTACCTAGGGCACAAATAAGCACTCACCCCAAATCTCCCCCTAACTGGCCTTCAGGCTGGGCCCCCTTAGCCCATAACAAGGTTACAGATATATAGAAACATTGGGGTAACAGTCACCCCGCTATAGTTCCAGGGGTACCCAGGGCACAAATAAGCACTCACCCCAAATCCCCCCCTAACTGGCCTTCAGGCTGGGCCCCCTTAGCCCATAACAAGGTTACAGATATATAGAAACATTGGGGTAACAGTCACCCCGCTATAGTTCCAGGGGTACCCAGGGCACAAATAAGCACTCACCCCAAATCCCCCCCTAACTGGCCTTCAGGCTGGGCCCCCTTAGCCCATAACAAGGTTACAGATATATAGAAACATTGGGGTAACAGTCACCCTGCTATAGTTCCAGGGGTACCCAGGGCACAAATAAGCACTCACCCCAAATCCCCCCCTAACTGGCCTTCAGGCTGGGCCCCCTTAGCCCATAACAAGGTTACAGATATATAGAAACATTGGGGTAACAGTCACCCCGCTATAGTTCCAGGGGTACCCAGGGCACAAATAAGCTCTCACCCCAAATCCCCCCTAACTGGCCTTCAGGCTGGGCCCCCTTAGCCCATAACAAGGTTACAGATATATAGAAACATTGGGGTAACAGTCACCCCGCTATAGTTCCAGGGGTACCCAGGGCACAAATAAGCACTCACCCCAAATCCCCCCCTAACTGGCCTTCAGGCTGGGCCCCCTTAGCCCATAACAAGGTTACAGATATATAGAAACATTGGGGTAACAGTCACCCCGCTATAGTTCCAGGGGTACCCAGGGCACAAATAAGCACTCACCCCAAATCCCCCCCTAACTGGCCTTCAGGCTGGGCCCCCTTAGCCCATAACAAGGTTACAGATATATAGAAACATTGGGGTAACAGTCACCCCACTATAGTTCCAGGGGTACCTAGGGCACAAATAAGCACTCACCCCAAATCCCCCCCTAACTGGCCTTCAGGCTGGGCCCCCTTAGCCCATAACAAGGTTACAGATATATAGAAACATTGGGGTAACAGTCACCCCGCTATAGTTCCAGGGGTACCCAGGGCACAAATAAGCACTCACCCCAAATCCCCCCCTAACTGGCCTTCAGGCTGGGCCCCCTTAGCCCATAACAAGGTTACAGATATATAGAAACATTGGGGTAACAGTCACCCCGCTATAGTTCCAGGGGTACCCAGGGCACAAATAAGCCCCCAAATCCCCCCTAACTGGCCTTCAGGCTGGGCCCCCTTAGCCCATAACAAGGTTACAGATATATAGAAACATTGGGGTAACAGTCACCCCGCTATAGTTCCAGGGGTACCCAGGGCACAAATAAGCACTCACCCCAAATCCCCCCCTAACTGGCCTTCAGGCTGGGCCCCCTTAGCCCATAACAAGGTTACAGATATATAGAAACATTGGGGTAACAGTCACCCCCCTATAGTTCCAGGGGTACCCAGGGCACAAATAAGCACTCACCCCAAATCCCCCCCTAACTGGCCTTCAGGCTGGGCCCCCTTAGCCCATAACAAGGTTACAGATATATAGAAACATTGGGGTAACAGTCACCCCGCTATAGTTCCAGGGGTACCCAGGGCACAAATAAGCACTCACCCCAAATCCCCCCCTAACTGGCCTTCAGGCTGGGCCCCCTTAGCCCATAACAAGGTTACAGATATATAGAAACATTGGGGTAACAGTCACCCCGCTATAGTTCCAGGGGTACCCAGGGCACAAATAAGCCCCCAAATCCCCCCTAACTGGCCTTCAGGCTGGGCCCCCTTAGCCCATAACAAGGTTACAGATATATAGAAACATTGGGGTAACAGTCTCCCCGCTATAGTTCCAGGGGTACCCAGGGCACAAATAAGCACTCACCCCAAATCCCCCCCTAACTGGCCTTCAGGCTGGGCCCCCTTAGCCCATAACAAGGTTACAGATATATAGAAACATTGGGGTAACAGTCACCCCGCTATAGTTCCAGGGGTACCCAGGGCACAAATAAGCCCCCAAATCCCCCCTAACTGGCCTTCAGGCTGGGCCCCCTTAGCCCATAACAAGGTTACAGATATATAGAAACATTGGGGTAACAGTCACCCCGCTATAGTTCCAGGGGTACCCAGGGCACAAATAAGCACTCACCCCAAATCCCCCCCTAACTGGCCTTCAGGCTGGGCCCCCTTAGCCCATAACAAGGTTACAGATATATAGAAACATTGGGGTAACAGTCACCCTGCTATAGTTCCAGGGGTACCCAGGGCACAAATAAGCCCCCAAATCCCCCCCTAACTGGCCTTCAGGCTGGGCCCCCTTAGCCCATAACAAGGTTACAGATATATAGAAACATTGGGGTAACAGTCACCCCGCTATAGTTCCAGGGGTACCCAGGGCACAAATAAGCACTCACCCCAAATCCCCCCCTAACTGGCCTTCAGGCTGGGCCCCCTTAGCCCATAACAAGGTTACAGATATATAGAAACATTGGGGTCCCCCTGCTATAGAGCCGTGGGATTGGCCACGTGTGGGGCCCCCAGGCAGTGTTTACACTGAGGTGTTTGTTGGTGGAATTTGCTGAATTTCCAGTTTTCTGGGGCAATAAAAGACAACTGAAACCCTTAAAGGGGCAGTTCACCTTAAAATGAACTTTTAATATGTTATAGAACATCCTATTCCTCGAAACTTTGCAGTTGGTCTTCGTTATTTATTTTTCCACAGTTTTAGAAATATTTGCCTTTCTCTTCTGCCACTTTCCAGCAGTCACATGGGGGTCAGGGGATTGTGGGATTGGGAGGCTGAAGGCTGGGGACAGGCGACTACGCTTATTACAAAGTAGTTCCGGCAGATCCGCAGGGGGCGGGGCTTAGGGAATTGTTCCAAAACATCTGATTACATTAAAAATGCTAAAATGGCTGCATATATAATTGATGTTTATTGCAAAGTTGTTTGTAATTATGTTGACTTTGTTGTGTTTGGGTGGAGTTGCCCTTTAATCTCAGGTTATGGGCTCTATAGGAGAGGGAGGAGTCAGCCGCCTCATTCACATATAGAATTGGATAATTACTGCCCAGCTGCCACTTTACTCAGACACTCGTCTCACGTGGCATTTAGGGGTTAAAAGTGTAAGCACAAGCTCCGCCCCCGCAGTTTGAACCTGTAGCTTCGGGTCTTGCCTGTTGCTAAATGGGTCACTTCTACCGTTTGTGGTTCTGATCTGACTCTGCCCCCAGGCACCTACAGGGTTAACCAGGAAGCGTTGCCTCCGCAGGCAACTTGGCAGCTCTGCCCCCGACTGTAAGTTTCGTTTCTCCTGCCGTTTGGCCGGAATGGCTTCGGCTGCGGATCTGAGAGACCAGCTCACTTGCCCCGTCTGCCGGGGCATTTATACCGATCCTGTGATGCTGCCCTGTGGGCACAATTTCTGCCGGGGCTGCACTGGGGGGGCGCTGGGAGCCCCGGGGGGATCTGGGGGTTATTCCTGCCCAGAATGCAGAGCGGAGTATGAGGGACCCCCGGACCTACCCCGGAACCGGACTCTGGGGAACATAGCGGGGTGGTTCCGTGCAGCCCAGCCAGACCCGGGGGAGAATGGGATTCCCTGCACCTACTGTATCTGCTATCCTGTACCCGCTGCCCAGTCGTGCCTGCAGTGCCAGGCGTCTCTCTGCGGGGCCCATCTGCAGATACACAACAGGGCGCTGGAACATTCCCTAATCCGACCCATAGCCTCCTTTCAGAGCAGAAAATGTTCCGTCCATAACAAACTGCTGGAGTATTATTGCCCCCGGGATGGAGCCTGTATGTGTTCCTCCTGCTGCCTGGCTCCAGAGCACCGGGGCCACAAGGTGGAGCCACTGAGCGAGGCCTCGGAGAAGAAGAAAGAGAAACTGAGGAAAGTTCTGGAGAAACTGAGCCCAGAGAGAGAGGAGACCGAGGGGCAAATCCAGAACCTTCAGGAGCGCAGGAGAGAAGTGCAAGAAAAGGCAGCCGGTGTAACAGAGCAGATTAACGCTCTCTTTAGAGACATCAGGGAACGACTCAGTCTTCTAGAAGAACAACTTCACATTCAGCTCTCCATGCAGAAAGTTATAGTTTCACTCCAACTCGGGGATCTGATCCGGGAGCTGGAGATAAAGAAGGACGAGATGTCCAGGAAGATCCGGCACATTGAGGAGCTGTGCAACATGGCAGATCCACTCGCTGTCCTACAGGAACAACGGGAATCTGAGGGGGCAGATACTGGGGGCAGAGAAGAAGGGGATACTGAGGGGGCAGATAATGAGGGCAGAGTGGGAGGGGATACTGGGGGGGCAGATAATGAGGGCAGAGTGGAAGGTGATACTGAGGGGGCAGATAATGAGGGCAGAGTGGAAGGGGATACTGAGTGGGCAGATAATGAGGGCAGAGTGGAAGGGGATACTGAGGGGGCAGATACTGAGGGCAGAGTGGAAGGGGATACTGAGGGGGCAGATACTGAGGGCAGAGTGGAAGGGGATACTGAGGGGGCAGATAATGAGAGCAGAGTGGGAGGGGATACTGAGGGGGCAGATAATGAGGGCAGAGTGGAAGGGGATACTGAGGGGGCAGATAATGAGGGCAGAGTGGAAGGGGATACTGAGGGGGCAGATAATGAGGGCAGAGTGGAAGGGGATACTGAGGGGGCAGATAATGAGGGCAGAGTGGAAGGGGATACTGAGGGGGCATATAATGAGAGCAGAGTGGAAGGGGATACTGAGGGGGCAGATAATGAGGGCAGAGTGGAAGGGGATACTGAGGGGGCAGATAATGAGAGCAGAGTGGAAGGGGATACTGAGGGGGCAGATAATGAGGGCAGAGTGGAAGGGGATACTGAGGGGGCAGATAATGACAGCAGAGTGGTAGATACTGAGGGGGCAGATAATGTGGGCAGAGTGGTAGATACTGAGGGGGCAGATAACAGGGGCAGGGAGAGGGATGACATGAAGGTCCCAGTTGCAGTGGGGGATGTGGACGTGGAACAGATCTCCGAGACGTTGCTCACAGGCTTAGCTGGGATTGTGACTTGGGTGAGGAGATGGTGGATCTCTGGGGAGGAGGCTACAGACCTGGTACTGGATCCAATCACTGCAGCCAATGATGTGTCGGTATCAGAGGACAGGAAATACGTATGTTCTTCTGAGACGACCCAGTTTCACCCAGTAGGACCCGGGAGATTTGAGTCGTATCAGGTTTTGAGCACCAGGAGTTTCTCCTCGGGGCGACATTACTGGGATATGGACGTGAGCGAACTGTGGGGCTGGTTTGTGGGGGTGGCCTATCCCAGTATAGACAGGGGGGGAGACCAGTCCATTATTGGGAATAACAAGAAGTCCTGGCATTTAGGGTTAGACCTAATGGATGATAACTATTCAGTGCGACATGACTGGGTAGATACAGAGTTGCCCTACAGCCCTTCCTGTTGGAGAATTCGAGTCTTTTTGGACTATGAGGCCGGACGCCTGTCCTTCTATGAGCTGAGTGAGCCAATCAGGCACTTACACACCTTCTCCGCCTCCTTCACTGAGCCCCTCCATGCCGCATTCTGTATAGGGAGGGGGTGGGTCAGAATCATAAGTTAGTCCCTCGGCCCTAGTATGGGTCCAATGGGCCATGGAACGTGTGGGGTAATACAGGTTCCAGTCTGGGCCAGTACTGTACTCAGAACTCAATCATTTGCCTACATTATATTTTTCCGCAATTCAAGGAAATCATGGCAAAAAAAAAAAAATATGAAAATATGAATTTGAATATTTTCAGGTTTGAATTTTCTGAAGTCAAATTTATAAAATTGATGTCAGTGGGAGGCGGAGTCTCTATTTTGTTTTTCTTTTTTTTAAATAAATAATCTGATTTTCATTGCGATCAAGTTTCTTTCCCGCGACTTAACGCAAATGATTTTTTTTCTATTACAATTTATGAGAAATGTGTTAGAGATCAAATTTACTGGGGATCAGCAGAAGATGGGGGGCTAATGGGGCATCTCCGGGATCTCAGATCACCCCAGCTAAGGGTTTGGGGCTGTTGGGCTGGTACCAAAGCTGCTACCCAATGCCTGTTTCCCCTCTCCCCCAAGAGACAGTCCCAGAGGCCAAATAAACATATAAATATCTCTTCCCACAATAAAATAGACTTCATTGGAATTTTAACTCACTGCTAATAAAATTTATATTATAGCCTACCTGCCTGTATAGGGCAATGTAGGGCCCTGCCATGGCAACAAAGCACAATTACAGCCCTGGGAGGGTGCGGTTGGGAGGCAGGAACATTGCTCTGTGCATTAAAGGGACACTAAAGCCTAAAAAAGAATATGGGTAGAAATGTTTAGCTGTGTGTTTGAGCCCCTGTACCAGCCCAACATCCCCAAAGCTCTATAGAAATAAAGCCCCATGCCCCTGAAGATGCCCACAGTAGCTCTCCATCTTTTGCCCAACTACTGCACATGCTCAGTCTGCTCTTGGCTGATGTCACTGAGCTTAGGGAGCGACTCCCAATATTCTTCTTTCCCTGCCTGCTTGCTCTAGTCTCTGCCTGTTCCCTACATGCATACAGGCCAACCAATCACAGTCCTGTCTGGCTGCTCCCTAAATAACTGAAGTCCTGCTCTGGCACTTTGAGCTTGGGGCGAGACTTTAGCTGAATCCTTATTGTGGGACTTTTCTTTCCCCCTTGTAATGATCCCAAATACTGAGCTGTGTAACAAATATAAGTTACAAATGATGGAAACAGAGGCAGAACTTAGAGAAACTGAACTCAGTACAATTATTTAAAAGCATTATATTCTTAATTACACAAATAAATAGGTTGATTCTATCACTTATATACCATAGAGTGAAAAGTTTCAGTTGTTTTGCTTATATAAAACAATCTATCTGGAAATAAATTACCCATCACAACTGTTTATATGTAATAGATTGATTTGCATATCATGATCTCTCCCATATTGAAAGCATTGAGCACTATTCACTTTAGCCGTGGAGATATAATCAAACAGCATCTCTCAAAGTGTTTATGAAGCAGTTGCATGGGGGTGTGTGTGCATTACACACGGGGAGAGGCCAAACTGTGCCAGTAGGTGTATAGGCAGAACAACATGTACAGGGGAACCTCTGCACAAACACTATGTTCCTTCCCAGGATGCAAAGTGACTGACACTGAGCTCAGAGTTTGTGTCTCACTATTATAAACAGGCTGTGTATGGGCCCCCCCAGTCTGTATGGCACCCCCCCCAGGCTGTGTATGGCACCCCCCGGCTGCTCAGCAACCCTTTGCTTTGGTCAGTGTAATGTGAGTGTCATTTGTAGAAGGAGAGAGAGAGAGTCATTTGTAGAAGGAGAGAATTCAGAATGTGTTTTGGTTGGAAAAAGCCCCAATTATCTCCTGAGCTGATATTTTGGGGGATGGGGATATGGGAATATTTGGGAGTCTGTTGTAAACAAGTTATGTCTAAATACTGAGCTAAAGCTTGTTTGTATTGATATCCTGTAATAAACTGTGTATAATAGGGCGGCGCTAGTTTATATGTACCTGTACCCATGATGCACCTGTGTCTCTGTGCCAATGGGATCATTTGGCCGGGATCATTTATGAATTAATGTTTAGACTCCCCCTAGTTTCTACGGAGGCTCAAAAAAAATATATACACAAGAGAATTGTCCAATAGGCTCCATTTCAAAGCACAGAAACCTGTGCCGATAAATACAGTGCTGCCGCTATTTGGGCTTAGTGCCCCTTTAACCCATCCTCTGCCAACCCACGTTACGTGCATACTGTACATGGGCAGTTTCACCACAGCAGATAAGTGACTATTGTAAGGGACAGTGTTGCCACGCAGATGGTGCAATTAATGTTACACATTACTGCAATTCAGTTCAGTTAATACATTCCAGGCAGTGCTAAATAACTCAGTACATTGAATCCTGGAGGTTTATGGCTCGCAGTAAAGGAGTTAATGTGCAAACGACTAGATTATTGCCCTCCTCTACAAAAAAAACGGTCAAAAATATTAACATTTTGTTCCTGCTTCCAGCAATGGCGGCCGCAGATCTGAGAGAAGAGCTAAACTGCTCCATCTGTTGGGACATTTATACAGATCCCGTAACCCTACCGTGTGGCCATAGCTTCTGCCAGGGCTGCATTGGGAGAACGTGGGATGGTCAGAAGGAGATAGGCGAAACCCCTTCTTGCCCTGAATGCAGGCAGAGATACCGAAGGCAACCGGAACTGAAAAGGAACCTGAGGCTGCGGAACATAGCGGAGCGACTCCTTTCTGCTCTCCCAAAGTCCAATGGAACTGGGGTCCTTTGTACTTACTGTGTTCATGCTCCTGTACCCGCCGCTAAATCCTGTCTCCTGTGTGAGACCTCCCTGTGTGGCGCCCATATAACTGCCCACATCAAATCTCTGGAACACGTCTTAATTAAACCCACCACTTCCTTCAGCAACAGAAAATGCTCCCGCCACAAAAAGCTCCTGGAGTATTACTGCTGCTATGATGGTGCCTGTATCTGTGCCTCCTGCTGCCTGGCCGGGGGGCACTGGGGCCACTGTTTGCGAGCACTGAAAGAGGCCTCTGAGAAGAAGAAAAAGAAACTGAGGAAAGTTCTGGAGAAACTGAGCCCAAAGATAAAGGAGACTGAGAGAGAAGTCCAGAGGCTGCAGGAGCGAAGCAGAGACATGGAAGAAAGAGCAGCCGGTGAGACAGAGAGAGTCACTGACCTGTTTAAAAACATCAGGTATCGTCTGGAAGCCCTGGAGAAGAGAGTCCTGAGTGAGGTCTCCAGACAGAAAGAGGAGCTCTCACTCACATTCACTAGTTTGATTCGGGAGCTGGAGATAAAGAAGGACGAGATGTCCAGGATGATCCGGCACATTGAGGAGCTGTGCAACATGGCAGATCCACTTGCTGTCCTACAGGAACATCGGGAATCCCATGGAGCTGCCTTTTGTGGTCTTCTGGAGGAGAAAGTGGCCCAAGAATATAATAATGAGAAGAAGTGGGAGAACACCAAATATTTATATGAAAATGTAAAGGAAAACAAACCGCACAGTCCCCCATTCCCAGCCTTGGATATGCACCTAGTAGATCTGGACATTTCAGAGACGTTAGTCACAGGCTTAGCTGGGATTGTGACCAGGATAAAGGGAAGGATCTGGGGGCAGAAGACTATGGACCTGGTGCTGGACACAAACTCGGCGGCTAATAATGTATCAGTATCAGGGGACAGGAAATGTGCCTCCTTCTCACGGACAGACCAGCGTCACCCACTAACCCCGGACAGATTTGAATCTTCTCAGGTTTTAAGCACCAAGAGTTTCCCCTCAGGGCGATGTTACTGGGAAATGGAGGTCAGTGAATCAATGGGCTGGGGGGTAGGGGTGGCCTATCCCAGTATAGAGAGGCACGTAGTTCAGTCTTTGATTGGAAATAATAACAAGTCCTGGCGTTTGTATAAAACATTGAATAAATATGCAGTGAAACATGACAATATAGTTACACAGTTACCCCACGTACCTTCCTGTTGGAGAATTAGGATCTCATTGGACTATGAGGCCGGACGCCTGTCCTTCTATGAGCTGAGTGAGCCAATCAGGCACCTACACACCTTCACTGCCAAATTCACTGAGCCCCTTCATGCTGCGTTCTCTGTGTGGCGCAAAAATGCCTGGGTGAGAATCATTAGCTGATCCCGCTGATCCTGCTGATCCCGCTGATTCTGCTGATTCAACTGATCCCGCTGATCCCGCTGTAATGAGTAATGACTGGAGGGACCCAAGTTGGATGAGTTGTATACACCCACATTGTGGCATGGTTCATTCTGACTAGGGTTTTTATTCATTTGGGCCCCCTTTCTACTAAATTGGATAGTCCCACCCCCAAGGAACCTGGGTGGGTAAAGAGCTAATAATGCAGAACCCCAAGGGAGGGGAGGGGGCCCTTATACCTAATAGTATTGGGCCCATGATTTGTGATGGTGGATATGGGCCCTTGGATACGGGTAGTTAATACTGGAGAGATCCCTGGGGGTGGGTGAAGCTCCTATTGGTTCCCTGCACAAAATACATAAATATAAATATTTCTCAGCATTTCTCTGATATAAATGTTGCTTTTACCTTTATTATCTCTGTACCAGAACTGATATGTGCATTTGTATTGCTCAACTACACACAAAGCTGAGTTGTTTCATTTGGTATGTGACTTGCAATTGGTTTATACTTTTATTGTTTTCCATTGGCCCTTTGATGTTTTCAATAATTACTAACGTTAAACCTGCAAAACTCCCCAGCAATTAAAGGTCAAGGAAAGTCATATTTATTCGGTATAAACCACACGGGACTGGGGTGCTCTCCATCTGGGCACCATGCCGCCATCTTGTTTCCTTTTCCCAGGGGTCACTTGTGCTTGTCCTGTATAGCAGATAATGTGCTACATGGGGCCATCACAAGTGATACCTGGGATAAGGAAACAAGATGGCGGCATGGTGCCAGGCTGGCACTCAGATCCCCTCCTCCATCATGGTCATTGAGCTCCTGATCACTTAATGGATTGGTCCTTCCAAGGGGATCCAAGATGATATTAAAGGGGAACTAAAGTCTAAAATTAGAAATCAGTAGAAATGCTGTATTTTGTATTCTGAACATAAACATAAACATTCTGAACTTACTGCACAAGCCCAGAGGTTGAGAAGCCTAATTACAGTAATGATTTATGCTTTCAAAGTTGTCCAGAGGGGGCCGCCATCTTGTTACTTTGTTAGACCATCTTCTATAAGATCTGGCTCCTGCACATGCTCAGTTTGCTCTGGGCTGCTGTTGGGAGGCGGAGCTTAGGGAACGTAGTAAATTATCAAAACAGCACGTCAGGTAATATCTGCCATAGAAGCTGATTAATAATAAGAATCATAATATGCAGCCTGCACTGGTTCCTGTGTTGCCCTGTAATGTAATGTGGGGTTTAGTGTTTTTGTTTAATGAAACTTTCCCAGCTCTCCAGAGCCAGTGGCTGCATAAATATGCAAAAGAATCCTCCAATGAGAATCCCAGCTGATGTGAGTAAATCCGGCTCCCTGTTCTCTGTTCCTGCAATTGGAGTTGGGAGCAATAAGCACAGTTTCCCAGCACTGAACAAGTCTGTCCCTTTATCCCCATGTCTGATTCCTGTGCCATATAATGACGGGAAAATGCCATCATTATCTCTATATGTAAGGTACCAGCAAGGGGCCTGACACAGGGAATCAGCATTCTCATTGGTCACTGCTCTTGTGTATATATTTTTTTCCTTCAACCTCCATAGAGAACTAGGTGGAAGCTACAAATGATCCCATTGGCACAGAGACACAGGTGCATCATGGGTACAGGTACATATAAACTAGCGCTGCCCTATTATACACAGTTTATTACAGGATATCAATACAAACAAGCTTTAGCTCAGTATTTAGACATAACTTGTTTACAACAGACTCCCAAATATTCCCATATCCCCATCCCCCAAAATATCAGCTCAGGAGATAATTGGGGCTTTTTCCAACCAAAACACATTCTGAATTCTCTCCTTCTACAAATGACTCTCTCTAACACTCACATTACACTGACCAAAGCAAAGGGTTGCTGAGCAGCCTGGGGGTGCCATACAGACCGGGGGCGCCACACGCAGCCTGGGGGTGCCACACGCAGCCTGGGGGTGCCACACGCAGCCTGGGGGTGCCATACACAGCCTGTTTATAATAGTGAGACACAAACTCTGAGCTCAGTGTCAGTCACTTTGCATCCTGGGAAGGAACATAGTGTTTGTGCAGAGGTTCCCCTGTACATGTTGTTCTGCCTATACACCTACTGGCACAGTTTGGCCTCTCCCCGTGTGTAATGCACACACACCCCCATGCAACTGCTTCATAAACACTTTGACACAAGTTATTGGGCTGTGTGTGTGTGTGTATATAAAAGCCCCAGTGCTAAAGCTAGTAATATTCTGTACCTTAGCCCTGGGGGGGAGTGTAAGGGGCAGATACAGTCACTGTGTTACATACAGAGAAACCTTTCCAATGGGGCAGTTTATTCCCAGAGGGGCTGTTTGTAACAGCAAAGTGACTGGAACTTTTGTCACAGCTTCTGCCTCTGTTTCCAACCTTTGTAACTTATATTTGTTACACAGCTCAGTATTTGGGATCATTACAAGGGGGAAAGAAAAGTCCCACAATAAGGATTCAGCTAAAGTCTCGCCCCAAGCTCAAAGTGCCAGAGCAGGACTTCAGTTATTTAGGGAGCAGCCAGACAGGACTGTGATTGGTTGGCCTGTATGCATGTAGGGAACAGGCAGAGACTAGAGCAAGCAGGCAGGGGAAAGAAGAATATTGGGAGTCGCTCCCTAAGCTCAGTGACATCAGCCAAGAGCAGACTGAGCATGTGCAGTAGTTGGGCAAAAGATGGAGAGCTACTGTGGGCATCTTCAGGGGCATGGGGCTTTATTTCTATAGAGCTTTGGGGATGTTGGGCTGGTACAGGGGCTCAAACACACAGATAAACATTTCTAGCCATATTCATTTTTAGGCTTTAGTTGTCCTTTAAAGTGGGTGAAACAGAAAACAATGAGGGGATTAACTTCTCCTTGAAATTATGTCAAGGATAGGCTGTCACATTTTTTTTGGCGAAAAATAAGTTAAGTAAACCTTAAAATAAATCACGAATTTTGGGAGTTATTTTTGGAAAACTCGAATTTTTCTGGACAATTTTCAGAAAAGCTTGAACTTTTCCAGAAACAATATCAGAAAAATCGAGTAGCATTTTCTCAAAATTGCTTAGTAAATGTGCCCCTAATTGTACAGCTTTGTGTGTGTGAGTGGCAGGCCCCCATTACTTTGGGACAGATAATATGCCCAGTCCTATACCTTTTAAACCAAAAAGTGCCTACGAACCCCCCCCCCCCAGGGGTCCTTACAGGTTTTTACTTGGCTCCTGATTGGTGAATCACAAAAATTCAAGGGGTGACAGTCAGTACATTGTCTAATGACCCCCCCACTGCAATCCGTCCGGCTAATAAGGGTGGGTCTATGGGGATTGGGGATTACACTGACTATACACAAGAGCTTGCTGATATATAGACTGATACCTGCACCCCCGGGTACAAGAGGCCCCCACTTACCGGTTACTTTCTACACAAGCTCAGACTACATTTCCCAACACCCACTGGGAAACTGTAAAATTTACAATGATGGTATTGCATATGGCACCCACTTACTGTTCTAGAACTAAGGGGGGGGGACATCTGGGGACATTGTAAATAACCCCCCGTGGATTCATAAGCCAGAAACTGAGCTTTTAGCAGATTTTATTCTCATAAAGGGTCCACAAATAGCAGATTACAGACATTTGTGCGGTGCCTATAGGGATAATACACGGATTATACAGCCCTGTGTGCATTCCTATAATGAGATATATATATACACAGGGCTGCCGTATTCTCACTGAGTAAGAACAACCCCAAGACATTCTATACATTTATCAGCAGCAAATAAAGTGCATGTTTTTATTGGGTGTGGGGGGGGGGTGGATATATCACGGGGGGAGGGAAAGATTAAATAGAGGAGGGGGGTGAGGAGGCGAATGAATAAAAGGACTCATTAAAGGGATAAGAATGGGGGTATTTGTATTATGAAATCAAGCTGAATTATTAGATCCAGGAACCTGTGAATGGTCTTATAAAATAACACAAGTAAGTCCAGAGCCAAGTACAGAAACACTTGGATTGGGTCCAACTCTAATCCCGGTGCCTAAGATTTTTGCCTCAATCCCATCTGCCCCCACCTGCACCCCAGTATCCACCCCAAGGCCAAGAGTGGCTTTAACAGGCCCGGCAGCGGCAGAAACACTTCCCACCTCCGCTCTGACCATTGCCCCAGCTCTGTAGGCATTGGCTTCTGCTCCAGCTGAGGCATTGGGGCCTTTGGCTTCTGCCCCAAATACACTATATTCAGCCTTGGCCTCCCCCACCCCAGCGGCAGCGTAGGCTCCGGCCTTGGGGACCCGTTTCCCAGGTTTATTTTGTCCCCCCCCATGGGCGTAGGAACCTGTCTCAGCATAGCAACCAACTGTAGAAGCCTCGGCTGGTCTGTCGTACGTATCAATGATATCAAAAACCCCAGGCGGGCCTACTAGCGCTGTCCGTGCTGAACTGGACCCTTTATGTTTCTGAGCAGATTCATCATTCGCCGCTAAATCAAATCTACGGTTTTCAGGTCGTAACGTTGTCTCCAACTGTTCCATGTACTTTCTGGTATTTCCATTCTCCGACGCCATCTTGCACTTTCCTTCCTGTGAAACCATCAACACAAACATTATCTTTAGTCGGTGCCCCTGCCGTGCCCGTACCTACCCCTGGCATTGTGTACTGAGTGGCACCAGGCTGCCCAGGGGTGCAACCAAAAAGTACCAACCCCATATAATAAGCACTTACCCCCCTCCTACCCCCCTGCTAAACCCAACCTACCCCAGTATTTTGACTAATGTCGGGGAAACCCCCTAACCCTGTAGGCAATTATGAATAATATCCGGTGCTGGTTTCCCTTTGGGCTAAACATTAACCCTATCTGTAACAATGGCCCCTTTATTGGAGCTCCCTATAGATCCTCTCAGGTCCCTGTCTGGGTTTCACATGAGGGGTGGGCGTGTCCTAACGGTCCCTGTAGGAGGGGGAGAGCCAATCACAGCCCTGCAGTCACACAAGCACAGACAGGCTTCAGTTCCCTATCAGGTCAGCGTAGCTGCTGATTGGTTCCTATCCTACAGTGCCGCCGCCCCCCTTCACATCCAGAGAATTCAGCCAGCAGGAAGTGGCACAGATGGGCGGGGCTAGTGGGGTTTTTGCAGAAATTAAATAAATACAACATGTCCCCTTTAGGTTGCTGCAATTACACTAAAGGGGATATAAACCCAAAATATAATTTTGCCTTATAAAAGAAAATATAATTATATGTAGATGTAATTGTGTAAGAGCCATAAAGTTATTACCCAGCCCTCTAATCAAATGTGTGCGTTAGAATATGTGCAGCACTTACTTACAAACTGTTTCCTGTAAGACGGTGTTTTCCGGGGACACTTCCTGCTCTGCAACTGGGGAGGGAACCAATGGGCACAGCCGGGGGGGGAATGATTACCTGACGCGCAGAATGAAGGGAATCTTCCTGTTTGTCTCTCAGCTCCCTGCAATAAATACAATTAATTCTCTCTTTGCTCTCTGAATGTATTTATATGTGCAACATCCATCCAATGCTGTTATGTGCACTGCCGGCTCCGACTACACAAATAATGTAGCAGAAAGCAGCTCTTTTCCACCCAGACTCCATTTCCCGCTAAAGACTTCCCCGTACCCCGCAGCTGTAGCGCCAAGGGATTTAATCCCAGGGATTTATACCAAATAACATTTCCCCTTGTACCGACGGGAATGGGAAGCAGATATGGAAAGGGCAGAACCCTCAGCTGCCCAAACTGCCCCCGGGACCCTCTGCCCAGCGATGGGGTCCTGAGTGCCAGGGAGAAAGGGCAGATGGAAATAAGGGAGAGGGGTACTAAAGGGACTCCCCACCCACACTCCCAGGGGCTGCACTATACACAGCGGGGCATCAGAGTATATCATGTACCCAATGTGCCCCCAGTACCGCTGGTTTAATAGCCCAGATACAGCCATAAATTCCCTGCCCCGTACCCAACGTGCCCCCAACTGTGCCCCCAGTACCGCTGGTTTAATAGCCCAGATACAGCCATGAATTCCCTGCCCCGTACCCAACGTGCCCCCAACTGTGCCCCCAGTACCGCTGGTTTAATAGCCCAGATACAGCCATAAATTCCCTGCCCTGTACCCAACGTGCCCCCAACTGTGCCCCCAGTACCGCTGGTTTAATAGCCCAGATACAGCCATAAATTCCCTGCCCCGTACCCAACGTGCCCCCAACTGTGCCCCAGTACCGCTGGTTTAATAGCCCAGATACAGCCATAAATTCCCTGCCCCTGTACCCAACGTGCCCCCAACTGTGCCCCCAGTACCGCTGGTTTAATAGCCCAGATACAGCCATAAATTCCCTGCCCTGTACCCAACGGGCCCCCAACTGTGCCCCCAGTACCGCTGGTTTAATAGTACTGATACAGCCATAAATTCCCTGCCCCGTACCCAACGTGCCCCCAACTGTGCCCCCAGTACCGCTGGTTTAATAGCCCAGATACAGCCATAAATTCCCTGCCCTGTACCCAACGGGCCCCCAACTGTGCCCCCAGTACCGCTGGTTTAATAGTACTGATACAGCCATAAATTCCCTGCCCCGTACCCAACGTGCCCCCAACTGTGCCCCCAGTACCGCTGGTTTAATAGCCCAGATACAGCCATAAATTCCCTGCCCCGTACCCAACGTGCCCCCAACTGTGCCCCCAGTACCGCTGGTTTAATAGCCCAGATACAGCCATAAATTCCCTGCCCCGTACCCAACGTGCCCCCAACTGTGCCCCCAGTACCGCTGGTTTAATAGCCCAGATACAGCCATAAATTCCCTGCCTCGTACCCAACGTGCCCCCAACTGTGCCCCCCAGTACCGCTGGTTTAATAGCCCAGATACAGCCATATATTCCCTGCCCCGTACCCAACGTGCCCCCAACTGTGCCCCCAGTACCGCTGGTTTAATAGCCCAGATACAGCCATAAATTCCCTGCCCTGTACCCAACGTGCCCCCAACTGTGCCCCCAGTACCGCTGGTTTAATAGCCCGGATACAGCCATAATTCCCTGCCCCGTACCCAACGTGCCCCCAACTGTGCCCCCAGTACCGCTGGTTTAATAGCCCAGATACAGCCATAAATTCCCTGCCCTGTACCCAACGTGCCCCCAACTGTGCCCCCGGTACCGCTGGTTTAATAGCCCGCATACAGCCATAAATTCCCTGCCCCGTACCCAACTGTGCCCCCAGTACCGCTGGTTTAATAGCCCAGATACAGCCATAAATTCCCTGCCCCGTACCCAACGTGCCCCCAACTGTGCCCCCAGTACCGCTGGTTTAATAGCCCAGATACAGCCATAAATTCCCTGCCCCGTACCCAACGTGCCCCCAACTGTGCCCCCAGTACCGCTGGTTTAATAGCCCAGATACAGCCATAAATTCCCTGCCCTGTACCCAACATGCCCCCAACTGTGCCCCCAGTACCGCTGGTTTAATAGCCCAGATACAGCCATAAATTCCCTGCCCCGTACCCAACGTGCCCCCAACTGTGCCCCCAGTACCGCTGGTTTAATAGTACTGATACAGCCATAAATTCCCTGCCCCGTACCCAACGTGCCCCCAACTGTGCCCCCAGTACCGCTGGTTTAATAGCCCGGATACAGCCATAAATTCCCTGCCTCGTACCCAACGTGCCCCCAACTGTGCCCCCAGTACCGCTGGTTTAATAGCCCAGATACAGCCATAAATTCCCTGCCCTGTACCCAACGTGCCCCCAACCCAACTGAGTGCCAGGGAGAAAGGGCAGATGGAAATAAGGGAGAGGGGTACTAAAGGGACTCCCCACCCACACTCCCAGGGGCTGCACTATACACAGCGGGGCATCAGAGTATATCATGTACCCAATGTGCCCCCAGTACCGCTGGTTTAATAGCCCAGATACAGCCATAAATTCCCTGCCCTGTACCCAACGGGCCCCCAACTGTGCCCCCAGTACCGCTGGTTTAATAGTACTGATACAGCCATAAATTCCCTGCCCCGTACCCAACGTGCCCCCAACTGTGCCCCCAGTACCGCTGGTTTAATAGCCCAGATACAGCCATAAATTCCCTGCCCTGTACCCAACGGGCCCCCAACTGTGCCCCCAGTACCGCTGGTTTAATAGTACTGATACAGCCATAAATTCCCTGCCCCGTACCCAACGTGCCCCCAACTGTGCCCCCAGTACCGCTGGTTTAATAGCCCAGATACAGCCATAAATTCCCTGCCCCGTACCCAACGTGCCCCCAACTGTGCCCCCAGTACCGCTGGTTTAATAGCCCAGATACAGCCATAAATTCCCTGCCCCGTACCCAACGTGCCCCCAACTGTGCCCCCAGTACCGCTGGTTTAATAGCCCAGATACAGCCATAAATTCCCTGCCTCGTACCCAACGTGCCCCCAACTGTGCCCCCCAGTACCGCTGGTTTAATAGCCCAGATACAGCCATATATTCCCTGCCCCGTACCCAACGTGCCCCCAACTGTGCCCCCAGTACCGCTGGTTTAATAGCCCAGATACAGCCATAAATTCCCTGCCCTGTACCCAACGTGCCCCCAACTGTGCCCCCAGTACCGCTGGTTTAATAGCCCGGATACAGCCATAAATTCCCTGCCCCGTACCCAACGTGCCCCCAACTGTGCCCCCAGTACCGCTGGTTTAATAGCCCAGATACAGCCATAAATTCCCTGCCCTGTACCCAACGTGCCCCCAACTGTGCCCCCGGTACCGCTGGTTTAATAGCCCGCATACAGCCATAAATTCCCTGCCCCGTACCCAACTGTGCCCCCAGTACCGCTGGTTTAATAGCCCAGATACAGCCATAAATTCCCTGCCCCGTACCCAACGTGCCCCCAACTGTGCCCCCAGTACCGCTGGTTTAATAGCCCAGATACAGCCATAAATTCCCTGCCCCGTACCCAACGTGCCCCCAACTGTGCCCCCAGTACCGCTGGTTTAATAGCCCAGATACAGCCATAAATTCCCTGCCCTGTACCCAACATGCCCCCAACTGTGCCCCCAGTACCGCTGGTTTAATAGCCCAGATACAGCCATAAATTCCCTGCCCCGTACCCAACGTGCCCCCAACTGTGCCCCCAGTACCGCTGGTTTAATAGTACTGATACAGCCATAAATTCCCTGCCCCGTACCCAACGTGCCCCCAACTGTGCCCCCAGTACCGCTGGTTTAATAGCCCGGATACAGCCATAAATTCCCTGCCTCGTACCCAACGTGCCCCCAACTGTGCCCCCCAGTACCGCTGGTTTAATAGCCCAGATACAGCCATATATTCCCTGCCCCGTACCCAACGTGCCCCCAACTGTGCCCCCAGTACCGCTGGTTTAATAGCCCAGATACAGCCATAAATTCCCTGCCCCGTACCCAACGTGCCCCCAACTGTGCCCCCGGTACCGCTGGTTTAATAGCTCAGATACAGCCATGAATTCCCTGCCCCGTACCCAACGTGCCCCCAACTGTGCCCCCAGTACCGCTGGTTTAATAGCCCAGATACAGCCATAAATTCCCTGCCCCGTACCCAACGTGCCCCCAACTGTGCCCCCAGTACCGCTGGTTTAATAGCCCAGATACAGCCATAAATTCCCTGCCCCGTACCCAACGTGCCCCCAACTGTGCCCCCAGTACCGCTGGTTTAATAGCCCAGATACAGCCATAAATTCCCTGCCCCGTACCCAACGTGCCCCCAACTGTGCCCCCAGTACCGCTGGTTTAATAGCCCAGATACAGCCATAAATTCCCTGCCCCGTACCCAACGTGCCCCCAACTGTGCCCCCAGTACCGCTGGTTTAATAGCCCAGATACAGCCATAAATTCCCTGCCCTGTACCCAACGTGCCCCCAACTGTGCCCCCAGTACCGCTGGTTTAATAGCCCAGATACAGCCATAAATTCCCTGCCCTGTACCCAACATGCCCCCAACTGTGCCCCCAGTACCGCTGGTTTAATAGCCCAGATACAGCCATAAATTCCCTGCCCTGTACCCAACGTGCCCCCAACTGTGCCCCCAGTACCGCTGGTTTAATAGCCCAGATACAGCCATAAATTCCCTGCCCTGTACCCAACGTGCCCCCAACTGTGCCCCCAGTACCGCTGGTTTAATAGCCCAGATACAGCCATAAATTCCCTGCCCCGTACCCAACGTGCCCCCAACTGTGCCCCCAGTACCGCTGGTTTAATAGCCCAGATACAGCCATAAATTCCCTGCCCTGTACCCAACGTGCCCCCAACTGTGCCCCCAGTACCGCTGGTTTAATAGCCCAGATACAGCCATAAATTCCCTGCCCCGTACCCAACGTGCCCCCAACTGTGCCCCCAGTACCGCTGGTTTAATAGCCCAGATACAGCCATAAATTCCCTGCCCTGTACCCAACGTGCCCCCAACTGTGCCCCCAGTACCGCTGGTTTAATAGCCCAGATACAGCCATAAATTCCCTGCCCCGTACCCAACGTGCCCCCAACTGTGCCCCCAGTACCGCTGGTTTAATAGCCCGGATACAGCCATAAATTCCCTGCCTCGTACCCAACGTGCCCCCAACTGTGCCCCCAGTACCGCTGGTTTAATAGCCCGGATACAGCCATAAATTCCCTGCCTCGTACCCAACGTGCCCCCAACTGTGCCCCCAGTACCGCTGGTTTAATAGCCCAGATACAGCCATAAATTCCCTGCCCCGTACCCAACGTGCCCCCAACTGTGCCCCCAGTACCGCTGGTTTAATAGCCCGGATACAGCCATAAATTCCCTGCCTCGTACCCAACGTGCCCCCAACTGTGCCCCCAGTACCGCTGGTTTAATAGCCCGGATACAGCCATAAATTCCCTGCCTCGTACCCAACGTGCCCCCAACTGTGCCCCCAGTACCGCTGGTTTAATAGCCCGGATACAGCCATAAATTCCCTGCCTCGTACCCAACGTGCCCCCAACTGTGCCCCCAGTACCGCTGGTTTAATAGCCCGGATACAGCCATAAATTCCCTGCCTCGTACCCAACGTGCCCCCAACTGTGCCCCCAGTACCGCTGGTTTAATAGCCCAGATACAGCCATATATTCCCTGCCCCGTACCCAACGTGCCCCCAACTGTGCCCCCAGTACCGCTGGTTTAATAGCCCGGATACAGCCATAAATTCCCTGCCCTGTACCCAACGTGCCCCCAACTGTGCCCCCAGTACCGCTGGTTTAATAGCCCAGATACAGCCATAAATTCCCTGCCCCGTACCCAACGTGCCCCCAACTGTGCCCCCGGTACCGCTGGTTTAATAGCCCAGATACAGCCATAAATTCCCTGCCCCGTACCCAACGTGCCCCCAACTGTGCCCCCAGTACCGCTGGTTTAATAGCCCAGGTACAGCCATAAATTCCCTGCCCCGTACCCAACGTGCCCCCAACTGTGCCCCCAGTACCGCTGGTTTAATAGCCCAGATACAGCCATAAATTCCCTGCCCTGTACCCAACGTGCCCCCAACTGTGCCCCCAGTACCGCTGGTTTAATAGCCCAGATACAGCCATAAATTCCCTGCCCCGTACCCAACGTGCCCCCAACTGTGCCCCCAGTACCGCTGGTTTAATAGCCCAGATACAGCCATAAATTCCCTGCCCCGTACCCAACGTGCCCCCAACTGTGCCCCCAGTACCGCTGGTTTAATAGCCCAGATACAGCCATAAATTCCCTGCCCCGTACCCAACGTGCCCCCAACTGTGCCCCCAGTACCGCTGGTTTAATAGCCCAGATACAGCCATAAATTCCCTGCCCCGTACCCAACGTGCCCCCAACTGTGCCCCCAGTACCGCTGGTTTAATAGCCCAGATACAGCCATAAATTCCCTGCCCCGTACCCAACGTGCCCCCAACTGTGCCCCCAGTACCGCTGGTTTAATAGCCCAGATACAGCCATAAATTCCCTGCCCTGTACCCAACGTGCCCCCAACTGTGCCCCCAGTACCGCTGGTTTAATAGCCCAGATACAGCCATAAATTCCCTGCCCCGTACCCAACGTGCCCCCAACTGTGCCCCCAGTACCGCTGGTTTAATAGCCCAGATACAGCCATAAATTCCCTGCCCCGTACCCAACGTGCCCCCAACTGTGCCCCCAGTACCGCTGGTTTAATAGCCCAGGTACAGCCATAAATTCCCTGCCCCGTACCCAACGTGCCCCCAACTGTGCCCCCAGTACCGCTGGTTTAATAGCCCAGATACAGCCATAAATTCCCTGCCCCGTACCCAACGTGCCCCCAACTGTGCCCCCAGTACCGCTGGTTTAATAGCCCAGATACAGCCATAAATTCCCTGCCCCGTACCCAACGTGCCCCCAACTGTGCCCCCAGTACCGCTGGTTTAATAGCCCAGATACAGCCATAAATTCCCTGCCCCGTACCCAACGTGCCCCCAACTGTGCCCCCAGTACCGCTGGTTTAATAGCCCAGATACAGCCATAAATTCCCTGCCCTGTACCCAACGTGCCCCCAACTGTGCCCCCAGTACCGCTGGTTTAATAGCCCAGATACAGCCATAAATTCCCTGCCCCGTACCCAACGTGCCCCCAACTGTGCCCCCAGTACCGCTGGTTTAATAGCCCAGATACAGCCATAAATTCCCTGCGTGTAGAGAGCCCCCCAGGCAGAGAATAAATAGCCGCTCTATTACAGAGACAGTGCAGGGGTAGGATGTCGCTAGAGGAGAAGAAGAGAGGAAAGGACTTACCTGCGGGGGGGAATGGGTCTGTCGGTGCCTCCGGGTGCTGCGGGGGGGAATGGGTCTGTCGGTGCCTCCGGGTGCTGCGGGGGGGAATGGGTCTGTCGGTGCCTCCGGGTGCTGCAGGGGGGAATGGGTCTGTCGGTGCCTCCGGGTGCTGCAGGGGGGAATGGGTCTGTCGGTGCCTCCGGGTGCTGCAGGGGGGAATGGGTCTGTCGGTGCCTCCGGGTGCTGCAGGGGGGAATGGGTCTGTCGGTGCCTCCGGGTGCTGCAGGGGGGAATGGGTCTGTCAGTGCCTCCGGGTGCTGCAGGGGGGAATGGGTCTGTCGGTGCCTCCGGGTGCTGCAGGGGGGAATGGGTCTGTCGGTGCCTCCGGGTGCTGCAGGGGGGAATGGGTCTGTCGGTGCCACCGGGTGCTGCAGGGGGGAATGGGTCTGTCGGTGCCTCCGGGTGCTGCAGGGGGAATGGGTCTGTCGGTGCCTCCGGGTGCTGCAGGGGGGAATGGGTCTGTCGGTGCGACCGGGTGCTGCAGGGATGTGGGACTGTGGGACTGGACCTTTATACAGTTCTGGATCAGGGTGGGACCTGGTACCTCATTGCTCTCCCAGTCACTTTCACTTTTGCTTTATGGGAAATGTTTCTTTTATTGGAAATGCAGCTAAAAGGATATTGATCCAAACACAAAATCCCCGAGACTAATGGCCGATGTTCTGGGAATATAAAGATATCAGAGACGTATGTGGGACTTTCCCATTCGCTTTCCCTGGATCTGCCCAAGCCCCAAACATGGAACAAATTCTCCCCTGAACATAAGAAATAATATCACGTAACAAAATGAAATTCTCCGTAATTGCCCCCCAGGCACCGCCCCCACTTGGGATTCCCCCACTAACTTACCCACAACCCCCCGTAACCTGCTCGCCGCCATCTTTGCCAGAATTTTATAGTCGGAGTTTAATAATGTGATTGGTCGCCAGTTACTAATATCCCACAATCCCCCTTTCTGAAGATTAAGCCAATAACCCCTCCTGCATAGACCCAGACAGCTCTCCATTCCCCATAATATATTTACTCACTTCCAAAATCTGCTCCTTAATTATATCCCAGTATTTCCCATAGAATTCCCTGATTAACCCTTCACTACCCGCAGTTTTATTTAAGCCCATCGACTTCACCGTCTCAATAATCCAACACCCACATCTTTAGCCAAAAGCTCTGCCCCCCCCATGTCCAACCAGTTACCAATAATATCCCAGAATTCCTTATCAATTCCCTCTCTGCTCCCACAAAACAAATCCCCATAAAACTCTCTGATACATTTATGCATTTCCCCCCCATAAACCCCATCCCCCGCCTTATTTAGAATTTTACCAAAAACACTTCTTTTATGACACTTTTTTGGAAAGGAATCGAGAGCATTTCTCATCATTATCAGATGCTTAACTTTGGTTCTATAAATGATACTTTTACCTGCTTCTTTAATTGTTTTTTGAACTTCCTTTCTAATCATTTCCTCCTTTACCTCAACGTATCTCAGTTTATACAGCATTGCAGCCTATTACATAACCCACCTTACATATGTGTCCAAGGCTTTAACCAATGAACAGCATGGGTGGGTAGGTCCAACTTCACCAAAGCTAGGGTGAGCCCCACGAGGTCATTGGACTCCCCTTTGCCTTTCAGCTAGAGAGAGTCCTCATGTCTTAGCCTAGGGACAAGCCCAGAGGACTATGACACCCACCCAGGGGGCACAAATCAAACACAAAAAGGTGCAGAAGTGTGTGGGTGCAATGCCATTAATTGCCTGGGTAAGGCTCCAGCTGGCAAGAAAAAAAAAAGAAACCCTCCCGCCCACCTAATGGCTGGGCCAAAGGAAATGAAGCTGATTAGGCATAATGAGCATGTGCAAAGCCCCCAGCAAAAAAATAAGCCGGCAGCTCTTCCCTAATGGGAACACAGCCCCCCCGCTTTCATCCAGCTTCAGCTTAATTAGAAATAATCACACCTTGGTTGGACCTCATTGGCTATGATACTGTCACTGCGCAAAGCTTTGCTCTATACTTATTATTTAGCACAAGCACAACAGAAAGGGTTGCTGAGCAGCCTGGGGGTTCCATACAGCCTGGGGGTGCCATACAGACTGGGGGTGCCATACACAGACTGGGGGTGCCATACAGACTGGGAGGCAGAAACTGTGACAAAAGTTCCAGTCACTTTGCTGTTACAAACAGCCCCTCTGGGAATAAACTGCCCCATTGGGAAGGTTTCTCTGTATGTAACACAGTGACTGTATCTGCCCCTTACACTCCCCCCCCAGGGCTAAGGTACAGAATATTACTAGCTTTAGCACTGGGGCTTTTATATACACCCACACACACAGCCCAATAACTTCTGTCAAAGTGTTTATGAAGCAGTTGCATGGGGGTGTGTGTGCATTACACACGGGGAGAGGCCAAACTGTGCCAGTAGGTGTATAGGCAGAACAACATGTACAGGGGAACCTCTGCACAAACACTATGTTCCTTCCCAGGATGCAAAGTGACTGACACTGAGCTCAGAGTTTGTGTCTCACTATTATAAACAGGCTGTGTATGGCGCCCCCAGGCTGCGTATGGCGCCCCCAGGCTGCTCGGCAACCCTTTGCTTTGGTCAGTGTAATGTGAGTGTTAGAGAGAGTCACTATAGGGTACTAGCCAGGTCTCCCCTTTTTCCCCACTCTTCTGGCCAAAAGTACCCAGCCACACATATCTATGCTGGGAACTAGGACACTGCATTGAGATTGCGCTGTCCGTGGCCTCTTGCTTTATCTTTACTGAATCAGTAATATCAGCCATTTCAATACTCTGAAGGGAGTAAATCACCCCACAACCGCAGCAGTGAATATTTGATTCTCCCTTTAGCTGGTCCCAAACCGCTATGGCGGCTCTTAGGCGACCTTTAGGATCAATGTCCAATATGCTCTAGGGCACTGATAAAGTCCAACTGCCCTGTCGGTATCTTACTCGCCGACTGGGTAAGTATGTAGAGTATTCCGCAGCCGCGGTTAGTACTCACTGTCAATGCTTTCCACTCCGATCAGTATCCCCAGGTCGCAGCCGCGAGTCCTGGTTCTCCCGGGGGGAACTTCTGCTGCCAATTCACCCTCCGGTGCAGCTGCTTTGGGAGGTAGGCAACGCGGGTATTATTGCTGTACGGTCCGGCCTCGGTTCCAGAACGCAGCCGCAGATCTGGTATAGCACGGACCTTTCCCTATGCGCAGATGTTACTGGTAGCAGTAGGGTACAATAGCAAAGGTATAAATGTGCTGTTGTCACAGTGGAAGCAGCCGCTATCCAAAGTTCAGCAAGAGCTCTCTCTCCACGCGTCAGTATGGCTCAAGTGAGAGGCATAAGATGGCCGCCGTGACGTCAGAGTCTCGGAAAATGGCCGACCAAATCTCACAAACAACTCCGCCTATCGCGTGATCTTGTAGAAAGAGCGCCAAAAATACAAGGGCGGTGACTGACAGTTCCGCCGGCCAATGGGATTACACGGGGGGAATCCTCAAACCCGAACCCACGGCCAATTAGTACTGTGCTTTTACGATCAGGACTGCAGGTGCCTTTTGCCTATCGCGTCCGGCAGTGCCTGTCAGCAAATATTAAAGCAACACACACACTTTTACTCAGCCCCTCAGGTAATGGCTCCGAAAATTTCAAAATAAATTTAACCCTTCGAGCCCCACGTTGGGCGCCATAAATGTAACGCTTTTCTGACCCAATTTAGAATAAACCCAGGCTAGTAGTGAATAGAGAGCATGGGTTACATTTGCGACACTTAATACAAAGGGGTGAGCCTCCGCTATATGGGAGAATCAGGATGGAGCGAGGGTGTAGTGGAACTACAACTAGCTGAGGTGTGGTGTGCAGGTGGTAAAAGATGGACGCCAGAGGATTCTTGCTGATCAACTATAGTACAAGTTTATTCAAGGCACAACTTGATAGTGCAGCAGGGTTATACTCACAGACACAGCAGTGTATGATGGCACAGATAGTACAGCAGATGTGACACTTTAGGCACAGAATAACCCCTTTGGAGAATGCACAGAGGATTAGCTGAATTCAGGAATGGATGCCCTTTATCTGGAATGGATCCCTCCGGCCGACTATTGATCAGGGTGAGAAACTGCCTGAATACTATGTCTTAACCGCGGTCCTGCAGAAATGGCACACAAAGCCTGGGTAGACTAAACCCTTTAGTTACAACTCCTGGTTGGGGCTATTTACTGCCCTTACTAAATAGACTGACTACAATCACCACTTCTAGAGGGTGCTAATAACAAAACTGACTGTGCTGGCTTTACCTCGTTCACGGGGCCCTGTCCCCGACTTAGCACTAGGGTAGGTGGTCCCCTAGGGTACAAATGGCTTCTGGGCCTATGTTCTGGTCCAGGCTCAGTTGGGATCTGTCCAGAACACAGCATGCAGCCAAAAGAGGAAGACACTTTCTTGTGCAAGACACTATATAGTCTGCCAAGGGGAGTGGTCAACCTGGGCTAAACCTATAGGGGGTAGTCTAATAACTGTAATCTGAGTGTAGGGGGCTCTGCCCTATAACAATACAGATAAGATAAGGATAAGGGATAACACCATAGGGAGCTTAACCCTATGGGTCCCTACATTCACCCGGGGGAAGAATCCATTCCGACCCGGCAATGGTAAATAACAATAAGTACACTTTTCAAGCAATAACAGTAGTGCATTGATTTAGTGCAAAAATACAGTACCCTTACATCCGTTTCTGATACCCTCTCCTGAGGAGTATCCGGTACATTGGATAGCTGTAAAAATGAAAATTTTAAGGCACAGAAATTTTTAACCGTTTCATTACTAGTTACGTTTCTGTAAACCATTTACAATACATGAGTGTCACTATGGATCACTCAGGCACTTACTTATAAAGATCCTTGAGATACCTTCTGGCTCTGCAACAGAGGTATAACAGGCACAATACTTAGAGCAAATCTTGAGTCACCTTCCTGACCACTAACAGGGGTGCTCAGGCACACACTTAGGTATCCTTTATATACCACCCGTAACCTGCAACAGGGGTATAACAGATACACTTACACATGGGAACGATCCTGCCTTCACTCAGGGGTCCCCAGGCACTTTGCTTGGCTGTAAAGGAATTGTTATTGGGCACAATTTAAACTGTAATACATTCCCACCCATCAACTTTATTAAGTCCAGGCCTTCCACCCAACCCAGTGTTCATGGATGTCTCAACATGCACTTCGTGGTGTGGATTAGGCAAGGGGTCCTACTCTCGGTGAGGTAGATGAACATAGAAGTTGTAGTGGGATGGGGCGCAGCAGTCTTTTCTTGATCACCCAACTTAAACAAAACTTTACAGTCTCTCCTGAGGAATTTGGAGAGTCCCAAACTTTAAAGAACACTAATCCACCACTGTGGATAAAACTGAAGAAGACGAAGGGTCACACTCTATAGCAGCAAAACTGGCAGTCTTTTAGAGGTGCCCAAATATGGTGGGTAATCCCTTTAACAGCTAGGGAAACTCTACCCACCTCCCACCCGGGGGAAAATCCCATCTGGTGAAGGGTATCCAAGCCGGCATGGGGTTTTCAGTGCATGTTCCTGTCGAACTTTGCCTTTGTCACCTTGTAGGAGACATAATATGCAGGATGAGGCTTATCTATCTTGCCTCCACTGGGGAGGTCCGAAAGCAGTGCAAAGTTCTTATCCTTCTCATATTTTCCACAGGATCTCACTCTGTGTTTTAGTATTGTGCGACCAAACCACCACTCCCGGGCGATGTTAGCCAGATAGTCAACATCCTGATGTCGTTTCTCTGGGGTCTTGGCAAGCAGCCCCCCAAATCCAATCTTCTCACGTCTGGAGATCTCACCATACAGCCACTCATCTAAGTGCTTCTCCACCTCATCATAAACCCACTCTGGGGCGTAAGGCATGTAGAACTGCCAAAGTTCATACACTTTATTATTAATCAGTCTCTGGACCCGTGACACAAACCTATACCTCTCAGGATCTGCACGGCCTGGAGCCACCCAGCATGTTTCTTCTTTGCTGAAGGTGTAGTGAGGTGGTGGAGTATTAGGCAAAACAATGGCACCTTCTGGCCTACTCTGAGGTGGCCTTAGAGGTGCAGGTCTTTCCTCTCTCTGTGGGACAGTCTCAGCAGTGCCCCCAAAAACCATATTAGGCCAATCTGGCTTAGCCCGACGGCGATGTCCAGGGTATTCAGCTGGTATCCTGGACCCTGAGGATGAGGCAGCACTAGCCCTCTCGGGGGTTAAAGATCGTGCCCTCCCTCTGCCGGTGTAAAAACTTAAGCGTTCCGTTTTCTGGGATAGCTCAGTGTCCCTTGTGGCCCTATTGTAAGGCCAAATGGCTTCCGATTTAGCCACTGAAGGGGGTGCTCCTTGCTCATCGTCACTGCTGGTAGGTGACAGTAGGGCATCCCCGGAAGATTCCGCTATTGGTGGGGTGGCAGGTCTAACCGGGCCTGCACTGGGGGTTGGCGTAGTAGGTGGAGGTGGTGGGCTTGCAACTGGTGAGGCGCCCTCTTTGCATAATGATGGGGACTCTATCCTCACAGTGGGCCCAACCCAGCAAGTGTTATTGCAGCCAGGGCATCTGGCTTGCACATCTCCCAGGGCCTGCTCGAATTCCTCATTACAGCAGCCACTATAGGGTACTAGCCAGGTCTCCCCTTTTTCCCCACTCTTCTGGCCAAAAGTACCCAGCCACACATATCTATGCTGGGAACTAGGACACTGCATTGAGATTGCGCTGTCCGTGGCCTCTTGCTTTATCTTTACTGAATCAGTAATATCAGCCATTTCAATACTCTGAAGGGAGTAAATCACCCCACAACCGCAGCAGTGAATATTTGATTCTCCCTTTAGCTGGTCCCAAACCGCTATGGCGGCTCTTAGGCGACCTTTAGGATCAATGTCCAATATGCTCTAGGGCACTGATAAAGTCCAACTGCCCTGTCGGTATCTTACTCGCCGACTGGGTAAGTATGTAGAGTATTCCGCAGCCGCGGTTAGTACTCACTGTCAATGCTTTCCACTCCGATCAGTATCCCCAGGTCGCAGCCGCGAGTCCTGGTTCTCCCGGGGGGAACTTCTGCTGCCAATTCACCCTCCGGTGCAGCTGCTTTGGGAGGTAGGCAACGCGGGTATTATTGCTGTACGGTCCGGCCTCGGTTCCAGAACGCAGCCGCAGATCTGGTATAGCACGGACCTTTCCCTATGCGCAGATGTTACTGGTAGCAGTAGGGTACAATAGCAAAGGTATAAATGTGCTGTTGTCACAGTGGAAGCAGCCGCTATCCAAAGTTCAGCAAGAGCTCTCTCTCCACGCGTCAGTATGGCTCAAGTGAGAGGCATAAGATGGCCGCCGTGACGTCAGAGTCTCGGAAAATGGCCGACCAAATCTCACAAACAACTCCGCCTATCGCGTGATCTTGTAGAAAGAGCGCCAAAAATACAAGGGCGGTGACTGACAGTTCCGCCGGCCAATGGGATTACACGGGGGGAATCCTCAAACCCGAACCCACGGCCAATTAGTACTGTGCTTTTACGATCAGGACTGCAGGTGCCTTTTGCCTATCGCGTCCGGCAGTGCCTGTCAGCAAATATTAAAGCAACACACACACTTTTACTCAGCCCCTCAGGTAATGGCTCCGAAAATTTCAAAATAAATTTAACCCTTCGAGCCCCACGTTGGGCGCCATAAATGTAACGCTTTTCTGACCCAATTTAGAATAAACCCAGGCTAGTAGTGAATAGAGAGCATGGGTTACATTTGCGACACTTAATACAAAGGGGTGAGCCTCCGCTATATGGGAGAATCAGGATGGAGCGAGGGTGTAGTGGAACTACAACTAGCTGAGGTGTGGTGTGCAGGTGGTAAAAGATGGACGCCAGAGGATTCTTGCTGATCAACTATAGTACAAGTTTATTCAAGGCACAACTTGATAGTGCAGCAGGGTTATACTCACAGACACAGCAGTGTATGATGGCACAGATAGTACAGCAGATGTGACACTTTAGGCACAGAATAACCCCTTTGGAGAATGCACAGAGGATTAGCTGAATTCAGGAATGGATGCCCTTTATCTGGAATGGATCCCTCCGGCCGACTATTGATCAGGGTGAGAAACTGCCTGAATACTATGTCTTAACCGCGGTCCTGCAGAAATGGCACACAAAGCCTGGGTAGACTAAACCCTTTTTTTACAACTCCTGGTTGGGGCTATTTACTGCCCTTACTAAATAGACTGACTACAATCACCACTCCTAGAGGGTGCTATTAACAAACTGTCTGTGCTGGCTTTACCTCGTTCACGGGGCCCTGTCCCCGACTTAGCACTAGGGTAGGTGGTCCCCTAGGGTACAAATGGCTTCTGGGCCTATGTTCTGGTCCAGGCTCAGTTGGGATCTGTCCAGAACACAGCATGCAGCCAAAAGAGGAAGACACTTCCTTGTGCAAGACACTATATAGTCTGCCAAGGGGAGTGGTCAGCCTGGGCTAAACCTATAGGGGGTAGTCTAATAACTGAAATCTGAGTGTAGAGGGCTCTGCCCTATAACAATACAGATAAGATAAGGATAAGGGATAACACCATAGGGAGCTTAACCCTATGGGTCCCTACACAAGTTATGTCTAAATACTGAGCTAAAGCTTGTTTGTATTGATATCCTGTAATAAACTGTGTATAATAGGGCAGCGCTAGTTTATATGTACCTGTACCCATGATGCACCTGTGTCTCTGTACCAATGGGATCATTTGTAGCTTCCACCTAGTTCTCTATGGAGGTTGAAGAAAAACTTATATACACAAGAGCAGTGACCAATGAGAATGCTGATTCCCTGTGTCAGGCCCCTTGCTGGTACCTTACATATAGAGATAATGATGGCATTTTCCCGTCATTATATGGCACAGGAATCAGACATGGGGATAAAGGGACAGACTTGTTCAGTGCTGGGAAACTGTGCTTATTGCTCCCAACTCCAATTGCAGGAACAGAGAACAGGGAGCCGGATTTACTCACATCAGCTGGGATTCTCATTGGAGGATTCTTTTGCATATTTATGCAGCCACTGGCTTTGTGCTGTTGTTTTGATAATTACTACGTTCCCTAAGCTCCGCCTCCCAACAGCAGCCCAGAGCCCACTGAGCATGTGCAGGAGCCAGATCTTATAGAAGATGGTATAACAAAGTAACAAGATGGCGGCCCCCTCTGGACAACTTTGAAAGCATAAATCATTACTGTAATTAGGCTTCTCAGCCTCTGGGCTTGTAAGTTCAGAATGTTTATGTTTATGTTCAGTATACAAAATACAGCATTTCTAATGATTTTCTATTTTAGACTTTAGTTCTCCTTTAAGATTTTCAAAAAACTCAATTTTCTCACTTCTAACCACAGGGGCATATAAATTAAATATTCTGAACTTCTCCCCATAGAACTCAATACCCACCATTAACTCCCTCCCAGGAACAACCCCCATATACTGACTGACTGTTATATTCATCATTAATCAACCCCCCCCCCCCACCTGCATTTCTGTCACTCTCTGACTCGGACCAAATACTGTCTCCATAATTCTACTCAGGACAGAACTGAAGGAACATTCCTGGAGGCAGAGAATATCCCCACCCACATTATGCAGATGAGCCATCCCAGCAGCCCCTTCCCCACTGATACACTTAGGGAGACTACCTTTAGAGACAGCCGTGTCCCAGACAATCTCTCCAGTGATATTTCCATCAGAAAGTGGACTCACAGCACTTCCAATCCAGAATTCCTCTAATACACCTGCAGTTTGGCTCCCATCAGGGGCCACACCCCCTTCCACTCTAGGCCCCTCCCCCACACTCTCCAGTGTAGCCCCCTCAGCTATTGGCTCAATCACAGGTAATTCAGTTTCAGTAACAACATTTACAGAATTGTCCCTCAGAGACCCCCCCCCAGTTCCCCTCACCCCTTCAGCCCCAGGGGGTTCAGCCCTTATCACAATCCCTGCATAGGGCACCCCAGCTGCTCAAACTCTGGGGCAGTTTCTAGCCGGATGCCCCTGGCTTCCCCATATATCCCACCACCTTGGCTGCATGCAAGCGCCAGCTCCATGGCCCACAGTAGCACAATTGCCCCAGCACTTAGGGCAGGCATCACGGATATGGCCATAAGTAAAGCATTGCCTACAGTACTTGGGTACCAGGGTAATACAAAATACCCCATTCCCAGTAATAGAAACATTTGCCGGTGCTTAACCCCTCCAATGCCATCCGGGTCAGGCCTGAGCCTTGTAAGGGGCAGATACAGTCACTGTGTTACATACAGAGAAACCTTCCCAATGGGGCAGTTTATTCCCAGAGGGGCTGTTTGTAACAGCAAAGTGACTGGAACTTTTGTCACAGCTTCTGCCTCTGTTTCCAACCTTTGTAACTTATATTTGTTACACAGCTCAGTATTTGGGATCATTACAAGGGGGAAAGAAAAGTCCCACAATAAGGATTCAGCTAAAGTCTCGCCCCAAGCTCAAAGTGCCAGAGCAGGACTTCAGTTATTTAGGGAGCAGCCAGACAGGACTGTGATTGGTTGGCCTGTATGCATGTAGGGAACAGGCAGAGACTAGAGCAAGCAGGCAGGGGAAAGAAGAATATTGGGAGTCGCTCCCTAAGCTCAGTGACATCAGCCAAGAGCAGACTGAGCATGTGCAGTAGTTGGGCAAAAGATGGAGAGCTACTGTGGGCATCTTCAGGGGCATGGGGCTTTATTTCTATAGAGCTTTGGGGATGTTGGGCTGGTACAGGGGCTCAAACACACAGATAAACATTTCTAGCCATACTCTTTTTTAGGCTTTAGTGTCCCTTTAATGCACGGATTATACAGCGCTGTGTGATTTGTAATTCTATAATAATATATATATATAATTACCAGTGTAACTGCCACTTATTATACACTCTAATCTAATACACGTTACACACAGATACACATGGAACTGCAGCAGAACCGATGTTCCTTGGATACACGGCCGCCATATTCTTACAGTAACTCATTGCCACACAAAGTCCGACGCCAAGAAATTCTATAGATTTATTAGTAGCAAACAAAGTGCATGTTTTTATTTGGGGGGGGGGGGTGGATATATCACAGGGAAAGATTAATGATTGGTTACATGGAGTAAGAATGGGAGGGGAATGAATGAAAGACATTTTTGGACCTTGATAAGTGGATCCAAGTACATCATGAAATAACACAAGAAAGTTCAGAGCCAAGTACAGAAACACTTGTATTGGGACCAAGTCTAATCCCGGTGCCTAAGATTTTTGCCTCAATCCCATCCACTGCCACCTTCACCCCAGTATCCACCCCAAGGCCAAGAGTGGCCTTTAAAGGGCCGGCAGCAGCGGATACACTTCCCAGCTCCGCTCTGGCTATTGCCCCAAATGAATAAGGTTTGGCTTCTGCTGCAGCTGATGCATTGGGGCCTTTGGCTTCGGCCTCAAACACACTAAATTCAGCCTTGGCCTTCCCCACCCCAGCGCCAGCGTAGGCTCCGACCTTGGGGATCCGTTTCCCAGGCTCATTCTCTCCCCCCCCATGGGCGTAGGAACCCGACTCAGCATAGGGACCAACTGCAGAAGCCTCGCCTGGTCTGTCGAACGTATCAATGATATCAAGGAGAGAAGATGCGCTTGCTGACAAGCCTACTAGCTTTACATTAGGTTTTTTGGATATTTTATATCCTTGACGAATTTCTTTTTTCACCCGATTCCTGTACTTTGGTATTTCATCTCCTTGTACTTTGAATTCATCGTCACTGTCACTGTCACTGTCCCAATTGTGCGGATTCTCAAGCGCCATCTTGCACTTTCCTTCCTGTGAAACCATCAACACAAACATTATCTTTAGTCGGTGCCCCTGCCGTGCCCGTACCTACCCCTGGCATTGTGTACTGAGTGGCATCAGGCTGCCCAGGGGTGCAGGATGGAACAACATGTCTAACCAACCCCATATAATAAGCACTTACCCCCCTCCTACCCCCCTGCCAAACCTAACCTACCCCAGTATTTTGACTAATGTTAAAGGAGACATATTGGATAAATGAAAAAACCCCTAACCCTTTGGACTAAACATTAACCCTATCTGTAACAATGGCCCCTTTATTGGGGCTCCCTATAGATCCTCTCAGGTCCCTGTCTGGGTTTCATATGAGGGGTGGGCGTGTCCTAACTGTCCCTGTAGGAGGGGGAGAGCCAATCACAACCCTGCAGTCACACAAGCACAGACAGGCTTCAGTTCCCTATCAGGTCAGCCTAGCTGCTGATAATTGGTTTAATGGTTTAATAGCCCAGATACAGCCATAAATTCCCTGCCCTGTACCCAATGTGCCCCCAACTGTGCCCCCAGTACCGCTAGTTTAATAGCCCAGATACAGCCATAAATTCCCTGCCCCGTACCCAACATGCCCCCAACTGTGCCCCCAGTACCGCTGGTTTAATAGCCCAGATACAGCCATAAATTCCCTGCCCTGTACCCAACGTGCCCCCAACTGTGCCCCCAGTACCGCTGGTTTAATAGCCCAGATACAGCCATAAATTCCCTGCCCCGTACCCAACGTGCCCCCAACTGTGCCCCCAGTACCGCTGGTTTAATAGCCCAGATACAGCCATAAATTCCCTGCCCCGTACCCAACGTGCCCCCAACTGTGCCCCCAGTACCGCTGGTTTAATAGCCCAGATACAGCCATAAATTCCCTGCCCCGTACCCAACGTGCCCCCAACTGTGCCCCCAGTACTGCTGGTTTAATAGCCCAGATACAGCCATAAATTCCCTGCCCCGTACCCAACGTGCCCCCAACTGTGCCCCCAGTACTGCTGGTTTAATAGCCCAGATACAGCCATAAATTCCCTGCCCCGTACCCAACGTGCCCCCAACTGTGCCCCCAGTACCGCTGGTTTAATAGCCCAGATACAGCCATAAATTCCCTGCCCCATACCCAACGTGCCCCCAACTGTGCCCCCGGTACCGCTGGTTTAATAGCCCAGATACAGCCATAAATTCCCTGCCCTGTACCCAACGTGCCCCCAACTGTGCCCCCAGTACCGCTGGTTTAATAGCCCAGATACAGCCATAAATTCCCGGCCCCGTACCCAACGTGCCCCCAACTGTGCCCCAGTACCGCTGGTTTAATAGCCCAGATACAGCCATAAATTCCCTGCCCTGTACCCAACGTGCCCCCAACTGTGCCCCCAGTACCGCTGGTTTAATAGCCCAGATACAGCCATAAATTCCCTGCCCCGTACCCAACATGCCCCCAACTGTGCCCCCGGTACCGCTGGTTTAATAGCCCAGATACAGCCATAAATTCCCTGCCCTGTACCCAACGTGCCCCCAACTGTGCCCCCAGTACCTCTGGTTTAATAGCCCAGATACAGCCATAAATTCCCTGCCCCGTACCCAACGTGCCCCCAACTGTGCCCCCAGTACCGCTGGTTTAATAGCCCAGATACAGCCATAAATTCCCTGCCCCGTACCCAACGTGCCCCCAACTGTGCCCCCAGTACCGCTGGTTTAATAGCCCAGATACAGCCATAAATTCCCTGCCCTGTACCCAATGTGCCCCCAACTGTGCCCCCGGTACCGCTGGTTTAATAGTACTGATACAGCAAGGGGTTGTGCCCTGTGGATGCCCTGGCAGAGCCCCCCAGGCAGGGAATAAATAGCCGCTCTATTACAGAGACAGTGCAGGGGTAGGATGTCGCTAGAGGAGAAGAAGAGAGGACAGGACTGACCTGCGGGGGGAATGGGTCTGTCGGTGCCTCCGGGTGCTGCAGAGATTTGGGACTGGACCTTCTCATACAGTTCTGCTCAGTTTCTGTTCAGATAAAGTTCCGTTAGAGAAATTTATATCAGCAGTAGCCGCAGAGGGCGGAAGGGTTGGACCTGGTACCCGTCGCTTTCTTTTAATTTTTGCCAGTTTCCCTTCTTGGAATTAGTTACTCACAATGACAGTGTTTGGTCACCGGGGGGGGGGGGGGGTTTAATTGGAAGGGCTTAACCCAAACCTGCTTGGGACCCACAAGTGATGTGTACATCCATGTCAGTATACATATCCCTAATGAAACGGATCCTGCAGCCCCAGAGGTTGGCACTGCCCCAGTAGCCAATGGACCTTCACTATGAGGGCACCGAGGGTGGGTACCGGGTACTGGATGTCATAGTGGTACAGCAGGGACTTACTGACATATATCTGTATATATATTTAGTTCTTCCATGGGGGGCACAGCTGCTGCCGAGACTCCAAATCCATTTTTTACATTGTAAATTGTTATGTTTTATTTTAATCTGAAGAACTAATTTTTTGGAAATGCCCCCCCCCGGCAAGTTCTGCCCCCCCCCGGCGAGTTCTGCCCCCCCCCAGCAAGTTCTGCCCCCCCCCGGCAAGTTCTGCCCCCCCCCCGGCGAGTTCTGCCCCCCCCGGCAAGTTCTGCCCCCCCCCGGCGAGTTCTGCCCCCCCCCGGCAAGTTCTGCCCCCCCCGGCGAGTTCTGCCCCCCCCGGCGAGTTCTGCCCCCGGCGAGTTCTGCCCCCCCCGGCGAGTTCTGCCCCCCCCCCGGCAAGTTCTGCCCCCATGCAATCAGTCTAACACTCTGTACCATAAATATAATTAGTTAAGTTCCCAAGTACCTGATAGGGGTATTGAACTTGTGCCCCCATGAGTAGCAGGACGGAGCCCTCCGTGGCCTTAGCCTATGAATGATTTCCATACAAGTCCCCTCTCAGACCTGGCAGCACCTTGGCACCTAGTGCCCACGGGACTTATGGCCCTGGCAGGATGGACAAGATGAACCCCAGGTATTGCCTAGATTTCAGGATAACTACATTTAAAGTGACAGTAGACATTTCTTAATAACTGAGGTTGGTGGGTTTCAGTATCATTGGGGGGGCCCCAAGCACCCGGATATTGCAGATTAGGGGATAATTACGTTGGGCTGAAAACCCCACAAACTGTTTTTCCACTTATTCTTCCTCTTAGCGCCCCCCATTGTCTAAACGCTACTTCTCCTACAGGTTTAGGGGTACAGCACCCAAACTCCCCACACATCTTCGCCCTATAGCGGAGCAGGTTGCTTGTGCTTTACTAAGTGATCCCGCCCCCCGTCTTTCTGTGGCGCCGCTCCGAACCCCCCAATTTTCCCATTGACTTTGACAGGGAAGATTTTCAAACTGCTGCCCCCCTTACAGCTTTAAAGAGTGGGCGGAGCCACCAACAGCCAATCAGACTTCACCTATTAAATGTTTTTGGTTTAAATTTAAAATGCTGCCTTTCTCACACTGTTTATGTCAGGGTTCCCAAACTTTGCACAGTCAGTCACTGGCTGACTATGTACAAGTGGGCGGAGCCAATCTATTTCCACCCATTAAATTTAATTGGTTTATATTTAAACTGATGCCATTATTTAAGTATTAATTTCAGGGTTGTTAAACCTTCAAGAGTTACTCACTGGGTATTTGCTGTTAGAAAAAGTGGGCGGAGCCACCAACAGCCAATAACATTTCACATATTTACTTTGAATGGTGAAGTCCCACAAAGTTGCAGAGTTGGTCACTGGGGGACTGCAGTTCACAAATAGGAAAAGTGGGTTGGGCCACTAACAGCCAATCAGATTTCATTGATTGAATTTTATTGTTTAAATATAAAACGCTGGGTGACTTCCACTCAAGGTTAGAAAAAGTGGGCGGAGCCACCAACCACCAATCACAATTCACCTATTGACTTTTATTGGTTTAAATTTAAACTGCTGCTGTTCTGTAACTATTAATCGTAGGGTCCCCAAGCTTTGCAGAGTTAGTCACTGGGTAACTGCAGTTTCAGGTTAGAAAAAGTGGGTGGGGCCACCAACCGCCAATCAGATGTCACTCATTGACTTTCGGTGGGGAAATTTAAGTTGCTGCTATACAGACACTATTAAAACCAGGGTCCCCAAACTTTGCTCAGTGGTTTTTACTGTATAACTGGGGTCCAAGGTTAGAGAAAGTGGGCGGAGCCAACAACAGATCAGATTTCAGGTTTTTCAACCCAACATGAAGTTTTTTCTCAACCTTCCCTTTCTAGTTCTTCTTCTTATTCTTAGCGCCCCCCATTGTCTAAACGCTACTCCTCCTACAGGTTTAGGGGTACAACACCCAAACTCCCCACACTTCTTCGCCCTATAGCGGAGCAGGTTGCTTGTGCTTTTCTAAGTGATCCCGCCCCCTGTCTTTTTGTGGCGCCGCTGCCAATCTTACAGCTTTGAGGCCACACCCCCCAAACTTCAATGACACAGTCCTGGGCTCAGCCTGAATAAAAATATCATGATTATTGGATGCCCAAAGTAGGCAGAGCAACCAACAGCCAATCACATTTCTGCAATTGATTTCAGTGGGGAAATGCTGCCAGTGTCCCCAAACTTTTCACAGCTCACAATTTCATTGGTGTATATTTAAACTGATGACATTATTTAAGTATTAATTCCAGGGTTGTTAAACTTTGCAAAGGTAGAAAAAGGGGGTGGAGCCACCAACCGCCAATCAGATGTCACTCGTTGACTTTCAGTGGGGAAAGTTAAATTGCTGCCATTCAGATGCTAATAAAACCAGGGCCCCCAAACTTTACACTGGGTGGAGCCAACAACAGCCAATCAGATTTCATTCACTGACATGTTTTTCAAACCAACATAAGGTTTGTTCTCAAACTTCACTTTCTAGTTTCGCTTGTTATAAAACTTAAAGGGAAACTAAACCCTGCGGCACAGCGCGGCTCAACCAAACGTTACTCAGCTGTTGCCGGACTACAAATCCCAGAATAATGTCACATATAATGAAGGGTGAGGCATGCTGGGAGCTGTAGTCCAACCAATCCACACTCACCAGCACACCCCGGCCTTTCCACTCTGTTCCACCTGGTGCACAGTATTTAAAGAGACGTCGGTACTCTCCACCACGATCCAAATAGCACAAAATACCGGCACAACAGGATTTGTTTTAGTGGGATAAACCCTGCTGATTTAATAGTAGCAAACCAACGTTTCTGGGGCACGCCCCTTCGTCAGACATAACGACCAGTGCAGCAGTGCAATATTTATAGTGTAGCAGCAATGACATCACACATTTAATTAACTCATTTGTTCCCAATAAAATACATAAAAAAATATAAAAACTAAGGGGTTAATTAGTCCAAAGTCCTTTACCCTTTGTGCTAATTTGAAAAATACCACCTGTAAAAAAAACAATGCAGTATTTGAACTATAGCAGCGATGATATCACACGTTTAATTAATTCATTTGTTCCTGATACAATACATAGAAACTCAAGGGTTAATTGATCCCTAGTCCAAAACCCATTGTCACTTGTGCTGTGTGTGACAGTTACCCCCTAAGTGAATAGATACTGAAACCTACGGAAGAGCAGTAGGGCCACCAAAAAAAAAAAATCCGGTGAATTATGACTTTTTCAACACATTTCCATCAACAATAATGCCACTGACAGCTCTAAAGTATATGATACCAAACATAAACCTACAAGAATGGATTACAGAAGGGATAACTACAATACACCACCTATACTCCATAACTGCACTGCAAAAATTTGAGGACCTAATGGAAAAATATAACCTAACACAAAACCAAAGGTACACCCACCTACAACTGCTTCACTTCCTCAAGACCACCTCTAAGGACTACAAAACCTGCAAAAGAAAGTCCATAATGGAACACCTATGTAACAAGGAATGGAATGGAAAAGCAACTTTGTCACAATGCTACAAACAACAACTACAATTACCGGAAGAACACAAATTCCCATACATGCAAAGATGGGAGATCGAGCTGCAAATTCAGCAGCAAATATTAACAGCGCATAAAGGAACTACCAACTGCACCAACCATATAGAAGTCCACACAAAAATCACACACAGGTGGTACTTAACACCTAAAAAAATAAGTAAAATAAATCCACAATACTCACCACTATGTTGGAGACAATGTGGACAAAAAGGAACATTTCTGCATATGTGCTGGCAATGCCCATCAGTAAAACCCTTCTGGACAGAAGTCTTCAACCTAATCAAAAATAAACTGGGATGGAACCTCCCTGTACAACCTCAAATAGCACTACTGCAATTATACCCCCCAGACATACCACCACCAAATAAAAAACTTCTATTCCATATCCTCAACACGGCGTTCTCTCTTATTGCAAAAGTGTGGAAACAACCCGCCACCCCGAACTTACAACACCTAATCCAACAAGTCAACCTAAGAGCAGTAATGGAAAAAATGACAGCTGATACACAAGAAGATAAGTTAGCCTTAATTTGGGATCCCTGGCACAAAGACCAAGCAACAACAAATCTATAACAGCCCACTCAGTACCACAACACACCTATTCCTAGCAAAATACCACACCGCATAGACCCACCTACCAAAAGAGTAACCAAAACCTTCCAAAACTATGTACAACTATTTCCTCTCTCTTACTGTTATGTATGTAACAACTGATATTTTGTTAAATCTGCAATATGATGTAACTTTGCATTAACATTCAATAAAAAAAGCTTGAGTTAAAAAAAATAATTATGACTTTAAAAAAATCGAAATTATGACTTTTAATCTCATAATTATGACTTTAAAAAGTCATAATTCACCAGAAATTTTTTTTTTTGGGTGGCCCTACTGCTCTTCTGTAGAAACCAAATGATGTTGCAACAAAGCAACTTTGAAAAACGTGGCAAATAACATTTATATGTAACCAAGGAGCTTAATAGGGAAGAAAGTCACTACTTTACCCAACATGGTGGGAGGTGTAGAATCTGCCCCCGGTATATTCCAAATTCATCTCTGCAAATAAATGTATGTATGTATGTATAACTTTATTTATAAAGCGCCACAAGGGTACGCAGCGCTGTACTGTCTTACAGAATACACAGTTACACACAGGGAGGACAAGTGATATAATAAATAAATACAATAAATACATATATATATATATAAGTGCCATGGGGTATGAGACACAGTAGGAAGGAGGTCCCTGCCCCGTAGAGCTTACAATCTAAGTATAAAATAACATTAATAATAAATAACACAAAATTTTACAAGAAACAAGTCAAATTAAACTCTTCATTAAGGCCCCGGGGGCCCCTCGTTTGAAGCCCAAATCCAATAAGATTCACGTTGCAAAAGATCCCTATTCCCATCCTGCCCAGGATTAACTTCCATCTTTCCCAGTATCTGCCTCTCACTTGGGGTACCCTGGGGCCCATGGCAAAAAAAATGTTTTGCCAATGTAGTTTCCTTTCTTTTTTTATTATTTTTTTGATCAGTATTATCTGCTCCTGAGCTGTTTGTAGGGATCTCCTCCTGTTTTGGTGGTGAATAATTACAAATAGTAGATTTATGTTCATTTAAACCTGTTCTAATGGGTCTGCCTGTTTGCCCCACATAAGCCCGCCCACAAGGGCATTTAATACAATATATTACATCCGAACTGTTACATGTAGAATACCCCCGAATCGGTAGCTTAGAGCCCTTCAAGGGATGGGACACGAAATCCCCTGGGATGATGCCAATACAATGGCCACAATATAAACATGGGTGGGTGCCTTTCAATCTTCCCTCTCGTCTACTTTTGATTTTCTTTGTCTCTGGTTTTATTAAGTCACCAATAGCTTTGGCCTTTCTATAGTACATTTATTTTTTACCAAAAATCCATAAAAGTCTTGTTAATCCACCAGGCAGACCCATAGTTTCTAACGTAGGGTCTGTATTGCAGCCTTTAGCTATGTATATTGATTTATTTTTGGTGTTGCCGACATTGAAACCTTGTCTTAAGGATACAACAGAATTTTTGAATAGACTTAGTGAAATAGTGCCCCCAAGTGGTGAATTTTTACTATGTTTGTAAATGGGACTTTTTTAGGAGCCTTAAGGAATTTCTTCCCAGAATCCTGTTATGACACTTGCATACGTATGAGGCGGTCTCCTCAATCCCTTTAGCTTGTTCGTGTATCCCCACTCCTGGCTCTCCCTAAGCTGATCAGAAAACCCTGCACTACACTGATGAGCCTCAAAAAGGGCGAAACTGGTCTGTGGTTGGGAATCTGATCAGCTATTATCCCGGCTTCTGCTTTAAACCCAGTGGGTGAGCTTTAGCCTATAGGGTAAACCCATGTAAAGCGGGATTTTTTTGGAGCTTGTTTGGAATTCATTCCCAGGATTCCTCAACCCTAATGATTTGTTTGTGAAACCACACAGTGACTCTCCCTAAGCTGATCAGAAAACCCTGCGCTACACTGATGAGCCCCAAAAAGGGCGAAACTGGTCTGTAGTTGGGAATCTGATTGGCTATTATCCCGGCTTCTGCTTTAAACCCAGTGGGTGAGCTTTAGCCTATAGGGTAAACCCATGGAAATGGGACTTTTTTAGGAGCCTTAAGGAATTTCTTCCCAGAATCCTATTATGACTTATTTACTATGTTCTTTGGATGTCAAGGATTTATATACATCAATATTACACAGTGAGGGTATAATAAGTACATGTATGTATCTAGCCTGCACTAAATTACCCAATTATCAGATCAATTTCATTTGCAGCCTTTTGGAATTTGTTTTAACTAATAACTATTTTAGCTATGGGTCCGAATTTTACGTACAGCTGCAAGCCTGCGCCATGGGTGCTAATATGGCACCAGCATATGCCAACATTTACATGGATTGGTTTGAGACCACTTACATATTTTCAAATAATGAGTATAAGCACTATATCCAATCATACATGTAGGATGTAGGTGATACCTTTTTCTTGTGGACAGGAACAACAGAACAGTTGCAGAGGTTTATGGAGCGCCTAAATGATGTACATTCTACAATTACATTTACAGTGGATGTACATAAAACTTGCCTTCACTTTTTAGATGTTGATATTACCTATACAGAGTCAGGGTTTACTACATCAGTCTATAATAAACCCACGGATAGAAATCATTTATTGAATGCTACCAGTTTACATTCACCTGGAACCTTTAAGGGTTTACCCAAAAGTCAGTTTACCGAATACGACGTATTATATCTAATAATGATTTATATGACTTAGAGTCCACTAAGATGGTTAATAAATTTTTTGGAAAAAGGATACAAGGAGAGTGAACCCCTAAGGGCCAGAGATGAGGGAAAACTTATCCCCAGGGAAAGTTTATTAAAAAAGAAGAGCAGGAAAAGGATATCGGATCCCATTTGTTTCAACATACGATGTTAATTCAGGGCTGGTCAATAGGACAATGCTTAAATACTGGGGGATATTAAAATCTGACCTCAGATATGGGAAACTTTTTAGTGACCCCCATTATTTTCCTATAGAAAGGCTAAAGCTATTGGTGACTTAATAAAACCAGAGACAAAGAAAATCAAAAGTAGACGAGAGGGAAGATTGAAAGGCACACACCCATGTTTATATTGTGGCCATTATAATGGCATCATCCCTTGAAGGGCTCTAAGCTACCGATTCGGGGGTATTCTACATGTAACAGTTCGGATGTAATATATTGTATTAAATGCCCTTGTGGGCGGGCTTATGTGGGGCAAACAGGCAGACCCATTAAAACAGGTTTAAATGAACATAAATCTACTATTTGTAATTATTCACCACCAAAACAGGAGGAGATCCCTACAAACAGCTCAGGAGCGGATAATACTGATCAAAAAAATAATAAAAAAAGAAAGGAAACTACATTGGCAAAACATTTTTTTAACATGGGCCCCAGGGTACCCCAAGTGAGAGGCAGATACTGGGAAAGATGGAAGTTAATCCTGGGCAGGATGGGAATAGGGATCTTTTGCAACGTGAATCTTATTGGATTTGGGCTCCAAACGAGGGGCCCCCGGGGCCTTAATGAAGAGATTAATTTGACTTGTTTCTTGTAAAATGTTGTGTTATTTATGATTAATGTTATTTTATTTATTTGCAGAGATGAATTTGGAATATACCAGGGGCAGATTCTACACCTCCCACCATGTTGGGTAAAGTAGTGACTTTCTTCCCTATTAAGCTCCTTGGTTACATGTAAATGTTATTTGCCACGTTTTTCAAAGTTGCTTTGTTGCAACATTGTTTGGTTTCTACAGAAGAGCAGTAGGGCCACCCAAAAAAAAGAATTTTCCGGTGAATTATGACTTTTTAAAGTCATAATTATGAGATTAAAAGAAGTCATAATTCACCGGATTTTTTTTTTTTTGGGTGGCCCTACTGCTCTTCCGTAAGTTTCAGTATCTATTCACTTAGGGGGTAACTGTCACACACAGCACAAGTGACAATGGGTTTTGGACTAGGGATCAATTAACCCTTGAGTTTCTATGTATTGTATCAGGAACAAATGAATTAATTAAACGTGTGATGTCATCGCTGCTATAGTTCAAATACTGCATTGTTTTTTTACAGGTGGTATTTTTCAAATTAGCACAAGGGGTAAAGGACTTTGGACTAATTAACCCCTTAGTTTTTATATTTTTTTATGTATTTTATTGGGAACAAATGAGTTAATTAAATGTTTGATGTCATTGCTGCTACACTATAAATATTGCACTGCTGCACTGGTCGTTATGTCTGACAAAGGGGCGTGCCCCCGAAACGTTGGTTTGCTACTATTAAAATCAGCAGGGTTTATCCCACTAAAACAAATCCTGTTGTGCCGGTATTTTGTGCTATTTGGATCTGTAGTCCAGCAACATCAGGGTTGGATTCTTAAAGCAATATTGCACAATAAAACTTTCCCAGCTCTCTAGGGCCAATTAATATGCAAAAGCATCCTCCAATGAGAATCCCAGCTGATGTGAGTAAATCCGGCTCCCTGTTCTCTGTTCCTGCAATTGGAGTTGGGAGCAATAAGCACAGTTTCCCAGCACTGAACAAGTCTGTCCCTTTATCCCCATGTCTGATTCCTGTGCCATATAATGACGGGAAAATGCCATCATTATCTCTATATGTAAGATACCAGCAAGGGGCCTGACACAGGGAATCAGCATTCTCATTGGTCAATGCTCTTGCATCTATAATGAAGTTTTGGGTCAGTAGAATTCTCATTGGGGAATTGGTTTCCATGTGTAATTAGGTTTTTCATCACCGTCTATAGAGCACTAGGGGGCGCTGTGGGGCAGCTTTATGGTTGGGTTTAGTTCCCCTTTAAATGCTAGTGAGAGTCTAAAAGCCCTACCCTAAGGTGGAACTCCTTATGATGTCCCTTAAAGGTCAATTACTATTGACATGTCTACAGTCAATTTGGTGGTTGATGATACAACACTTCACTTTTAAACATATGGAGAATGAGCTTGTACAGCATGCCACTGCCCTCTGAAGGGCATCAAAAACCTATGGCATGATAAGCTCTGGCCTACACTGTTTCCATGGAAACTGAAGGAACTGATGCCAAAAATTAACTATAGAATCATGGAGAATTATTGGTAACGGGCAGATTGTATATGTTCATAGGTTGGGGTTGCTAACAGTTGTTATTTTCTTACCCATAGTTGCCAGAAAGGTACTTGCAGAAATTTGTAGGTAACTAAAGGCATTATGGAAGACATTTGCAGCTACCTGTTGTGTACTGTAAGTGGAGTATGATTGCCACCATTTCCCACAATGCCTTGCACACTGTGATTCTTCTTCTCTTATCAGGTCTTTTAGTCACAGGCCATGCATGTGCCATTGAAACAGTGCCTTACACTCTATACATATTACTACAGTACTCAAAGCAATGATGGGCCAATGGACACTAGAAGACATTAGTAGGTACCTAAAGGAATGATGGGCCAATGGACACTAGAAGACATTAGTAGGTACCTAAAGGAATGATGGGCCAATGGACACTAGAAGACATTAGTAGGCACCTAAAGGAATGATGGGCCAATGGACACTTGAAGACATTAGTAGATAACTAAAGGAATGATGGGCCAATGGACACTAGAGGACATTAGTAGGTAACTAAAGGAATGATGGGCCAATGGACACTAGAAGACATTAGTAGGTACCTAAAGGAATGATGGGCCAATGGACACTAGAAGACATTAGTAGGTACCTAAAGGAATGATGGGCCAATGGACACTTGAAGACATTAGTAGGTACCTAAAGGAATGATGGGCCAATGGACACTTGAAGACTTTAGTAGGTACCTAAAGGAATGATGGGCCAATGGACACTTGAAGACTTTAGTAGGTACCTAAAGGAATGATGGGCCAATGGACACTAGAAGACATTAGTAGGTACCTAAAGGAATGATGGGCCAATGGACACTAGAAGACATTAGTAGGCACCTAAAGGAATGATGGGCCAATGGACACTTGAAGACATTAGTAGATAACTAAAGGAATGATGGGCCAATGGACACTAGAGGACATTAGTAGGTAACTAAAGGAATGATGGGCCAATGGACACTAGAAGACATTAGTAGGTACCTAAAGGAATGATGGGCCAATGGACACTTGAAGACATTAGTAGGTACCTAAAGGAATGATGGGCCAATGGACACTTGAAGACTTTAGTAGGTACCTAAAGGAATGATGGGCCAATGGACACTTGAAGACTTTAGTAGGTACCTAAAGGAATGATGGGCCAATGGACACTAGAAGACATTAGTAGGTACCTAAAGGAATGATGGGCCAATGGACACTTGAAGACATTAGTAGGTACCTAAAGGAATGATGGGCCAATGGACACTTGAAGACATTAGTAGGTACCTAAAGGAATGATGGGCCAATGGACACTAGAAGACATTAGTAGGTACCTAAAGGAATGATGGGCCAATGGACACTTGAAGACATTAGCAGGTAACTAAAGGAATGATGGGCCAATGGACACTAGAAGACATTAGTAGGTAACTAAAGGAATGATGGGCCAATGGACACTAGAAGACATTAGTAGGTAACTAAAGGAATGATGGGCCAATGGACACTAGAAGACATTAGTAGGTACCTAAAGGAATGATGGGCCAATGGACACTAGAAGACTTTTGCAGGTAACTAAAGGAATGATGGACCAATGGACAATGGAAGATGTTTGTAGGTAACTAAAGGAATGATGGGCCAATGGGCAATAGAAGACTTTTGCAGGTAACTAAAGGCATAATGGGACCATTGCACATAGGGCAGTATTGCCCTGGTATTGTAAAGGGTTAAACACTACCAACATCTGGTCTCAGGCTCACACAGAGACCCTTAATTAAATATGCAACAAGGGACTGTGGAATGGCGACAAATTTATCTGGGTTAGAAGACAATTTGGGGCTAGACCATTTGGGAGGAGGAAGTTGGGGCAATTGGTTGATCTGTTGATCAAAGAAAGGGAATTGCTGGACCTAGAATTGCAGGGGGCACAGCTATGAGAAACATATGGATTATAGAAAGGGATCCATATCTCCTTGGTTTTAGGGTTCACATTCTCATAAATCACATATTGGTTATGGGGGGCCCCAGGCTTCCCAATGGTACCAAACAGGGACTGCCTATACCCACCAGTTAAGAGTAGTGATGAGCGAATCTGTTCCGTTTCGCTTCGACGAAAAATTAGCGAATCTTTCAAAAGATCCGTGAAACGGCGAAAAGTTAGGAAAACTGTGAAAATGTCAAACGGCAAAAAAAATTGTCGCCCGCGGCTATTATTTTGTCGCCTGCGGCTATTATTTTGTCGCCCGCGGCTATTATTTTGTCGCACGGCTATTCTTTTGTCGCCTGTGGCTATTATTTTGTTGCCCATGGCTATTATTTTGTCGCACGGCTATTATTTTGTCACCTGCGGCTATTATTTTGTCGCACGGCTATTCTTTTGTCGCCTGTGGCTATTATGTTGTTGCCTGTAGCTATTATTTTGTCGCCTGCGGCTATTAATTTGTCGCACGGCTATTCTTTTGTCGCCCATGGCTATTATTTTGTCGCACGGCTATTCTTTTGTTGCCCGCGGCTATTATTTTGTCGCACGGCTATTCTTTTGTCGCCCGCGGCTATTATTTTGTCGCACGGCTATTCTTTTGTCGCCCGCGGCTATTATTTCATTGTGCGGCTATTCTCTTGACGCCCGCGACTATTCTTTTTTTCCACCGGTGACAATTTTTAGACGTGCGGCAAATTTTTCCTCCTGTTTCGCGAAACAATCTTCAGCCATCACTAGTTAGGAGGGATAGTTTCTGGGGGGCTGGGACAGGAGACACCCCTCATGTTTGGTATTATTCTGATCCCCCACATATGGGTTAAAACAAGCCCCTATTTTCATAATAATATTGGGTACCGGCAAGTGTCAATATTATAAGACAAGAAACTGGCCTGAGAGGTACAGCTCTCTACAGGGGGGTTCATGTGACAAGTTCCAGGCCACTCCCCCCTCATGCATACGGTAATGAGGGAGGGGCCCAGCAGGAGGATAATAAGCGCCACAGGACCAGGTACTGACAGCTCATACTTGAGGTCCCAATTCTATTGGGGGAGGGTCTCAGGTTTCTAACTCAGGGCGACACTTGGAAATTCCTAAGATGGTAACGTACATAGGGTTTCTCTGTGTTTTATTCCCTTTTATTTTATTTACTGTTTGTATGTAGATGTCTCTTTTTGTAATATCTTTTAGAATGCTCTGTTACCTTTGTTATATTAAATATAAAATTTAATAGGTTATGTCCTTTGGCTCTAAGACTCCTGAGCTTGTATGACGCTTTGGTCTAAAATGCATTAACTGCTTGTCTGTGAGTAGAGGGAAAGGTGTCTGTGTAACTGCTAATTAACTAGTTGGCTGCCAGCAGGAGAGTGTGTAATTAACCCTTTGGCTGCTGGAGTGCTGGTTGGATTAATGGAAGCTAACCCTAACTACAGTGAGAGAGAGTGAGGGGTACTGGGGAATAGTACCGGAGTGTATTGGGGAATAGTACCTGTTGTAGGGAGCAGGGAGAGTCTCCCAACTGCCCAGATTTTCCCATTTATAAAATCCTCATACCCTGGGCATCATCAGCATCACTATTTCTAGGTTTACCAGTTAAATGCTCGTTATCAATGTGTAATTAAGTGTTTCATACTGAGTGTCAGTTGACCCTCATTTATAGCAATTGGAATAATTAGATCATGGCTGCATCCTTGGCCCCTAATGAAGTTTAATCAAACCTTAATATCACATTCCAACCCCTCACATCAAGTTTGAGTCCAACACAAAGTTCATTGCCTATATCAAGAACCTGCATTTTTGGACCCAGAATATAACCATAGATGGTCTTATGAAATAACACATGCAACTTCAGACCCAACAAAAGAAATGCTTGGTCTGGGTCCCAGTGTAACCCCAGTGCCAAAGATCTTCGTCTCAACCCCATCCAAACCCACCTGCACCCCAGTATTCACCCCAAGGCCAAGTGTTGCAGAGAGAGGGCCGGCAGTGGCGGAAACACTTCCCACTTCTGCTTTGGCCATTGCCCCAGCTCCAAAAGCACTGACTTCGGCTCCAGCTGAGGCATTGGGGCCTTTGGCCTCGGCCTCTAACACACTAACGGCAGCTCTGGCCTTTCCAACCCCAGCGCCAGCGTAGGCTCCAGCCTTGGGGATCCATTTCCCAGGTGCAATTTTGAATCCGTTGGCATAGGTACCAGCCCCAGCATAGGGACCAACTGCAGAAGCCTCGGGTGGTCGGTCAAAAGTGTCAATCATTTTCAGAAGAGCCGATGGACTTGCTGACACGATTCCTTGTCTTGAGTTTCCATTCACACGCTCCACTTTCCACTTCCTTTCTGTGAAATAGATCAACACATAATAAATAACCCTGCTGTGCCCATTCGTGCCCGTCTCTGTTGGGTCAAGGTGCCCTGGGGTAAAATACAGAAGACAGTGTGCAACCATAAAGCCCCACACCAACAATATGCGAGCCATGATAATGAGCACCAAGTGTTTTTACCAAGGAAACCTACACACACTTGATTTTAAACCCAACAATCTTATTATGCTCTGGGCATGGATACCTGCAAGGGTCTCTTTATTTGTCGCCAGTTAGTGAGACTCTCTGCCTCGTAAGGGGACCCTAAGTGCCAGGTCAGGACTGCTATGGAGAAACAAACAGACATAAGTGGAAGATACAACAGGCAATAGGCAATACTTACAAGATACTATAGATATTTAGCTACGTATATGAAACTTATACTCCATTTTCACAATTTAGCCCTTCAAGGGGCAAACTGGCAACCTCTTAATGGACAAACTTCTCATTTCCCACAGCTGCAACTTGGTAGGCTTACAGATAAGAAGCTCAGTATAGATTGCTAAACTATGCAAAGCCATTTCCTAGATGTTATAGACAGATATCTTTGGCACAAAAATGAGCTTCCCAAGATGATGACATCTGAAAATCAAACTGTGCCCCCAGTACTGCTGGTTTAATAGCCCAGATACAGCCATAAATTCCCTGCCCCGTACCCAACGTGCCCCCAACTGTGCCCCCAGTACCGCTGGTTTAATAGCCCAGATACAGCCATAAATTCCCTGCCCCGTACCCAACGTGCCCCCAACTGTGCCCCCAGTACCGCTGGTTTAATAGCCCAGATACAGCCATAAATTCCCTGCCCCGTACCCAACGTGCCCCCAACTGTGCCCCCAGTACCGCTGGTTTAATAGCCCAGATACAGCCATAAATTCCCTGCCCTGTACCCAACGTGCCCCCAACGTGCCCCCAACTGTGCCCCCAGTACCGCTGGTTTAATAGCCCAGATACAGCCATAAATTCCCTGCCCCGTACCCAACGTGCCCCCAACTGTGCCCCCAGTACCGCTGGTTTAATAGCCCAGATACAGCCATAAATTCCCTGCCCCGTACCCAACATGCCCCCAACTGTGCCCCCAGTACTGCTGGTTTAATAGCCCAGATACAGCCATAAATTCCCTGCCCTGTACCCAACGTGCCCCCAACTGTGCCCCCAGTACCGCTGGTTTAATAGCCCAGATACAGCCATAAATTCCCTGCCCCGTACCCAACGTGCCCCCAACTGTGCCCCCAGTACCGCTGGTTTAATAGCCCAGATACAGCCATAAATTCCCTGCCCTGTACCCAACGTGCCCCCAACTGTGCCCCCAGTACCGCTGGTTTAATAGCCCAGATACAGCCATAAATTCCCTGCCCTGTACCCAACGTGCCCCCAACTGTGCCCCCAGTACTGCTGGTTTAATAGCCCAGATACAGCCATAAATTCCCTGCCCCGTACCCAACGTGCCCCCAACTGTGCCCCCAGTACCGCTGGTTTAATAGCCCAGATACAGCCATAAATTCCCTGCCCCGTACCCAACGTGCCCCCAACTGTGCCCCCAGTACCGCTGGTTTAATAGCCCAGATACAGCCATAAATTCCCTGCCCTGTACCCAACGTGCCCCCAACTGTGCCCCCAGTACCGCTGGTTTAATAGCCCAGATACAGCCATAAATTCCCTGCCCCGTACCCAACGTGCCCCCAACTGTGCCCCCAGTACCGCTGGTTTAATAGCCCAGATACAGCCATAAATTCCCTGCGTGTAGAGAGCCCCCCAGGCAGAGAATAAATAGCCGCTCTATTACAGAGACAGTGCAGGGGTAGGATGTCGCTAGAGGAGAAGAAGAGAGGAAAGGACTGACCTGCGGGGGGAATGGGTCTGTCGGTGCCTCCGGGTGCTGCAGGGGGGAATGGGTCTGTCGGTGCCTCCGGGTGCTGCAGGGGGGAATGGGTCTGTCGGTGCCTCCGGGTGCTGCAGGGGGGAATGGGTCTGTCGGTGCCTCCGGGTGCTGCAAGGGGGAATGGGTCTGTCGGTGCCTCCGGGTGCTGCAGGGGGAATGGGTCTGTCGGTGCCTCCGGGTGCTGCAGGGGGGAATGGGTCTGTCGGTGCCTCCGGGTGCTGCAGGGGGGAATGGGTCTGTCGGTGCCTCCGGGTGCTGCAGTGGGGGGGGGAATGGGTCTGTCGGTGCCTCCGGGTGCTGCAGGGATGTGGGACTGTGGGACTGGGCCTTTTATACAGTTCTGTATCAGGGTGGGACCAGGTAAGTAATTGCTCTCCCAGTCACTTTCACATTTAATATCTGGGAAATATTTATTTTCCTGGAAATGCAGGTAAAAACATGTCGATCTGAATACAACATGGTCATTGTTCTGGGAACAGAAAGATATCAGTAAGGGCATTGGCAGCCGTTCCCAGTACATTTAGTATATAAGATTATTGGGTGAATATTGTCATTCTGTGCCTGTGTGACACTGGGGGGTGTCTGGGTGCCCGGGTTCCCATGGATCTTATTGAGTGTTATTGTACAGTAAGGATAATAAGATGAAGTAGCCCCAGAACTGCATGGATTGTACCTGCCAGCGGGCACCCTGGCAACCTCAGTCTTGGCAGGATTTGGGGTCTGTCCCTCCTGCTCTTGTGGGGAAACAAAATGAGCCTCATCAAAAGGAATGTCACCTACCTGGAAATTGATAAACCCTGTTGTGCTCTTTGTGAACATCTTTATTAAATACAACCTCCTTCTGGAGAAGCCTCCTTTGTGGGCAGAAATCTTCAGCATAGGGGTCTCTCCTTTTCTTGGGGAATGGATGAATGGCGGCTTGGTAAAGAGTATGCGAATCCGGCACGGCCCTCCCCCGCCTTATGTTGCAGAGGGTCTGACAGTGATAATGGTGCATTACTGGGGGTGAAGTCAAGTGCTCTCCTAGGAAGGAGATCAATAGGAGGGTCTTGGGATCCTACCTTCATGCACCATTGGCCCTGAGAGACTGCCCAGATGATGTGTAGAGAGTAGGGCTCTCGTTAGTGAACTCTCCCAGGGTTCTGTACAAGTTCAGGGATATCACCTGGTGCTCCTTGCACGGGAAGCTTTATGTTAGTGGGAACGCAACGTATAGGTGCACCGCTGACTGCTTCTGGGAAGGTGGAGACCATGGACCACTTCCTGCTTCATTGTCCCTTTAAAGGGCACCTTTTTGACCTCACTGATATCTTTATGTTCCCAGAACATTGACTATTTTGTGTTTGGATCAACATCTTCTTAGCTGCATTTCCAGGAAAAGAAACATTTCCCAGAAAGCAAAAGTGAAAGTGACTGGGAGAGCAATTAGTTGCCCGGTCCCACCCTCTGATGCCAAATATGACTCCTGTCCTGGCATGTAATGGTATCTCAGAGACATGATGGGCACAATGGAGAATTGCTAGAAAAAGGGGTTTTTTATTTGTTTCATCTTTAACAAAAGCAAACACGCAAGTGGACAATACATTAGTAGTCCATATACAGAGAGTATCTCAAATCTTCTCAGATATGTCTGGGCACCCTCTGCTCTGATAGGTCAGCTGATATAGAGGAAGAGCCTTGTTTATTAGGGATTTGCAACACTTCAGGGTGGGCACTGTAGGCAATTTCTGGGACAAGATAGTTGTTTTCCTAGAACATCAGTGCAGGAGGCGCCCAGGGTATGCTGGTATTTTACTGGGGCCATACTCTGAACCAGTCCCAGGAGGCATGCCTCTGGGGATTGTACATTAAGGTGGTTAATAGTTTGGTTTGTTTACCCTTACCTTAAGAGATAATGGGACCAATAGGCATGGGAAGATATCAGTGGGTACCTAAAGAGATGGGACCAACAGGCATGGGAAGGCATCAGTGGGTACCTTAAGAGATAATGGGACCAATAGGCATGGGAAGATATCAGTGGGTACCTAAAGAGATGGGACCAACAGGCATGGGAAGGCATCAGTGGGTACCTAAAGAGATGGGACCAACAGGCATGGGAAGGCATCAGTGGGTACCTAAAGAGATGGGACCAACAGGCATGGGAAGACATCAGTGGGTACCTAAAGAGATGGGACCAACAGGCATGGGAAGACATCAGTGGGTACCTAAAGAGATGGGACCAACAGGCATGGGAAGGCATCAGTGGGTACCTAAAGAGATGGGACCAACAGGCATGGGAAGGCATCAGTGGGTACCTAAAGAGATGGGGCCAACAGGCATGGGAAGGTATCAGTGGGTACCTAAAGAGATGGGGCCAACAGGCATGGGAAGACATCAGTGGGTACCTAAAGAGATGGGACCAACAGGCATGGGAAGACATCAGTGGGTACCTAAAGAGATGGGACCAACAGGCATGGGAAGGCATCAGTGGGTACCTAAAGAGATGGGACCAACAGGTATGGGAAGACATCAGTGGGTACCTAAAGAGATGGGGCCAACAGGCATGGGAAGACATCAGTGGGTACCTAAAGAGATGGGACCAACAGGCATGGGAAGACATCAGTGGGTACCTAAAGAGATGGGACCAACAGGTATGGGAAGGCATCAGTGGGTACCTAAAGAGATGGGACCAACAGGCATGGGAAGGCATCAGTGGGTACCTAAAGAGATGGGACCAACAGGTATGGGAAGACATCAGTGGGTACCTAAAGAGATGGGGCCAACAGGCATGGGAAGACATCAGTGGGTACCTAAAGAGATGGGACCAACAGGCATGGGAAGGCATCAGTGGGTACCTAAAGAGATGGGACCAACAGGTATGGGAAGACATCAGTGGGTACCTAAAGAGATGGGACCAACAGGCATGGGAAGACATCAGTGGGTACCTAAAGAGATGGGACCAACAGGCATGGGAAGGCATCAGTGGGTACCTAAAGAGATGGGACCAACAGGTATGGGAAGACATCAGTGGGTACCTAAAGAGATGGGACCAACAGGCATGGGAAGGCATCAGTGGGTACCTAAAGAGATGGGGCCAATTTGCTATAGATATTCTGTGAGCGACCCATTAGCAGAAATAGCAACTGACCGCTCTGTCCATTTCCAACTTTTGGGACTTTCCAGAAAAGCACGTGATGTTCCACAACTTCTTACTAACGACGTGAAGCCAATTAATTCAATGTAGCTGAAGCCCTAGGGTAGTTACACATCACTGTCCAACACTTTGTGGGACCCTCTTGCCCCTGTAGCAGAATCACTTCCCACTGTTACCCCTAGGGGCAGTAGTGAGTGCACAGAATGGAAATAACGGGTAATTCTATACATTAGACCTCTCTATTCCCCTTCTCTGTGGCCCCGGAGAGAGTGGCCCCAGCAATGTCACTGACCCCCCAATAAATCTTTCTCCCTTCCCTAAAGGAACAGTGTCCGAGCCGCATGGTGGCAATAGGGTTCCCCCTCATTCCCTGCACATTGGGACATTATACGGCTAATGATTCCTCATTCAACTCCACACACAGGGCGGCGCTGCTGAGCCCAGAGACAGAGAGTAAATTCTAGGGGTTCTGAGGGTCCCCAACACCACTGGGAACTCTATGTGGAGAGGATGGGGCATATTCCAGCGATGATGGGGAAACATTTAGGGGTCTATCTATGATCACTGGCAATTAATTAGGATATAATAATATTATCAGAAAAGGTCCAATTATATGAGACCATTGGGGATTTGAGACATACCAGTATCTGGTGGGACAGCGAGGTCCATATGCTGAGCCGCATTTAAAGGGGAAACTAAACCCTGCGGCACAGCGCGGCTCAACCAAACGTTACTCAGCTGTTGCCGGACTACAAATCCCAGAATAATGTAACATATAATGAAGGGTGAGGCATGCTGGGAGCTGTAGTCCAGCAACATCAGGGTTGGATTCTTAAAGCAATATTGCACAATAAAACTCTCATTGGTGAATTTTCTTGCATCTAATTAGAGCCCCAGCTAAGGCCATGGGGTGTATAATATAAATCCAAACCCCCCCCTAAATCTTCTCTCTTAGACTCGACCATTTGTGGAGCTGAAAATGGACTTTCCCAGAAATGGATGAAGGTTGGGAGAGCAGAGGGAGGTTCCGCTGAACACCCCCAATTTATATTAAGCACCATTGGGAGGTGCATTGTTTATCAGTCCGTTGGGCTTACTTTGCCTTTAACCCAAGTTCCTTACGTGAAACCGCCAGGGGATGGCGCTGGTGCGGCGTTTCGGGAAAGAGTGCACTCACTGTATCTATGGGGAGATCTCCCACTAAGAATCGGATCATGGAAGGGAAAACGACTCAGTAGACTGGGCACCATGGGGTTAAGCAGTTTAGAATGTGAATGTGCAACATGCCCCGCCCCTCCGTGTTGCGACTCATGAGCTACTTTCACTTTGTGTTCCTGCTTCCAGCAATGGCGGCTGCTGATCTGAGAGAGGAGCTGAACTGCTCCATCTGCCTGGACCTTTATACCCACCCCGTGATGCTGCCCTGTGGGCACAACTTCTGCCAAGGCTGCATTAAGGAGGTGCTGAATTCCCAGGGGGGGTCTGGGGGTTATTCCTGCCCAGAATGCCGAGCTGAGTACCAGAAGCGCCCGGCTCTGCAGAGGAACTGGACTCTGGGGAACATAGCAGAGCGATTCCATTCAGCAGAACCCGGGGTGACTGGGATTCCCTGCACCTACTGTATCGGTGCCACCACCCCCGCTGTCAGGTCCTGCCTCCACTGCGAGACCTCCCTGTGTGACGTCCACCTGAAGATACACAACAAGACATTAGACCACACGTTGATTGAACCCACCGCCTCCCCGGAGAAGAAGAAGTGCCGGGCACACAAGGAGCTGCTGATCTATTACTGCCACCAAGATGCCTCCAGCCTGTGTGCCTCCTGCTGCCAGACCGGCCTGCACAAGGGCCACAGGGTGGACCCACTCAATGAGGCCTTGGAGAAGAAGAAGCAGACGTTGAGGAACCTTCTCCAGACCCTGAGCGCTCAAAGAGCCGACACTCAGAACCGGATCCAGGTCCTGCAACATCACAAGGGACAAGCGGAGGCTGAAGCCAATGGGGAGGCCGAGAGAGTCACTGCCCTGTTTAGGGGCATTAGGGAGGAGCTGGAAGCCCTAGAGAAGCGACTCCTGAGTGACATCTCCAGGCAGAAAACTCAGATGTTAACCCAACTCACTGACCTACTCCAGCAGCTGGAGATAAAGAAGGACGAGATGTCCAGGAAGATCCGGCACATTGAGGAGCTGTGCAACATGGCAGATCCACTCCCCGTCCTACAGGAACCAGATGGAGTTGCCCTTTGTGGGGCTGAGGGGGCAGATAATGATGATACAAGGGTCCCTGCTGTGGGACATCTGGATGGGGATCTGATCTCAGTGACATTAAGTAGAGGATTAAGTGATATTGTGGCCGGGGCAAAGGGAAGGATCTACGGGCAGAAGCCAACGGACCTATCACTGGATCCAAACACAGCGGCCAATAATGTTTTTGTATCAGGGGATCTGAAAACTGCCACCTGGTCTGAGGTGAACTTGCACCACACGCCCCGGGCCGAGAGATTCGAGCACTGCCAGGTCCTGAGCGTGGGGCATTACACCAGCGGGCGCCATTACTGGGAAGTGGAGGCCAGTAAGTCCGGGATATGGAGGGTGGGCGTGGCCTATGCCGGGATAGACAGGGAAGGGGACCAGTCGTGCATTGGGGACGACAAGAAGTCCTGGTGTCTCTACATGTTCGACGGGGAATATTCGGCGATACACAATTCCCAGGAACAGCAGCTCCACCCCCCGTCCCCCCTGCAGAGAATTGGGATATTCCTGGACTACGAGGCCGGACGCCTGTCCTTCTATGAGCTGAGTGAGCCAATCAGGCACCTTCACTCCTTCTCCGCCTCTTTCACTGAGCCTCTCCATGCCGCCCTGCGGGTCTATATGAACGGCTGGGTCAGTATCAGGACCTAGAACCTCTCATCCTACTCAGAACCATCTCCAGAATGGGCAGGACACAAATATTTGGGAGGGAGGGGCTTGTGGGAACTGGTTCTGCCAGTCTGGCCAGTTGGGTTCAACTTGTCTCCTATTTACAGATAGGGGCAGTTCCATGATGTTACTCTAGTTCTGATAGGTCTTCCTCACCTTGTGACCTTCTCCTGTTTATCATTATGTTTTTTCATTTATGTAGTTTCCCAAGGTACATTGGTGCAAGGGTGCCAGCGAATAGCAGGGTGACGTGGGCGCGAGTTTGTTGGGTGCGTTAGTTTCCCTTTAAGGTTCCCCAGGCAGATGTGCCATGGCCGCCAGTCTCTCCTCCTGGCAGAAATGTATATTTGCCCACAAAGACCCGAAATTCTGTACTGGGCTCCCTGGCGCCACCTAGTGCTGCATTATGGGTAGGCGCCCACCTATAGACATTGGGGTGTGAGTCCTTTCTCTCAGTCAAGGAGGAATAAAGAAATAGGGGGGGGGGAAACTTCTGTCACCCTCACTGGGCATCAGGACGGGGCAATAGGGCCCATTTAACCATATTTCTGCCTGATATAAACACAACTTTACATTCAGTGTCTGTTACTTCTTCTTGATTTTCCAAACTGACCCCATGGGGGGGAGGGGGGTGGGAAGGGCACATTGGGGGAAGGGCACATTGGGGGAAGGGCACATTGGGGGAAGGGCACATTGGGGGAAGGGCACATTGGGGGAAGGGCACATTGGGGAAGGGCACATTGGGGGAAGGGCACATTGGGGGAAGGGCACATTTGGGAAGGGCACATTGGGGGAAGGGCACATTGGGGGAAGGGCACATTGGGGGAAGGCCACATTGGGGGAAGGGCACATTGGGGGAAGGGCACAATGGGGGAAGGGCACATTGGGGAAGGGCACATTGGGGGAAGGGCACATTGGGGGAAGGGCACATTGGGGGAAGGGCACATTGGAGCCCATGAGGGTATCTCCTGCCTGAGAAGTAGGCGTTTCTGTCAGACACTGATATAGGAAGAGATGTCTCTTTGTTTCTGTCTCGGCCAATAAAATGATCCAATACTGTTTGTGGGTATAGAATCAATACTGTATTGGCACAAGGGGTGCCCGCGGGTATCTCAGGGGGTCAAGGCTGCTCTGTGCCATAAGCTGCGGGCACATTACTGGGAATATAGCACTGCCTGTGCCAGGATGGAGCTGCCAATCCCAACACACTGGCACCGACTCACTGCATATTTCCCACCGTCTGCTGTGTTGCACTGAGGGCAATAGACACTAGGGGGCAGTAAAACATTTTAATCAGCCACAGAGCCAGTGCTTAAAGGGAAACTAAACCCTGCGGCACAGCGCGGCTCAACCAAACGTTACTCAGCTGTTGCCGGACTACAAATCCCAGAATAATGTAACATATAATGAAGGGTGAGGCATGCTGGGAGCTGTAGTCCAGCAACATCAGGGTTGGATTCTTAAAGCAATATTGCCCAATAAAACTTTCCCAGCTCTCTAGGGCCAATTAATATGCAAAAGAATCCTCCAATGAGAATCCCAGCTGATGTGAGTAAATCCGGCTCCCTGTTCTCTGTTCCTGCAATTGGAGTTGGGAGCAATAAGCACAGTTTCCCAGCACTGAACAAGTCTGTCCCTTTATCCCCATGTCTGATTCCTGTGCCATATAATGACGGGAAAATGCCATCATTATCTCTATATGTAAGGTACCAGCAAGGGGCCTGACACAGGGAATCAGCATTCTCATTGGTCACTTCTTCTGCATCTGTAATTAAGTTTTCAGTCGGCAGATTTCTCATTGGTGAGAATTCTACTGATGGAGAACATCATTATAAATGCAAAAGAATTGACCAATGAGAATGCTGATTTCCAGCGCTGTGTCAGGCAGTGATTGGCAGTGTGGGACCGAATGTGGTCCTCACAGCTGAGCAGCGCCCCCTTCAGGTAACTGAATGCAGATCACAGGACTCATGTTGTGCTGGGAGATCTAGTGGATCAGCTGGATTGGATCTTCACCCAGTGCATGCTGGGAGTCAGTGTGTCTGCCATCATTAGTCCTGGCAGGATCAGTTTGCCCAGCACCCCCCAAGGGACCCCCACCTTGGTCCCCACACCCACCGGGCCCCTAGTGCAAACCCTAAGCCCCTCCTTAGGTGCGTCGGGAGAGGGGGACCAACAGGCCTCAGAGTGCTCCAGCAGGGATCAGTTATTACCCAGCATCCCCAGTGATCCTGGTATGACGCTCACACCCCCCATTCAGCAGGGCAGGTACAGAGACTGGGATTAACCCTGTGCCCCAGTATCCAATGATGTCCCACCCACAGTGCTTGCACCTTCCCCCGACCCCCCCCCACTAAGACTAACCCCCAATAGCAGCACAGGGGACCCACAGCTCAGCAGCACCCTCAGCGCATTTCACAGCAATTTTTGCAGCGATTCAATAATATAATCTGCAGCCTCTTTGCACCCACAACCACTTCCTACTGTAACTTATAGATCTGTATCTGCCCCCTCTCCCCCCCCCTGCGCCCACACCCCCGGGCTCTCTATACCCTCAACGGGATATACCCCCCCGGCCTGCTAAGGATGCTGGGAATTCAATGAGAGCAGGGCAGGCAGTAACCCTTCCAACACTTTCCCCTGTCTCTGCCCCTATATATTAGGTACCTACCTAGTGCTACCAACCCCTATTTCTGTAGGGAAATGAGAGCAGGGCAGGCAGTAACCCTTCCAACACTTTCCCCTGTATCTGCCCCTATATATTAGGTACCTACCTAGTGCTACCAACCCCTATTTCTGTAGGGAAATGAGAGCAGGGCAGGCAGTAACCCTTCCAACACTTTCCCCTGTCTCTCCCCTATATATTAGGTACCTACCTAGTGCTACCAACCCCTATTTCTGTAGGGAAATGAGAGCAGGGCAGGCAGTAACCCTTCCAACACTTTCCCCTGTCTCTGCCCCTATATATTAGGTACCTACCTAGTGCTACCAACCCCTATTTCTGTAGGGAAATGAGAGCAGGGCAGGCAGTAACCCTTCCAACACTTTCCCCTGTCTCTCCCCTATATATTAGGTACCTACCTAGTGCTACCAACCCCTATTTCTGTAGGGAAATGAGAGCAGGGCAGGCAGTAACCCTTCCAACACTTTCCCCTGTCTCTGCCCCTATATATTAGGTACCTACCTAGTGCTACCAACCCCTATTTCTGTAGGGAAATGAGAGCAGGGCAGGCAGTAACCCTTCCAACACTTTCCCCTGTCTCTCCCCTATATATTAGGTACCTACCTAGTGCTACCAACCCCTATTTCTGTAGGGAAATGAGAGCAGGGCAGGCAGTAACCCTCCCAACACTTTCCCCTGTCTCTGCCCCTATATATTAGGTACCTACCTAGTGCTACCAACCCCTATTTCTGTAGGGAAATGAGAGCAGGGCAGGCAGTAACCCTTCCAACACTTTCCCCTGTCTCTCCCCTATATATTAGGTACCTACCTAGTGCTACCAAACCCTATTTCTGTAGGGAAATGAGAGCAGGGCAGGCAGTAACCCTTCCAACACTTTCCCCTGTCTCTCCCCTATATATTAGGTACCTACCTAGTGCTACCAACCCCTATTTCTGTAGGGAAATGAGAGCAGGGCAGGCAGTAACCCTTCCAACACTTTCCCCTGTCTCTGCCCCTATATATTAGGTACCTACCTAGTGCTACCAACCCCTATTTCTGTAGGGAAATGAGAGCAGGGCAGGCAGTAACCCTTCCAACACTTTCCCCTGTCTCTGCCCCTATATATTAGGTACCTACCTAGTGCTACCAACCCCTATTTCTGTAGGGAAATGAGAGCAGGGCAGGCAGTAACCCTTCCAACACTTTCCCCTGTCTCTGCCCCTATATATTAGGTACCTACTGTATATATTAGGGCAGACTGTCAGTTTGGGGGGATCTGGGTGCTAGAGAGACAGTCTCATTACATAGACAAGGTGGTTTTGCACACAGACTGTGAAACCAGGAGAGAGGTTGGCGCTTGCCTGTGCTGTGACTTCCTGCGCTCTCGCACTCCTCTCGCACATCTCTCGCACACTCGCTCACAGACACATTCCTGCACAGCACTGTATCCGGCACCGACGCTGTTGGGTAAGAAATCACCTCATCTGATTATTACATTGTGTCGGTCACTTTCTGTCCTGGGCACATTTCTGCCCCCTGCCGGGGTTATTCTCCTTGCAATGGGTAGTTAACCCACTAAAGTCAGGCAGTACATTATGCTATTTGTATGGGAACCAGTGTGCAGAACACAAGCGCAGAGCTCACACTCCCCTGGGGGTACCTATAGGTTGGCAATGGGTTCCTGGGTTATCTGTAGGAAAGTTTAAGAGAAGGGGGTATGATTGTGGGGTAGGACCATGTATATGTTCTGTCTGACCTACCACCCTCCATCTATTTCAGCTACAACTTTCAGCATCATCTGAGAGTTGTAATTCAAAACCAGCAGGAGGGCTACAGGTGTCACAACCTTAACGCTCTTCAGGCTTAGGGTGTTCCAACATGGAGGTGTGGTAGCGAGTGGTACTATATTGTATGCCACAAGTGGGTTTAGAGATGTCCAGGTTGAAGATGCCAGATGTGGGTCTAGAATCGTTCAGGTGCCACAGGCCAATCGAGATATTTCCAGGCCAAGTGCCAATGGTGGGTCTAGCGAGGTCCAAGCTTCTGGCGCCACAGACTGATCTAGAGATGTCCACGTTTATTGTATCACAGGTATTATAGAGATGTCCAGGTACCTCAGGTTGGTCTAGAGAGGTCAAGGCTTGAGGTGTGGCAGGTTGTTCTACGGCTATCTAAGCTTAAGGTGCAAGAAGTAGTCTAGAGATGTCCAGGTACCTCAGGGTAGACTAAAGGTATCCAGGTTTAAGTTGTGGCAGGTTGTTCTAGAGATGTCCAGGCATATGTTCCACATGAGGGTCAGTAGATGTCCAAGATAATGGTGCTACTGTTGGGTCTAGAGAGGCTTAAGCTGCCACACGTAGGTCTAGAGAGGTCCAAGCTTCGGGTGCTACAGACTGATATAGAGGTTCCAGGTTTAAGGTGTCACAGGTACTATAGAGATGTCCAGGTACCTCTGGTTGGTCTAGAGAGGTCCAGGCTTGAGGCGTGGCAGGTTGTTCCAGAGAAGTCCAGGCATATGTTGCCACATAAGGGTCAGGAGATATCCAAGCCACTGGTGGGTCTGTAGATGACCAGGTTTAAGCTGCCACAGGTCAGTCTACAGATGTCCAGGCCTAACGTGTTGAAGCTGATGGAGGAGGTCAGTAGATCTAGATATCTCTGTGTCATCATCATCTATTTCTATACCGCCAGTGAGTTGGTCCTACAGTCATCAGGGGTCCTACAGTCATTGGGGGTCCTTCAGTCATCAGGGATCCTACAGTCATCAGGGGTCCTACAGTCATTATGGGTCCTACATTCATTATGGGTCCTACAGTCATCAGGGGTCCTACAGTCATTGGGGGTCCTACAGTCATTGGGGGTCCTACAGTCATTATGGGTCCTACAGTCATTAGGGGTCCTACAGTCATTTAACAAAACAGTGTTACAGAGTAAAAATAGGGTCCAAGGGCCCAACCCAAATGTGATATTTGGGGCTGGGCTGAAATTCCAAGTTCTTATCCAGATATTTTCTTAATCTGCTAAATATCAGTAGAACGGATGTTTCTCCTGGATCCTGGAGAATTTATTTAGAAATGAACAATATGTTTAACATTTCATTCAGCTGAGGTGCAAATAAATCCCCCCGAGGGGCTGGTTGGGTTTCCATGGGGCAGTATTTGTGCCCCCCTACTGTGCGGTTGCCAATGGATACATATATAACAGTAAATAATAGGTAGTTATTTAGTGACTAAGGAAGCTGAAGGTTTGCAGAATGTTGACTCCGTACTGACTGTCCAGTTTAACTACCCCACGTTGTGCTTTGCTGAATCCTACCTGTAGTAGCAAGTGGGCCATTTACTATTCCCTCTGTTGATTGGCTGGCCTAATAAGTGGTGTAACCTACCTCCTATTCATTGCCAGTTCTCTCCTTGTTGCTTCTGTTGATTGACCACTAAGACCATGGCCAGTGGTCACCATATCTCCTCTTGTTGAGGCATCTACTGCCGGCTGCTGGCTGGCGATACACGGATACAGAATCAGACATAGAACTAAATCCCCACCATTGGCAGAAAGGTTTGCTCTATACATTGAGCCCAAAACTGATGGAGGGTTAAACATACAGGTGAGGGGCCTTCAGCCCAACTGACAGCTTCAGCTTACCTGGCATTTGGTGGGAATAGGCAACACCCTACTTGCTGTTGGTTATGAGCAAACAATATGGCTATAGGGCGAGGGGCAATCACCCTCAGACTCTGACGAGTCTGGCATTATTTCCCAAGTTAGTCTGGTAGATTGGGCTGTATCTGACCAACCAGACTCACTGGTACCAACCAGACTCACTGGTACCAACAGCTCCACGCGTTTCAGTTTGCTTTAAATCTTTTTCACTTGTCTCTGCCAAGTGGACTTTTGCCCTGAAGTTGCAGTATGTGCCCCATGGGGGGTGAGACTAGAGCTACAGGGTACACACATTGCACACATACACACACATACACATACATACACATGCATATACACACATAAGTACATACACAGCTGCCGGGGAGCAGGAAAGGGAGGTCCGATGGGTTAGAAGATGGGTTTCTGCCTGGAGATAACATCTCCCCATTTCCGAGAGTTCCAACTGCTCAGCACAACTCTCTCTCTGCTTAATTCCTGAGCTGGAACCCAACATCTTGGTTCTGTGAGGGACTCTTTTGATATCAGAAACACAACACAATGGGCCGGGACATAATCCCACCTTGATTCTTACAGGGCCCTACCACTGAGCGGTCATGGGGGCCATTAATTAAAGCACAATGGGAAATGGACTCTCCAATAAAATTCTGGTTCCAGTTCTTCTAACTTTGCCCCATATAATAAGAACTTTAGCATCAGTCTCTGCCTAAATGTGTGGGATTTCTTCTCCAACCCCATTGCCTTCTCATTATTATGTGACTGACCCCCAATAACCATGTGGACTTCCACATGGTTATTGGGGGTCAGTCACATAATAATGAGAAGGAAATGGGGTCGGAGAACAAATGGACCTGCCATTGAACCAATAGAATTCCACTTAGATTTGCCAAAGTTTCCACATTCCCTCGGACTCTCTCCTCCCCGACGCTTCATAATTAGGTCCAACATCAACGGCTTCTGCCAATGGAGCTCTGCCTTACTGTGAGTTCAACTCCAGTCGGACTGTCCCATTGGGCGGCTCGGGTTTCCGCTTTAGCAAATGGAATATCACTAGAATCAGAGCTTTTCGAAACACCCGTTATTCTCAATAGGCCAAATAGTAACGTTGCCGTCGGCAGCGATAGTTAATATTTCCTTATAAATTGACTGAAATGTGAGAAAAAGAAAGAATGAATTTTACTAAAAATGGTCATTTTCTTTCTGCCGAGAGGCGGAGCCTTTAGTAAATTGTATGAAAGGGGCGTGTGTGAGAGCGGGGGGCTCAGTCTGCTCCCCCATAACTGGATATGAGATATAAATCTGTTTGCCCATAGAGCACAGATTGTCCCACAAATAAAACTCATTTTATATTCTAAACTAAATTTCTTATATTTTAACATAAATGTGATGTAATTTGTCCTTTTCGGCTGATTTTTCGGTTATAAATCAAAGTGAAGAGGGGTGGGGGCGCCCGGTGCAGCAGGGGGGGGTATTTCTGCCCCTTAAATAGGGGGTTCAATGACAAAGGTTTCATACAATGTGCGACTGTTAGACAGTAGATGAATCTCTGTAGCTGTAGAAATGGGGGTTCCAGGGGTACAGCCCTGCAGCTCGGGGGGGGGGGGGTAGTTTATACCAGAAGATTGGCTGAGAGACTCCCAATAGGCACGTAACCGTAACAGCTCAGAATCCCTATACAAACGCTGAATTTATTTCTATCAACATGTTTAGAAACTTATAGAAACCCCATAACGTTTTGCCTTACGCGTTTCAAACCCCCCAGTACCTAATTATATTCTGAGGGCCTCGTCCTACACTCACAGCCTTTCTACAAGACGAGAACCCCCTCCCCAACCCTTGCAGAGTCATTAAGTGCAGGAAGAGTTGGGTTCATAGCTCATCATTAGGTGCATTTGTGCATGAAACGCGTGAGGCTGCCGGTATATCTCCTTTATAATAATACTTTTTCATTTACTTTGCCCATTTGTGGATCTGTGAGTTCCCCTATAGTCTTCTCACTGTAGACTAAATCCACCCCCCTGGGACCCATGAACTTGACCTATCCCACGAGGGGAGTCCTCGACATGGCAGCACTTTTTGCGCGGGAAACTTGTATAATAATAATAATAACAGCTAAATACAAAGAAAATTCACAAGACCAGGAATCATTTCCATGTGATTAAGGGAGATGGAGATATTGGACACAGATGGACATCATGGAGACCTCCTGAAGGCTCCTAGACTTTAGATAAGTGTGCACTGGTGCACTCTGGGTAATCAGTGCAGAGCAGAGTGCACCGTGGGTGTGCAGCATGCAGAGTGCTGGGTGACTTGCAGGGGGGGGGGGGCACCCACATAAATGAGATCACTCTGCTGAGTTTGCACTCCCTCCTGCACCTCAACTCTGTATCATTTCCTTGGGCATCAGAATTGTAGTTGGGCGGCCGTAGCTTTATATATTTCCCTCTGTATTTAATCTGTTGGGTGTAGTCTTCTGGCACCTTTGGCAGTGCGAGTGACGTTCTACCCATTATTCTACCCATCTCTTTAGTGTTTATGGACGATACATGATCCTAATCTGGGCCAAGCAATATGGCAGCTCCAACTCCTACCTACCGATACCGTTGTGTAGTAAATAGAGTTCTTTGTAAAACTGTGAACAAGGTAGAAGTAGACAGAACTCAGAACCCTAAGAGCTGCATTTCTTTACTGCTACACATGGAAGGATCTGATCTCAAAAAACAGGGAAAAGAAATACTTGCCCTTTAAAATGATATTATATATATATATTACCATTTCTGTTCTCCAGTTACTCTCTTGGACTACACCAACCTATGAGGGGGTGAGAATCTTTTAGATTCAATAAATATCACAACAAAAATAATAAATGAGTAACTGAGTGATTCACTTGCAAAGACCAATCCCCCAAATGCTGGGTGTGGCCAAGTCTAACCGAGTGCAATGATGGAGACTGAGGAGGCCAAAATGGAAATATCTTGGTCACCAATGTGTTTAATGGTTGTCCCAGAGTTACAGTCCCCCAACTCTCCAGCCTAGAGACTCTGGTTACCATAGACCCTAGTTACGGGGCAGACTCCTGCTGTTCATTTTGGCCAACTGGCCAAGTCAGTAAAAAATTAGGTTCATTAGAAAAGGAAAGTCTTGTGATGTTTTTCTGCTCAGAAAATGAAGTTAGTGAGCAGGGAAGAGTCATCTGATGTTCCTCTGGTCTGTTATTAGTAGAGCGACGTCACGTGACTTCACTAATGTGATTAACTTAATGGTGCACTAATTAAGTTTGGCCAATTGGCCAGAATGAACAGCAGCTGGGGCTCTTGTTTCACATTCTTCATATTAAAACTTGAAATCTCTTCTCACTTCCTGGACCCCTTCCTTACGGTGCAAGATAAAGGGCAGGAAGTGATGTAAGAAGGAGAAATGGCTTCCTGCGGCATGCTGGGAAATAGCTCAGATGATATCATTTATCTTGTAAAAAAAAAATTCCCTGCAGGGTCAGAATATGAATCATCTCCGCGTTTTCTTCCCGGACCCGGCAACCTGCACTGATGCACTTTCATTGGCTACAGTGGGGCAAGTAATTGTTTTTAGTCCTTCCCCCAAAATATGGGTCTAACCCCCCCCAGTGACCATTATAGGGAATGATTACCTTCCATACTAATCCTATGGTTTCCTAATCTGAGCAATAACCACTAGAAGGTTGCCAACAGTGATAGCCCAATGGCTAGTCTACTAGATATGGAGATCTAGATGGGGGAGTTCCCCATTGCAAAACATAGAACACAAATATCTGATCTAGTCCTGTGAATTTTTAATCTTCTCATTGGCTACAGGTTCCTCAAGCTCAGGGGTTCCCAACCTTTTTGACCCCTGAGCCACATAAGCACTCAAAAAGTTCTTGTGGTGCCAACTAAGGGCTGTGATTGGCTATTTGGTAGCCCCTATGACTAGCAGCCTACAGGAGACTCTTTTTCTTCAGTACCTGCTTTTTAAGCAACCAAAACTTGCCTCCAAGGCCAATGGGAGCAACATCCAAGGGGTTGAGGAGCAACATGTTCCTTGGAGCCACTGGTTGGGGTTCACTGCTCTGGCTCTATGCTACAGGCTAGAAGGTTGATCTAGGTTCATACTAATGCTGTGAGTGGTTACAGGCTGGACTAGGTCTGCCAGTGTTCTGTTTGCTGGTTGGTTCAAGTACTGTCTATCTAAAATTATGTTGTCACTATAGTGAATACCACCCTTGGTGTTATGGAGAGAAGTAGGTGAAGAATAGGAAGAAGAACCAGAAGAAGAGAAGATCTGATTGCAACCCAACATGGGGGGGATGAGAAGGGTGAAAGTAACACTTCCCCCAAAACTAACTCTGCTGCTTCTGCTGAATCATTTCCAGATCTGAGGCTTTGAGTATTTGGAGCTCAGTGAGTTGGTTGCAGGCCAGGAGCCGCCATCATTACTGTCTAATCTCCTGCTGCTCAGGGTCCTCCGGGCAAGGACAGACATATAACCTGCAGAGTGGCCCCCCAGTGTACAAAAGGTACAAGAGCCCCCAGAATAATCATTTCAAAAAAAGTTCCAGTAAATAGAAATGCAATATCAGCAGCTCTTGTGGGAAACCATGAGTAGAGGAAACGGGGGACTGGAAAGTGAAAGTACGAGAGGGGACATTGGTGCCATGACAGGGTCTAGGGGTGATGGGAAACAAAAGGAACCAAAGACAAACGTGTTAATGACACCGAGAATGAGTGTGAAATATGTGTGAGTGTGACATACACAATAGAAAGGATGGGGTGAGGCAGGAAGTGAGGTTTGGGGCAGATAACGAGAGAGATCAGTAAGACTGGGGTGATGGGGAGTGGGGGTGCGGAATATGAGAGAGAGGTTCATCATACTGAGGTCTCTCCAGAACTTTGTAGATTACAAATCTCTCTCCAGAGGGCAATCCACAAGCTAAATGAATGGACACGGAGTAGCAGCAAAAATCAGAGGCACAGTTGGGGAATAATGGGGCATTGCTGGGACATAATGGGGCTTTGCTGGGGCATAATGGGGCATTTTTGGGTCATAATGGGGCATTGTTGGGTCATAATGGGGCATTGTTGGGTCATAATGGGGCTTTGCTGGGGCATAATGGGGCTTTGTTGGGGCATAATGGGGCTTTGTTGAGGCATGGGGACAAATGTGGCCAAAACCTTCTTGACTTCAGTCCTGGAAATGTAACGTCTCTGTATAATAATTTGAAATAAATACCTGCCTCACATTGCCCCATATTGCCCTAAACACAATAATCTCACACAGCAGCCCCCCCCATGGTGGCGGGTTGGACCCTTTGTCACACAGTGGGAAAACCCTTTCTACGCTCCCCATTAGCTGCTTGTGGCTTCGTACAACATCAACTTCTTCCTGGAAGAACCACAACCCAGATCTGCATCTGCCTGAAATGTCACAGAAATCGGCGGCTGAGGAGCCTGGTGTTTGGCTGCTAGAGCTTGTGGTGCTGGGGGGGGGAGGGTGACACTTGTGGCGCTAAGAGAGGGTGACACTTATTGTGCTGGAAGGTGGGTGGCACTGAAGCTTGAGATGAAAGGAGAAGGTTTGGAAGCTCAGATTAATCTGTTTCTCTGTGAGAACTTAGAGTAACAACTGTGTGTTTCCTTCTCTTCTCCCTCCTCACCAGAACCACATGGACTCTGTGAATGTCACCGCCGGTATGTGGGCTGTGGTGCTCTTCCTTCCTGTGGTCATCACCACCGCGCTCTGCCTGGGCTGCAGGAAACGGCCACTCAGTAAGTCTGACACTGTCATTATAAGCACAGTCGCTTGAGAAGTGGGTTGCGCTGCCCCTTCAGGAACCTCAAGGTTTAGATGTCTCAGGGCAGTTAAATACATCCTCAAGGCTACAAATTGATACAACTGAATGACCCAAAGCCCCTGGACTTCCTGGAAGAACAATCTTTTTGGAAATGATGCCACTACAATAGGGTCAAATCCAAGGGCGGTCAACAACTACTCTGGGGGTTAGTGAGAAGCAGAGAGTGGTCAGTCAGTGGTGGAGAGCAACTCACTTGTATGTTCAAACCACAGTCTCAGGACAGTTAGACAGTTCCCAGGAGAGACATAGGTGGGAGAGTGCCTCAGTTATGCTCATTGTTACTCCAGTTCTCTTACTGAATGTGTCCCTCTCTCTACTGCAGCGCGTATTCCACAGAACGTGGCTAACTATGAATCCAAGTGAGTCCGACTTCCTCTATTTGGTTTCTACCCCCTTTGTCTCGCTTACGTCCCCTTGGTACCATTCCCTGGTTCTTGCAGTAGAATAAATATTTTATCCCATTCTCATCCATCTTGTCCTTCCATATTCATCCCAATGTCCTTCATCATCTTTGTGCTAATGGGGTCAACTGCCCATGGGGACATTAATGTCCATTCCCAATGTCCATGTCTTTTTCCCTTTCTGCTGAATCCAACATTTCTCTGTATTGTCTGAGTTGGGTTAGTGCAAGAACATGTTGACTCTCTGGGAAAACATCAAAAATATGAAAGTATGTTCCCCTTGTGCTCTGTTTCAGGAACTATTTCACCCATCCTTCCACTTCAAGCTTTATGGTGCTGGGACCTAACTGTAAGCAAATTCTCTTTATGCTCATTCTTTTGCTCCATAATGTGCCTTAAAAAGGACCGGTTGCTCTGGTTCTATTCATAAAGCCCACTGGGTGGTAGGGAAGTAAGACATTAGTCTTGGTTTAACGGGGGTGTCAGATGAAGGAAGAATTATTAGGGGCACTACAGAGGAGGAGAGGGGTAATTGAGAGGGACAACAGGGAGAAAAACAAATGAGAATATAAGGTCAGCCATTAGAAACCCACTAGGTCATCTAGACTGACAAGGTCTATGGTTGAGGAAACAATCATCTTGACGGTACTCAAGGGAAAACAATTCCCCAACCTACCCCTTTCCCTGCCCTCCCCTTGGCCCCCAATCTCAATTATGAAATCAAACTGGGCCAACCCTTCAAAAACATGAAAACAATAAGTCTACATTTTGGCCCTTGAGTAATCAACTTGGTGGTGGCACGTTCCCCAAACACAGGAAGGCTGACCATTTGCTTATAACTATGGTCTGCTCAGGGGTTGGTAGGTGGAAACATGGGGATGACATTAGGAGGTAATAATTTCATCAGACCATGGAGCTGGTAACAAGGGGTTGGTAGGTGGAAACATGGGGTTGACATTAGTAGGTAATAATTTCATCAGACCATGGAGCTGTAACAAGGGGTTGGTAGGTGGAAACATGGGGGTGACATTAGTAGGTAATAATCTCATCAGACCATGGAGCTGGTAACAAGGGGTTGGTAGGTGGAAACATGGGGGTGACATTAGGAGGTAATAATTTCCTGAGACCATGGAGCTGGTAACAAGGGGTTGGTAGGTGGAAACATGGGGGTGACATTAGTAGGTAATAATTTCATGAGACCATGGAGCTGGTAACAAGGGGTTGGTAGGTGGAAACATGGGGGTGACATTAGTAGGTAATAATTTCATGAGACCATGGAGCTGGTAACAAGGGGTTGGTAGGTAGAAACATGGGGGTGACATTAGGAGGTAATAATCTCATGAGACCATGGAGCTGGTAACAAGGGGTTGGTAGGTAGAAACATGGGGGTGACATTAGGAGGTAATAATCTCATGAGACCATGGAGCTGGTAACAAGTGGCACATCTGAGAAGGTCTAAAGGTTGGATTATCACTGCACCCCCTAATTAAACGCTAAATGCTAGAGAACTATGTGGGAGAAATGGTGCGACGGGGCAGGGGGACCTTTCTAGTCACAGAATTCTATGTTGGACCTGCTGTATAATTGTATGTGGGACATAATTCATCATGTTCTCTTGATAATCCTTTTTGTTTTTGTTTATGGGACAGATATGCAGCGGACATTGCCCTCCCCAACAGTGGTGTCCCCCCCATGCCACTCTCTGATAGTGTAAGTATGGAACTTTCTTTTCTTCTTATCCTACAGATTCCCAGAACCCCCCCCCCCCCCCTCTCTGTGCTTAAGGTGGAGACTGGACTACAGCACTGGGACAGGTTCACAATGGCACCCAAGGGATAGACTTCCCAAGTTATTCCCTGCCATGTTACTTTGCTTATATCACCTTGGTTGTAGGGGGTTGTCAACATCTAAATATAAGACCGGCGTTGGGGGACCCAAAGGACTCCCCCATAGTCATTCCATTTACCTATAAACCAGTCTATATGCTCTTGGGATTAGATGTCTCTCCATACTCAGCATTCAGATGAACATAGGGCAGCTGGTTGTTTGGTTTTAGTTTTGGTTCCTTCTGCAACTTTGTTCCAGATCTGGGTCAGGGTTTAATCAAAAAGCTGAGGTTGTGGCAACTGTAACTGCTTATTCCGCATTTGAGCAGTTACATGATTCTAATGTGTCATTGTCTTCACCCCCCGGGAAAAATCCTTCTGCAAACCAATGCTGAGATGCAGATAGGCTTCAGAGGGGAGCTTGGGTTGTCCCTCAACAAAACCGCTCCTCCTGTTGACTCAAGTTAATTGGTACATGGTCTCTTCTTACCGATCATTCCCCATGGGGGGGGGGGGGAAGAAATCCCTAACACACATTTACACCCATGATATCCTGGATTCATTAGTGCAACATAACAAGGTCCTCTATAGCAGGACTGTCCAACTGGAGGCCGTGAGCTGAATGTGGCCCTCCAAAAGATTTTTATGGCCCCCAGTTTACTCTAGGGCCCCATAGACTTCATACATAGACATTCTGTCGCAAGACTAGAAGTCCACAGGGTTGGAAATAGAACAGTCAAAACCAACTAACCCAGAGACCCCCCCATCTGTAGAGTCAAATATACTATCCCAAAGGTATAAGTGCCAGGAATCGATCCCCATAAATCATTATTTACTAACTGGGCAGATTTAAGTTCAACAGAATAGTGTGAAGATCTTCCCTCAGGGATAGAATCAACCAAGTAATGGGAACGGCAATGGTACAGACATCGGAAAAGCAACGGCCCCCTGTCCCCCTCTCCATATTACCAGGAAGGTCGTCTATAATTGTAAAGTCTTCTCTCAGACAGTTGTTAGGATACTCATTAGGCCATCTACTCCAAGATCCTGCCATCTCCATCCTCCACCAATGAGTAGACTGAAGGGGATATATGATGCCATTATATAACTCTATCTCGCACCCCCAGTCATTCCACTTCCCCTGGTTGCTTTCCCAGGCTGCCACCCTGATCCTCTCACCATCTCATCATGTAGTGCATCGTGAAATGAAAGAAGCTATAAGGGAAAAGTTGGGTGGGGTCACTTGTTTCATTCCTTGTTTCTTCACTTATTGTCCTGATGGTCAGTGTATCTCTTGTCCTTCTCTTTTCACCCTCCCCTGAAGGTCCCCTGTCCTGGCCGAAAGTCGCAGAAGCTCCATGGGGAGGGTCACGCAGGACAGTGGTGAGTTTCATAGTGACTGGTCTGTGAATAGAACCAAGAAGAAGAGTGGGGTGGTTTTCTAATACAGAGAATAATATGACTACTGTATAGACTGTCTCCAACCTCTTTTTGCCCATAAGCCACATTCAAACATATAAAGAGTTGGGGAGCAACACAAGCATTAAAATAGGTTCCTGAGGGTTCCTGGTCTATGTGGTAGCATTTATGTGGAGTGGCAGCCTACAGGGGTTGGGGAGTAATATGTTGCTTGTGAGCCACTGGTTGGGGATTACTGGTATAGACTGGCACAGAACTTATGGAAGGAAGGGAAGATCCCCTAAATGCTCCTACATTTCTGTGTCTGCATATCTCTCTTGGACAAATTAGAGACAATCTATGGAATCTCACATGGTTTTGTTTTCCAGAGAGTGCACCTGACTATGAAAACAACCCTTCGCCATCTTGTGAGTACAACTCTAGTTCTGAACCTTTCTGGCCTTGACACCCACAGGGAGCAGGATGCCCATAATCTGCTTGTCTCAACATTTGGTGGAACATCTCAGTATCTACAGGGGGAAATAGAACCAGAGCAGTCACTCACTCATCCAGCAGGACCCCCTTATCTATTCTTCCCATTTGTCCCGATTTAGACCTGAGGGTTCCAATCTGAGAAGTTCTTATTGGGACAATGATCATGGTGGAATAAGGGCATTTCCTAATCTTTCCTACTGTTTAATATTTGATGTTGGGCTCCATTTATTAGACAGATATGAGCAGCATCTGAGCATGGAGTGAGGTGGGCGCCTGAACTGTCTCATATCTGGAGTCATTTATAGACTATGTCTCAGGCTTGGAGTTTAGGGACATTGATAATTCCCTGAACTGAACATTTTGTTGGTTTATCCTTCTCCTCCAGGCAACTGTGATGACGATGAAAACCACTCCCTTGGTTACATGTATGTATCAAAGACTCACCATATCCAATCCAGTTCCTTGCCCCTTCCCACCTGGATTACTGTAACCTGATACTTTCCAGGGTTCTAGTCCTTTTCTCTCTTCAAGACATGGGCAGGATAAGGTACTGCCCACCCGACCTATCAGACTCACTCCCTCTACTCCAGACATTCCACCTTAGAGAGACCTCTCTGCATCAGATCAAATTACTCATCCCATAATAGCCCTCAGTTCTCCCCAGTAACTCTCTCCCCAGTGAGTGTGTGTATATGTGCATGTGTTTATGGGTCCTGTGATACCCTGAGGTTAATGTACCACTGGATCTGTACAGCCAGGTGCTTCCGGATGACAACGTGCCCAATGCTGAGCAGCCGGTGACCATGCCCTACCCTCAGGATGACCAGGAGAGCATCTCCTCTGGTTGGTATTCTGACCTGTGTTCCACTGGGCATTGCAGGCCTCACATGGGCACAAGGGCTATTTGAGTTCCATGTCGTTCAATGCCATGTGATTTGTTTGGGGGCGGGGTCTAAAATGATATTATTCTGTTTTTCTACAGCCCCTGATGAACAGTATGTAAACGAGGGAAACCCAAGAGATTCACAAGGTACAGGAATGGCTCCTTGGGAAACAGAGCAGTAGAGGGGTTACAGGGATATTGGGGTGCAGTTGGAGGTGTTTAAATGTAATAAAGGTAAGTGGATGATGATACATGGGGGGGACGTTTGTTGAGGAGAAGGAGTAAGTAGTGTAAGGTACTATAGTAGGAGGGATCGTCTGATGATGATGATCAGGGTCACTAGGGGGGTTTAGAGGTGGGGGCAGCATGTTGGGTGCAATGCCCTGAGTCTCCTGTAAGTAACGCTGGTCTCTTTGGGTCCCAGGGGACAGCGTGGAATACGTCAACTTGGTCGATGAAACTTGTAAACATTGTGGTGAGTTTGATCTTCTATGGGTCACCTTAATTAAAGGCAAACTAAAGATATCTCCATCCTTATTTATTATGTAACTCTGTAACTGGAAGCCCATTGATTGGAGGAGATTCTCACCTATCAGGGAGCTGCTGGTAACCATCAGTACCTTCCCAACCCAGGAGCCCTATATTCCACAGGAGTTAGTCTGGGCTCTTTGGGCCCCGCAAGAGGGGGTGTGGGTACGGGGCAGTTTTGTCTGTGGGGCTAAAAGAACTAAACTTTCCTGTTATTCTGCAGGTGCCAGTGGGCAGAATGCCAAGGAGGAGAACGCAAGAGACTCACAAGGTATGGGGGCAATGGCCAGTAGATGCCTGGGCAACATATTGGGGAGACACTGGAAATTATGCTAATAAATGGGGAAGGGCAACAGTTGGGGGGGGAAGGACACCGGCACAGTAAATATTCTTTGGCTCCCAAGAGCTTTTTAGCCCTTTATAGTGGAGAGTTGTAGTGATCAAGGGGACAATGAAGGGCAAGTAGGTGGTGGCTTTGGCCACTCACTATTTGTTTACTGGTTTCATTGAGAGTGAGGGGTGTTCCCATAGGGGTGTTGGGAATTTACGGTCATTAAATGATTCAGGTGCTGTTTCCCCCCCCAGGTGAGAGTCTGGAATATGTGAATCTGATGGAGGAGGAGGAGGAGGCCCAACAGTCCGGTGAGTTCCCATTTATGGATATATGTATATAGTAGGTTTTATTGCATACCAGTATATCCATATGATCTGCAGTATGAGTGTTGGGGTTCTGCACCCCCAGTCTCTGTTCTTACCTCTAATGTCTGGTCCCTTAATGACTACATTGCACAGAATAGGGAACGTGTTCTTTGACTGACCTGCACTCTATTGAGCAAGGGCCACCCAATCAGGAGCCCAGGAGGATAGGCTTGCCCAGTTCTGTGTTAACTCTGCCTGGTCCAATGAGTTGATAACAAAATAATCCACAGAGTTCTGTAAGTCCTGGAGTTGTTTATTTGGAAAAAAAGGCCTATTTGAGTGTGTGCCTCCATATTGCGACTGTAGAGTCCAGTAAGAGTGTGGGCTTTTCCTACCCGGATAGAATAGTATTGGTTACAGATACTCTGGATAGTGCTGCCCGAATGGTGCCCTATGAGTTGGCACAGAGACGCCTTGCTCACCCCACGCTGTGTGTTACTCATGCAGATAATGAAGAGGAGATGCCCGACTATGAGAACATAGACAACAGCTGCAAAGGTGAGAGATGCTTCCCCTGGTTACACCACTGAGGCCCCGGCCTAGCCAGGTTGGTCAGTCAGTTCTATGTATGGGCTGCCCTATCTATGGGGCATCTAATTCTCTTTCTCTGTTCCCCCTTTTCTCATCAATTGCTGCAGGTTAGGATGGGAGCTTTGAGCTGCCAGGGATTGGATTTGGGTTTCCCAACGGATACTCAACCCCAACATAGATCTTTTCCACCAAGGACAACTGGAGATGTGTGAGACCCCTTGTAATGCCCCCGTACCTTCCCTCCCTGGACTTGTCGGTGCCTTCAGAGTGGACACGCTGCCATAACTATCAGATTTTCCCATTAGCTGAACCAAACCTTCGGGCCTACTGGGCACGCTCTTCTTTTTCAAAAATAGACATCAATCATTGCTTTCAATAAAGGTCATTGTAGAAAATGAAGATCAACCACCCCTGATAACAATGTAAATAAGAGCCTAAGGGCTACGGCTGCCCACACAGACATCCGCAGAACTTCATGGAACCCATCGCTTGAACCTGTAGCCAAAGTCTGAGGCTCAGTATGAGCTGCACCGGCCTTAGACAAGGTTGTCCTCTGGGATTTGAGCAGAACTTGTGGTCTCCAGGGAAGAACAGTGATGGGATTTCCTTCTTATCTCCAACCTGTTGGGACTTTTCATGATTCCTGGGAAATGTGTTTCTTTGTTATTTATTCCATTTGTATTTGTGTGTCTTGTTTCTGTGTGAGGATCGGCCTGACAAGCTCCTGAGATGTTCCCAGCTTGAGGGACTTTAGAGACATTTAGAGTTTAGATCTGTTAAGTGATTTTATAGGGGAAACTGCTTTATCTGAGACTTTTATTCTTTTTTTTTTTCTTAACTATGTGTCATGGTCCATATAGGGTCTGAATTTAGTTCTAACAGGATTAGTAATAAGTAAGGAAAGGTCTGGTTTAGATTTCATGACAGTTCAATGAAAATAAATGTGACTTTTGTGGAGACTTGTTTGTGTGAGTTTGTGGGACACAAATGTTATTTGGCTTGAGTAGACTAGAGTTGTTCCTACTACATGGTCCATGGCTCATCCAGTCAGACATGGTCCATGGCTCATCCAGTCAGTGAAGGACCCATATTGGACCATCTCAGAAGGTTGCCATATGAGGCTACTTATAAAGGATGTCTGGCGCAGGGACAACAATGACTAAATGTTCCAAATGAAGCCCTGAAAAGAATGTTTCCTACTGCTGGGGGTCTACAAAATGTGGCTTTCTCTTGGCAGCTCTAAACAAGCCCTACACCCTTTAGAGGGCAGCTATAGAGATGGTAGGCGTTGACTGCATGAAATCACACTAGGTGGGGGGGGGGTTGTCTTTCACCGATACCATGTGGTATATTCAGAGAGAATGATGGGTAATGGGCCAATCACATGGGTTATATAGATATGCAGGGATAATTATCTCTAGTTCCAGTAACCCACAGCGACCAATCAGATGTTTGTTTTCATTACTCCAACTGTACTAGCCTTGTAACAGCTGACTGCTGATTGGTTGCTATGTCTTACAGAGCAGGACAAACACTGCCTGTGGTTTTGTCATTGTCACTGACAAGCCAAGCATGCAAACAAAAGGCCACAGAGCTTGCAATCAAGCTATAGTACAGTATCAATGATGCACAGCCCTGGGGCATTGTGGGAATGTAACCTTCCCTTTAAGATAAGGCGTTCTCCTTCTATCCTTCAAGGTAAATCTCTCACTGTGTTCGATGCTGTGAGCTTTGCAGGCTGAGGTGACGACGCTTGGCCAGGAGGCTCCTTGCAACAGGCAAATGTTAACCGCACTGAGCTCCAACCCTGTTTCTCAGTTTCACTATCTTTCTGACTGGCCTCTAAAATTAACCCATTCCTGAGCTCATTTGTCAAAAGGAACCCAATCTTAAAATGATCACCAAGCCCCCGGCACTTTCAGCCTTGGAAATGGAGCAGAAGGAATTGGCTCCTCCCTTTTTCACATTTTTCTTGGGGAGTTTCAAGGGAATTCAATAATTTTTCTATTATTGGCTGAATTTTTAGTTGTGCGGAGAACATTACTTTTTGGTCGCAGAGGATTTGAAGTCTTGAAGCAAGGAAAATAGAGAGTTAATCTTATACTAGATTAAAGGTCCATTTGGAGAACCGCCTTTTTCAGACTTCAGCTCCTTCAGATTGATTCCCCCCTAAAAAAAATATTCTAACAGGCTGAACCCCACTCGTCGTTTCCCACTGATATAGGGGTGTCTCTCATATGTGGTTCCTTTGATGGAGCAAGGACGCTGGTCAGAGTTGGCCAGTTGACACTATTAGCCAAGAGCTACATAGAGGCTTACTGATAACAATAAATAGTCTAGAGCTGTGCCCTTGGGCAGCAAAAAAATCAAATGAAAACACTTTAGGTCCTTATAAACCTTTTCCTCTTGCCCCCCGGGTAATGCCCATGGGCAGAGCAGTTAATCAGAAGTGACAGAAACAAGGGGGGAGGGGATATTCTTTTTCTTAAGAACGTTGGATTGTAATGAAAGTTCCACTTGTTGAACAACTGCTAAATGAATGTCCCAATCTGTAGCGATGGAGAAACCCCATTGCATTATACCTTCCAAGGAGGTTGGCCAATGTGTACTTCTCCAATTCCAAAGTAGCATTATTTTATCTTATTTACAGCAGGAAAATAGGTTTCTTAGTCAAAAGTAGGTGATGGGGGGGATTAACAGACCCAAGACTGACACAAGAGCAAGTATATCTCTGCCCAAGACTGACACAAGACCAAGTATAGCTCTTCCTAAGACTGACACAAGACCAAGTATAACTCTGCCCAAGATTGAGACAAGACCAAGTATAACTCTACCCAAGACTGAGACAAGATCAAGTATAATGCTGACTGAGACAAGATCAAGACTGAAAAAAGACTGAGACAAGACCAAATATAACTCTACCCAAGACTGAGACAAGATCAAGTATAACTCTACCCAACACTGAGACAAGACCAAGTATAACTCTACCCAACACTGAGACAAGACCAAGTATAACTCTGCCCAAGACTGAGACAAGACCAAGTATAACTCTGCCCAACACTGAGACAAGACCAAGTATAATTCTGCCCAGGACTGAGACAAGACCAAGTATAACTCTGCCCAAGACTGAGACAAGACCAAGTATAACTCTGCCCAAGACTGAGACAAGACCAAGTATAACTCTGCCCAACACTGAGACAAGACATAGTAACATAGTAACATAGTAACATAGTAAGTTGGGTTGAAAAAAGACATACGTCCATCAAGTTCAACCATAATGCCTATACCTAACCTGCCTAACTACAAGTTGATCCAGAGGAAGGCAAAAAACCCCATCTGAAGCCTCTCTAATTTGCCTCAGAGGGGAAAAAATTCCTTCCTGACTCCAAGATGGCAATCGGACCAGTCCCTGTATCAACTTGTACTAAGAGCTATCTCCCATAACCGTGTATTCCCTCACTTGCTAAGAATCCATCCAGCCCCTTCTTAAAGCTATATAATGTATCAGCCAGTACGACTGATTCGGGGAGGGAATTCCAGAACCTCACAGCTCTCACTGTAAAAAATCCTTTCCGAATATTTAAATGGAACCTCCCTTCTTCTAAACGGAGTGGGTGCCCTCGTGTCCGTTGGAAGGACCTACTGGTAAATAAAACATTAGAGAGGTTATTATATGATCCCCTTATATATTTATACATAGTTATCATGTCACCTCTTAAGCGCCTCTTCTCCAGTGTAAACAGACCCAACTGGGCCAGCCTTTCCCCATAACCGAGACTTTCCATACCCTTTACCAGCTTAGTTGCCCTTCTCTGGACCCTCTCTAGCTCAATAATGTCCCGTTTGAGCACTGGAGACCAAAACTGAACAGCATATTCTAGATGGGGCCTTACCAGCGCTCTGTAAAGGGGAAGAATAACCCCCTCCTCCCGTGAATCTATACCCCTTTTAATACAGCTCAGAACCTTGTTTGCCCTTGCCCCTGCTGCCTGGCATTGCTTGCTACAGCCAAGTTTATTATCTACAAGGACTCCAAGATCCTTCTCCATTATGGCTTTGCCTAGTGCAGTCCCATTAAGGGTATACGGGGCTTGCATATTTTTACATCCCAGGTGCATGACCTTACATTTATCCACATTAAATCTCATCTGCCACTTAGCTGCCCAGATTGCCAGTTGGCCAAGATCCTGCTGCAGGGATGTCACATCCTGGATAGAATTGACTGGGCTGCAGAGTTTTGTGTCATCTGCAAACACTGATACATTACCCATAATACCCTCCCCTAAGTCATTTATGAACAAATTAAACAAAAGTGGACCCAGTACAGAACCCTGAGGGACCCCACTGAGAACCTTACTCCAAGTAGAGAATGTGCCATTAACAACCACCCTCTGTACCCGATCCTGTAGCCAGTTTTCTATCCATGTGCAAACGACTTCACTAAGACCAATAGACCTTAGCTTAGAAAGCAGTCCAAGTATAATTCTGCCCAGGACTGAGACAAGACCAAGTATAATTCTGCCCAAGACTGACACAAGACCAAGTATAACTCTGCCCAAGACTGAGACAAGACCAAGCACAACTCTACCCAAGACTGACAAAAGTCCAAGCATAACTCTGCTCAAGACTGAGACAAGACCAAGTATAACTCTACCCAAAAATTGAGACAAGACCAAGTATAACTCTGCCCAAGACTGAGACAAGACTAAGTATAATTCTACCCAAGACTGAGACAAGACCAAGTATAACTCTGCCCAAGACTGACACAAGACCAAGTATAACTCTGCCCAAGACTGACACAAGACCAAGTATAACTCTGCCCAAGACTGACACAAGACCAAGTATAACTCTGCCCAAGACTGAGACAAGACCAAGCACAACTCTTCCCAAGACTGACACAAGACCAAGTATAACTCTGCCCAAGACTGAGACAAGACCAAGTATAACTCTGCCCAAGACTGACACAAGACCAAGTATATCTCTGCCCAAGACTGAGACTAGACCAAGTATAACTCTGCCCAAGACTGAGACAAGACCAAGTATAACTCTGCCCAAGACTGAGACAAGACCCAGTATAACTCTGCCCAAGACTGAGACAAGACCAAGTATAACTCTGCCCAAGACTGAGACAAGACCAAGTATAACTCTGCCCAAGACTGAGACAAGACCAAGTATAACTCTGCCCAAGACTGAGACAAGACCAAGTATAACTCTGCCCAAGACTGGCCTGAACTATAGATGAATAAAGACTATTCCCTCACATAAACAGACCACATCTAAAGTGACTGTGCAATACCTATAGAACTTTCTCTTGGTGCAAGCTGATGGCAAGGTGTATCGTGGGAAAAACAAATGTCACTTAGCATGAGTGTAAGTACAAACCGCTTGTTAGTTCTTTGATGTTCTTCTAAACTGTTTCTGATATTGATGCGCGTTGGCGTCGCCCCGAGTCTCTATGAGCCGATATAGGTCACAGCCTGATCTGCCCCATCATGGACTCCCTCCCTCTGCTATTAAAGGCACCATATTCCCTTTACTCTCCATATCAGGGGGGGGACACAACCGCTGGACTTAGCGGCACATTTACTGACATTTAGTAAATTCCCCGGGGGGGGGGTAACGCTGACACCATGTTACATGTGTAAACACTGCACTTATTCAAGGGCTGTAGCCAAAGCAGCCAATCAATAGACAGGTGAGGAAGCAGCAAGGCATTGTGGGAATTTTAAGTCTTCCTTGATAAACAGGGATAAAATACTGATTACTATTGCAATGACCTGTAAAAAAAGAATTAAAAACAGTAAATATCTTGAATAAATGTACAATATATTGGAAAGTTACATTTTTTCATGCGTCCCCATTAAATTCCTTATTGTCAGTTAGTGGCCAGACACAGGTACCGTGCCTGTAGCCGAGAGGCCCCGGTGACCACAAGGCGCAGGAAGCCAATGAGGCGCAGAGAAACTACAACTTCCTGTGCTCAGTGGTTTGGCTGACAGGTAACCGGGTCTGAGAAAGAACCCGTGGGAGGGGACACTGCTCTGGTCCATTTATTCAGCTGATTTAGGCCCAGGAAAACCACTGCTCATCTGGGAGGGGCTGGGTGCCAGCAGCAATGCAAAAAGATTATATCCTGTCTCTCAGAGAGACAGACACACAGGGGCGAGACGCCGAGACGCACAGAGAAGAGCACAAGGTAGAAAGAGAGAACTATACAAGGGTGAAGATACTGCGCTGGGGGAGAACAGGGGGTTAACAAGCAGCAGAATCCTAGATAATGGGCGAATAAAACTGTCAGGAAAATGAGATAAAAGGAAGAGCAAGAGAGCGAAAGAGGAAGAAATGAGACGTGCATAGTGGGCTAGAGAGAGAAGAAGAGGAAGAGAGAGACCGTCACGCAAGAATCAAAGAGTCAAACAGGCAAGGGGGGAGAAGAAGGGAAGAGAGAGGGAAAGAGTCGAAGGATAAAGTGAGTGAGAGGGGAGGAAGGTGGAGGGGGTGGGGGGTAGAAGGACAGATATATGTAAGAGAGGCTACAAAACAGGGACTAGAGAGACAGTGCAAGGGGGTGAGGGCAAACACTCAACGAAGGAAGAAAAGTTAGAAATATGGGAGGAAGGAGATAGAAACAGAGATGAGAGTAGGAAAGAGAAGCAAGAAATAGGGAGAAGGCCAAGTAAGGAGAAGAAACCAGAGAAAGAGACCTTAGAACTAAGAGACAGAGGGAAACTAAAGATAAGGAGAGAGTCACCATGAGAGTGTAGGTAAGAGAGGCCAGAGGTAAAGGGGAGAGTCCCCATGAGAGTGTAGGGAAGAGAGGCTAGGGGTAAAGGGGAGAGGCCCCATGAGAGTGTAGGGAAGAGAGGCTAGAGGTAAAGGGGAGAGGCCCCATGAGAGTGTAGGTAAGAGAGGCTAGAGGTAAAGGGGAGAGGCCCCATGAGAGTGTAGGTAAGAGAGGCCAGAGGTAAAGGGGAGAGTCCCCATGAGAGTGTAGGGAAGAGAGGCTAGAGGTAAAGGGGAGAGGCCCCATGAGAGTGTAGGTAAGAGAGGCCAGAGGTAAAGGGGAGAGTCCCCATGAGAGTGTAGGAAAGAGAGGCTAGGGGTAAAGGGGAGAGGCCCCATGAGAGTGTAGGTAAGAGAGGCTAGGGGTAAAGGGGAGAGGCCCCATGAGAGTGTAGGTAAGAGAGGCTAGGGGTAAAGGGGAGAGGCCCCATGAGAGTGTCGGTAAGAGAGGCTAGGGGTAAAGGGGAGAGGCCCCATGAGAGTGTAGGAAAGAGAGGCTAGAGGTAAAGGGGAGAGTTCCCATGAGAGTGTAGGAAAGAGAGGTCAGGGGTAAAGGGGAGAGGCCCCATGAGAGTGTAGGAAAGAGGCTAGAGGTAAAGGGGAGAGTTCCCATGAGAGTGTAGGAAAGAGAGGCCAGAGATAAAGGGGAGAGGCCCCATGAGAGTGTAGGGAAGAGAGGCTAGGGGTAAAGGGGAGAGGCCAAGGGACGTAGGTAATTAGGAAGGAGTAGCGTTACACACAGTACAGAAAGGAAGAGTAGGGAAGAGAGGGAGCCGGGATGCACTTGGCTATAGGAGAGGACTTGTCCCACTCTACAAACCTCTACTGGATCCTTGGAGGACTTGGTATTTCCATCATGGCGTTTCTCCTGGGCTGTGTCAACTGCCGGCAAAGTGAGTAGATTTTTGGATTTTATTTGGATTTTCAACCCATGTGGAACAGAGAGAGTTGTGTGTCTGTGTGTCTCTCCCCTGTACCTGATTGTTGTATCCATTGGATCCACTTAAACCCAAATGCCCTTATAAAGGACTTACCTGTCACTGCCAGTCATTTGCCTCTACAGATGTAACAGCAGATTAGGAGATCCGATATAGACTGTCCCTTGTATTTACCCCCTGGGACTTTTTCACATTTTCTTGCATCACGACCTGGAAATATAATGGATTTCACTGGGATCTAGTAAGGGGGTATATCTCCAACCATATGTCAGCACATTCCAAAGGGATAAAGTTCTGAAGAAGCTGCAAACTATTGTAGTATCAGAACAAAGTTTTGGCCCAGTAACCAATCGGCAGTTAGTTCCTACTCACCCAGTGCAGTTCCAGCGCTAACTGGCGCACATTGAGACTATGAGTATTGGCCCAGTAACCAATCGGCAGTTAGTTCCTACTCACCCAGTGCAGTTCCAGCGCTAACTGGCGCACAGTGAGACTATGAGTATTGGCCCAGTAACCAATGGGCAGTTAGTTCCTACTCACCCAGTGCAGTTCCAGCGCTAACTGGCGCACAGTGAGACTATGAGTATTGGCCCAGTAACCAATGGGCAGTTAGTTCCTACTCACCCAGTGCAGTTCCAGCGCTAACTGGCGCACAGTGAGACTATGAGTATTGGACCAGTAACCAATGGGCAGTTAGTTCCTACTCACCCAGTACAGTTCCAGCGCTAACTGGCGCACAGTGAGACTATGAGTATCGGCCCAGTAACCAATGGGCAGTTAGTTCCTACTCACCCAGTGCAGTTCCAGCGCTAACTGGCGCACAGTGAGACTATGAGTATCGGCCCAGTAACCAATGGGCAGTTAGTTCCTACTCACCCAGTGCAGTTCCAGCGCTAACTGGCGCACAGTGAGACTATGAGTATCGGCCCAGTAACCAATGGGCAGTTAGTTCCTACTCACCCAGTGCAGTTCCAGCGCTAACTGGCGCACAGTGAGACTATGAGTATTGGCCCAGTAACCAATGGGCAGTTAGTTCCTACTCACCCAGTACAGTTCCAGCGCTAACTGGCGCACAGTGAGAATAAAAGGAGTTACCGCCCCTCAAACTGTCACAGATCTTATTGGTGCTACAAAGATATTTCCGTAAATAAGTAATTGAGCTGATCTCTTGTCATTTCCCCCCCAGGGAAGGAGCCCGTCATTGCCTCGAGACGCCCCGCACCCCCGTAAGCCAACGCAGCTCTGTCTCTCTTGCTTTTATTTCTTACCCTGGAGCATTGCCCTTGCATAAACAAACCCCTGCCCATTTAGCCTGGCTGCCATTGTTTTGAGTTGAGCTGTAGATGAGAGTTTCCCAGCCTGTGACCCTGCTCTGGTTTAGATCACTATGGGCGTCTGTATCCGCTGTGTCATAATATAAGTCACAAAAGATATTCCGGATGACACAAAAGTTATATCTGTCGGCACAAAATGAATTCTGTCAAACATAAACATCATTTTGTAATCAAACAAAAAACCCCTAACCCTGTAGGCAATTATGAATAATATCCGGTGCTGGTTTCCCTTTGGGCTAAACATTAACCCTATCTGTAACAATGGCCCCTTTATTGGAGCTCCCTATAGATCCTCTCAGGTCCCTGTCTGTGTTTCATATGAGGGGTGGGTGTGTCCTAATGGTCCCTGTAGGAGGGGGAGAGCCAATCACAGCCCTGCAGTCGGCACTCTGGGAGGGTTCGATATTTCACGGGGCAGAGCTTATTTATCCAGGTGCAGGTCCCCACCCCACAATCCCCGCCCACCTTGGAGGTTTTTCTGTGTGGGGGTCAGTCACTAAACCTTCTGTTTGTCTTCAAAGGACTCCAGAATCCGGGTCCCTCTCACGATACCAAACGGGTAAGTAGCCCCTCAAGTGATAGGTACAGAGCCGCTGGGTATATTGGCGGCATCAACTAAAGAGTCAACGGGGGTTTCTAATTAAGGGGAGATGATTTTGGACTTTTGGGGTCCAAGAACATGGACATGTCTATCAATTGGCCCTTAGGGATTGGATGTTGGTATAAAGGTTATGGGGTAGTTAGTTATAGGAAGTGGGGGTCAGAATCTGCACCCTCGGAGCCTATAGGTTAGTCCTATAAAGTATATAATTACTGTCATACTAATTAGACCAATGATAACGATAATAACTTCTGGGTTTTCTCCTCCAGGGCCATTCGCGTCCTCCAATCAGATTGCCGAAAGTAAGCTCTTGTGGCAAATGGATCTCTACCCCCACTTGCCCCTAAACCACAATATAAGGCTTCCTTTCATTGTTTGCTAAAGCCCCCTTACCCCCCCCCCCCCCCGTGTATGAGAAGTTGGGAGTGGCAGCTCTCTAACACGGGACACTAACACAATATTCCCAATTTACCCCCCCCTCCGTGTATGAGAAGTTGGGAGTGGCCGCTCTCTAACACGGGACACTAACACAATATTCCCAATTTACCCCCCCCTCCGTGTATGAGAAGTTGGGAGTGGCCGCTCTCTAACACGGGACACTAACACAATATTCCCAATTTACCCCCCCCCCCCGTGTGTGAGAAGTTGGGAGTGGCAGCTCTCTAACACGGGACACTAACACAATATTCCCAATTTACCCCCCCCCCTCCGTGTATGAGAAGTTGGGAGTGGCAGTTCTCTAACATGTGACTCTAACACAATATTCCCAATTTATCCCCCCCCCCCGTGTGTGAGAAGTTGGGAGTGGCCGCTCTCTAACATGGGACACTAACACAATATTCCCAATTTACCCCCCCCCTCCGTGTATGAGAAGTTGGGAGTGGCCGCTCTCTAACATGGGACACTAACACAATATTCCCAATTTACCCCCCCCTCCGTGTATGAGAAGTTGGGAGTGGCAGCTCTCTAACACGGGACACTAACACAATATTCCCAATTTACCCCCCCCTCCGTGTATGAGAAGTTGGGAGTGGCCGCTCTCTAACATGGGACACTAACACAATATTCCCAATTTACCCCCCCCTCCGTGTATGAGAAGTTGGGAGTGGCCGCTCTCTAACATGGGACACTAACACAATATTCCCAATTTACCCCCCCCCTCCGTGTATGAGAAGTTGGGAGTGGCAGCTCTCTAACACGGGACACTAACACAATATTCCCAATTTACCCCCCCCCGTGTGTGAGAAGTTGGGAGTGGCAGCTCTCTAACATGTGACTCTAACACAATATTCCCAATTTACCCCCCCCCCCCGTGTGAGAAGTTGGGAGTGGCAGCTCTCTAACATGTGACTCTAACACAATATTCCCAATTTACCCCCCCCCCCGTGTGTGAGAAGTTGGGAGTGGCTGCTCTCTAACATGTGACTCTAACACAATATTCCCAATTTACCCCCCCACCCCGTGTATGAGAAGTTGGGAGTGGCAGCTCTCTAACACAGGACTCTAACACAATATTCTCAATTTACCCCCCATGTATGAGAAGTTGGGAGTGGCAGCTCTCTAACACAGGACTCTAACACAATATTCCCAATTTACCCCCCCACCCCCCGTGTGTGAGAAGTTGGGAGTGGCCGCTCTCTAACATGGGACACTAACACAATATTCCCAATTTACCCCCCCCCTCCGTGTATGAGAGTTTGGGAGTGGCCGCTCTCTAACATGGGACACTAACACAATATTCCCAATTTACCCCCCCCTCCGTGTGTGAGTAGTTGGGAGTGGCCACTCTCTAACATGTGACTCTAACACAATATTCCCAATTTACCCCACCCCCCGTGTGTGAGAAGTTGGGAGTGGCAGCTCTCTAACATGTGACTCTAACACAATATTCCCAATTTCCCCCCCCCCCCCCCCCCGTGTGTATAAGAAGTTGGCAGTGGCTGCTCTCTAACATGTGACTCTAACACGATATTCCCAATTTACCCCCCCCCCCCCGTGTGTGAGAAGTTGGGAGTGGAAGCTCTCTAACACGGGACTCTAACACAATATTCCCAATTTACCCCCCCCCGTGTGTGAGAAGTTGGGAGTGGCAGCTCTCTAACATGTGACTCTAACACAATATTCCCAATTTCCCCCCCCCCCCCCCGTGTGTGAGAAGTTGGGAGTGGCCGCTCTCTAACATGGGACACTAACACAATATTCCCAATTTCCCCCCCCACCCCGTGTGTGAGAAGTTGGGAGTGGCTGCTCTCTAACATGTGACTCTAACACAATATTCCCAATTTACCCCCCCCCCCCCCCCGTGTGTGAGAAGTTGGGAGTGGAAGCTCTCTAACATGTGACTCTAACACAATATTCCCAATTTACCCCCCCCCCCCCGTGTGTGAGAAGTTGGGAGTGGAAGCTCTCTAACATGTGACTCTAACACAATATTCCCAATTTACCCCCCCCCCCCCCCGTGTATGAGAAGTTGGGAGTGGCCGCTCTCTAACATGGGACACTAACACAATATTCCAATTTCCCCCCCCCACCCCGTGTGTGAGAAGTTGGGAGTGGCTGCTCTCTAACATGTGACTCTAACACAATATTCCCAATTTACCCCACCCCCCGTGTGTGAGAAGTTGGGAGTGGAAGCTCTCTAACATGTGACTCTAACACAATATTCCCAATTTACCCCCCCCCCCCGTGTGTGAGAAGTTGGGAGTGGCCGCTCTCTAACATGTGACTCTAACACAATATTCCCAATTTACCCCACCCCCCGTGTGTGAGAAGTTGGGAGTGGCTGCTCTCTAACATGTGACTCTAACACAATATTCCCAATTTACCCCACCCCCCGTGTATGAGAAGTTGGGAGTGGCAGCTCTCTAACATGTGACTCTAACACAATATTCCCAATTTACCCCCCCGTGTATGAGAAGTTGGGAGTGGCCGCTCTCTAACATGTGACTCTAACACAATATTCCCAATTTACCCCCCCCCCCCCGTGTATGAGAAGTTTGGGAGTGGCTGCTCTCTAACATGTGACTCTAACACAATATTCCCAATTTACCCCCCCCCCCCCGTGTATGAGAAGTTGAGAGTGGCAGCTCTCTAACACGGGACTCTAACACAATATTCCCAATTTACCCCCCCCCCCCCGTGTATGAGAAGTTGGGAGTGGCTGCTCTCTAACATGTGACTCTAACACAATATTCCCAATTTACCCCCCCCCCCCCGTGTATAAGAAATTGGGAGTGGCTGCTCTCTAACATGTGACTCTAACACAATATTCCCAATTTACCCCCCCCCCCGTGTATGAGAAGTTGGGAGTGGCAGCTCTCTAACACGGGACTCTAACACAATATTCCCAATTTACCCCCCCCCCCCCCGTGTATGAGAAGTTGGGAGTGGCAGCTCTCTAACACGGGACTCTAACACAATATTCCCAATTTACCCCCCCCCCCCGTGTATGAGAAGTTGGGAGTGGCAGCTCTCTAACACGGGACTCTAACACAATATTCCCAATTCTCCAGTAGACGCAGACGACTATGAAGAAGATTTTGAAGGCAAGTATTTTGGAGTTGTTTTTGTCTTCAATGACATTATATTATCCACTATGGGGGGGGGGTCACACAGGCTTAGGGGGTTCAGAAGGTTGCCATGGAAACTGCTAAACCTATATAATCAGTGTATATTGAATATATATATCTGTAGTCTGGGTTCGTTGATAGGAAGCAAGAGCCCCATAAACCCCCATTAAGTATTGTGTTTGTATCTGTGTAACATAATCTCTCTCCCCCCCCAGTCCCCGCTCCCAGGAAAGATTCTCCCAAAACCAAGTAAGTTGTTTCCCCCCCCCCAGTTACTAAATAACATCACTGGATCATTCTCTATATACTGTCTGGGTATCATATGGGCTCCATGTCATGGGAGTACTGGTGCTCCATCTGTATCTGCAGGGCAACTCCATCTGTATCTGCAGGGCAACTCCACCTGTATCTGCAGGGCAACTCCACCTGTATCTGCAGGGCAACTCCATCTGTATCTGCAGGGCAACTCCACCTGTATCTGCAGGGCAACTCCATCTGTATCTGCAGGGAAACTCCACCTGTATCTGCAGGGCAACTCCACCTGTATCTGCAGGGCAACTCCATCTGTATCTGCAGGGCAACTCCATCTGTATCTGCAGGGCAACTCCATCTGTATCTGCAGGGCAACTCCACCTGTATCTGCAGGGCAACTCCATCCCACCGCTGCCGCCAATTGTTACGATCCACCGGATCACTCACTCTTCATTATAAATATATATAATATTCGCCCTGGGGGGGCCACAATGATAAAGGGGCTGCACATAAATACGCAATAATAATGAAAATAAAATCTATGTTTGTCTGAACCCCCCTTTCTCCCATGCAGATCAAATTCTCCATCTCTAAGGAAATCCACAGCCGGTAAGTGTGATTAAATACACAATATGTATCCCAGCATTCTTAGCCAGCAAATGGATGCCCCGGGGATGATGGGAGATGGGGCTAGGGTATTCCAGCTCCCAAAGTGCCCCCCCAGCATTCTTAGCCAGCAAATGGATGCCCCGGGGATGATGGGAGATGGGGCTAGGGTATTCCAGCTCCCAAAGTGCCCCCCCAGCATTCTTACCCAGCAAATGGATGCCCCGGGAATGATGGGAGATGGGGCTAGGGTATTCCAGCTCCCAAAGTGCCCCCCAGCATTCTTAGCCAGCCAATGGATGCCCCGGGGATGATGGGAGATGGGGCTAGGGTATTCCAGATCCCAAAGTGCCCCCCAGCATTCTTAGCCAGCCAATGGATGCCCCGGGGATGATGGGATATGGGGCTAGGGTATTCCAGCTCCCAAAGTGCCCCCCAGCATTCTTAGCCAGCCAATGGATGCCCCAGGGATGATGAGAGATGGGGCTAGGGTATTCCAGCTCCCAAAGTGCCCCCCAGCATTCTTAGCCAGCCAATGGATGCCCCGGGGATGATGGGAGATGGGGCTAGGGTATTCCAGCTCCCAAAGTGCCCCCCAGCATTCTTAGCCAGCCAATGGATGCCCCGGGGATGATGGGAGATGGGGCTAGGGTATTCCAGCTCCCAAAGTGCCCCCCAGCATTCTTACCCAGCAAATGGATGCCCCAGGAATGATGGGAGATCGGGCTAGGGTATTCCAGCTCCCAAAGTGCCCCCCAGCATTCTTAGCCAGCCAATGGATGCCCTGGGGATGATGAGAGATGGGGCTAGGGTATTCCAGCTCCCAAAGTGCCCCCCAGCATTCTTAGCCAGCCAATGGATGCCCCGGGGATGATGGGAGATGGGGCTAGGGTATTCCAGCTCCCAAAGTGCCCCCCAGCATTCTGAGCCAGCCAATGGATGCCCCGGGGATGATGGGAGATCGGGCTAGGGTATTCCAGCTCCCAAAGTGCCCCCCAGCATTCTTAGCCAGCCAATGGATGCCCCGGGGATGATGGGAGATGGGGCTAGGGTATTCCAGCTCCCAAAGTGCCCCCCAGCATTCTTAGCCAGCCAATGGATGCCCCGGGGATGATGGGAGATGGGGCAACCACAAGGTTTCCTCTCTTTTCTTGTTTTCCAGAAACCAACAGCCGCAGCAGCTACGCAAACGTAGGTAAGGGCTCTCCGACCAATCCAATCCAATCTGATCCAATCCAATACAGAAGGTGTGTAAGACAGAGGTGTAGAGGGTGTGACTGGGGCCAACCAGGGGCCCCTAATCATGAAGAAGCCACAATAATACACCCTATTCAGAGTACATTTAGGCCTATGCGTTTCCTGCCCCATCTGGGGCACATGTGTGTGTCTTCAGTGTTACTTTTGCCCCGGACGGGGTACAAAATGCATAGGACCTAAACAATAAGTGGGGGCACAGCACATTGTTATATAGTTATATTATTCTCTATCTGTGTTTAGATCCGGAGCCCAGTTATGAGAATGTTGACAAGGGTCCATCTAACAGTAAGTACTCCCAGTACCAGTACCAGTACTGCTCCTCACCATTACTGAGTGGGGCATCCTGGCATCTCAGCAGTTGCCCTTTCTCTATAAAAGTCCCAGATCCTTTCCCAAACTCCTTAGAACTCTCTTTAGGGGAGGACAAGTGTTGATTTGGCTCCTCCCAAAGCGCAAAGCATTCTGGGTCACCAGGAAGTCTATGAGATACACAATGGCCTCACTTGTTCCTCTTGCTTCCCGCAGAGCTTCAGCCATTGACGGATCACACGTACCTGTAAGTACCGATTCATTTCCATGGGAACATCTCATCCAATGGATACTGTTTTCTCTAGGGCTGCAGCAGCCAGGGCGCATTCTCCACCAATAGCAATGATTCACCTGGAACCCTCCCTAACTGTCATCAAACATCACATGACTATATGGAAATAAAAATAAGCAAAGGAAAAGAGAATCTAATGATAAAGTCCATTTGGGAAACTAAAATACAGGCCATAGCGTTAGAACCAACGTGGTTACGGTCTGTGGCCCCTCCAGCCATTCAGATCTTTCTTTTCATTACTATATCTCCACTGGATCATTCTAAGCAAGCTGCTGATTGGCTACTTTTGTACTAGTGGATATTTTCTCCTGTTACCCCCCTGCTATTGTCAAATGCACCGTATGAGGCAATTTCAGGCACAATGAGACCCAGGAATTGGGGGTGTCAGCGTATATTAACTGGGGGGCTCTGTTCTCACAGGGAACTCATTGCAGGGGAGGATTCCACCAATGGGACAGATTTGGCTGCTGCACAGGCAACAACACACACCGGTAAGTTTATGTATATAAGTAGGGAATGACATATAGAGAATAGTTATTATATAATAACACATAGCTGGGACATCTCTGTATGGAGAGGATTCAGCCCACAAGCAAGTTGATTTGGCAAGATAAATGGTTTGCAGCATCTTAGATGGAGATTGGCAGTAGCGTGTAACATGGAAAGGTTCCTATCAGGGTGTATATAGATCTGTTCTGGGCTCCACAGCGCCCCCCGGTGTCAGACTGAGCCAGTTACACACAGTAACCCCCAGCTTCTCACTAGGGATCAGATTGGGGGTGAGTAAGGGACTGTAACATACACATAAGATCTGTTCTTGGCCCCACAGCGCCCCCCGGTGTCAGACTGAGCCAGTTACACACAGTAACCCCCAGCTTCTCACTGGGGATTAGATTGGGGAGTTTTTGCCCAAATGTATTTGTGTCTATAACTAGTGTCCCCCCACATTGCAGCCAGATGTCTGATCACTAACCCCCCCATCTTCCCTTTCCAGATGTGGATACAAAGGGAAATGCCCTGAAGGACAGTGGGAAATGCATGTCCATCCCGGAAAGCCTGAGCAATTCCTATGAGAATGTGATGCAGCAGGGCTCCCCCGCAAGTAAGCCTTCACTCCCTCTCCTCCCCCTGGGGGTCAGTGACACTGCACATGCTCAGTGAGCTCCAGGCTGCTGTGGGTGCCTTTCCTCCCGGGGGTCAGTGACATTGCACATGCTCAGTGAGCTCCAGGCTGCTGTGGGTGCCTTTCCTCCCGGGGGTCAGTGACACTGCACATGCTCAGAGAGCTCCAGGCTACTGCGGGTGCCTTTCCTCCCGGGGGTCAGTGACACTGCCCATGCTCAGTAAATGCTGGGTTGCTGGGGTGCCTTACAGGGCATTGTACCACTTGGGCAGGGCATTATGGGGCTATATTTGTACTGTACATTTCTATATGCATGTGGTTCTACTGATGTGTGGGGCAGTATGGCAGCTCCCGATATATCATTGTATCTGTGCCAATGACACTATATTGTTATATCTCTATTCCAGACTCAGAGCTGAACCCGGACTATGTGAACATGTGACGGGACCCCCAGTCTGTGGTTGGGGGACAGGGAGAGAGGACATGGGAGGTATTGGCACAATAACAACACAGAGAAGCTTTTCCTTTACAAGTTGTGGCAACACAAAGTCCCATTTCCAGCCCTACTATTCAGGGTTAGACTGCCCCCTACAGGGTTCCAGGAGACCCATAAACTTATTTGGACCTTGGACACCATGGAGCAGGGCCTGAAACCCAATCAGAACCCTACGACCCAAGCAGAGCCCTACGACCCATGCAGAACCCTATGACCCATGCAGAACTCTAGGACCCAAGCAGAACCCTACGACCCAAGCAGAACTCTAGGACCCAAGCAGAGCCCTATGACCCTTGCAGAACTCTAGGACCCAAGCAGAACCCTATGACCCTTGCAGAACTCTAGGACCCAAGCAGAACCCTACGACCCATGCAGAACTCTAGGACCCAAGCAGAACCCTACAACCCATGCAGAACTCTAGGACCCAAGCAGAACCCTACAACCCATGCAGAACTCTAGGACCCAAGCAGAACCCTACGACCCATGCAGAACTCTAGGACCCAAGCAGAACCCTGCACACATGGGGCATAAATGGCTCCGGACAATTCTAAACCTTCCTTTTTGTCAGCCCAAGGCATGATGGGATATATACCCAATGGGGAGGGAGGGGGCAGAGCCATCTTTTTCCCAGCAGGGAGCTCGGCAGAGACACGTGGAAATGTTCCATAAACAATTCTACATCATTATGTAAAAAAGTATTTGACTGGTTGTGACTGTCATGTGACTTGGGGCGCCCAGTGACACGGGCACTGGGCTATATTGCTGATTGGCACTGTTCTGTATATATGGGATGTAACACGTATATTCATCTGTCAGCTTGCTCGCCGGGGGTCTCGCTGGGGGTCTCGCTGGGAGTCTCGCTGGGGGTCTCGCTGGGGGTCTCGCTGGGGGTCTCGCTGGGAGTCTCGCTGGGGGTCTCGCTGGGAGTCTCGCTGGGGGTCTCACTGGGAGTTGTTTCCTTTGGCTGAAGCCAATAACATTGCCTGGCACATAATATGGGATATGGGGGGCAGTGACTCGGGGGCTGGACGGTAGGCGTGGCCTATCCCAGTAATTGTAATAAGGGGCAGTGTGACAAACTGTAAATTATTTACTTATAAACAGTGCTTAGTGATGTCATCAGTTATAATCAGAGCTTAGTGATGTCATTTCTGTCACATGACTCACTGAAACTTGTATATTATAATAAATAATGTGCCCCCTGTTGTAAAATATGAGGATATTATAAGTCACCTTGGAGTTCCATGACCTGTACCATTACTGTGCTGGTACCAGTACCAGTCCCAGTACAGTACCAGCACCAATGCCCGTACCCTACAGGTGGGAAACATTCCTACATTCCATAACAATAAAATAATAATAACATTTAGGAAATAAATGTACAAAGTTGACTCGACAATATAATTCCTCTCATTTTCTCCTATTAATCACTTTGCAACCCAAAATACTTTATTATAGAACGAGACACAGAGAACGAGTTATTTATTAGGGAGACAAACAGAGCCCTGTCTCAGTAACACACAAGGGATTCTGGGAAGTAGCCCCAAAGAGCTGCAAGTAAGTCCTATTTACATGGGTTTATTCTATTGGCTAAAGCTCAGCCAATGCAGTTTTAAAGCAGAAACCAGAACAACAGCTGATCAGACCCAACAACAGATCTGTCTCACCCTTCTGTGGGCTCATCAGTGCAATACAGCTGGTTCTCCAATCAGGTTGCGTAGAGCCAGGGTTGAGGCGACCTCCTCATACATATGCAAATAAGCACAAGGGATTCTGGGAACTAGTCTCAAAGACTGAAGCTCAGCCACTGGGGTATCTAAGATAGGTTTTAGATCTTTAGCCTATAGGATAAACCCGTTAATGGGATTTTCTTGGACCTCTTTAGGATAAGTTCCAGATTTACTTGCATATGTATGAGGAGGTCTCCTCAACCCTTTGATTTATCAGTAACACTGGCAAACCAGGGCGGCACCCTATGATATGAGGGGCTTCACGCAACATGTGGGTGCTCTGTGAGGTTTATATACAACATGTATGTAACATTTATACAAAGGTACACATCACAGATCAGCTGATGATTTTCACCCAATCACAATCCCAATATACATAGAAGGCCCCATGAAGGGGCTCAGTGAAGGAGGCAGTGAAGGTGTGTAAGTGCCTGATTGGCTCACTCAGCTCATAGAAGGACAAATCTCCAGCCTCGAAGTCCAATGAGATCCTGATTCTCCTGCAGGAACGCTTGCGGGGTAAAGGGGTCTCTATATTGTCGTGTTTAACTAAATAATTATCATCAGATACACATAAAGCCCAGGACTTGTTATTATTTCCAATATAATATTTAGGCCCCTCCCTCTCTATACTGGGATAGGCCACGCCTACCCCCCAGAGTTCTGATTCACTGACTTCCATATCCCAGTAATGTCGCCCCGAGGGGAAACTCTTGGTGCTTAGAACCTGCCTGAACTCAAATCTCTCTGGGGTTTGTGGGTGACACTGGTCTGTTTGGGAGCCAGAGACCATTTTCCCATCCTCAGACACCGACACGTCATTGGCCGCTGTGTTTATATCCAATGACATGTCAGTAGCCTCTTGTCCGTAGGACGCGGTGGTTACAATCCCAACTAAACCAGTGAGTAATGTCTTTGAAACCAGTAACTTCAGATCCCCGACATCAGGCACATCTGTAGAACTTGTTCTTCTGCGCTTCTTGTCCCCCTTCTCCGCCCCACAGAAGGCATCAGATTCCCGTTCCTGTAGGACTGCGAGTGGATCCTCCATGTTGCACAGCTCCTCAATGTGCCGGATCTTCCCAGTCAACTCTTTGTTCTTGGTTTCCATTTGGTTGAGTAGATCACAGAGTTGGAGGGATATTGTCCTTTTTTGCCTGGAGATATCACCTAGGACTTGCTTCTCTAGGGCTTCCAGCTGTTCCCTGATGTCTCTAAACAGGGCAGTGACTCTCTCTGTCTCACCAAGAGCTCTTTCTTGCACTTCTCTCCTGCGCTCCTGCAGCCTCTGGGCTTCTCTCTCAGTCTCCTCTCTCTCTGGGCTCAACTTCTCCAGAACTTTCCTCAACTTCTCTTTCTTCTTCTCAGAGGCCTCACTCAGTGGCTCCACCCTGTGGCCCCGGTGCTCCCCGGCCAGGCAGCAGGACACACAGATAGGGGCCCCATCCTGACAGCAGTAATACTCCAGGATCCGTCGGTGCCCGGAACACTTTCTCTCCAAAAACGAAGTGGTGGGTTGAGTGAGTAGATGTTCTGCTGCCTGGCTGTGCACCTTTAGATGGGTCTCACACAGAGAGGCCTCACATAGAAGACAGGATTTAGCAGCAGGTACGGGGGAATAGACACAGTAAGTGCAGAAGATCCCATGTTGCCCCGGCTTTGGGTGACCAGGAAGGAACCGCTCTGCTATGTTCCCCAATGTTCTGTTCCTCTGCAGCGCTGGGCGCCTCTTGAACTTTGCTCTGCAGTCGGGGCAGGTATAAAGCCCACATCTCTTTTGTGTGTCCAGAACCCTCCCAATGCAGCCCTGGCAGAAGCTGTGCCCACAGGGCAGGGTTACGGGGTGGGTATAAATGCTCAGGCAGATGGAGCAGTTCAGCTCCTCTCTCAGATCAGTAGAGGCCATTCCTGAAAGGAACAAAAGGACATTTAAGGGAAAATTGCACAGAATCAGCGTATTGGGGTGGAGGGGGCAACTCACACTCAGGCTATGGCTACATTCCACTGAAATATGGATGTTTAGCTGTTTGTTTGAGCCCCTGTACCAGCCCAACATCCCCAAAGCTCTATAGAAATAAAGCCCCATGCCCCTGAAGATGCCCCCAGTAGCTCTCCATCTTTTGCCCAACTACTGCACATGCTCAGTCTGCTCTTGGCTGATGTCACTGAGCTTAGGGAGCGACTCCCAATATTCTTCTTTCCCCTGCCTGCTTGCTCTAGTCTCTGCCTGTTCCCTACATGCATACAGGCCAACCAATCACAGTCCTGTCTGGCTGCTCCCTAAATAACTGAAGTCCTGCTCTGGCACTTTGAGCTTGGGGCGACACTTTAGCTGAATCCTTATTGTGGGACTTTTCTTTCCCCCTTGTTACAAATGATGGAAACACAGGCAGAACTTAGAGACACTGAATTCAGCGCAATTATTTAAAAGCATTAAATTCTTAATTAAATATTTTTTTTTTTTAAAGTAGCAAAGTAAGTAAATTGTATCAATTATTTTATAGATATTTGGGTAATGGAGTTATGGAAAAAAATGAAAACTAAATATTAAGCTAAATTGCATATATGATGTGTTGTGTATACATATGTGTATAATAGGGCAGCGCTAGTTTATATGTACCTGTACCCATGATGCACCTGTGTCTCTGTGCCAATGGGATTATATGGTCAGTACTATTTATGGGAATCCCTCCAGGATTACTTTTTAGATTCCCCTTGTTCTATATAGATGCAAGAGAAGTGACCAATGAGAATGCTGATTCCCTGTGTCAGGCCCCTTGCTGGTACCTTACATATAGAGATAATGATGGCATTTTCCCGTCATTATATGGCACAGGAATCAGACATGGGGATAAAGGGACAGACTTGTTCAGTGCTGGGAAACTGTGCTTATTGCTCCCAACTCCAATTGCAGGAACAGAGAACAGGGAGCCGGATTTACTCACATCAGCTGGGATTCTCATTGGGGGATTCTTTTGCATTTCTGCCAATGCGGGCCCTAGAGAGCTGGGAAAGTTTTATTGGGCAATATTGCTTTAAGAATACAACCCTGATGTTGCTGGACTACAAGAAGAATCCCCCAATGAGAATCCCAGCTGATGTGAGTAAATCCGGCTCCCTGTTCTCTGTTCCTGCAATTGGAGTTGGGAGCAATAAGCACAGTTTCCCAGCACTGAACAAGTCTGTCCCTTTATCCCCATGTCTGATTCCTGTGCCATATAATGACGGGAAAATGCCATCATTATCTCTATATGTAAGGTACCAGCAAGGGGCCTGACACAGGGAATCAGCATTCTCATTGGTCACTTCTCTTGCATCTATAATGAGATTTTTGCTCAGTAGAATTCTCATTGGTGAATGTGTATTTGGAAGCAATGAAAGGCCCTACCTGCCGGCTATGGGATGTGCCTACACCAGGGTCACCATTGCTGGATGGGGGTCTTTTCGATCACATCCAGTCCCGTCTGGGGCACCAAGACAGGATCTGTATCTTCAGGCAGATTGTCAGCTGTGGGAGACACGAGGGGAACAGACTCAGACCAGTGTTCCCATTGCCCTGTGCTACCAAGTGAGCTTTATATTCACATTTTACTTCCATGGTTAATGATTAATTGTTCCTCAAACACCGTATCTGCACCTTATCTCTGATTATTTCCTATCCAAATATTTATCCTAAAGCGGAGTCCCCAGCTCTGTCTCTGGCAAGTAATATACACATTTATATATGTTACTCAAGTTCCTAAAACCTTATTGGTACAATCTTTATATTATTTAAGGTGAATCTTTTCTACTGACCAAAATCTTAATTATAGATGCAAGAGCATTGACCAATGAGAATGCTGATTCCCTGTGTCAGGCCCCTTGCTGGTACCTTACATATAGAGATAATGATGGCATTTTCCCGTCATTATATGGCACATGTTGAGACACTTATGATGGGTAAGTTCTGTATAAAGGGCACATAAATCCCCCAGTGTCCCCTATAAAGACACCCCAAGGCAGGTGAGGTAGGAGATTAAAGTATATAAATATGCTGTATATGTGCTATATAATATATTAGTCTAATGTGCCATCTTATAAACCCACAAGGGCCTGACATGCACTTTGCTATTTGCTCAGCTGTAACCACAGAGTCACAGTCCCCAGTCTGTAGTTGGGAATCTGATCAGCTATTATCCCGGCTTCTGCTTTAAACCCAGTGGGTGAGCTTTAGCCTATAGGGTAAACCCATGTAAATCTGGGTTCAATTCCCAGAATTCCTATTGTTTATTTGTATCTGTATGAGGCAGTCTCCTCAACCCTAATGATTTGTTTGTGGAACCACACGGTGACTCTCCCTAAGCTGATCAGAAAACCCTGCACTACACTGATGAGCCCCAAGAAGAGAAAAAACTGGTTTGTAGTTGGGAATCTGATTGGCTTTTATCCCGGCTTCTGCTTTAAACCCAGTGGGTGAGCTTTAGCCTATAGGGTAAACCCATGGGAATGGGATTTTTTGTGAGTTTGGAATTCATTCCCAGAATTCCTTTTGTTTATTTGTATCTGTATGAGGCAGTCTCCTCAACCCTAATGATTTCATAGTGTCTCCATATACTTCTCACATAATGGGCCAGTGCTATTGGAAAGCAACTCATTACATTTTGTGTCTCCATAGGGCGACACACAGCTGGGCTAATATGTAGGTACGACACCTACTGATCCCTTTGACTCCCTAATAGATTCACTATTGTTCTTACCTGAGACCCAAGGCTGTTACTAAATGAGCCGCTAGAAGTGCAGCCCTCCATGGGCTCCGGTTACTGATTCACCATATGGAACAATCCTTATGGTTCCTAAACAGAAATGCATTGTGGGTTCGCTGTTTGCCCAGTAAACACTAACTGCCCCACTAGTACAATGAAAGGATTCAGGCAGCCCCCCCCCCCCCGACTAATGCAGATGAATCCCTTTAGGGCCCCAGTTGTTATCACTTCTTTCCTTTGTATTACGGGTCAATTATCTGATCCATAAACTTTACCCACAGTTGGAATCTTCCAATGAACACGGGTCCTTCCCGCACTAAGCAAACTGTCGCCTACTGATACTCTATTGTACGGACATTCCCACAGATGCAATTGGGGGACTGGTTACAATCTCTACACGCGGCTTCTTTACTTTATGCCCAATCCCAACACAGCATTGTGGGATCCCTACCAACTCTTACACCTACATAAACCCACAGCAGTGATCCCCAACCAGTGACTCGGGGCAACATGTTCCCCCCAACCCCTTGGGTGTTGCTCTCAGTGCCCCCAAACCAGGGAGTTATTTTTGAATTCCTGACTTGGGGGCAAGTTTTGGCTGAATAAAAACAAGATTTCCTACCAAATAAAGCCCCTGTAAGCTGATAGGCTGCATAGAGGCCCCTAATAGCCAATCACAGCCCTTATTTGGCTCCTCCATGAACTTTTATGGTGCTTGTGTTGCTCTCCAAGTCTTTTTACATTTGACTGTGGCTCCCGAGTAAGGAAAGTTGGGGACCCCCTGCCCTACAGCAATAGCTGGGAATCAGAGTGACTGTTGGGGATGTTTCTGTATCTCAATTCATAGACTTTGTACCCTGTATAATCTATTCAGGTTGGGAAATGTGGGAAGTGGGGAGTCATTTTCTTGGAAATCCAGACTATTGTTTGTTGCTCGGCAAATACCTATTACTATGTGCCGTTACTATGTGCCGTTACTATGTGCCGTTACTATGTGCCGTTACTATGTGCCGTTACTATGTGCCGTTACTATGCCATTACTATGCCATTACTATGTGCCGTTACTATGTGCCGTTACTATGTGCCGTTACTATGTGCCGTTACTATGTGCCGTTACTATGTGCCATTACTATGTGCCATTACTATGCCATTACTATGCTGTACCTCCTATGTTTCAGCAATAATTTGAGTTAGTATCTCATAGTTACAGGAGGATTGTAGAACTGTCTAGCATTGGAGTATTGATGAGACTATATCTGCATTCATGTTAAATGCCTCTTTATCACTAACTAGGGGCTAATGATAATTGCTTCTATAATTCAACCTGATAAGATGCAAGTCACCGTTTATTGGTATTTATCCCAACATGTCGCTAACAAGACTCGGAGACAAGTTCTCTCAGAAAGTCAGTTTATTGGTCAGAAGTGGAAGCCGTCTCTATAGCCCCCCGGCCGGGGCAACACCATGTGATACGGGGGGGCTTCAGGGTAACACAGGAACGGCTTTATATGCTTTTATTGGCCTTTATTTATTTCTATTGGAAGCAAAATATTCAGTAACTTCCACAGGCAAATGGGTTAATTGCAAATACATCTGTTGTTATTACTGTCTATTATCCCCAAGGGGTGCAGGGTGCAGGGGTGCAGAGGTGCTGGGGAGCCGGGGTGCAGGGGTGCAGAGGTGCCGGGGTGCCGGGGAAGCCGGGGTGCAGAGGTGCCGGGGTGCAGAGGTGCCGGGGTGCAGGGGTGCCGGGGTGCAGAGGTGCAGGGGTGCAGGGGTGCAGAGGTGCCGGGGTGCAAGGGTGCAGGGGTGCTGGGGTGCAGGGGTGCTGGGGTGCAGAGGTGCCGGGGTGCAGAGGTGCTGGGGAGCCGGGTTGCCGGGGTGCAGGGATGCAGAGGTGCCGGGGTGCAGAGGTGCCGGGGTGCAGGGGTGCCGGGGTGCAGGGGTGCAGGGGTGCAGGGGTGCAGGGGTGCAGGGGTGCAGGGGTGCAGGGGTGCAGGGGTGCAGGGGTGCAGGGGTGCAGGGGTGCAGGGGTGCAGGGGTGCAGGGGTGCCTGCCAGACTTTTCACTCTCAAACATTCAAACCATATTCTTATAATAAGTATTAACCCATTACTGCCTTAGGCTTGTCTATATTGGGGACACACATTGGGGCTATAGATCAATAAGGGGGTGTCCCACCCACAGACAGGTGAAAGTCTCTTTAATAAAATAACCAACGAGCTTTAATTTCCGGAATAACCCAGTAGGTGAAATAGTCAAGAAGAAAATACAACGCGTTTCGTGCTGCAAGGCACCTAATCATTGGCTGTATACACGGCAAATTAAAGAGGAATATAAAGGAACAACAACCAATAGGGGGGTCTCACATTACTGTGTGTAATGTATAGCTTGGGCCCCTTCCCAGCATGCTCTGGGGCAGAAAGTGGCACAACACACACTGGGGAGGAGACAGGAGGGAGAGGGAAAACACAGGCAGATGTGAGAGGGAGATAAAGGGGAGACGAGACATGAGATGTTTTGCTCTTGTCCCGCCAGAATGTGATACTGTTTAACCCCTCAGTGCCCTGCCCCGTCTGTCATGTGACCTCCTTCCCAAGGGTTAATAGACCCAAATATTCCCCTTTGTGGATACTGACTGCACACACAATCTCTTAAAGGTACAGACACTCACTTATTTTGCCTATTGGAGGGGGTAATACCAGCATGGGGCTGGGGTAGATTAATAGCTGCCCTCCTGCACTTGCCCATTAGTGGGAGTGGCACTATGGCAGCGTTAGATGGGCGAGGGCCCAATACATAGTGACTGTCTATGGCACCTTACAGCCCCCTTGGCATTTGCCAGAGCCACAATTTGCCAGTCCGGGCCCAGTGGCAGCGGCAGGAGGAGGTCAAGGAGTTGTAGATGGCGGCGGAAGGTCGGGATGGATTGTTCTATAGACGCTGTAAGGGCAGCACTGGGCAGGTAGGTACCTCATGGCCTGTAGCCAAAGAGCAGCAGGAGGGCAGCACACCAGGCGGCCATTGCCCCTCCTGCCCCATGTGTCATACTGGGACCCTCACTCCTCTGCCCGTCTGTGCCACCTACAGAGAGATGAGAGAATCGGTTTAACCAGGGAATCCACCCCGTGTCTGATACCCCCCTCCCTGGGCAGTAGGGCAAGTGAATACGTTAGATCAGTGTTATAGATGTCAAGCTCTTGGGGCCAGTGTGTCTGTTTGTGCCCCTGTAGGTACATTGGCACCGTGTCTGTTTGTGCCCCTGTAGGTACATTGGCACCGTGTGTGTTTGTGCCCCTGTAGGTACATTGGCACTGTGTCTGTTTGTGCCCCTGTAGGTACATTGGCACCGTGTCTGTTTGTGCCCCTGTAGGTACATTGGCACCGTGTCTGTTTGTGCCCCTGTAGGTACATTGGCACCGTGTCTGTTTGTGCCCCTGTATGTACATTGGCACCGTGTGTGTTTGTGCCCCTGTAGGTACATTGGCACCGTGTCTGTTTGTGCCCCTGTAGGTACATTGGCACCGTGTGTGTTTGTGCCCCTGTAGGTACATTGGCACTGTGTCTGTTTGTGCCCCTGTAGGTACATTGGCACCGTGTGTGTTTGTGCCCCTGTAGGTACATTGGCACCGTGTGTGTTTGTGCCCCTGTAGGTACATTGGCACCGTGTCTGTTTGTGCCCCTGTAGGTACATTGGCACCGTGTCTGTTTGTGCCCCTGTAGGTACATTGGCACCGTGTCTGTTTGTGCCCCTGTAGGTACATTGGCACCGTGTGTGTTTGTGCCCCTGTAGGTACATTGGCACTGTGTCTGTTTGTGCCCCTGTAGGTACATTGGCACCGTATCTGTTTGTGCCCCTGTAGGTACATTGGCACCGTGTGTGTTTGTGCCCCTGTAGGTACATTGGCACTGTGTCTGTTTGTGCCCCTGTAGGTACATTGGCACCGTGTGTGTTTGTGCCCCTGTAGGTACATTGGCACCGTGTGTGTTTGTGCCCCTGTAGGTACATTGGCACCGTGTCTGTTTGTGCCCCTGTAGGTACATTGGCACGGTGTCTGTTTGTGCCCCTGTAGGTACATTGGCACCGTGTGTGTTTGTGCCCCTGTAGGTACATTGGCACCGTGTGTGTTTGTGCCCCTGTAGGTACATTGGCACCGTGTCTGTTTGTGCCCCTGTAGGTACATTGGCACCGTGTCTGTTTGTGCCCCTGTAGGTACATTGGCACCGTGTCTGTTTGTGCCCCTGTAGGTACATTGGCACCGTGTCTGTTTGTGCCCCTGTAGGTACATTGGCACCGTGTGTGTTTGTGCCCCTGTAGGTACATTGGCACCGTGTCTGTTTGTGCCCCTGTAGGTACATTGGCACCGTGTCTGTTTGTGCCCCTGTAGGTACATTGGCACCGTGTGTGTTTGTGCCCCTGTAGGTACATTGGCACCGTGTGTGTTTGTGCCCCTGTAGGTACATTGGCACCGTGTCTGTTTGTGCCCCTGTAGGTACATTGGGCAAGGAGGGCACTTACCCAGGACTCGGAGAGTGATACTCAGTGACCCCCACTTGGTGCCATACTTTATGGCGCAGGTATATTTCCCAGCATCCTCCTTGGTGACATCGCTCAGGGGCAGAGACGCCTCCCCTTTCTGTAGCTCCTCCTTAATGTGGGCCCCAACACTTTTGGGGTAAGTGTAGGTTTTGTTTACAAAGAATATGGTGTCCCCGTCCTTTATCCAATGGGCAGAGAGGTCGCCCAGCCCCACGCCGGGGTCTGCTGTGAAGTTGCAGCGCAAAGTGACGTTGGTGCCAACCGGGGCCTCTTCATGGTCCGACCCCCCCAGGGGCAGGTGTTTGTGGGCGGCGGCCAGAGCTACAGGGGGCACAAGGCACAGATTCACTAAGTGGCGCTAAGGCAGAACCAACACATTATGGCACTTACTGTAATATTATATTGTATAGGGGGGCACTTACTGTAATATTATATTGTATAGGGGGGGCACTTACTGTAATATTATATTGTATAGGGGGGGCACTTACTGTAATATTATATTGTATAGGGGGGCACTTACTGTAATATTATATTGTATAGGGGGGGCACTTACTGTAATATTATATTGTATAGGGGGGCACTTACTGTAATATTATATTGTATAGGGGGGGCACTTACTGTAATATTATATTGTATAGGGGGGGCACTTACTGTAATATTATATTGTATAGGGGGGGCACTTACTGTAATATTATATTGTATAGGGGGGCACTTACTGTAATATTATATTGTATAGGGGGGCACTTACTGTAATATTATATTGTATAGGGGGGGCACTTACTGTAATATTATATTGTATAGGGGGGGCACTTACTGTAATATTATATTGTATAGGGGGGCACTTACTGTAATATTATATTGTATAGGGGGGCACTTACTGTAATATTATATTGTATAGGGGGGCACTTACTGTAATATTATATTGTATAGGGGGGCACTTACTGTAATATTAGATTGTATAGGGGGGCACTTACTGTAATATTATATTGTATAGGGGGGGCACTTACTGTAATATTATATTGTATAGGGGGGCGCTTACTGTAATATTAGATTGTATAGGGGGGCACTTACTGTAATATTAGATTGTATAGGGGGTGCACTTACTGTAATATTATATTGTATAGGGGGGGCACTTACTGTAATATTATATTGTATAGGGGGGCACTTACTGTAATATTATATTGTATAGGGGGGCACTTACTGTAATATTATATTGTATAGGGGGGCACTTACTGTAATATTATATTGTATAGGGGGGGCACTTACTGTAATATTAGATTGTATAGGGGGGCACTTACTGTAATATTAGATTGTATAGGGGGGCACTTACTGTAATATTATATTGTATGTTCCCCCCATTCAGTCACTATTCTATATAGAGACATAGGGGGGGGCACTTACTGTAATATTATATTGTATAGGGGGGCACTTACTGTAATATTATATTGTATGTTCCCCCCATTCAGTCACTATTTTATATATAGAGACATAGGGGGGCACTTACTGTAATATTATATATTATAGGGGGGGGTACTTACCCCCAAACGCCGCTAAGATGAGGGGCAAACTCAGGATGCGCCGCATGTTCAGCCCGGAGTGTTTGTGCCCCGCTCCCTGGCGCTTGGGGTGGCTTTTAGGCTCCTCCCATATTAAAGTGGGAAATTATTTATCAAACCAAACACACGCAGGGGGTGGGGCTGTGCCAGGCTCAGAGGAGACATTTGTTGCCCACCCTAACGGCCGGATCCACCCCCCTGTGTGGGCTCTGATAGTGGGGATTGCCCCACAGCCTCTAACTGTGGCCTGAACCCCCCCCCCCCATACCAACCTTTATATGGCAGAATATGAAAGGAAATTAAAGGGGAAACTAAACCCTGTGGCACAGCGCGGCTCAACCAAACGTTACTCAGCTGTTGCCGGACTACAAATCCCAGAATAATGTAACATATAATGAAGGGTGAGGCATGCTGGGAGCTGTAGTCCAGCAACATCAGGGTTGGATTCTTAAAGCAATATTGCCCAATAAAACTTTCCCAGCTCTCTAGGGCCCGCATTGGCAGAAATGCAAAAGAATCCTCCAATGAGAATCCCAGCTGATGTGAGTAAATCCGGCTCCCTGTTCTCTGTTCCTGCAATTGGAGTTGGGAGCAATAAGCACAGTTTCCCAGCACTGAACAAGTCTGTCCCTTTATCCCCATGTCTGATTCCTGTGCCATATAATGAAGGGGAAAATGCCATCATTATCTCTATATGTAAGGTACCAGCAAGGGGCCTGACACAGGGAATCAGCATTCTCATTGGTGAATATTTTTGCATCTATAATTATAATTTTTTGGCTATTTCTATAGGTAACTAGGGGGCACAGGGTCAGGGTTGTGGTTGGGTTTACAGACTCTACTTTAGAGGGGTTGGAAACCCAACCATAACACTGTCCCACTGCGCCCCCTAGTGTTGCTATAGAAGTTGTCGAAAAACTGTAATTATAGATGCAAGGAAATTCCCCAATGAGAATTCTACTGACCCAAAACTTCATTATAGATGCAAGAGAAGTGACCAATGAGAATGCTGATTCCCTGTGTCAGGCCCCTTGCTGGTACCTTACATATAGAGATAATGATGGCATTTTCCCGTCATTATATGGCACAGGAATCAGACATGGGGATAAAGGGACAGACTTGTTCAGTGCTGGGAAACTGTGCTTATTGCTCCCAACTCCAATTGCAGGAACAGAGAACAGGGAGCCGGATTTACTCACATCAGCTGGGATTCTCATTGGGGGATTCTTTTGCATTTCTGCCAATGCGGGCCCTAGAGAGCTGGGAAAGTTTTATTGGGCAATATTGCTTTAAGAATCCAACCCTGATGTTGCTGGACTACAGCTCCCAGCATGCCTCACCCTTCATTATATGTTACATTATTCTGGGATTTGTAGTCCAGCAACAGCTGAGTAACGTTTGGTTGAGCCGCGCTGTGCAGCAGGGTTTAGTTTCCCTTTAAGCATAGCGAATTATAGCTACGGTTACAAGAAATAAAAAAGCAACGGTACCAATAAGAATAGCAGTGATTATAATAGGTTTTAGTGTACAAGTGATGGCTGCTGAAATAAGCGGTAGTATGGGGGTAGTATGGGGGTAGTATGGGGGTAGTATGGGGGTAGTATGGGGGTAGTATGGGGGTAGTATGGGGGTAGTATGGGGGTAGTATGGGGGTAGTATGGGGGTAGTATGGGGGTAGTATGGGGGTAGTATGGGGGTAGTATGGGGGTAGTATGGGGTGTTGTTCCTTTGTGTGGGGTCTTACAACTTTAACTTCCAACTGGGCTATGCACTTACTTCATACTGGATTACTTATCACTTCCAACCCCGCAAGTGGGTTTCTCCTCAGCTGATTGGACACCAACAATTCGTATTGGGAAATCACTTGGGACAAGTCACCGTTTATTGGTATTTATCCCAACATGTCGCTAACAAGACTCGGAGGCAAGTTCTCTCAGAAAGTCAGTTTATTGGTCAGAAGTGGAAGCCGTCTCTATAGCCCCCCGGCCGGGGCAACACCATGTGATACGGGGGGGCTTCAGGGTAACACAGGAACGGCTTTATATGCTTTTATTGGCCTTTATTTATTTCTATTGGAAGCAAAATATTCAGTAACTTCCACAGGCAAATGGGTTAATTGCAAAAACATCTGTTGTTATTACTGTCTATTATCCCCGAGGGGTGCAGGGTTGCCGGGGTGCCGGGGTGCATGGGAGCAGGGGTGCAGGGGAGCAGCGGAGCAGGGGTGCCGGGGAGCAGCGGAGCAGGGGTGCTGGGGTGCAGGGGTGCCGGGGTGCTGGGGTGCAGGGGTGCAGGGGAGCAGCGGTGCTGGGGTGCAGGGGTGCAGGGGAGCAGCGGTGCTGGGGTGCAGGGGTGCAGGGGAGCAGCGGTGCTGGGGTGCAGGGGTGCAGGGGAGCAGCGGTGCCGGGGTGCCAGGGTGCAGGGGTGCAGGGGTGCAGGGGAGCAGCGGTGCTGGGGTGCAGGGGTGCAGGGGAGCAGCGGTGCTGGGGTGCAGGGGTGCAGGGGAGCAGCGGTGCCGGGGAGCAGCGGAGCAGGGGTGCCAGGGTGCAGGGGTGCCAGGGTGCAGGGGTGCAGGGGTGCCGGGGTGCCTGCCAGACTTCTCACTTTCAAACATTCAAACCATATTCTTATAATAAGTATTAACCCATTACTGCCTTAGGCCTGTCAATATTGGGGACACACATTGGGGCTATAGATCAATAAGGGGGTGTCCCACCCACAGACAGGTGAAAGTCTCTTTAATAAAATAACCAACGAGCTTTAATTTCCGGAATAACCCAGTAGGTGAAATAGTCAAGAAGAAAATACAACGCGTTTCGTGCTGCAAGGCACCTAATCATTGGCTGTATACACGGCAAATGAAAGAGGAATATAAAGGAACAACAACCAATAGGGGGGTCTCACAGTACTGTGTGTAATGTATAGCTTGGGCCCCTTCCCAGCATGCTCTGGGGCAGAAAGTGGCACAACACACACGGGGGGAGGAGACAGGAGGGAGAGGGAAAACACAGGCAGATGTGAGAGGGAGATAAAGGGGAGACGAGACATGAGATGTTTTGCTCTTGTCCCGCCAGAATGTGATACTGTTTAACCCCTCAGTGCCCTGCCCCTTCTGTCATGTGACCTCCTTCCCTGAGTAAGTGCGAGGGTTAATAGACCCAAATATTCCCCTTTGTGGATACTGACTGCACACACAATCTCTTAAAGGTACAGACACTCACTTATTTTGCCTATTGGAGGGGGTAATACCAGCATGGGGCTGGGGTAGATTAATAGCTGCCCTGCAGTTGCCCATTAAAGGGCAGAAATAGATGGGCGAGGGCCCAATACATAGTGACTGTCTATGGCACCTTACAGCCCCCTTGGCATTTGCCAGACCCACAATTTGCCAGTCCGGGCCCAGTGGCAGCGGCAGGAGGAGGTGAAGGAGTTGTAGATGGCGGCGGAAGGTCGGGATGGATTGTTCCATAGACACTAAGCTGTAAGCTGGGCAGGTAGGTACCTCATGGCCTGTAGCCAAAGAGCAGCAGGAGGGCAGCACACCAGGCGGCCATTGCCCCTCCTGCCCCATGTGTCATACTGGGACCCTCGCTCCTCTGCCCGTCTGTGCCACCTACAGAGAGATGAGAGAATCGGTTTAACCAGGGAATCCACCCCATGTCTGATACCCCCCTCCCTGGGCAATAGGGCAAGTGAATACGTTAGATCAGTGTTATAGATGTCAAGCTCTTGGGGCCACCGTGTCTGTTTGTGCCCCTGTAGGTACATTGGCACCGTGTCTGTTTGTGCCCCTGTAGGTACATTGGCACCGTGTCTGTTTGTGCCCCTGTATGTACATTGGCACCGTGTGTGTTTGTGCCCCTGTATGTACATTGGCACCGTGTCTGTTTGTGCCCCTGTATGTACATTGGCACCGTGTGTGTTTGTGCCCCTGTATGTACATTGGCACCGTGTCTGTTTGTGCCCCTGTAGGTACATTGGCACCGTGTGTGTTTGTGCCCCTGTAGGTACATTGGCACCGTGTCTGTTTGTGCCCCTGTAGGTACATTGGCACCGTGTCTGTTTGTGCCCCTGTAGGTACATTGGCACCGTGTCTGTTTGTGCCCCTGTAGGTACATTGGCACCGTGTGTGTTTGTGCCCCTGTAGGTACATTGGCACCGTGTCTGTTTGTGCCCCTGTAGGTACATTGGCACCGTGTGTGTTTGTGCCCCTGTAGGTACATTGGCACCGTGTCTGTTTGTGCCCCTGTAGGTACATTGGCACCGTGTGTGTTTGTGCCCCTGTAGGTACATTGGCACCGTGTCTGTTTGTGCCCCTGTAGGTACATTGGGCAAGGAGGGCACTTACCCAGGACTCGGAGAGTGACACTCAGTGACCCCCACTTGGTGCCATACTTTATGGCGCAGGTATATTTCCCAGCATCCTCTCTGGTGACATAGCTCAGGGGCAGAGACGCCTCCCCTTTCTGTAGCTCCTCCTCCCTGAGGGCCCCAACACTTTTGGGGTAAGTGTAGGATTTGTTTACAAAGAATATGGTGTCCCCGTCCTTCATCCAATGGGCAGAGAGGTCGCCCAGCCCCACGCCGGGTTCTGCTGTGAAGTTGCAGCGCAAAGTGACGTTGGTACCAACGGGGGCCTCTTCATGGTCCGACCCCCCCAGGGGCAGGTGTTTGTGGGCGGCGGCCAGAGCTACAGGGGGCACAAGGCACAGATTCACTAAGTGGCGCTAAGGCAGAACCAACACATTATGGCACTTACTGTAATATTATATTGTATAGGGGGGGCACTTACTATAATATTAGATTGTATAGGGGGGCACTTACTGTAATATTATATTGTATAGGGGGGCACTTACTGTAATATTATATTGTATAGGGGGGCACTTACTGTAATATTATATTGTATAGGGGGGCACTTACTGTAATATTATATTGTATAGGGGGGCACTTACTGTAATATTATATTGTATAGGGGGACACTTACTGTAATATTATATTGTATAGGGGGGCACTTACTGTAATATATTGTATAGGGGGACACTTACTGTAATATTATATTGTATAGGGGGACACTTACTGTAATATTATATTGTATAGGGGGGCACTTACTGTAATATATTGTATAGGGGGCACTTACTGTAATATTATATTGTATAGGGGGAACTTACTGTAATATTATATTGTATAGGGGGGCACTTACTGTAATATTATATTGTATGGGGGGCACTTACTGTAATATTATATTGTATAGGGGACACTTACTGTAATATTATATTGTATGGGGGGCACTTACTGTAATATTATATTGTATAGGGGGGCACTTACTGTAATATTATATTGTATAGGGGGCACTTACTGTAATATTTTATTGTATAGGGGGGCACGTACTGTAATATTATATTGTATAGGGGACACTTACTGTAATATTATATTGTATAGGGGACACTTACTGTAATATTATATTGTATGGGGGGCACTTACTGTAATATTATATTGTATAGAGGGGCACTTACTGTAATATTATATTGTATAGGGGACACTTACTGTAATATTATATTGTATGGGGGGCACTTACTGTAATATTATATTGTATAGGGGGGCACTTACTGTAATATTATATTGTATAGGGGGGCACGTACTGTAATATTATATTGTATGGGGGGCACTTACTGTAATATTATATTGTATAGGGGGGCACTTACTGTAATATTATATTGTATAGGGGGGCACTTACTGTAATATTATATTGTATAGGGGGCACTTACTGTAATATTTTATTGTATAGGGGGGCACGTACTGTAATATTATATTGTATAGGGGGGCACTTACTGTAATATTATATTGTATAGGGGGGCACTTACTGTAATATTTTATTGTATAGGGGGGCACGTACTGTAATATTATATTGTATAGGGGGCACTTACTGTAATATTATATTGTATGGGGGGCACTTACTGTAATATTATATTGTATAGGGGGGCACTTACTGTAATATTATATTGTATAGGGGGCACTTACTGTAATATTATATTGTATAGGGGGGGCACTTACTGTAATATTATATTGTATAGGGGGGCACTTACTGTAATATATTGTATAGGGGGACACTTACTGTAATATTTTATTGTATGGGGGGGGCACTTACTGTAATATTATATTGTATGGGGGGCACTTACTGTAATATTATATTGTATAGGGGGGCACTTACTGTAATATTATATTGTATAGGGGGCACTTACTGTAATATTATATTGTATAGGGGGGGCACTTACTGTAATATTATATTGTATAGGGGGCACTTACTGTAATATTATATTGTATGGGGGGCACTTACTGTAATATTATATTGTATGGGGGGGCACTTACTGTAATATTATATTGTATAGGGGGGCACTTACTGTAATATTATATTGTATAGGGGGGGCACTTACTGTAATATTATATTGTATAGGGGGGCACTTACTGTAATATTATATTGTATGTTCCCCCCATTCAGTCACTATTCTATATAGAGAGATAGGGGGGCACTTACTGTAATATTATATTGTATGGGGGGCACTTACTGTAATATTATATTGTATGGGGGCACTTACTGTAATATTATATTGTATAGGGGGGGCACTTACTGTAATATTATATTGTATAGGGGGGCACTTACTGTAATATTATATTGTATGTTCCCCCATTCAGTCACTATTCTATATAGAGACATAGGGGGGCACTTACTGTAATATTATATTGTATGTCCCCCCATTCAGTCACTATTCTATATAGAGACATAGGGGGCACTTACTGTAATTTTATATTGTATGTTCCCCCCATTCAGTCACTATTCTATATAGAGACATAGGGGGGCACTTACTGTAATATTATATTGTATGTTCCCCCCCATTCAGTCACTATTCTATATAGAGACATAGGGGGGCACTTACTGTAATATTATATAGTATGTTCCCCCCATTCAGTCACTATTCAATATAGAGAGATAGGGGGGCACTTACTGTAATATTATATTGTATAGGGGGGCACTTACTGTAATATTATATTGTATAGGGGGGCACTTACTGTAATATTATATTGTATGGGGGGGCACTTACTGTAATATTATATTGTATAGGGGGGCACTTACTGTAATATTATATTGTATGGGGGGGCACTTACTGTAATATTATATTGTATGTTTCCCCCATTCAGTCACTATTCTATATAGAGACATAGGGGGGCACTTACTGTAATATTATATTGTATGTTCCCCCCATTCAGTCACTATTCTATATAGAGACATAGGGGGGGCACTTACTGTAATATTATATTGTATGTCCCCCCCATTCAGTCATTATTCTATATAGAGACATAGGGGGGGCACTTACTGTAATAATTTATTGTATGTTCCCCCCATTCAGTCACTATTCTATATAGAGACATAGGGGGGGCACTTACTGTAATATTATATTGTATAGGGGGGCACTTACTGTAATATTATATTGTATAGGGGGACACTTACTGTAATATTATATTGTATAGGGGGGCACTTACTGTAATATATTGTATAGGGGGACACTTACTGTAATATTATATTGTATAGGGGGGGCACTTACTGTAATATTATATTGTATGTTCCCCCCATTCAGTCACTATTCTATATAGAGACATAGGGGGGGCACTTACTGTAATATTATATTGTATGTCCCCCCCATTCAGTCATTATTCTATATAGAGACATAGGGGGGGCACTTACTGTAATAATTTATTGTATGTTCCCCCCATTCAGTCACTATTCTATATAGAGACATAGGGGGGGCACTTACTGTAATATTATATTGTATAGGGGGGCACTTACTGTAATATTATATTGTATAGGGGGACACTTACTGTAATATTATATTGTATAGGGGGACACTTACTGTAATATTATATTGTATAGGGGGGGCACTTACTGTAATATTATATTGTATGTTCCCCCCATTCAGTCACTATTCTATATAGAGACATAGGGGGGCACTTACTGTAATATTATATATTATTAGGGGGGTACTTACCCCCAAATGCCGCTAAGATGAGGGGCAAACTCAGGATGCGCCACATGTTCAGCCCGGAGTGTTTGTGCCCCGCTCCCTGGCGCTTGGGGTGGCATTTAGGCTCCTCCTATATTAAGGTGGGAAATTATTTATCAAACCAAACAGATGCAGGGGGCGGGGCTGTGCCAGGCTCAGAGGAGACATTTGTTGCCCCCCCACCCTAACGGCCAGATCCTCAGATCTGTGTGGGCTCTGATAGTGGGGATTGCCCCACAGCCTCTAACTGTGGCCTGAACCCCCCCCCCCCCCCATACCAACCTTTATATGGCAGAATATGAAAGGAAATTAAAGGGGAAACTAAACCCTGCGGCACAGTGCGGCTCAACCAAACGTTACTCAGCTGTTGCCGGACTACAAATCCCAGAATAATGTAACATATAATGAAGGGTGAGGCATGCTGGGAGCTGTAGTCCAGCAACATCAAGGTTGGATTCTTAAAGCAATATTGCACAATAAAACTTTTATGGGAGTTGATGGGAGTTGATGGGAGCAGCAACTTTTTCCCTGTGCAAAAATTGGAGCCAATGGGTGTTCCTGTCCGGGTTCCTGCCTGGTTCCTGTCCGGGTTCCTGTCCGGGTTCCTGTCCGGGTTCCTGTCCGGTTCCTGTCCGGGTTCCTGCCCGGTTCCTGTCCGGGTTCCTGTCCGGGTTCCTGTCCGGTTCCTGTCCGGTTCCTGTTCGGTTCCTGTCTGGGTTCCTGTCCGGTTCCTGTCCGGTTCCTGTTCGGTTCCTGTTCGGTTCCTGTCCGGGTTCCTGCCCGGTTCCTGTCCGGGTTCCTGCCCGGTTCCTGCCCGGTTCCTGTCCGTTCCTGTCTGGGTTCCTGCTCGGTTCCTGTCCGGTTCCTGCCCGGTTCCTGCCCGGTTCCTGTCCGTTCCTGCCCGGTTCCTGTCCGGTTCCTGTCCGTTCCTGTCCGGGTTCCTGTCCGGTTCCTGTCCGGTTCCTGTCTGGGTTCCTGCCCGGTTCCTGCCCGGTTCCTGTCCGTTCCTGTCTGGGTTCCTGCTTGGTTTCTGTCCGGTTCCTGCCCGGTTCCTGCCCGGTTCCTGTCCGGTTCCTGCCCGGTTCCTGTCCGGTTCCTGTTCGGTTCCTGCCCGGTTCCTGTCCGTTCCTGTCCATTCCTGCCCGGTTCCTGTCCGGTTCCTGTCCGGTTCCTGCCCGGTTCCTGTCCGGTTCCTGCCCGGTTCCTGTCCGTTCCTGTCCATTCCTGCCCGGTTCCTGCCCGGTTCCTGTCCGGTTCCTGTCCGGTTCCTGTACGGTTCCTGCCCGGTTCCTGTCCGGGTTCCTGCTCGGTTCCTGTCCGGGTTCCTGTCAGGTTCCTGCCCGGTTCCTGTCCGGTTCCTGTCCGTTCCTGTCTGGGTTCCTGCCCGGTTCCTGTCCGGTTCCTGTCCGGGTTCCGGTCTGGGTTCCTGCCCGATTTTCCACACAAACTTTTTTGGGGTCAATACAAATATTCCCCAATGGCAAAATGAAAGATCTAACGGCAAATTTGGGGGCAAAGAATCTTCACTCATCACAAGGCATCATGGTCTTATTGCATCCCACCCTTTATCGAATCTTTTGTGACTCCCATGGTCTCTCTGTATTGGCATCCGGTATCATCCAATGGGCCCCCACGAACCCCTTGTACTGTCCAATGGGCCCCTGTGACCCCCATATACTGTCCAATGGGCCCCGCGACTCCCTTGTACTATCCAATGGGCCCCTGTGACCCCCATATACTGTCCAATGGGCCCCGCGACTCCCTTGTACTATCCAATGGGCCCCTGTGACCCCCATATACTGTCCAATGGGCCCCGCGACTCCCTTGTACTATCCAATGGGCCCCTGTGACCCCCATATACTGTCCAATGGGCCCCGCGACTCCCTTGTACTGTCCAATGGGCCCCGTGACTCCCTTGTACTATCCAATGGGCCCCCACGACCCCCTTGTACTATCCAATGGGCCCCCACGACCCCCTTGTACTGTCCAATGGGGCCCCGCGACTCCCTTGTACTATCCAATGGGCCCCCGTGACCCCCATGTACTGTCCAATGGGCCCCCACGACCCCCTTGTACTGTCCAATGGGGCCCCGCGACTCCCTTGTACTATCCAATGGGCCCCCGTGACTCCCTTGTACTATCCAATGGGCCCCCGTGACTCCCTTGTACTGTCCAATGGGGCCCCGCGACTCCCTTGTACTATCCAATGGGCCCCCGTGACTCCCTTGTACTGTCCAATGGTGGCCCCGCGACTCCCTTGTACTATCCAATGGGCCCCCGCGACCCCCTTGTACTGTCAAATGGGGCCCCGCGAGTCCCTTGTACTGTCCAATGGGCCCAGCGACTCCCTTGTACTGTCAAATGGGGCCCCGCGACCCCCTTGTACTATCCAATGGGCCCCCACGACCCCCTTGTACTGTCAAATGGGGCCCCGCGACTCCCTTGTACTATCCAATGGGGCCCCGCGACTCCCTTCTACTGTCCAATGGGCCCCGCGACTCCCTTGTACTATCCAATGGGCCCCCACGACCCCCTTGTACTATCCAATGGGCCCCCACGACCCCCTTGTACTGTCCAATGGGGCCCCGCGACTCCCTTGTACTATCCAATGGGGCCCCGCGAGTCCCTTGTACTGTCCAATGGGGCCTCGCGACTCCCTTGTACTATCCAATGGGGCCCCGCGACCCCCTTGTACTATCCAATGGGCCCCCACGACCCCCTTGTACTGTCCAACGGGGCCCCGCGACTCCCTTGTACTATCCAATGGGGCCCCGCGAGTCCCTTGTACTGTCCAATGGGCCCCCGCGACTCCCTTCTACTGTCCAATGGGCCCCGCGACTCCCTTGTACTATCCAATGGGCCCCCACGACCCCCTTGTACTATCCAATGGGCCCCCATGACCCCCTTGTACTGTCCAATGGGGCCCTGCGACTCCCTTGTACTATCCAATGGGCCCCGCGACTCCCTTGTACTATCCAATGGGCCCCCATGACCCCCTTGTACTATCCAATGGGCCCCGCGACTCTCTTGTACTGTCCAATGGGGCCCCGCGACTCCCTTGTACTATCCAATGGGCCCCCACGACCCCCTTGTACTGTCCAATGGGCCCCCACGACTCCCTTGTACTATCCAATGGGCCCCGCGACTCTCTTGTACTGTCCAATGGGGCCCCGCGACTCCCTTGTACTATCCAATGGGCCCCCATGACCCCCTTGTACTATCCAATGGGCCTGCACGACCCCCTTGTACTGTCCAATGGGGCCTTGTGACTCCCTTGTACTGTCCAATGGGGCCCCGTGAGTCCCTTGTACTGTCCAATGGGGCCTCGCGACTCCCTTGTACTATCCAATGGGGCCCCGCGACCCCCTTGTACTATCCAATGGGCCCCCACAACCCCCTTGTACTGTCCAATGGGGCCCCGTGACTCCCTTGTACTATCCAATGGGGCCCCGCGACCCCCTTGTACTATCCAATGGGCCCCCACAACCCCCTTGTACTGTCCAATGGGGCCCCGTGACTCCCTTGTACTATCCAATGGGCCCCCGCGACTCCCTTCTACTGTCCAATGGGCCCCGCGACTCCCTTGTACTATCCAATGGGCCCCCACGACCCCCTTGTACTATCCAATGGGCCCCCATGACCCCCTTGTACTGTCCAATGGGGCCTTGCGACTCCCTTGTACTATCCAATGGGGCCCCGCGTCTCCCTTGTACTATCCAATGGGCCCCCATGACCCCCTTGTACTATCCAATGGGCCCCCATGACCCCCTTGTACTATCCAATGGGCCCCCATGACCCCCTTGTACTATCCAATGGGCCCCCACGACCCCCTTGTACTGTCCAATGGGGCCGCACGACTCCCTTGTACTATCCAATGGGCCCCGCGACTCTCTTGTACTGTCCAATGGGGCCGCACGACTCCCTTGTACTATCCAATGGGCCCCGCGACTCTCTTGTACTGTCCAATGGGGCCCCACGACTCCCTTGTACTATCCAATGGGCCCCTACAACCCCTTGTACTATCCAATGGGCCCCCCGACACCCTTGTACTTTCCAATGGGCCCCCGCGACCCCCTTGTACTATCCAATGGGCCCCCGCGACCCCCTTGTACAATCCAATGGGCCCCCACGACCCCCTTGTACTGTCCAATGGGCCCCCATGACCCCCTTGTACTGTCCAATGGGGCCCCGCGACTCCCTTGTACAATCCAATGGGCCCCCACGACCCCCTTGTACTATCCAATGGACCCCTGTGACCCCCATGGGACCTGTGGGACCTGTGACCCCCTTGTACTATCCAATGGGCCCCTACAACACCTTGTACTATCCAATTGGCCCCCACGACCCCCTTGTACTGTCCAATGGGGCCTCATGACTCCCTTGTACTATCCAATGGGCCCCTACTACCCCTTGTACTATCCAATGGACCCCCACGACCCCCTTGTACTGTCCAATGGGCCCCCATGACCCCATTGTACTGTCAAATGGGCCCCCATGACCCCCTTGTACTGTCCAATGGGGCCTTGTGACTCCCTTGTACTGTCCAATGGGCCCCCCGACACCCTTGTACTTTCCAATGGACCCCCACGATCCCCTTGTACTTTCCAATGGGCCCCCCGACCCCCTTGTACTATCCAATGGGCCCCCCGACCCCCTTGTACTATCCAATGGGCCCCCCGACCCCCTTGTACTATCCAATGGGCCCCCGCGACCCCCTTGTACTATCCAATGGGCCCCCTGACCCCCTTGTACTATCCAATGGGCCCCCGCGACCCCCTTGTTCTATCCAATGGGCCCCCCGACCCCCTTGTACTATCCAATGGGCCCCCCAACCCCCTTGTACTATCCAATGGGCCCCCCGACCCCCTTGTATTATCCAATGGGCCCCCCGACCCCCTTGTACTCTCCAATGGGCCCCCACGACCCCCTTGTACTATCCAATGGGACCTGCGACCCCCTTGTACTACCCAATGGGCCCCCCGACCCCCTCAAACAAACAGTCACAGACACAAACACTCACTTTGCTTATGGGAATGTGTTTAATACAAACGAGGGGCAGTTGGAGGGTCACTCAGAGAGGGGGGGCAGTGGGAGTGGGGGGCAGCAGGATTCTCCCTGGCAGGGCCGGGGCACTCCCTATGCCAAACCCACTGCCATTGGGCTCAGAGGAGAAATTATACAAAATATAAACATTCGCTGCGAGGCCTCAGGGCCCTTATATATATATATATTGTCTGTTACTTTCCTCCAATCAGATCTGCCCGTGGCTTTGGGTGGCCCGGGATTCCCCGCTGGTAGTCGCTTTATGGCCTGTAGCAAAAGAAGAGCAGGAGGGCCAGACCCCAGGCGGCCACAAGGACTCCCGTCACCAACCCGATCTCCAGTGTCCTGAGCTTGGGGCCGGGCCCCTCCTGCCCCATTGTGTCCCCTGTACAGAGAGATGGGAGAATTAGTTCAACCTGGGACCTCACCCCGTGCCTGATACCCCCCCTGGGTACCAACACCCCAGTGCTCCCTGTCGGGCAGAATCGCACAATAAAACTTCCCCCGCTCCCTAGGGCCCCCATTGGCCTCATTATCTCTATATGTAAGGTACCAGCAAGGGGCCTGACACAGGGAATCAGCATTCTCATTGGTCAATGCTCTTGCATCTATAATGAAGTTTTGGGTCATTCTCATTGGGGAATTGGTTTCCATGTGTAATTAGGCTTTTCCCCAGGGCTATGAGGGTGACTCCTCCCTCTCTATGGGGCAGTGGAACTGGCACTTACCCGGGACTCGGAGAGTGACACTCAGGGACCCCCTCTTGGTGCCATACTGTATGGAGCAGGTATATTTCCCAGCATCCTCTCTGGTGACGTTGCTCAGGGGCAGAGACACCTCCCCTTTCAGTAGTTCCTTCTCACTGATTGCGTTTGGGGGGTAAATTCTGTTTTTGTTGGCAAAGAGAATGGATTTTCCATCCTTGGTCCATTCGACTGTCAGTTTGCTCAGCCCCACGCCGGGTTCTGTTGTGAAGCTGCAGCGCAAAGTCACATTGGTGCCAACGGGGGCCTCTTCATGGTCCGACCCCCCCAGGGGCAGGTGGGTTGGGTCTGTAGCTTTGTGGGCGGCGGCCAGAGCTACAGGGGGCACAAGGCACAGATTCACTAAGTGGCGCTAAGGCAGAACCAACACATTATGGCACTTACTGTAATATTATATTGTATAGGGGGGCACTTACTGTAATATTATATTGTATAGGGGGCACTTACTGTAATATTATATTGTATAGGGGGGCACTTACTGTAATATTATATTGTATAGGGGGGCACTTACTGTAATATTATATTGTATAGGGGGGCACTTACTGTAATATTATATTGTATAGGGGGCACTTACTGTAATATTATATTGTATAGGGGGCACTTACTGTAATATTATATTGTATGTTCCCCCATTCAGTCACTATTCTATATAGAGACATAGGGGGGCACTTACTGTAATATTATATTGTATAGGGGGGCACTTACTGTAATATTATATTGTATAGGGGGGCACTTACTGTAATATTATATTGTATAGGGGGCACTTACTGTAATATTATATTGTATGTTCCCCCCATTCAGTCACTATTCTATATAGAGACATAGGGGGGCACTTACTGTAATATTATATTGTATAGGGGGCACTTACTGTAATATTATATTGTATAGGGGGGCACTTACTGTAATATTATATTGTATAGGGGGGCACTTACTGTAATATTATATTGTATAGGGGGGCACTTACTGTAATATTATATTGTATGTTCCCCCCATTCAGTCACTATTCTATATAGAGACATAGGGGGGCACTTACTGTAATATTATATTGTATGTTCCCCCATTCAGTCACTATTCTATATAGAGACATAGGGGGGCACTTACTGTAATATTATATTGTATGTTCCCCCCATTCAGTCACTATTCTATATAGAGACATAGGGGGGCACTTACTGTAATATTATATTGTATGGGGGGGCACTTACTGTAATATTATATTGTATGTTCCCCCCATTCAGTCACTATTCTATATAGAGACATAGGGGGGCACTTACTGTAATATTATATTGTATGTTCCCCCCATTCAGTCACTATTCTATATAGAGACATAGGGGGGTCACTTACTGTAATATTATATTGTATGTTCCCCCCATTCAGTCACTATTCTATACAGAGACATAGGGGGGTCACTTACTGTAATATTATATTGTATGTTCCCCCCATTCAGTCACTATTCTATATAGAGACATAGGGGGGTCACTTACTGTAATATTATATTGTATGTTCCCCCCATTCAGTCACTATTCTATACAAAGACATAGGGGGGGCACTTACTGTAATATTATATTGTATAGGGGGGCACTTACTGTAATATTATATTGTATAGGGGGGCACTTACTGTAATATTATATTGTATGTTCCCCCCATTCAGTCACTATTCTATATAGAGACATAGGGGGGCACTTACTGTAATATTATATTGTATAGGGGGGCACTTACTGTAATATTATATTGTATGTTCCCCCCATTCAGTCACTATTCTATATAGAGACATAGGGGGGGCACTTACTGTAATATTATATTGTATAGGGGGGCACTTACTGTAATATTATATTGTATGGGGGGGCACTTACTGTAATATTATATTGTATAGGGGGGGCACTTACTGTAATATTATATTGTATGTTCCCCCATTCAGTCACTATTCTATATAGAGACATAGGGGGGCACTTACTGTAATATTATATTGTATGGGGGGGCACTTACTGTAATATTATATTGTATGTTCCCCCATTCAGTCACTATTCTATATAGAGACATAGGGGGGCACTTACTGTAATATTATATTGTATGTTCCCCCCCATTCAGTCACTATTCTATATAGAGACATAGGGGGGCACTTACTGTAATATTATATTGTATGTTCCCCCCATTCAGTCACTATTCTATATAGAGACATAGGGGGGCACTTACTGTAATATTATATTGTATGGGGGGGTACTTACCCCCAAGCGCAGCTAAGATGAGGGGCAAACTCAGGACGCACCACATGTTCAGCCCGGAGTGTTTGTGCCCTGCTCAGTGACACATTGGGTGGCTGGGAGGCTCCTCCCACATAGGGGCGGGTAATTATTTATCTGGGGTTACCACATTTTTTGGCAAAAATATTGACTTTCCTATATTTTTATCTTCCTGCCTTGTTATTAACATTGGTGTGAAAAATTATTCTTACTGGCTCAGCTGCAAATATACAGCCCAGGGGGCAACACTATAATGGGGACCCCCCTATTTATCAGACCAAACACACGCAGGGGGTGGGGCCAAGATCAGAGGAGACATTTGTTGCCCCCCCACCCTAACGGCCGGATCCACCCCCCTGTGTGGGCTCTGATAGTGGTGTCTGTCCCATTCTGCCTCCTATTAACCGACACCCCATTTTTCTTAGGGTTCTAGGACATTATAACTCCTCTTCAATGACCGGCAGAACAGGAAGACAAGATTGTATTAATGGGTCTTGGGGCGAATCTGTGTTTTATTGGGTTTTGGCTAAAGCATCAGAACTTACTGGGGACTCAACTTTCATTAAAGGGGAACTAAACCCAACCGTAAAGCTGCCCCACTGCGCCCCCTAGTGCTCTATAGACAGTGATTAAAAACCTAATTACACATGGAAACCAATTCCCCAATGAGAATTCTACTGACCCAAAACTTCATTATAGATGCAAGAGAAGTGACCAATGAGAATGCTGATTCCCAGAGATTTACTCACATCAGCTGGGATTCTCATTGGAGGATTCTTTTGCATTTCTGCCAATGCGGGCCCTAGAGAGCTGGGAAAGTTTTATTGTGCAATATTGCTTTAAGAATACAACCCTGATGTTGCTGGACTACAGCTCCCAGCATGCCTCACCCTTCATTATATGTTACATTATTCTGGGATTTGTATAACGTTTGGTTGAGCCGCGCTGTGCAGCAGGGTTTAGTTTCCCTCATTCTCATTGGTCACTTCTGTTGCATCTATAATGAAGTTTTTGGTCAGTGTAATTACGGTTTCCATCAACTTCTATAGAGAACCTGGGGGGCGTAGTGGGGCAGATTTACGGTTGGGGGGGCAATTAAATGAGTGAAGGGAACAGATCATATTGGTGGATATGGAGGTGCCATAGGGAATAATATAGTTTGAGAATGGGGCGTGGCCCAAAACTTCTTTTACCCTATTGCATTTGCCCTTTGTGCCCTGACCTTGTTCTGCTTGATCCGGTTGGGTGCCAGTCCCTCCATTGCTGAGCATTGGGGTTCTATAGTTTGGGGGGCCTTTTCTTCTGGTTATAGGGAGTAATGGGCCCTACACTGAATGTTCTTCCTGCTGCTGGTTGCTAAGTGAGTCCCATAGCGATGGTGTCACAATCTCCAGCTCTGCCCCTTCCATTGAGCATTTGTAGGTGCAACTAAGTGACTTCTACAGGTTGTGCTGAGGGAGCCCCCAACATCCAGGCCCGGGGGGGATACGTTATGTCTGGTTTCCTATAGGGCACCATGTTCCATAGCGCAGTACAAAGGCATTAGAGGGAGTCACTGAGTGTCCTGCTGGGGATATTGTGGCACAACGTTGTGTTACATTTCAGCACAATTTGCCATTAAACAAAAGCGTCATAATTGCCCCCATTGTACCCTCCCAGTACTGTATGGAATGTAGGGTTTGGGCCCCTTACCTGCGTGTTCTGGGGCAGAAAGTGTCACGAGGCTGATTTGGTTCTGTTCTGCGGGGGGAAACAAGAGAGAGAACAGGGGCAGATGTGAGAGGGAGATAAAGGGCAAATAAGCATGAGATGTTACCCCTGCGATACAGTTGTTTACCCCCTTAATGAGCTGCACAGAGCATGTGCAGCCTAATCATTTATTGGGCTTCAGTGAAGACCCACGGAGAATGTACCCACCTTGCGTGGTCATGTTGTACCCACCTTGTGTGGTCATGTTGTACCCACCTTGTGTGATTAGGGTGTACCCACTTTAAATGGTCATGTTTTACCCACCTTGTGTGGTCATGTTGTACCCACCTTGCGTGGTCAGGATGCACCCACCTTGGGTGGTCATGTTGTACCCACCTTGGGTGGTCATGTTGTACCCACCTTGTGTGGTCATGTTGTACCCACCTTGTGTGGTCATGTTGTACCCACCTTGTGTGTTCAGGATGCACCCACCTTGGGTGGTCATGTTGTACCCACCTTGGGTGGTCATGTTGTACCCACCTTGTGTGGTCATGTTGTACCCACCTTGTGTGGTCATGTTGTACCCACCTTGTGTGGTCATGTTGTACCCACCTTGTGTGTTCAGGATGCACCCACCTTGGGTGGTCATGTTGTACCCACCTTGGGTGGTTATGTTGTACCCACCTTGTGTGATCATGTTGTACCCACCTTGTGTGATCATGTTGTACCCACCTTGTGTGGTCATGTTGTACCCACCTTGGGTGGTCATGTTGTACCCACCTTGGGTGGTCATGTTGTACCCACCTTGTGTGGTCATGTTGTACCCACCTTGGGTGGTCATGTTGTACCCACCTTGGGTGGTCATGTTGTATCCACCTTGGGTGGTCAGGACGTACCCACCTTGCGTGGTCAGGACGTACCCACCTTGCGTGGTCAAGACATACCCACCTTGTGTGATTAGGGTGTATTTGCACAGTCAGGGTGTACCCACCTTGCACGGTCAGGGTGAAGCCACATTGCACTTGGCTAACTCCATAGTGAATTGCGCCGATGTATTGGCCGCTGTCCCTCAGAGTCACGTTGGTCAGGGTGAGAGAAACATTTCCCTTCTCAACCTCTGCTTGGGAAAACCGTGCCCGGGGCTCATAAACCACAAGTTCCCCATGGTGGAACCGCACTAACGTCCTGCCATTGTGCTCCCAACGCACCCTCAGGGCCCCCGGCTTGATAGGCATGGGATCCGCCACAAACAGGCACTTGAGGAACACATCCTGGGAAAGCAAATGGTTTGGCCCAGAAGAACCTACTGGAGTCTTCAGTCTGCAAACTAATCAGAGAAAGGGACCATGAAGGTGGCACCATGGATGGATAATGAGCAGAGACGTTCTACTGACCAACGAATGATCTGCCCCTACTCTTCCCTGCCCCTGATTGGTTATTAAAATAGCAGGAGGTGTGGCTAGAAAGTGTTCTACTGGGAGACCAATGGCGGCTCTAGTGGCCGGGAGGAAATACAGTAGGGGGGGGGCCTGTCTGCTGGAATACAGCTGGGGCTTTGGTCATGGAGAAAGCACAGGAGCTTGCAATCAAAGGCCATGGACATTGGTTTTTGTATTAGTGTTATACAATATCATTATCAGACCTACAGTCACATGGTGGTGGTGCCCTACACTCTGGGGGGCTCCTGGGAGCTTCAGGGGCAATTACCAACCTCAAGAACTAGACAGTGTACTGGTGACTCTTCTACTGGGCAACTAATCTGAATGAGGGACTTATGGCTGCTCTGCTGCCTGGTTAAAGGGAAACTAAACCCAACCATAAAGCTGCCCCACAGCGCCCCCTAGTTCTCTATAGAAGTTGATGAAAAACCTAATTACACATGGAAACCAATTCCCCAATGAGAATTCTACTGACCCAAAACTTCATTATAGATACAAAAGAAGTGACCAATGAGAATGCTGATTCCCAGCACATGGCCGCCCACACTGGGAGCCCCTCCTGTTGCTGGGGGCATAGTGCCCGTTAGGGGCATTTTTTGCACAAAATGGTATTGTTTCCCCCAACCAGAGTGTGGGCTCTATTAATCTGCCCTTCCACTGGGGTAAACACTGTCCCACTAATAGGTGCCCTTTAAACATTATGAGGATGGGCAGTGACTGCTCGCGGTGGGGCCACGGAGGCCAGTTAGTAGCAGGTTACAGTAGCCCCGGTGGGACAGGGGGAGAGGCCTAGGGAAGGTTTGGAAATTTATTTAGAGATGAAAGGGGAGAATGGAATATAGTAAAACACAAGAGTGATATATACGTATTTGTGTCACTGTGTGTGCCCAGCTATGTGCCCAGCTATGTGCCCAGCTATGTGCCCAGCTATGTGCCTGTGAGTGTGTGAGTGTGTATCCATGTATATGGCAGCCTGTGTGAGTGCTTGTTTCTAAAGTGAGTGTAAGTGTGAGTGCCTGTGTGTTAGTGCCTGTAGTGAGTGTGAGTGCCTGTGAGTGAGTGCCTCTGTGTGTGAGTGCCTGTGAGTGAGTGCCTCTGTGTGTGAGTGCCTGTGAGTGAGTGCCTGTGTGTGAGTGCCTGTAAGTGAGTGCATAAGGGGTAGGTGAGTACTTACAGATGAGGATGAGGAGGGTGACAGTTACGACTCTCTGGCACATGTTGAATGGAGCCCTCACTCACACTCCCCACTCAGTGCTTCTCCCATGTGACTCCTGCCCCCGGGAGATAAGAAAGAGCCCCCACCCAGATAACACTCAGGGGGCAGATCCCTACCAGGCTGGGTTAACCCTTTTCTTGCAGAACAAGCAGGAGCCGCTCTGGCTGAGGCCTAAATGGTATCACTCCAACTTGCAGCGCAGCAGTAAAGTGTGCCTGAGTCTGAGCTTTCAGCCAGCGCTACACATTAGAACTGCTTTCAGCTAACCTATTGTTTCTCCTACTCCCATGTAACTGGAGGAGTCCCAAGCCGGACTTGGATTTCTTACTATTGAGTGCTATTCTGATACCTACTGGGAGCTGCTATCTTGCTCCCTTCCCATTGTTCTGCTGATCGGCTGCTGGGGGTGAGGGGGGGGGATATCACTCCAACTTGCAGCGCAGCAGTAAAGTGTGCCTGAAGTTTCAGAGCACAAGTCACATGGCTGTGGCACCCTGGGAAATGAGGAATATGGCTAGCCCCATGGAGAAGCTTTAATAACTGATGGGCTTTGTAACCATCAGGTTTTCCCATGTCAGTTAAGCGCTGGGGCACCAGGTTAAAGTTCATGGACCTATTTGCCCCGTACCTACTATATGTGCCCCCGTCTGTGCAGCAAAACAGAGCAACCGTGTAAATTATATAGGAAAATCATTTATTGTCCAATACAGGTGAATAAATATAAATATATGTATGAGAAGCTGGCACTCATCCCCCTACCCTGGCACACTCGCTCACACACTTACGCTCACACTCACATACACACACTCACACAGACTCACTTACACACAAACTCACCCACTCACACACACTCACACAAACTCACACACACTCACACACACGCTCACACAGACTCACTTACACACAAACTCACCCACTCACACACACTCACACAAACTCACTCACTCACACACACTTACGCTCACACACACACACTCACTCACACAAACTCACCCACTCACACACACTTACGCTCACACTCACACACATTTATATGGATCCTCGGTACTTGAGCAGACACTCATGGTTGGCAGAAGAAGAGCAGGAGGGCCAGGCACCATGTGACCAGCAATACCCCCAGCACCAACCCGACCTGCAGAGTCCTGTGTTTGGCACCGGGGCCCTCGGGCTTCATTGTGGCTGGAAAGAGAGAGACAACAGTGATGATATCCCCGTGCCCCTCATACCCTGCCCCTCATACCCAGCACCCACACATACCCAACGGGGTGCCCTCTGTGTCACTTACTCTTTATCTTGGCACTGGGGTCCCTCATAAATAAAGAATTCCCCAGGCCCCTGGCACTTGCTGCCCGGCACTTACCCCCTGGCACTTACTCCCGTGCACATACCCCCTGGAACTTATCCCCTGGCACTTACCCTCTGGCACTTACTGTCCGGCACTTACCCCCTGGAACTTATTGCCTGGCACTTACCCCCTAGCACTTATCCCCTGGCACTTACCCCCTGGAACTTATCACCTGGCACTTACCCCTTGGAACTTATCACCTGGCACTTACCCCCTGGAACTTACCCCCTGGCACTTACCCCCTGGAACTTACCCCCTGGCACTTACCCCCTAGCACTTATCCCTGGCACTTACCCCCTAGCACTTACCCCCTAGCACTTACCCCCTGGCACTTATCACCTAGAACTTATCACCTGGCACTTACCCCCTAGCACTTACCCCCTGGCACTTATCACCTAGAACTTATCACATGGCACTTACCCCCTAGCACTTACCACCTGGCACTTACTTACCCCCTGGAACTTACCCCGGCACTTACCCCCACGGCACCTACCCTTTGGCACTTACCCCCCGGCACGTACCTGCTGCTGCACGTTTGCCTGTGTCTGTATCTGTATTAAGATTAATAACAAATATTTAGTAAGTAGGGCTGTGACGCCCCTTTGTGCTGCGCTATGGAACAGGTTGGTGCTATATAAGTAAATAAAAATAATAATAACCTATGTGTATTGTGTATTGTGTATTGGGGGGGACATACCCAGGAGTCTCAGGGTGACTGCTCTTGTGGCTCTGAGGGCCCCGTGCTGCACGTAGCAGGTGTATCTCCCAGCATCCCTCAGGGTGAGGTCTCTCAGCATTAGGGACACCACCCCCGGCTTTAGCTGACCCACTCTGGGCTCGGTGGGGTCGGGGTGCATGTGGGTGCTGTTCTGGAAGAATTTCAGGGCCCCGTCCTTGGCCCAAGAGACCGTCAGTTGCCCGAGATCAATAGAGGGGTAAATACTGAAGGAGCAGTTCAGGGTGACGTCACTGCCGACCGGGGCCCTTAGTGACCCAAGTGCCATCAGGGTGAGGAGAGGTTCCCCATCTCTGGGTGCTGGGGGTGCAGTCAGAGCTATGGGTGCAACGGTAGGGAGTTACTAAGCAGCCCCCCCTGCAGGACCCGGAGCCTGCTATAGTTTCCACTAGCATTTAAAGGGAAACTAAACCCCACGGCACAACGCGGCTCAACCCAACGTTATTGGACTACAAATCCCAGAATAATGTAACATATAATGAAGGGAAAAATGCCATCATTATCTCTATATGTAAGGTACCAGCAAGGGGCCTGACACAGGGAATCAGCATTCTCATTGGTCACTCGTCCTGCATCTATAATGAGGGGAAAATGCCATCATTATCTCTATATGTAAGGTACCAGCAAGGGGCCTGACACAGGGAATCAGCATTCTCATTGGTCACTCGTCCTGCATCTATAATGAAGGGAAAATGCCATCATTATCTCTATATGTAAGGTACCAGCAAGGGGCCTGACACAGGGAATCAGCATTCTCATTGGTCACTTCTCTTGCATCTATAATGAAGTTTTGGGTCAGTAGAATTCTCATTGGGGAATTGGTTTCCATGTGTAATTAGGTTTTTCATCAACTTCTATAGAGCACTAGGGGGCGCTGTGGGGCAGCTTTATGGTTTGTTTAGTTCCCCTTTAAATCTAACAGATGTACAATAGACAGACAGAGGGATGAGCCAACTTACCTACAAAGGGCACCAAGACCAAGGAGAAGATCAGTTTGGGCAGCATAGTGACACTCTAATGTCTCTCTCTCTGACCGTTGGGATCTATTGGGAGGAACCTCCTGTGCTGAAAGGGTATATTTATCTAATAACCATCCGTGGGGCGGGGGGGGGCAGATTATAGGGAGTAGAACTGTGTGGGCTCCGATAACAGCCGCCCTGACCGGGAAATACTCTTCTACTTCATCCCCACCCTCACCTACACTGTATATACAGGGAACTCTGAGTATCACTCATGTATTATAAGGGATAATGTACCCCCTACTGTAAATGATAAGGATATTAGCAGTCACTGAGGGGTTCTGTGCCCCCCATATAAAGGCACAAGGCTGCAGGCTGAGTTATACAGGGAACTCTGAGTATCACTCATGTATTATAAGGGATAATGTACCCCCTACTGTAAATGATAAGGATATTAGCAGTCACTGAGGGGTTCTGTGCCCCCCATATAAAGGCACAAGGCTGCAGGCTGAGTTATACAGGGAACTCTGAGTATCACTCATGTATTATAAGGGATAATGTACCCCCTACTGTAAATGATAAGGATATTAGCAGTCACTGAGGGGCTCTGTGCCCCCCATATAAAGGCACAAGGCTGCAGGCTGGTGAATTCTTATATACTGATACATTAACCATGACATTGCCAAGAACCAGACAGAATTAACCATTTGAGTAGAATGAAGTACAAAAACTCATTTGAGCAGATATTTATTTGAATAAAAAAAGTTCAGTTTGATTCACAAAATCACAGCAAGAAATCAATTACAAATGAGAAGAACTTTATGTCATTTTATAAGAGGGTAAGACTGGATTAAAGGGGAAATTCAGCTGCAAATGAAAATTTAGCAGATTATAGATGGGCCTGTTCTACAAACAGATGGTGTGGGAGGGATCAGTGTTGCCGGGGTAATTATTCCCTAGATACCGGGTAGAATTCCAAGCTTGGTAATTGCAGGGCAAATAATGAAGATAAAAAAGTCCAATTGTGTTAGGACCCCGCTGGCTGCTCCGTAGGTAACATGTAAGCGAGTATAAGCAGGAGGATGTATGATTGCCTTATTGGTGTGACCTGTTAGCGCCCCCTGTGGGTGGGGGAAGATGGCACACAAGGGGTTACTTGGGAGATTTGTTGTTGCCCTGTGGGAAACACTTCTTCGCCTCGGCAAGCAGCTCATTCAGCTTTCCGTCGAGTTTTCCCATCCAATCCAAGATCTGCTTATATAACTGGCTGTCAGTCAGTAGCTCCACCTCCTCTTCCTTGGGCTTGCTGGGATCTGGCACAACGACACACACATAGACCTTACTGCACACCCAAGTCTTCCAAATACTTCTGCCTCCCTGCCTTGTGTAGCCTACTCCTTCAGTCAGTATCAACCAATAGGATCACTCCTTTCAGTATTTGTAACTGCATTTGTAATTAACTGCTTTTGTAATTATCTGCATTTGTAACTAACTGCATTTGTAACTGACTGCATTTGTAACTAACTGCATTTGTAACTAACTGCTTTTGTAATTATCTGCATTTGTAACTAACTGCATTTGTAACTAACTGCATTTGTAACTATCTGCATTTGTAACTATCTGTATTTGTAACTGCATTTATAACTAACTGCATTTGTAACTATCTGCATTTGTAACTATCTGTATTTGTAACTGCATTTATAACTAACTGCATTTATAACTAACTGCATTTGAAACTATCTGCATTTGTAACTAACTGCTTTTGTAATTATCTGCATTTGTAACTAACTGCATTTGTAACTAACTGCATTTGTAATTATCTGCATTTGTAACTAACTGCATTTGTAATTATCTGCATTTGTAACTAGCTGCATTTGTAACTAACTGCATTTGTAATTATCTGCATTTGTAACTAACTGCATTTGTAATTTTCTGCATTTGTAACTAACTGCATTTGTAACTAACTGCAGTTGTAACTAACTGCATTTGTAATTATCTGCATTTGTAACTAACTGCATTTGTAACTAACTGCATTTGTAACTATCTGCATTTGTAACTGCATTTGTAACTAACTGTATTTGTAACTAACTGAATTTGTAACTAACTGCATTTGTAACTAACTGCTTTTGTAATTATCTGCATTTGTAACTAACTGCATTTGTAACTAACTGCATTTGTAATTATCTGCATTTGTAACTAACTGCATTTGTAACTAACTGCAGTATCAACCAATAGGATCACTCCTTTCAGTATTTGTAACTGCATTTGTAATTAACTGCTTTTGTAATTATCTGCATTTGTAACTAACTGCATTTGTAACTGACTGCATTTGTAACTAACTGCATTTGTAACTAACTGCTTTTGTAATTATCTGCATTTGTAACTAACTGCATTTGTAACTAACTGCATTTGTAACTATCTGCATTTGTAACTATCTGTATTTGTAACTGCATTTATAACTAACTGCATTTGTAACTATCTGCATTTGTAACTATCTGTATTTGTAACTGCATTTATAACTAACTGCATTTATAACTAACTGCATTTGAAACTATCTGCATTTGTAACTAACTGCTTTTGTAATTATCTGCATTTGTAACTAACTGCATTTGTAACTAACTGCATTTGTAATTATCTGCATTTGTAACTAACTGCATTTGTAATTATCTGCATTTGTAACTAGCTGCATTTGTAACTAACTGCATTTGTAATTATCTGCATTTGTAACTAACTGCATTTGTAATTATCTGCATTTGTAACTAACTGCATTTGTAACTAACTGCAGTTGTAACTAACTGCATTTGTAATTATCTGCATTTGTAACTAACTGCATTTGTAACTAACTGCATTTGTAACTATCTGCATTTGTAACTGCATTTGTAACTAACTGTATTTGTAACTAACTGAATTTGTAACTAACTGCATTTGTAACTAACTGCTTTTGTAATTATCTGCATTTGTAACTAACTGCATTTGTAACTAACTGCATTTGTAATTATCTGCATTTGTAACTAACTGCATTTGTAACTAACTGCAGTATCAACCAATAGGATCACTCCTTTCAGTATTTGTAACTGCATTTGTAATTAACTGCTTTTGTAATTATCTGCATTTGTAACTAACTGCATTTGTAACTGACTGCATTTGTAACTAACTGCATTTGTAACTAACTGCTTTTGTAATTATCTGCATTTGTAACTAACTGCATTTGTAACTAACTGCATTTGTAACTATCTGCATTTGTAACTATCTGTATTTGTAACTGCATTTATAACTAACTGCATTTGTAACTATCTGCATTTGTAACTATCTGTATTTGTAACTGCATTTATAACTAACTGCATTTATAACTAACTGCATTTGTAACTAACTGCTTTTGTAATTATCTGCATTTGTAACTAACTGCATTTGTAACTAACTGCTTTTGTAATTATCTGCATTTGTAACTAACTGCATTTGTAACTAACTGCATTTGTAATTATCTGCATTTGTAACTATCTGCATTTGTAACTGCATTTATAACTAACTGCATTTGTAACTATCTGCATTTGTAACTATCTGTATTTGTAACTGCATTTATAACTAACTGCATTTATAACTAACTGCATTTGTAACTAACTGCTTTTGTAATTATCTGCATTTGTAACTAACTGCATTTGTAACTAACTGCTTTTGTAATTATCTGCATTTGTAACTAACTGCATTTGTAACTAACTGCATTTGTAATTATCTGCATTTGTAACTAGCTGCATTTGTAACTAACTGCATTTGTAATTATCTGCATTTGTAACTAACTGCATTTGTAATTATCTGCATTTGTAACTAACTGCATTTGTAACTAACTGCAGTTGTAACTAACTGCATTTGTAATTATCTGCATTTGTAACTAACTGCATTTGTAACTAACTGCATTTGTAACTATCTGCATTTGTAACTGCATTTGTAACTAACTGTATTTGTAACTAACTGAATTTGTAACTAACTGCATTTGTAACTAACTGCTTTTGTAATTATCTGCATTTGTAACTAACTGCATTTGTAACTAACTGCTTTTGTAATTATCTGCATTTGTAACTAACTGCATTTGTAATTATCTGCATTTGTAACTAGCTGCATTTGTAACTAACTGCATTTGTAATTATCTGCATTTGTAACTAACTGCATTTGTAATTATCTGCATTTGTAACTAACTGCATTTGTAACTAACTGCAGTTGTAACTAACTGCATTTGTAATTATCTGCATTTGTAACTAACTGCATTTGTAACTAACTGCATTTGTAACTATCTGCATTTGTAACTGCATTTGTAACTAACTGTATTTGTAACTAACTGAATTTGTAACTAACTGCATTTGTAACTAACTGCTTTTGTAATTATCTGCATTTGTAACTAACTGCATTTGTAACTAACTGCTTTTGTAATTATCTGCATTTGTAACTAACTGCATTTGTAACTAACTGCTTTTGTAATTATCTGCATTTGTAACTAACTGCATTTGTAACTAACTGCATTTGTAATTATCTGCATTTGTAACTAACTGCATTTGTAACTAACTGCATTTGTAACTAACTGCTTTTGTAATTATCTGCATTTGTAACTAACTGCATTTGTAACTAACTGCATTTGTAATTATCTGCATTTGTAACTAACTGCATTTGTAACTAACTGCATTTGTAACTAACTGCTTTTGTAATTATCTGCATTTGTAACTAACTGCATTTGTAACTAACTGCATTTGTAACTAACTGCTTTTGTAATTATCTGCATTTGTAACTAACTGCATTTGTAATTATCTGCATTTGTAACTAACTGCATTTGTAACTATCTGCATTTGTAACTAACTGCATTTGTAACTATCTGCTTTTCTAACTGCATTTGTAACTAACTGCATTTGTAACTAGCTGCATTTGTAACTGCATTTGTAACTAACTGCATTTGTAACTATCTGCTTTTCTAACTGCATTTGTAACTGACTGCATTTGTAACTAACTGCATTTGTAACTAGCTGCATTTGTAACTGCATTTGTAACTAACTGCATTTGTAACTAGCTGCATTTGTAACTGCATTTGTAACTAACTGCATTTGTAACTAGCTGCATTTGTAACTAACTGCATTTGTAACTATCTGCATTTGTAACTAGCTGCATTTGTAACTAACTGCATTTGTAACTAACTGCATTTGTAACTATCTGCTTTTCTAACTGCATTCGTAACTGACTGCATTTGTAACTAACTGCATTTGTAACTGCATTTGTAACTGCATTTGTAACTAACTGCATTTGTAACTGCATTTGTAACTAACTGCATTTGTAACTATCTGCATTTGTAACTAACTGCATTTGTAACTAACTGCATTTGTAACTAACTGCATTTGTAACTATCTGCATTTGTAACTAACTGTATTTGTAACTAACTGCATTTGTAACTAACTGCATTTGTAACTAACTGCTTTTGTAATTATCTGCATTTGTAACTAACTGCATTTGTAACTAACTGCATTTGTAACTAACTGCTTTTGTAATTATCTGCATTTGTAACTAACTGCATTTGTAATTATCTGCATTTGTAACTATCTGCATTTGTAACTAACTGCATTTGTAACTATCTGCTTTTCTAACTGCATTTGTAACTAACTGCATTTGTAACTAGCTGCATTTGTAACTGCATTTGTAACTAACTGCATTTGTAACTATCTGCTTTTCTAACTGCATTTGTAACTGACTGCATTTGTAACTAACTGCATTTGTAACTGCATTTGTAACTAACTGCATTTGTAACTAGCTGCATTTGTAACTGCATTTGTAACTAACTGCATTTGTAACTATCTGCATTTGTAACTAGCTGCATTTGTAACTAACTGCATTTGTAACTATCTGCATTTGTAACTAGCTGCATTTGTAACTAACTGCATTTGTAACTAACTGCATTTGTAACTATCTGCTTTTCTAACTGCATTTGTAACTGACTGCATTTGTAACTAACTGCATTTGTAACTAGCTGCATTTGTAACTGCATTTGTAACTAACTGCATTTGTAACTATCTGCTTTTCTAACTGCATTTGTAACTGACTGCATTTGTAACTAACTGCATTTGTAACTAGCTGCATTTGTAACTAACTGCATTTGTAACTATCTGCTTTTCTAACTGCATTTGTAACTGACTGCATTTGTAACTAACTGCATTTGTAACTAGCTGCATTTGTAACTGCATTTGTAACTAACTGCATTTGTAACTAGCTGCATTTGTAACTAACTGCATTTGTAACTATCTGCTTTTCTAACTGCATTTGTAACTGACTGCATTTGTAACTAACTGCATTTGTAACTAACTGCATTTGTAACTATCTGCTTTTCTAACTGCATTTGTAACTGACTGCATTTGTAACTAGCTGCATTTGTAACTAGCTGCATTTGTAACTGCCCCATAAACCCATAAAGGTTGGGCCAATTAAGCATATGGCTAGGGGCCGGCTCAGCAGGGCATGGGCTTCTTATCTGGCTGCGGCCAAACCTACCATCGACCTTCAGAATGACCTGCTTCATGGCGAAAGCCGAGGCGTAGTAGACGTAGCAGCGGTAGTTGCCGGAATTTTCCTCCTTGACGGATTTGATGGTCAGGGTGGCATCACCTTTCTTCAGGGCTTCCTCGGAGAGGGACAACCCCGGTTTGTCGATAGTCACCTTCCTGTCGAACTCGGCCACTTGGGTCCCACGAGTGAACCACTGCACCATCAGCTTCTTGGGGTCCACCACCTGCTGCTCGAGGTTCAGGAGGCACTTGAGCTCCACGGTTTCTCCAGGTTTTGCAACCACCGGACCGGGGTCAACGATGATATTGAGTTGGGCCTCTAGATTGGGGCAGAATGGGCAGAGTAAGGGCAAATGCCAGGAATCTTCAGTCTATAAGTGAAATCCCCCCATGCCACTGTATATACATTTAAGGGGGCCACTGTATCTATAGCCCCCCCCCACCAGCCCCTTCTCTTGCACTGAATAAAGTGCTGGGGGGCAGAAGCGGCAATACAACCCCCCATGTACCCTTCTACTTACTTGAAGCATCAAAGGCCAGAAGGAGGGAAAGAAGGAAGAAGATTGGTGCGGCCATTGGTCTTGCTGTCTCTTCTGGGTGAGACTGTGGGCGCTCTATAGACAGTCGCTTATTTACATCCATGGGGAGGGGCGGGGTGTGCCCGGCTGACTCCTTATCAGTAGCCACATTGGCTCGTCCCACCTCCCTCATCGGCTCTTGTTTTGCCCCAACGGGAAGGAACGCGATGTTCCGCAGTGACCCCTGGGTATGTGACCCTAAGGGGCAGAAGGACAGAGGTTCCCACCCCGAGTGGGGCAATAAATAACTCTATCCTCATATTGTCCCTTCCTTGCTTGGGGACAGTGCTGTTCATATTCTTTATTATTATTAGTCGCACAAACATTTATAAAGCCCCAACTTATTCCATTGGGCTGCACTGAGCAGGTGTATATGTAGCTGATATGTATATATAGATAGATAGATAGATACATAGATAGATAGATAGAGAGAGAGAGAGAGAGAGAGGTAGGTAGATGGATAGATAGATAGATAGATAGATAGATAGATAGATAGATAGATAGATAGATAGATGATAGATAGATAGATAGATAGATAGATAGATGATAGATAGATAGATAGATAGATAGATAGATAGATAGATAGCTAGATAGATAGATAGATAGATGATAGAAGGATAGATAAATAGATGATAGATGGATAGATAGATCATAGATAGATAGATAGATAGATAGATAGATAGATATAGATAGATAAATAGATAGAGATAGATAGATAGATGATAGATAGATAGATAGATAAATAGATGATAGATAGATAGATAGATAGATAGATGGATAGATAGATAGATAGATAGAGATAGATAAGATAGATAGAGAGATGATAGATAGATGATTTATACATAGATGATAGATAGACAGATAGGAATATGAAGTTACGCCCCTGGATCTAGAATATCCGGAAAGTGCAGAAAGTGAATCTGCCCCTGGGCACTGCCGGTGGGGCAGCTGGTGGGGGAGCTGAGGGGGGGGGAATACCCCAGGCCTACTCACACAGACCCCGGGGCAGGAGAGGGAAGCGCTGGGGCCACAGGAACTTTCCCTAGAAATTCCCTTCCCATCAGCACCGCTGCCCGGGGTTAGTACTGACCTGAGCTGCTGGGGTAGGTGGGTGCATTCACCCTATAGGTCCCTGGGGAAACAGTCGGGGGGCACAGGGTGCAGAGATGGGGGCAATGAGTAGAAAGAGAGGAGCCGGGTTCAAGCAGGAACGCACTGCAATACAGATTAGTTCTTATAGGAATGCGCTGCCCCCTAGTGGGACTGATCTGCTGAACAATCCCATCAGCCTCTCTGAGTGCTGTGTCGCCCCCTACAGGTACATAGGCAGGATTATTATTATTATTATAACAACATGTGTTAATAAAGCAGCAACATATACCACAGCGCTGTACATTTATAGGTTATATACAAGCGGTAGAGGGGCCTTGTCCAAAGAGCTTACAATCTAAGCTTAGTGCCTGTTCCGGCAGAGATAAAAGCGTCGATCCTTCCGCCCAGCTCCGTAATTTGGCTCCTGACAATGAGGATTTCACAGTTTTTCTCTGAAGTCAGAACTGGGTTAATTCCATGAAGGGGAATCCTGGGGGGGGGGGGGGCAGATTGGGGGCAGCAGACAAATCCTTGGGGCAAACAAGTTCTGATTGCCCCGGGGAGCTGTACATGGTTATTACATGTATCTCCCCTGCAGGGGGCAGTATAGGGATGTGCCAATGGCTCATTCTGTGTTATAGGGCACATTTCTGCCCAAGAGCTCACACTCAGTTCTGTCGGTGAACCCCAAAGATTTCCAGGCAGCCCCCACTTTACACATGTGATATATATATATATATACAGTATATAGGGGATTCCTTGCGATGTTTCCAGCCTTCCTCCTCCTCCCGCCCCCCCCAGTGGCTCGGAGATAAGTGAGGGATCAGCTGGGATGAGGGATTGGATCCCGGGTTAATCCCGGATATATATTTAATCAATTATTCCTGCCCAGCGAGGGTGTCAGTGGCTCCAGGAGGGGCGCCCCAAATACACGACACCAAGGACCGAAGACACACACCCACCCCCAACCCCCACGGAAATGGCCTGGGAATCCATACAGAAGCTAGAATCCCGGATTAGGCTCCGCGCTAAGGTGTCTTGCCCGGGAAGGCCAATCGACTGCGGACACTTAGAATGGGACTGAGCAGCCTCGGAATATCACTCCGCAAATGATCTCCAAAGACACCGGCACCGGGCAGGGGGAGCACACACCCACAGCACCCCTTTGATCTCCACATGCCAGAACCCCAAACCAATGAATTTCGCTCTGGATACAGGGACTTGAACAGGGCCACGTGAGCACAAGAAAGGGTAGTGTGGCGACAAACATCTCACATATCAAATACCAAAGGGCCACAAGTCAAAGCTAGATATAACAAAGATAGAGAGAAAAATCGATGTTGCCCCCCCCCCAGACGCACAAAAGGACACCCCACATGTGCAGGAACTTCGGAAGAAGCGAAACACAAAACCAACCGCGCAATCACAAAGGTATGGAAGCTGCTGAAAGGCGGGGCGCCAGACTGCCCACCAAGCAAAAAGGCGCACACGCATAAACACCAATTAAAATAAAAACAAACTTCATTACAGGCTCATAATTACTTGCACCTTTAAGAAAATGAGAAATCCAAGAGAGAACATAGGATCACCTAACCACCACATCACCCAAACCACAACCCAAAAATAGAGCATCATGCCCAAAACAAAATGGGGGGATCAATTAACACTCGAACCATACAGAAAGAACACGGGGGAGCAGACGAATAATCTAGAAAGGTTGGATTGCAACTACTAATATACACATGCAAAAAACTACCCTGCCCCTAACACACATCTACCCATGTTGCCACACTCAGTGACCCCACCCCTTATGCCCATGCTGCCCCCTCCACTTAACCCCGTGCCCCACTGGACCGCCACCCCATCCCCTGCTGCCCCCTCCACTTACCCTAAAATGCTTGCCCCACTGGACCCCACCCTGCCTGCTGCCCCCTCCAAATCCACCCCTTGTGCACCACAGGACCTCCACACCCCTGCCCCTAAGCTGCCCACATCCCAACATTACCCTTGATGCCACACAAAAGTTGACACCCACCCCCCAATGCCCTGCTAGCTTCACCCCTCTCACTTACCCTATGTATGCAACCACACTGCTGACCCCACCCCTGCCCCCTCAGACCTGCCCCTCTTAATACCCCTTTGTGCCACCACTGTGACCCCCACCCCTCCACCACCACCCAAGCCCTCCCGATGTGCCCCATCACAATCCACCCACTCTGGCCACCACACAGTGACCCCACCCCTAAAAAACCATGCCCTGCTGACCCCATCCATAAACACCAACTATAGATACCAACAACAAGTAGGACCCCACCCCCCTCCCCCTGCTCAACACCACCTCACCCTTACCTTGGCCACACACAACCTGACATCCCAACCCATCCCTCCGAACCTGCCCCCACTTACCCCTTGTGCCACACAGTGACCCCACCCCTGCCCCTGCTGCCCCCTCCACTTACCCCTTGTGCCCCACTGTGACCCCACCCCAACATCCGCCCTGACCTGACCCCCTCAACTTACACCGTATAGCGCACACCACTATCGCCCACCACTAAACCCTCTAAGATCTGCCCCCTCATCAAATCAAACCCCTTGTGCCACACAAGTGACCCACCACCCCTTCAGCTGCCCCCTCCATCTTACCCCTTTGTGACCACAACCAGTGACCCACCCCTACCCCATAATACGCCAGCCCCTTCCAAACCTCCTATGTGCCAACACAGTCCGACCCACCACCAATAGCCCACGCTGCTGCACCCCCACTTACCCCTTGTGCCACACCAGTGACCCCACAACCCATCCTGAGTTGCCCCCAACACCCATGATGTGCAGCCCGCACAGTTGACCCCCACCCCCTGCCCCTAATTGCCCCCTCCACTCACCCCTTGTGCCACACAGTGAACCCCACCCCTGCCATCCGCACACTGCCCCTATCACTCAACCCCTATGTGAAACAAACACGAAGTGACCCCACCACACTGGACCTCCATGAACAATGACCCTCCAATCCACTCAAGCCACCTAGTGCACAGCACAAAGTGAACAACCACCAAACACTAGACCACCGTGCTAGCCCATACACAACATCACCCACTTGTGCCACACAGTGACCGCCACCCCTGCGTCCTGCTGCACACCCCCATTACACAACCACCATTAAGTGCCGACACAGTGGACCCCCACCACCACTTGGCCGCGCTGCCGCACCTAACCCAACAATAACACCCCTTGTGCCCACAGTGACCCCACCATCCATAGCCCTGCTGCCCCCTTCCAACTTACCCCTGTAGACCACCACTAGGACCCCACCCCTGTCCACCTGCTGCCCCGCTCGACATTACCCCTTGTGCCGCCACAGTGACCCCACCCACCTGCCCCTGTTGCCCCCCTCCAACTACCCCTCTGTGCCACCACTAGTGACCCCCCATGCCCCCTGCTGCCCCTCCAACTTACCTCCCTTGTGCCCACAACAGATGACCCCCACCCTTGCCCCTTGCTTGCCCCTCAAATCATCTTACCCCGTGCCGCCACAGTGACCCACCCCCTGCCCTGTTGCCCCCTCCACTCACCCCTTGTGCCACACAGTGACCCCACCCCCTTCCCCTGCTGCCCCCTCCACTTACCCTTGTGCCGCACAGTGACCCCACCCCCTGCCCCTGTTGCCCCCTCCACTCACCCCTTGTGCCACACAAGTGGACTCCCCACCCTCTTGCCCCCCTGTTTGCACCTCCACTCACCGCCTGTGCCACACAGTGACCCCACCCCCTATAGCTAACGTCTTCCCACCGAACAAGTCCTACTGGAGGAATTGCACATCCAGGGGACCCCCAGTGCCCATTCCAATATGGGCCCCGGAGGCCGCGTTCATGAGATGACAAAAATCACGATGTCAGATTTTTCAAATCTATTTTTGTCACTCAATATTTGTTTCGCTGACACCCCTTATTTGTCCCATCTGGGGTTTCATTGCGAAAAACAGGGATAAATGGGGTGGTTCGGCCGATCGGAGATTTCCTAGAACTTATTGGTCTTTTGTCTAAAAACGATGCTCCAAATTTCTTGAGATAAGTTACATAGTCGCTGATTGTCGTTTACTTGAGCATTTCTTGGCTATCATGACCCACCTCGCGCCCAGCCCGGCCACCAGATCCTCGCGCCCGAGGGCACCAATGATTGGGACTTCTCATTATTTAGCCTGGAAAGTTACTGAATTCATTAAATGGCAGTGCAGCCGCAACTCAATTAGAAACCAGCAAACCCGTAGTGACATGCCCAGAAATCAAAGGCAAAGTTCTGATTGGCCCTTGAAGGGTTGAACTTGATGTATCATATCACTACTACAAAGAACAAATGTGCCCCAATGAGAAACAAAGGTTTGTTTTACAGAATTGATTGGGAGAAGTGGGTCGTTTGTTATTCTGCTAATTATCCTTCTAATTAGGCAACAGCACTTTCTTGCGCCTACTGCGCATCTTGCCCACTTCTCCCCACCCTACTGTCTCCATCTCTCGCCCTACTGGTCTCCAGTTCTTGCCCTAATCTGTACACATCTGTTCCCTACTGTCTCCCATCTATTGCTCCCTCCACCATCCCAAACTACTGCTACTCACATCCCTGCCCTACTGCAATACCAGCATCCTCTGCCCTACTCTCTCATCTCTAGCCTCCCTACTTGTCCCCATCTTGCTTACTGTCCCCCTCTTCCCCTCTGGTGCTCCCCATGCCCAATGTGCAACCTACTGTTCTGGCATGCCTATGCCCTCCTGAACGAACCCTCGCCTTATATATCCTACTTCTCCGCATCTTTGCTCCACCTGCTCCATCTTCGCCACCCTACTGTTCTCCCCTCTCTCTTTGTGCTTCTCACTGTCTCCATCTTCCCTCCCTTACGCTGCTCCCATTCTTTGCGATCCTACTCCCCACTCTTCCCTACTGTCTCCATCTCTACTACTCCTCCCATCCTTGCCTCCTGTCCTCTATCTCTGTCTCCCTCGGTGTCTCCCCAAAATCTGGCCTAACCATGCTCCATGCTTGCCCTACTGTCCCCATCCTTGCATCACATATCTGTCTCGCATCTTTCCTACTGCCCTCCCATCTTTGCCCTACGTCGCCTCCATCATTGCCTCCTACTGTACTGCCACTCTTGCCCTACTGTCTCCATCTTGCCCTACTTGCCTTCCATTACTTGCCCTACTGTCTCATTATGTGTCCTACTGCCTCATCTTAGCGTCCCTGCGTGTACTCATACTGTTCATAACTGCCTCCATCTTTGCCACTTACTATCGTCTCCATCTTGCCCTCTGGTCTCCATTCTTGCCCTACTGCGCTCCAGTCTTTGCCCCGCGCGGTATCTAGCTCATCTTGTACCCTACTGGCTCCATCTTGTACAAGCTCCTCAGGCAGAAACAGAAGTTGCAGAAAACACAATAATTCAGATTTCTGGTTTCCCCGCCCATTTCCCATCTGCCCCAGACACCCTTTCACGGCTATGCAAAATAGGTCAGCGTGTTATATCTCGATCACACTCGCGATACAAATTGAGGAGTTTCGACCTTGCTTTTCCTACGTAGCTAACAAGAAATAGTTCTGTGAAACCGGCACAAACGACCAATGTCGGCTAGGGTGAAATTAGGAGTGTCTTAACTAAAATTCAGCCTACCGCGCGCGGGTTCTGGCTGAAGAACTATCAAGTTCTGTACACATCACTTGGTGAACCAATGAATTCTCATAGCAGAACGTTCTGTGAGATCAAACAGAAATGTAAATTTCGTGCCCTGTCCGACCTGGGGGACAGAATAACGAAATCATGAGAAGCGTATCAGAGGGCCAAGGGCATCTGAATCCAGCCAAAGTCTACGGAGATCGGTTGAAGTCTCATATCCTACCCCCCCCATGATTCCAGTAGCTCCAGTCATGCACGGGTACCACTCCGATACATCTTCTGCGTGCCAATGGGTGACTCTGCTGCGGCAAAGCGTGGCGGTGCTATGCAGTCTCCCCCAGTGCTCCTATCTAACCTGTGGTACAGTGAATTAAACCCGTGAATATGGGAACTGTGATGATTCTGTATCATAGCGTGTGGATCTCCAGTAAGACTTTTCCTTGCGCCCCTGCGTAATAACCTCGTTTGCAGCTGGGTTATATTATTGTCCTCCCAAGTATCATGTATATAACGTATCTTTAGGTACTATATGTCTTTAGCCAGGTGTTAGATGGAGTCGCTGACGCTTATGACCTCTGGTTTGAAGTGGTTTGCCCTCTATTGGAATACCTTCGGGTGCAGGGGAGCAACAATAGGGGTTAGTAGGGGTAGAATATACTGGGTGCAGGGTAAGCAACAAATAGGGTAGAATCAGGGAGAATATCTAGACGTGTGCCAGCGGGCGCCACACATGTTAGGTGTGACGATTAGCGTAGCTATCTGGAGGCTGCAGTAGCGGTCGAGCCAAAACAAGCTAAGCGGATATAGTATTGAGAGAATATGCCCTGCGACAAATCCTCCCGTCGCAGAAATCGCATGGGTGCAGGCGCGCCAGGGCAAACAATAGGGATAGCTCAGTGGAGAATATTGGCCCGTGCCAGGCGGGCCCAAATAGCATACAAAATAGGGTGACCCGAGAAGGTAGGAGAATATTCATGAGGTGGAGGGGACCCACAATAGGGGAGTAGGGAGAATATCTGGGGTGCAGGGGAGGGACTAATGGGAATGACCTAGGGAGAATATCTGGGTGCAGGAGGGAGCCACAATAGGAGTAGGAGGAATATTCTGGGTGCAGGGGAAGCCACAATAGGGGAAGTAGGGAGAATATCCGATAGCAGAAGAATTAGCGCGGACAATTTAGGGGAGTAGGGAGAATATCTGGGTGCAGGGAGCCACAATAGGGGAGTAGGAGGAATATTGGCGGTTGCACCGGGAACGTCCACCATAGCCGGTGTTAGTAGGCCAGAGAAATCCATCTGAGGGAGAATGCAGGGAAGCCACAATAGGGGAGTAGGGAGAATATCTGGGTGCAGGGGAGCCACAATAGGGGAGTAGGGAGAATATCTGGGTACAGGGGAGCAAAAAACAATAGGGGAGTAGGGAGAATATCTGGGTGCAGGGAGCAACAATAGGGGAGTAGGGAGAATATCTGGGTGCAGGGGAGCCACAATAGGGGAGTAGGGAGAATATCTGGGTGCAGGGGAGCCACAATAGGAAGAGGGAGAATATCTGGTGCAGGGAAGCAACAATAGGGGAGTAGGGAGAATATCTGGTGCAGGGGAGCCACATAGGTAGAGTAGGGAGAATATCTGGGTGCAGGGGAGCCACAATAGGGGAGAGATGGAGAATATCTGGGTGCAGGGGAGCCACAATAGGGGAGTAGGGAGAATATCTGGGTGCAGGGGAGCCACAATAGGGGAGTAGGGAGAATATCTGGGTGCAGGGGAGCCACAATAGGGGAGTAGGGAGAATATCTGGGTGCAGGGGACCCACAATAGGGGAGTAGGGAGAATATCTGGGTGCAGGGGAGCCACAATAGGGGAGTAGGGAGAATATCTGGGTGCAGGGGAGCCACAATAGGGGAGTAGGGAGAATATCTGGGTGCAGGGGAGCCACAATAGGGGAGTAGGGAGAATATCTGGGTGCAGGGGAGCCACAATAGGGGAGTAGGGAGAATATCTGGGTGCAGGGGAGCCACAATAGGGGAGTAGGGAGAATATCTGGGCATGCAGGGACCCACTAATAGGGGAGAAGGGAGAATATCTGGGTGCAGGGGAGCAACAATAGGGGAGTAGGGAGAATATCTGGGTGCAGGGGAGCCACAATAAGCGAGAGAAGTGAGAATATCTGGTGCATGGACCCACAATGAAGGCGAGTTAGCCAGTTAGGGTAGACTAATATCTGGGTAGCCGGGAACGATCCCACAATTATCCGGGCTTACCAGCAGAGTAGCGGAGTACCAATAACAATCTGGGATCTGCAGGACCCACAATAGGGACGTTGGGAGAATATTTCATAATAAGTACAAGCGAAGACTACACCATAAAACAAAAACATGTAAAATTCAAGCACAAACACAGTACGTTTTCTTAAAAAACAAGCCCAACAGACCGAGCTCGGACGTCGCTCCCCCTCTCTCCCACTGGCCTTCCTGCTCTCCCTCTCCCACCCCCACGGGCGGACCTGGTCTCTACTCTCGTTTTGTCGCCTTGAGCACAGGGCCCCGACTTGCTGCTTCAATTCAGGGCGCTGGACAAGCGGAGCCGCTGAGAAGTTCAGCGAATTGCCTAAACAATGTGACCCCCCTGCTTGACTGGATAGAACGGCCCGAGATGCCCCCCAGGCTGCAGGTGCTGCTACCTGGACTCTCAGGAAAGACGACAATTCTGCAGGTTCCACCTTTCCCTTTAGCCAAGTGCCGACCCACAATCACTAGTGTGTTTTGTCACCCCTCTAGGGGCTGGGCGCCACGTGGGCCTTCCTGAACCCCACTTCAAGATCAACTCCGGGGAGTACAGAGCCAAGTGATGATCCTAGGGCGACCTCTTTACGACTCACTGCACCGCTTCAGGCGCAAGGAAGGCCTAGTCCTCGGCAAACACAACGCTGCTAGAATATCCTTGTAAGTGATGTTAGTGGTCCCTCATATAACCATCACACCTCAATCTCTATATACAGTGTGGGGGGCATGACTTAACCCAGCGAAGAATTAAAGATTCAGCTAAATATGAGAGTTGGGGCCAACCAAACAGGTACGTGTAGTGGGTGAACCAGGAGACCTCTAATGAGTTCCTTGTGACCCGTTGGCTATGGTGCAAGACCAAAAAGGGCAACAACAAGGTCTTTCCCTAAAGACTGCAGAGTAGAGCAAATATAATAAATTACACACACACAGACATGGAGAGGATTGCACACATCCAGACCCAAATCTATCAACCCGACTGAGGAGATACGACATAGAGAAGTATGGCAAACTACTGGTCCCCAAGCACAAAGATGGGGGCACACCATTGACTCTGACAACGGCAGACGTGTTGGGATGTGTTTCTTAGCACGAGCTCTCAGCCAAGGTGGAGAAAAATAAGGACCACCATGCAAAGCTTGCTATTTATTGGCGTTCCGCCGGATCTGCAAGATGGAGTAATCTCCGTTCTGAACTGTATAGGGAGATCCAATTTCAACTGTGTATATTTCTATGGGTAGAGCCCTACAATCTGTGTGGCCTGTTATGGCACCGCCTTTCTAATATCAGTGACGCCGGGATCACTGTAGTTAGTAGTGACACCGTTCTATGGTCCCTACACACATCTACCAAAGAGATGGGTTTAAAAGAAGAATTAAAGGTGAATGGTTCTGAATGGCCAAGGTCAGAAAGGTCCTGGACCTTTTAATCCTTATGAAATGTGTAGAAAATCTAAAGTACAGTATTGAGAAAACCCACCAAAAGGCGACTGTCTACTGCGTTTAATCTAAGACCTAGTCTCACACCTTGGCCTCTCCAGTTGACCCCGCGTATTGGTTCCTCAACAGATGTCACGTTATTGTCGTCGACCTCTACGACCTCCTGCCCCATCACACAGTCTTGACGGCAACAACATGAGCCTTAATATGAAGTTGAACATGTTGCTCTCCAGGCTGTGCCAACCCCACAATACCCGGCACAAGCCACTGGGCATCGGGGCGCATCCACATGTACCTCGCAACATGGAAGTAACTCAAACACCTGCCAGCATCAATGCCGTCGGAGGACGCTGACCGAATACGCTACTGACACTAAATTCCTTATCCTCCCAAACCAAGCAATAAATCATTGGTGTAGAGCATGAGAAATGAGTGGCATGAAATACCAAGACGACCAGAGCAAGCCTAACTAAGGTTGATGTCAGAATGTTCCCGCATGTATGAACCCGGTAATTGTAAAGTCTACAGCAAAACTGCCCCGAACGTCTCCTTCCAAGAAAAAAGAGAGAACCACAATCCTAGAACCTTGCCCAAAATAACCTCCGGACATCAGGTTGTCATTGTTCTAACCTCGGTCCCCATCTCGCCCATGAGCTCTCTGGCCATCTTTGGCCGCTATCTATGCTCTCCATCTTCCTACTGCCTGTCTCCATGCTTTGCCCTATGCCCTACTGTCTCCATCTTGCCCTACCCTCTCCATCTTGTGCCTACCAGGATGCACCATCTAATGTGAACCCAACTCATCATCGCATTACCTCCCTGACAAAGACCTAACTCTGTCACCCTCTATCTTGCCCAACCTCCTCTATTTCCATCTGACTCACTTCACATAGATCTTCCATCTTCCTCTACTGTCTCATCCCAAATACCCTATGCCCATCGATTGCCCAAACCTCAAGCTGTCTCCAATTATGCATGAACACATATCTGTCCCATCATTGTTGCTACGACTCCAGTTCCAGCCAATACTGATGCTCGTAGCGTTGTTCTCCTGAGTCATTCGGCGACTAGCAATTCCAACTCCAGTACTCAGTGATTGTGTGGCCAGTTTTTAGAGAGCATCATCTTGCTTTAGAGCCCCATTGCCATGACCATTTTGCCCTACAGTACCATTTTTGGCTCAGGGCATTCTTGGTGCTGCCCTCTTGCCCCAGCACACCATCAGGAAGACCATCTTGAATCAGAAAGGGCAGCCAATAAATAACCCACCCTACATGTGTTTCTAATGGAGGAATGTTGGGTTTTGGCAATAGTATCCAGGGGCAAGTAATAACGCTCAGGATTCTTGGAGGTTTCATACAAAAATAAAGTTTATATTTATTTCTCAGTTCATTAAATGGGGTACAGGGAAATGCATTGCACTTACTGGGTTTGACACATGGGGCAATAGATTGGGTGTCACCCAGAAAGTACCCTCCTTATTCCCACGTTCCTGGGAAATCCAGTCCTTACACATCAGTAACAGAGATGCCCCGTGCCCTTGCTCTGTCCCAATAACAACCCCCACACTCCCCATGTAGAACAGGAATTACACAACAAGTTGCCCCGGTGCACCCTTGGCTGGAGCTTTATAGGCACCTTCATAGTTCCCCAAATGCACCAGGAGGCAAATCTCTGGAGTCCTTTGTGGCTGAATAAAGCTTCTTGTTTTACCCCCTCTCCTGCCCCCCCCCCCCTCTGGCTTGTACACAGGTAATTGCCATCTTGTGAGTCCAACCCATTCACATACAAGGGTGCCTTCAGGACCCCCCACCCATTCCCTCTATCACCATTGGTCCCTACAAGAACACAAGTGACAAACAAACCTGCCCCCCTCCCTGGCACTTTGGTATTTGGCACAAACCGGTATTTGTAGTCCAAGTGCCACTTGGGCAAATCATCAGCAGAGCACAGGTCCCGGTGCCGGGGGGCTAATCACTAGACCCTTTCGGGGGGCACAATCATGCTCCCAAGAGGGACCCCCATTCCACAGCAGCTCAGCACCTTCATACAAGGGTCCTCTTCTTCATTCAGCTGAGGTTTGCGCCAAAATGGCAGCAGGATGTACAAAGCCAACGCCAAAATGGGGATCAGGAGAAGGGTTGGGGTCCAGTAAAGTGCAATGGGGGGTCCCGCTGGGTGACTGGGGCTCATTTGTGAATCTGAGAAGAAAACAAAGAGGTTGCAGTTAAACTGCACAAACTGAGCCCAGAATTTAATTGCCTCCAACTTCCATTCATTTTTCTCTATTAGGCCTGAGAGCACAAGCAGCACAGGGAGGAAAACCTTAGGCCAGTGCTGTCCAACTGGCGCCCCCCCCCCTGTGTGGCCCCCCACCTGTCTGGATGCTTTGATGGCTTCCCTTTGTGTAAGGTTTAAATGGTATCAGTACGGAGATTAACTGCCCCCTGCATTGTTCCCTCTCAGACTCAGGCTGTAATCCCCCTGTATTGTTTCTACATGTAATCTCTTGTAGTGTTCCACTTTTTGGTTTCTGCATTGTCCACCCCCTGCAGTGTACCCTGCCTGTGTGTGCCATACTCTGCCTGCCCTACCCTGCCTGTGAGTGCCATACTCTGCCTGCTCTTAGCTGCCTGTGTGTACCATACTCTGCCTGCCCTACCCTGCCTGTGTGTGCCATACTCTGCCTGCCCTACCCTGCCTGTGAGTGCCATACTCTGCCTGCTCTTAGCTGCCTGTGTGTGCCATACTCTGCCTGCCCTATCCTGCCTGTGTGTGCCATACTCTGCCTGCCCTATCCTGCCTGTGAGTGCCATACTCTGCCTGCTCTTAGCTGCCTGTGTGTGTCATACTCTGCCTGCCCTATGCTGCCAGTGTGTGACATACTCTGCCTGCCCTTTCCCGCCTGTGTGTGCCATACTCTGCCTGCCCTACCCTGCCTGTGAGTGCCATACTCTGCCTGCTCTTAGCTGCCTGTGTGTGCCATACTCTGCCTGCCCTATACTGCCTGTGTGTGCCATACTCTGCCCCTGCCCCCTACCCGCCTGTTGTGTGCCATACCTGCCTGCCCTACCCTGCCTGTGTGTGCCCATACTCTGACCTGCCCTGCCTGTGTGTCCATACTCTGCCTTGCCCTACCCGCGCTGTGTGCCCATACTCTGCCTGCCTACCACCCTGCCTGTGTGTGCCATACTTCTGCTTGGCCCTACCCGCCTGTGTGTGCCATTACTCTGCCTGCCCTACCCTGCCTGTGTGTGCCTACTCTGCCTGCCCTTATTACTGCCTGTGTGTCCATACTCTGTCCTGCCCTATACTGCCTAGTGTGTGCCATACCTGCCTGCCCTACCCGCCTGTGTGTGCCATACTCTGCGCTGCCCTATGCTGCCTGTGTTGCCATACGCGCCTGCCTATCTGCTGTGGGAGGTTGAACTGGCAGGGGTTTGTTCTGGGGGTTTGTGAGGAGTTGGAAATAGCCATTAAATGGCCCCTAAGATGTGTAATTATATGCTGGGGGTTGCTGTGCTATCCACGGGGGAGGAGGAGTCATATGGATTTAAGGGTGTGGCTTGACATAATATAATTCTTTCACAAATGAATGATGGTTGATATCCCCACTGTGAGGACCAAGCATTGGGTTTGTGCTGCGCTACCACCATTGTGATAACATGGGTGTGGTTTGAAGTGGGTGCAGTTTAAAAAGGGGAGTGGTCAAAATGGCTTCCATTAGCGGCCCTGCACTATGTATGCTGGAGAAATTCCGGCCCTCGGCAGCGCAGAGGTTGGACAGCACTGCCCTAGGTCGGGTTACTTTGCTGTTGGGGGGGGGGGGCAATTAGTTCTATTTATGCCCCAGCTATGAAATCATGTTCCCTACACAGGAGGGTAATTACTCACCCTGCATAGGGGCACAAAGCCGGACCATGGTGCACATCACTAGGAAGCACCACCAGATCTTTGCCATTGTAGGCGCCATCTTGCCACAGGGCTGGAACCTGCACAAAGCACAGAGAAGGGGTTAAACGGTACCTGTGGAATCCTGGCATCTTATTGGCTATCAAGGGAACATCTGTATCCAATCAACTAACGGACTGTACCAAGTGGCAGAGCAATCAGAATGGACAGAAATTACCCTCTGGGGCAGCACTGACGGCAGGAACCAAAAGGAACCCCCAGAACCCTTGGGTCCAAAATGTCTTAGAACCTCAACTGTGAACACAGACTGGCGCCTAGAACCCCTGGCATTAAATTCCCATGATTCTAGGATCTGACCCACATTGGGCACATTGGACGAGTGGAAATCCTGACCAATTGGGCTTATCCTGGGCAACATGTGACCAGCACATACACATATATATTATACACACACACAATGATACCCGCGGGCACAGTGCCCAGGAGACCCATTGGTGCCAGGGGGCTAGTGGGTAGGAGGCCCCATGGAACCAATCAGAACCCAGAAGGGCAAGAGACAGGACCCCCTAGTGGTCCCAGACAATACCCAGGACTCCCAGCCAATAAAAGAAGCCCCTGCAGATGCAGGAAGGTGGTGTCGGCGGGCAGGGGGCAGAGTTGGAGAAAGAGGAGCAAAGGGGCACAATGGGCGAGAACCAAAGACACCAACAGAAATGATACAGTGAGAGGATATTAATTCTCTGTACTCAGCTCTGCGCCCACCCACCTACCCCCCTCTCTCCTTCCTGCCTGGCACCCAACCTACCCCCCTCTCTCCTTCCTGCCTGGCACCCTCCTACCCCCCCTCTCTCCTTCCTGCCTGGCACCCACCTACCCCCTCTCTCCTTCCTGCCAGGCACCCACCTAACCCCCCTCTCTCCTTCCTGCCTGGCACCCTACTAACCCACCTACCCCCCCTCTCTCCTTCCTGCCTGGCACCCACCTACCCCCCTCTCTCCTTCCTGCCTGGCACCCAGCTACCCACCTACCCCCCTCTCTCCTTCCTGCCTGGCACCCACCTACCCCCCTCTCTCCTTCCTGCCTGGCACCCACCTACCCCCCCTCTCTCTTTCCTGCCTGGCACCCAGCTACCCCAGCCTTTTCCCCACCCTTACCCCCCCTCTCTCCTTCCTGCCTGGCACCCCCAGCTTAACCCCACCTACCCCCCTCACTCTCTCCTCCTGCCTGGCAACCCACCTACCAACCTACCCCCCCTCTCTCCTTCCTGCCTGGCACCCACCTACCAACCTACCCCCCCTCTCTCCTTCCTGCCTGGCACCCACCTACCAACCTACCCCCCTCTCTCCTTCCTGCTGGCACCCCACCTACCCCCCTCTCTCCTTTCTCCCTGGCACCCAGCTACCCACCTACCCCCCCTCTCTCCTTCCTGCCTGGCACCACCTACCAACCTACCCCCCCTCCTCTCCTTCCTGCCTAGCACCCACCTACCAACATACCCCCCCTCTCCTTCCTGCCTGGCACCCCAGCTACCCACCTACCCCCCCTCTCTCCTTCCTGCCTAGCACCACCTACCAACCTACCCCCCTCTCTCCTTCCTGCCTAGCACCCACCTACCAACCTACCCCCCCCTCTCTCCTTCCTGCCTGGCACCACACCTACCCCCCCTCTCTCCTTCCTGCCTGGCACCCAGCTACCCACCTACCCCCCTCTCTCCTTCCTGCCTGGCACCCACCTACCCCCCCTCTCTCCTTCCTGCCTGGCACCCAGCTACCCACCTACCCCCCCTCTCTCCTTCCTGCCTGGCAGCCACCCTACCAACCTACCCCCCCTCTCTCCTTCCTGCCCTGGCACCCACCCTACCAACCTACCCCCCTCTCTCCTTCCTGCCTGGGCACCCACCTACCCCCTCTCTCCTTCCTCCTGGCACCCAGCTACCCACCTACCCCCCCTCTCTCCTTCCTGCCTGGCACCCACCTACCAACCTACCCCCCTCTCTCCTTCCTGCCTAGCACCACCTACCAACATACCCCCCCCCCTCTCCTTCCTGCCTGGCACCCAGCTACCCACCTACCCCCCCTCTCTCCTTCCTGCCTGGCACCCACCTACCAACCTACCCCCTCTCTCTTGCCTGCCTGGCACCCAGCTACCCACCTACCCCCCCTCTCTCCTTCCTGCCTGGCAGCCACCTACAACCTACCCCCCTCTCTCCTTCCTGCCTGGCACCCACCTACCCCCCTCTCTCCTTCCTGCCTGGCACCCACCTACCCCCCTCTCTCCTTCCTGCCTGGCACCCACCTACCAACCTACCCCCCCTCTCTCCTTCCTGCCTGGCACCCACCTACCCCCTCTCTCCTTCCTGCCTGGCACCCACCTACCCCCCTCTCTCCTTCCTTCCTGGCACCCACCTACCAACCTACCCCCCTCTCTCCTTCTTGCCTAGCACCCACCTACCAACCTACCCCCCCTCTCTCCTTCCTTCCTGGCACACACCTTACCACCTTCTTCTGCTCAGCTTGCACTTTCCTACTCACACTCACTCCCCCCCAGTACTCACACTTACCCCTGTGCTCACTTCCCCTCCCCCCAGTACTCACACTCACCCCCTGTCTGACAGTACAAGGTACATGTTGGATACTTATGTAACTGCCCCCTTGCACCCTACCTGCCCCCAGGGTTACCCATTAAAGAGTTGGAACGCATAGCCTGTGTCTTTTTGCCCCTGTTTCACCCATAAATCTTGCCACGGGGGCAGTTAATGTTTAGCCAGTGACCCAGTGACCCCCCAGTGAGTGGGTCAGTACCCGCGGCTCCCACTTGGCACAGAACCCACCGGACAAGTCATTGCCCAAGTCATTGCCCAATCCCCAGATGCACCCCCAGGGGCCACAGGCCGGGCACGGACACTGCTTTGGGGCCCTTGGCTCTACCACCGATCTGCCCCACCCTGCCTGACATCTATACCCCACCCGGGGGTAAAATCTCCTTCTCTACATGCACCCATTGCCCCAGGCTGGTGTTACTGGGTCTTTTCTCAGCCTCAGCTGCTACGTTACCCCCTGACTCCTCTGATGTTACCGGCAGGAGATAACTGCCCCTCCCTGGGGATAACTGCCCCTCCCTGGGGATAACTGCCCCCACCTAGTGGTTTCTGAAAAGGAAATCCTGCACAAACATATTTAACCCCTTCACTGCAAAACATCAGTGAGTAAATCTGCAATTCAGCTGCCTGAACTGCAACTCCCAGATTATATACAGACACTCACACTCACACTCAGGACACAATGTAGGGCTGCACGGTACCTCTCTCTGGGTCTCGGTGTCCCAGGCTCCTCTCCTCTCCCCCCAACGGAACCTCAGCAACGTTGTGTGTCCACTGGGTTCAGCCCCTCAGATGGGAGCCCCAAACTGGCCAAACTCATGGGATACTGGGAAAGGGGCTGGTCCTGCCAGGCAGGGAGACTGGGTGCTGGGAGACTCACTGGGTGCTGGGAGACTGGGTGCTGGGAGACTCACTGGGTGCTGGGAGACTCACTGGGTGCTGAGAGACTCACTGGGTGCTGGGAGACTCACTGGGTGCTGGGAGACTCACTGGGTGCTGGGAGACTCACTGGGTGCTGGGAGACTCACTGGGTGCTGGGAGACTCACTGGGTGCTGGGAGACTCACTGGGTGCTGGGAGACTCACTGGGTGCTGGGAGGGAGAGACAGGAAAGTTTAAAGAGCTGCCTGTGGGCGGAGCCATAAAGTGAGAATAATGAATTATCTGTTCCCATTGGTTGAATAACAACTGAATGTAAATAAACTCAGAGAGAATGAAAGTATTTATATAAATCAGAGGCACGGGGGGGGGGGGGGCCCTAATGGGGCGGGGGGGGGCCCACTGGCATAACTGGTCCTCCTGCCAAGCCCCGACTGGCAATCTCTGGGTCAGGGGGGCTGTAAGGTGCCACAGACAGTCACTATTTATTGGGCTGGGGGGGCTGTTTTGTGCCTCTGGGTACTGGGAATGCCAGGGGGGGGCTGTAAGGTGCCACAGACAGTCACTATTTATTGGGCTGGGGGGGCTGTTTGTGCCTCTGGGTACTGGGAATGCCAGGGGGGCTGTAAGGTGCCACAGACAGTCACTATTTATTGGGCTGGGGGGGGGCTGTTTGTGCTCTGGGTACTGGGAATGCCAGGGGGGCTGTAAGGTGCCACAGACAGTCACTATTTATTGGGCTGGGGGGGGGCTGTTTGTGCCTCTGGGTACTGGGAATGCCAGGGGGGGCTGTAAGGTGCCACAGACAGTCACTATTTATTGGGCTGGGGGGCTGTTTGTGCCTCTGGGTACTGGGAATGCCAGGGGGGGGGGCTGTAAGGTGCCACAGACAGTCACTATTTATTGGGCTGGGGGGGGGGCTGTTTGTGCCTCTGGGTACTGGGAATGCCAGGGGGGGGGCTGTAAGGTGCCACATACAGTCACTATTTATTGGGCTGGGGGGGGGGGGCTGTTTGTGCCTCTGGGTACTGGGAATGCCAGGGGGGCTGTAAGGTGCCACAGACAGTCACTATTTATTGGGCTGGGGGGGCTGTTTGTGCCTCTGGGTACTGGGAATGCCAGGGGGGCTGTAAGGTGCCACAGACAGTCACTATTTATTGGGCTGGGGGGGGCTGTTTGTGCCTCTGGGTACTGGGAATGCCAGGGGGGCTGTAAGGTGCCACAGACAGTCACTATTTATTGGGCTGGGGGGGCTGTTTGTGCCCTCTGGGTACTGGGAATGCCAGGGGGGCTGTAAGGTGCCACAGACAGTCACTATTTATTGGGCTGGGGGGGGGGGCTGTTTGTGCCTCTGGGTACTGGGAATGCCAGGGGGGCTGTAAGGTGCCACAGACAGTCACTATTTATTGGGCTGGGGGGGCTGTTTGTGCCTCTGGGTACTGGGAATGCCGGGGGGGGGCTGTAAGGTGCCACAGACAGTCACTATTTATTGGGCTGGGGGGGCTGTTTGTGCCTCTGGGTACTGGGAATGCCAGGGGGGGGCTGTAAGGTGCCACAGACAGTCACTATTTATTGGGCTGGGGGGGCTGTTTGTGCCTCTGGGTACTGGGAATGCCGGGGGCAATGTTGTACCCCAGTCTGGCCCTGCCTCCTTCTGCCCCCAGGCAACTCTCCCCCCCTCTCAGCCGTAACACAGCCCCCCCCCAGCCCCCCCCCAGCATTACATAACAGAGCAATACACATATGGCCGTTTGCATTACGCTTCCTCCCTCCATATTAATCCGGATAATGATGAAGTGGATCAGATGGGCAGTTAATCACTTTATGGCGCTGATTGGGTTTCTGGGTGAGGGACAAAGTTTCTCTTTCTCTCCCCGGTCCCCCCCCCCTTTGGGCAGTGCCAGCGCAATAAATTGTCAGTATTGGGCAACGTATCGTGGGTTTGGGTCGGGGGGTTTGTGTCCATAAGGACCAGAACCAGTTTGTTCTGCCCGAGACTGCCCAATAGAGACAGGTTCTACCCGAGTGCCAGAAAGCAAACCTTGCCCTCCCAAGCACAAAGGCTCTTTGGATCAGGCCCAGTAGAACCTTCCATGCAGTGGGGCAAATACAATCTACAAACCTCCCTCTATCTGCCCCCATTCCCTCGCTGATATCCCAGGAATGTGCAATGGACACCAAAAGGGCATCAGTTACATCACAGTGTGTCCCGACTGACCCATAAACCCACCACACGGGACCCGTTACTCATTAGCCAGAACCCAACGCTCCTCCACTGACTCCCAGTATCAGGGAATGTACGGAGCGGCCATGACTGTCTCCCAGTTGGCAAAATACCCATTAGGGGTCATTGAGTGCGAGTTATTGCCCCAATCATAGCAGCGTCACCCCTACTGCAATCATATGTACCCTGACCTGGGGCAGCCAGTAAATAAGCACTCACCCCAAATCCCCCCCTAACTGGCCTTCAGGCTGGGCCCCCTTAGCCCATAACAAGGTTACAGATATATAGAAACATTGGGGTAACAGTCACCCCGCTATAGTTCCAGGGGTACCCAGGGAACAAATAAGCACTCACCCCAAATCCCCCCCTAACTGGCCTTCAGGCTGGGCCCCCTTAGCCCATAACAAGGTTACAGATATATAGAAACATTGGGGTAACACTAACCCCGCTATAGTTCCAGGGGTACCCAGGGCACAAATAAGCACTCACCCCAAATCCCCCCTAACTGGCCTTCAGGCTGGGCCCCCTTAGCCCATAACAAGGTTACAGATATATAGAAACATTGGGGTAACAGTCACCACGCTATAGTTCCAGGGGTACCCAGGGCACAAATAAGCACTCACCCCAAATCCCCCCCTAACTGGCCTTCAGGCTGGGCCCCCTTAGCCCATAACAAGGTTACAGATATATAGAAACATTGGGGTAACAGTCACCCCGCTATAGTTCCAGGGGTACCCAGGGCACAAATAAGCACTCACCCCAAATCCCCCCTAACTGGCCTTCAGGCTGGGCCCCCTTAGCCCATAACAAGGTTACAGATATATAGAAACATTGGGGTAACAGTCACCCCGCTATAGTTCCAGGGGTACCCAGGGCACAAATAAGCACTCACCCCAAATCCCCCCTAACTGGCCTTCAGGCTGGGCCCCCTTAGCCCATAACAAGGTTACAGATATATAGAAACATTGGGGTAACAGTCACCCCGCTATAGTTCCAGGGGTACCCAGGGCACAAATAAGCACTCACCCCAAATCCCCCCCTAACTGGCCTTCAGGCTGGGCCCCCTTAGCCGATAACAAGGTTACAGATATATAGAAACATTGGGGTAACAGTCACCCCGTTATAGTTCCAGGGGTACCCAGGGAACAAATAAGTACTCACCCCAAATCCCCCCCTAACTGGCCTTCAGGCTGGGCCCCCTTAGCCCATAACAAGGTTACAGATATATAGAAACATTGGGGTAACAGTCACCCCGCTATAGTTCCAGGGGTACCCAGGGCACAAATAAGCACTCACCCCAAATCCCCCCCTAACTGGCCTTCAGGCTGGGCCCCCTTAGCCCATAACAAGGTTACAGATATTTGGAAACATTGGGGTAACAGTCACCCCGCTATAGTTCCAGGGGTACCCAGGGCACAAATAAGCACTCACCCCAAATCCCCCCTAACTGGCCTTCAGGCTGGGCCCCCTTAGCCCATAACAAGGTTACAGATATATAGAAACATTGGGGTAACAGTCACCCCGCTATAGTTCCAGGGGTACCCAGGGCACAAATAAGCACTCACCCCAAATCCCCCCCTAACTGGCCTTCAGGCTGGGCCCCCTTAGCCCATAACAAGGTTACAGATATATAGAAACATTGGGGTAACAGTCACCCCGCTATAGTTCCAGGGGTACCCAGGGCACAAATAAGCACTCACCCCAAATCCCCCCCTAACTGGCCTTCAGGCTGGGCCCCCTTAGCCCATAACAAGGTTACAGATATATAGAAACATTGGGGTAACAGTCACCCCGCTATAGTTCCAGGGGTACCCAGGGCACAAATAAGCACTCACCCCAAATCCCCCCCTAACTGGCCTTCAGGCTGGGCCCCCTTAGCCCATAACAAGGTTGGGCAAATCAGAACTCAGTGCGGTGCCCAATGATGGGCTAATTGCCCCCTCACCTCAGTGGGTGCCGCTCAGTCAGTCCCCTCGGGGCCCCACGTGGGCCACATTATCTCTGTTAGTAAATATCAGCATGGGACTCACAGCTGTCAGGCCATAAAGAGCCGTAACCAGGAAGCTGACACTTAGTCCCAGGTGATGGGAGGGGCTAGTGAGACAGAAGGTCTATTAACCCCTTCTGCGCTGGCAGGTAATCATTAGAAATATTTCAGTAATCAACCTGCAGCCAAGCACAAAGTCTCCTGTCAGCTCCTGATCCCATCACTAAGGTCCCTGTCCATGGCAACCAGCTGGCAGTTTAATGGTAAGGTTAGAGTAGCGCTGACTCTTTTAACTATATAGGGTTAATCCACACGCTGATTAGCAAATGATTTACCCACTCACCCCTTTAACCCTTAATGTGCTGGTTGGGTGACTCCGGGCCGGTGCCAATTAATGGTGCCAGACTGGTTCGGGGTCATTTAGTGAAGGAATCGTTAATGGAAACGAGAGGGAATTAATGATGAACCTGACTGTGTTCCTATTGGCTGATCATTACCCGGGGAGACGTGAGGGTGAATTCAGTAGCTGATTGGTCTGTGACCACAATACAAAGTGCATTTTATCTGTCAGTTTGGGGGGGGCGGCACATTGGCCACCATCGGGCAACGTCATATGCGCTCCTCTCCCTATCCACCTACTGCACTACAACTCCCACAATCCTCAGCTGGAGAATGACTGCCCAGTTGTACATGTGGGTGTGAATCTACTTTATATACACAGTCCCAACCCACAGTTATTGCCTCAGTCGGGTCGTTTCTGCAGTCGCTACACGGCAGTGACCGGCAACCTGAGGTGGGTCCGGGGCCACGAGACCTACTGCTCTAGGTAGAGCCATGCTGGGCAGTTACTGGGGTCAGGAAAGAGAGTAAGTAAGTAAGTAAGTAGGCATGAGCACCAGCCAATGAACAGCCTGTGCGGGCAGATCCACCTGCGCCGAAGTTAGGGTGAGCCCCACCCAGTCTGGGCCTAGGGCCAAGCCCAGAGGACTATGACACCCACCCAGGGGGCACAAATCAAACACAAAAAGGTGCAGAAGTGTGTGGGTGCAATGCCATTAATTGCCTTGGTAAGGCTCCAGCTGGCAGCCAGAAAGGAAAAAAGAAAAATACCTCCCGCCCCCCTAATGGCTGGGGCAAAGGAAGGGAAGCTGATTGGGCACAATGAGCATGTGCGAAGCCCCTGACTATAAATAATCCGACAGCTCTTCCCTAATGGGAACCCAGCCCCCCCCACTCTCATCCAGCTCCCGCCTGACAACCCAAAGGCCCGAGACCCAAGAGTTTCTCATTTTAATTAGGTTTTGATCAGAAATAAAACAAACAACAGGAAATAAAACCCACAGCGACACTTTAGCTCCTCGTTAGAAACCACAGCGACACGTTACAGGAAATAAAACCCACAGCGACACTGTTTATTAAAATGGCATCGTTTCCAATTCCGGATAAAAGTCGACACTTTGTATCTCACATGTTGTGCAGTAGAACCGCCATCTTTATTGCACAATTCTCTCTATTTGCTCATCTGATTTTATCTCCCAGAACTCTCTCCTCTCCCCTCTGGTATCAAACTCCTCACCCCCCGCACTTCTATCCGACATACGGATTTACCCCGGGAGCTTTCTCTCTTTTTCCAACAAACTCTCACTGGAAAAAGCCAGAACCAGAGAAGCACTAAGGTTCCCCAGATCAGGAGAAGCCACGGGAGCCTCAAACAGGACTGGCGCCTCTTCCACCCGACTCTCCTGCTCATCCCCCAAGGGGCGGCCCGTATACAAATCACCAAACTGGAAACACAAAAACATTTTTTGGCCCCTACACAATCCTTCACCACATGGGGAGACTCACGGCAATGCACACAAGACTTGCAGTCCTCCATTGAGTGACCATAGACACGGCATTTCCAACCAAAGGCCGGCATCCCATTAAGGGGCAGATACAGTCACTGTGTTACATACAGAGAAACCTTCCCAATGGGGCAGTTTATTCCCAGAGGGGCTGTTTGTAACAGCAAAGTGACTGGAACTTTTGTCACAGCTTCTGCCTCTGTTTCCAACCTTTGTAACTTATATTTGTTACACAGCTCAGTATTTGGGATCATTACAAGGGGGAAAGAAAAGTCCCACAATAAGGATTCAGCTAAAGTCTCGCCCCAAGCTCAAAGTGCCAGAGCAGGACTTCAGTTATTTAGGGAGCAGCCAGACAGGACTGGGATTGGTTGGCCTGTATGCATGTTTAATAGGGAACAGGCAGAGGGGAAAGAAGAATATTGGGAGTCGCTCCCTAAGCTCAGGAGAGTACAGGGCAGTAGGGGGTAAGTAGGGGTAAGTACGGCCCAGCTTGTGTATTGGACCCGCGTTATTGAAGGGCATGGAATGAAGCACCAACACCCTAGTGACACCCATAACAACATGATGAGACTTATGTGCCCTCAGTGTAACATAGCTGGTTCCAATGGGAGCCCCCAGAATATACTGCAAGCTTTTGCCCAGGAGCTTGCACTCTGTTCTACCCTACAGATGATACTGTAACCCCCCCACAGCCAGTGGAACATTCCCGACACAAGGTCTGAGCTACAGATAAACAAAGCCCAGTCTGCCCTTGGGTCCCGCCCCGGTATCTGCTTATTATCATTACTCCGTCCCTCGGCGCCGGTATCGCTCAGAATGTGCCAGGATCGGCCTCGCCAGCCGGATATTTACAGAAGGCGCGGGGGGGGGGGGGGCGCAGGTTTTCAGTAAAAGGATAGGAAATTGGGATGTAAGGGAAGCTGCTTATTACAGAAAGTCCCTCCATCATTGGCTGATTGGGGCCAAACACAAGGGATAATCTGCAGGGCGACCCAGATAACCCCCCGCCAGGTACATAAAGGACAAGTAAGGACGGGGCGGGCAGGGAATATAGGTTAATACCCCCCCAAACTAATGAAAGGAAGAATGAGAGAGAAAGTAAGCAGATTAGAGAGTCAGACCCAGCAGTACAGCCAGGAATTAGCCCCCGGGGGATACAGAGACCTGGGCCTGTCTACTGCCCCCCCCCCCATCCTTAAATACCCAGGCAGCCTGATACCCCGGGGGGCCCTCCAATAAACTTCTCTACAGGTTACACAAAGGGTTAATGGCCGGATGGTGGGGTAATTAGAGATGGTACTCTAATTGGGATAGAGACAGTATGAGAGAGAGAGCAAGAGAGAGAATAGCTGGTATAGAGACAGCGAGAGAGCGAGAGTGAGAATGGCTGGTATAGAGACAGTGAGAGAGAATGGCTGGTATAGAGACAGTGAGAAGAAGCGAGAATGGACTTAGGGTACTGAGAGGACAGTGAGAGTAGAATCAGGGCTTGATAGTTATAGAGGACAGTAGAGAGAATGGCTGGACTAAGCTGAATAGAAGACAGCGGTGAAATGAGAGAGGATCGGCTGTCAGTTTTAATTGGGAAATAGTGAGAACGTGGCCGCCAGCCTGAGGATTGGGATTTGCGAGTTACACTGAGCAGATGAGCAGCCTCTGGCAGTAAGGTGGGTGGTAGGTATGAAGGGACAGGATGTGTCGAGAAGCAATTGGTACTTTCAGTATATAAAAGTAGATCAGTGATAGAGAGCTAGTGAATGATTAATAATTGACCCCGCGTATAGAGGGACAGTGAGAGAGATGGCTGGTATAGAGACAGTGAGATGAGTAATTGGCGTGGGTATCAGAGAGACAGAGAGAGAATGGCTGTATAGAGTCAGTGAGAGAGAATGCTGGTATAGTAGGACAGTGCAAGACTATGTAGTGGGGTTGAGTAGCTCATGTTCGCTTGGTATGAGGCATTGAATCTCAGTGAGAGAGATGGCGGTATATAGAGACAGTGTTGATATCAATGAAGAGAAATGGACTAGGGCCTATAGAGACAATGTCAGAGAGAATGGCTAGGTATAGAGAAGCAGTGTGAAGAGATGATTTTATCGGTGCTGCAGTAACAAACTCAGGAATGGGACAGTGAGAGAGAATGGGGCTGCGTATAGAGACTACGTGAGAGGAGGGGGTAAGAAAGAATCCGGTGACTTATTGTTAGGCTGACTACTATAGCGCGCTCAGAGAGAGGATGGGCTGTGGACCTATAGATGACAGTGAGGAGAGAATTGGTACTTGGGGTTACATAGACGAGACGGTTGCAGAGAGAAACTGTGAGGCCGGTGTTTATGTGCTGACAATCGGGGGGCGGGGTAATAAATGGGGGGGGCGCGCGGGTATTCATTACGACAGTGAGAGGGATATTGATTTGCCCTTGGTTGTTATTAGCACGACAAACAGCGTGTGGGAGCGCAGAGAGAATGGGCTGGGGTATAGAAGACAGTCGAGATTGTCGCGAGAAGGCTTGTGTATAAGACAGTGAGAGAGAAAATTGGGCTGGTTTCCGGCCAGAAGCTTTGGTGGGGTATAGAGACATGTGCTGAGGATGCATGAGTGTTGTCTGTTGGACCAGCTGTTCGTTGACCCTCATCGGGAGGCTCGTGTAAGAGATCAGTGGAACAGGAGGAATGGCTGGTGGGCCAGCCTTGATCAGAAGACTTCGCTTGCGAGAAAGGGAGAATATGGTCTGGCCGGGAAGTATAGAGACAGCTGAGAGGGGAGGAATGGTGGCATGCGGTGTATGAGCAGACAAGTGAGGAAGAGTTTTATGGGCTGGGTATGCGGAGGACAGTGAGAGAGGAATCGGCCTGGTGAACTATAGTTGACCAGTAGTGAGAGACAGTGAGAATGTGCTTTGCCCGCGCCTCCGCGAGACCGGCGGTGCCATACGCTAGAGAACGACGGATTTCTAGGACGGGCAATGGCTGAGGAGGGGGGGCGGGGTGGGAGTATATGATTTGTCTGATGGCATATATTACATTGGAAGTTAATTTAAATATTTCTTCTGCTAACTCGCGGCTCTACCCGGGAGTAAATTTCTCCCACAGCACAGATGAATGACCGCATTGTGTTGCGCTCATCTCAGCCTCTCTCTCTCTCTTGTCTTATCTGCTGCATGCCTTGGTGCGTCTCTGTCTCCCTCCTTCTCGTGTCTCTCTCTCCAGACCTCTTTCCACTTACGGCTTTCTTGTCTCTCTACCTGTTGAGTCAGGTGACTTTTGGGGCAGAACCTGGTTTTTACTGACCCATTTTGATCCATTTAGTCAATAAAGCTCCCCTTAGCCGTCTCAACCCTTTCATTAGTCTGCCTCACGTGCGCTGTCTTTCTCCCAGCCTGTCTTCTTGTCTCGTACATATCGCTCTCTCTCCCGAGGCCCCTCTCTTGTTCTCCGGTCTCTACTCTGTACGCTCTCGTCTGGGTCTTTCTCGCGGGCCTGTGGCTCATGTCTTCTCATATGTTCTCTCTCTCTCCCCAGCTGGTTCCTGCTCTTTCTTTCGGTGTGTCTCTCTCCCAATGCCGCCTCGGCATACACCTCGAGAACTTATAGAGATGGAAGGAAATATTTCCTCTGGCCGTGGTTAGAATTTCTTCTCTCTTGTTTCGTGTCTCTACTTCATCTCCTTCAATATCCTTTATGATTACTGCTTTATCCTCGGTTGGCTTCTTCCCTCCCCAGTAACGAATTGGGCACGATGAGATTGAAGCGTACATGCCCCTATGTCTCCCCTGCACCTTGTAGGGCCAGGGGGCCCCTAGGCGTAGAAACCTCGTACTGACGTTCCCTCTCTTCACCTCCATAGGACTTCTTGTTTCGCCATCACTGGACTGCGCTGCCCACTGGTTGGGTCCCCGGCCCCCCTGCACCAGCAGATGGTGATGGGCTCCTCTCATTATCTAGTGGAGCTAGGAGCCAGAGCCAGGGGTGCTGAGGGATATGGCTCGGGTACAACCCTGTCCCGCCCCTCCCTCTGCTCACCCTGTGCTGGATACAACGTTGAGAGGCGCACCTACTCCGATCCCCCCTCGGTGCACCCAATCTACTGTTCTCATTTAGGAGGGCCAGGGGCCACCCCATGTGTAATGGAACAGAACGAGGCGCTGCGGCTCCGTTCCCTCGCTCTCCAGAACACTGGCGTCCACCTCATTGATCCAAGTGCTCACACACTAGTCGTCCCCTCACTCAGCAGCTGCATGTTAAGGGCTCGCGCCCCAAGAGTCTGTAATTTGACCCTTCTCAAATGACCCTTCACTGCCACCTCTCCCCTGCATTCCGGCATCTATGAGTTCCTGTAGTTCTCGGCAACCATCTCCCTGGGCCCTCCCATACTGTCTATAGCACCATGTAATGAGCGATAGCGCGCGCCAGGGGTCCTCTCCATATGGGCTAGAAATCCCTCGCGGCTCCTGTCCCCGTGCTGTGCTTTCCTCCAGCCCTCGCACCCGGAAAAACTCGTATTGAGATAATTCGAGAGGAAGGTATTCTCTTACCTCACGTGCTACTTTGAGACATTAGCAAACGACACGCCCATCAGTGTAAGACTGCCTACCACATATATGTAACATCTGGCGCTCAACCAATAGACCTCATTGTATGACATTCCAGATAGCCGTACATCTAGCAAGCCTTTCTGATCCTATTACCCTAAGTGATAATACCTATCTCCAAACATACTCTAAAACCATCAACATACGCTACTCAGCTTCATGGAATCTCGTAACCTTCCAAACCTTGATACATGGCACACCCCAGCTTCTCTAACTCCACGTCTCCGAAACCCAAACTCTATACAGGAAATGAAACACTACCGTGACAAAAGACCCCACGTTAATATAAACACATACATGTAGATATTTATGGATTGAATGATCGCACATATGCAAAGTAAGCCTACGAATGAGAGAGGTTTTCCAATATAGGCCCTCTACAAACCTAATGGCAACTCGTGTGTGGGTAAGTCCACCTACGTCATCATGGATGTCCGGCATATACACCTGAGCCATTAGGTACACTCTCATGGTTGAATGTGAACTGCTCGAGAGTGACATAGATTACCGTGGTTATCCTTTCCTACATAATATACTTTGTGAAGCGTATGAGCGGGGCATCAGCCTGATACAATTCATCAGACAAACTTCTGTCCATACTAAAATGGATTAAAACAGCCTTTATATTACTTCTCGGATTTCACCAGCAACACTTCTTGATTTCGGCTTACTCCAAGGACTTTATCGCGAAGATACGCCCATTATAATAGTGGATCCTTAGGCGCAACCTAACTTCACCATAGACTTACCTTACTATACACCATGGACTAACGGCGACTTCAACCTGCCTCAAAAATCAACGGTGGTCCATTTCTCCATTAGATCTGCCGTCCTCTCACCGACGTATGCGGGGTCACTCTCATTTGCTGGTTACGCTATTTCTCCACACAGCACCGCCCATCTAGAACATGGACATTGAATGTAGATATCAAATGTCGACTACTCCAGATAGCCATTAGCGTCAAACTGTAGGGAAGAGGAACCAGAAGCCATTCAGATCCCACCATGAAGACACACTGTTTAGAAGGCCGGGCCTTGGCCTCTTCAATCTCTTATGAGATGGGACCTCAGCGCGCTAGACCTCTCCTAATGTTGTATTTCGTGGCTTCACCATCATCCTGTTGGCTAGTGTTCTATAACTACGATACTCGATTAACTCAAGCTGGACCTCATTAGCACACACAGACGCGGAATATTGTGGAAGTTAATCGCGCGATTTCCCTGACTACTCTCATGTGACCAACTGGGCTTCAGCTCAATTAGTATGATAATCTTTCACACTAAGATTGCTCACAACTGCAGTATTCATTTGTCTCTCCTTCAGCTTGCCCGTCTTCTCACACGATCATTGTGGTAGGAGCTTTGTGATAAGCGCAAAGCAATATAGATATATTTTAGAGGGCCAACCTTCCTCTAGGTGTCATTTCTGAGATACAACTTGTTTACCAGTGGGAATCAATTATCTTCTCTCAAGTGCAGGATGGGAATTCTATTTTTGGGCTTGGTTTAGTAGATTTGTTGTTTGTAAGGATTGATATGATTCTGAGCCCCAGCCCAGTCAAATAATGCTACCGAGCTCTGACGCTAAACAATAGAAACGTTCCACTCTGTCTTATCTGTGGAGGTTTTTGAGACAAGCAGCTGAAGCATGTGACAGTTCGGCCAGTGCTGGGATTGCGTATTCCATCAGGAGTCCATGATTCTTACACCTCGTTTTAAAAGGCATCTCTCTATAGCGTCTTCTCTTCTCATCCAAATTCCAATTCATCCGCTGCTTGAAAATGCATCTTTCTAGGAGCTCTATAGGGTTAGGCTTTACAGGGGATACGTAGCCCGCAGTCCTACAAGTCATTTAGAAAATCTGACCGAACCTCCAACTACGTTGAGGAGAATAAAGAAAGTTCCAGTGTAGCACTCTAGCGATGTGACAGCTCTGTAGATGATTACATTATAGATTCAGCTGATTGAGATTCTCATGCAATACAACTTATTAAACAGACGAGAAAGATATAGTGGCCATGGTTGGGAGGTCAACCACAGGTAGTTGTGCACTTAGTGATTAAAAAAGCGCCAAGAGTTTCCATTTGAGGATTGATAGTAGCATCGTAAAGGCACCCAGCCAAATCCCTAACAACTGACAATTAAAGAAACCTTTGAAGAGTTTGTGAGATGAAAACTATATGTGAACAGTAGAGAGAGGTCTCTAAGCAAGGAACACAAAAATAGGAATATTAGTGAAAAATCGGCATGTCTTCACAGGTAGTAAATTAACCAGTATATGGACATGAGAGTGGATAAAGAAAAGCACACGCACGCTCATAACGCAACCATGCCACAGGTGGGACTTACAAAAGAGCTTAAACAATGGTCTAACAACAGACATTCATTAAGCAAGGACATATAAGAGAGTGAAGAAGTGAATCTAACAGTAGAGCCTACTCAGTACAACGCGAAGATTTAATATAAACCATTAACTGTATGAAGAGATGCCGGGAAGGGCAGATAGAAGAGAAGATATGTGGCGCCCAACAGTCCCGCCAAGTGTGCCAAGAATATATGGAGACCTTTGGAGACACCCCCATTAGGCAGAGTATAACTTAACTAAGGACACAATAGCGTGTAAATACCAGAGCTTATGGGTCAAAAGTCTGGAGGAATACAGAAGGTGATTTGGTGCATGAGGATAGTGGAGGGATAATCTGCTTGCGCTGACCCCTCGCGAACTTCTATTAGAAGCGCCTCCTCTGATCTTCTGGATCAAGCACAACTACGGTCGTGATGGTAAATTCTTCTCGGAGAAACAGAAACAACGAACATTAGGGAGAGTCTCTCAAGCGGAGGAAAGGAAAAAGACACCAATTTACTGTGACTACCACTATGACTCGCGTTTTGAAAAGAGAAGCCTACATTATTGCCGTCTCTGTTGACTTGCGGATAAGGGTAAGGAAGAGGGCAAGATGTGAAGAGGCGTCAATAAGATTGTCCCCAACAACTGTCTCACCGTAAATGTGTGCCGATAGATAACGGGGAGGACAAATACTATATGTCCAATGGAGGGCGCCAGGGCGCATAGTAGTAGGCAGTCCGTTATCTAAACAAGGGACAAAATAAAAGACAAGATAGCGATCGTTAGGAAGCAAGCAAATTTCTAGGAGATAGGATTCTATTTGTGGTTCTTCATGTGAAGAAGGGGTGAAATGACTCTGGTGATAGGTGGCTGGGAAGGTACGGCGACGCCTCCTTGTATGGCAAGCTGACTCGCTTCACTAGATTTACGGTCTCATGTTGATATTTGATATGGGGCGAGAGTTTTACTCATTATGAGGGCTTCCATCTCATTTGATTGGCAGGGGTAGTCACCCCAGTGAATTCCATGCACACGTTAGGTTTGATACCCTGACCTTACCTGCGTCCATTTGCGAGGTGAATAAGAGAAACATTACAATACTCTTGTCCTAATATAATCATAATATTTTCTACAACAAATAGTCGGTCCACAAAACATGTGGACATGCTTCTCGGTAGGACGTTTCGTTGGTTTGATGTGGGAGGAAAGCCCACCAAAGCAGCGGCTTACAAGAACTAACAGATAGAGGGAGTCAAGATAAAAACAACTCACTACGAGGGTGTCACTCATGTCCACTTATCTGATAAAACCTTGCAATTATTCATGGTGGACATTACAACCGTAAGTGGTGTTGGATGTTTAGCATGGTATCTGCTGCTTTTTGCGCGTGGGCCTCGCCGTGTTCCCACTTTGGCCACGAGCCCTTCCGGGAATTGGAGCAGTGCCTTGTTAGGCCGATGCGGCCTGTCGTATCAAGAACAAGCAACATCTAGAGAAGCTAATAAAACTACAACTCACACTGTTCCACAGTGTAGAAAACAGATATTTTATGTATGTTCTCCATCATGGAGGAGTCTATCATCACGGTGATACTTCCCCTTTAAAGACCAAAGTAAATCTCAAGAAATCTGCTCAGGCTACTGCTACTCATGGACCTACTCATCCCCTTTAAAGACCAAAGTAAATCTCAAGAAATCTGCTCAGGCTACTGCTACTCATGGACCTACTGCCTGGCGCCTCATTGGATAAATGTCCCCGTCACGCACTCTCAGAGGGTTGGGATTAGAGCAGATTTACTTTGCAAGTCAAGAAGGGGCAGTAGATCAAGGAGAATGTGAGTAAATGGGCCCCGGGACCGGTTCTGTTGGTAACAAGCCGGTGCTGATAGAGATGAATGGAGACCGAGGGAACACAGAGATATCACTGCCGGAGTGGCAGCTCCATGATTGCCATATTTTATTGCTTATGATAAGAATTATGGCTATTAAAGGGGAAGTAAACCTAATGATTAACTTAAATTACGCTGATCTGAGTCACTTTGCAACTGGTTTTCATTTCTTTCTAAAGGAAGAAAGAGAAACAATTTTCAGGCTTTTAAATGATCCAACTATTATGTTGTGTGGCTGTCCAGTGTATCATTTCATCTGGTTACTAGGCACAGTGACCCCAGCAACCAGGCATTTGTGTATATAAGATAAGTGATATAAATAAAATCCAGTGTCACAATCAGTTTGCCTTTTGGTTGCTGGGGTCACTCTCCCTAGCAACTGTATCTTTTCAGTTTAGGTTTGGAGGAAGGCAAACTAGAAGGACCAATGAATACAAATCCCAGGGCCAATTGCAACGTTGCTTAGATTTGCCCACCTGCCACAAACTAAAAGCAAATTCAACATTGAGATGTCCCAGTGAAATGATCAGAAAGGGAGGTTGCCCTTATTTCTTATCCTTATACTACATGCCTGGGGGTGGAGTATCTGGAGCATTAGGAGATTATTATTACTGTACTGTTACTCTAGGCAGCAGTATCAGTCAGTACCTGAGTAACAGCAGAGTGGCCGGGCCTGGAAACTCACAGGGCTGTTTGTGGGGTTGAGTGGGGCCCTGCAGAGCAACAGCTGTAGGTAGGTAGGTATGTAGGTAAGTCTATAGGTAGGTAGGCTATAGGTAGGTATGTAGGTAGGTCTATAGGTAGGTTAGTAGGTAGGTATGTAGGTTGATAGGTAGGTATGTAGGAAGGTACGTCTAGGTAGGTATGTAGGTTGGTAGGTATGTAGGTAGGTCTATAGGTAGGTTTGTAGGTAGGTTAGTAGGTATGTAGGTCTAGGTAGGTATGTAGGTTGGTAGGTATGTAGGGAGGTCTATAGGTTGGTAAGTACGTAGGTCTAGGTAGGTATGTAGGTTGGTAGGTTTCTAGGTAGGTAGATCTGTAGGTACGTTTGTAGGTAGGTAGGTATGTAGGTCTATAGGTAGGTTTGTAAGTAGGTAAGTCTATGATGGGTGCAGGGAGGGGCGGGAGGGTTTAGGGGCCCCTGGCCCTACAGGTGCAGAGGGGGGATGTGGGAGCTCATGATGGGTGCAGGGAGGGGCGGGAGGGTTTAGGGGCCCCTGGCCCTACAGGTGCAGAGGGGGGATGTGGGAGCTCATGATGGGTGCAGGGAGGGGCGGGAGGGTTTAGGGGCCCCTGGCCCTACAGGTGCAGAGGGGGGATGTGGGAGCTCATGATGGGTGCAGGGAGGGGCGGGAGGGTTTAGGGGCCCCTGGCCCTACAGGTGCAGGGGGGGATGTGGGAGCTCATGATGGGTGCAGGGAGGGGCGAGAGGGTTTAGGGGCCCCTGGCCCTACAGGTGCAGGGGAGACATAGGGGCATTACCTTCAATCTCATCGGTGCCCAATTCCCGATACTGGGGGGAGAGAGAGGATATTTGTTAGAGAACGAGATTCACCCCCAAATTCTTCAACATTCAGGCAACAGGGGCAACAAACCAACCAGGGAAATAACTGCCCCCTCTGCCCCCTGCTCTCAGCCTGGGATAGAAAGGGTGCGGCTAAGGGGGAGCTTTATTGGTCTAATGGATCAACTGGGTCAGTACCACGGTTCTGCCCAAAAAGTCACCTGACTCACAGGTTCCACCTATGGATTAGCAAGGGGCAAATCACTATGCGTTGTGACTGTGGGGGGCAAATGCACTGAGCATTCAGCTCTGCCCCACCAATATAATGGTGTAACGTAGTGCCCCCCCAATCTGCCACTCACCCCCTGTTTCTCGGCAATGCCCTTGCGCAGGAAGATGCAGGCTGGGCCCAATCCTTGCATTCCGGGTCCGATGGTCAGAACCGGCAACGACAAATCAGTATCCGACACCACCAGCTTCTGGCGGAACCGCGACACCGCTCCCACCGCCTTGTGAGTAAAACAAAAGGACAATGAGACCCCCCCATTTACTTACCCCCCCCCCCGATGTCAGATAAACAGGTCAGTGACCTTCTGAGCCAACACCAAGGTCACCGGGTCAGTACATAAATAGGTTCTTACCCCCCCGACCCATCTGTTTGTTCAGATCATTCCCCTTTGGCTTCTTATTGATCAATAGCAAGAGACAAACCCCACTACTATTCTGCCCCAAATGGGGGTATATATATATATAATATTTATATATAGTGATCCTACCCCCCCTTAACTGCCCCTTCCCCAGTGTAACCAATCCCAACTGGGCCAGCCTTTCCCCATAACTGAGCCCATTCCCTTTATCAGCTTAGTCGCTCTTCCCTGTACTTTCTCTATTTCATTACTGCCCCCCCTTATATATTTATATATAGTGACCCCCCCTTAACTGCCCACCCCCCCCCCAGTGTAACCAATCCCAACTGGGCCAGCCTTTCCCCATAACTGAGCCCATTCCCTTTATCAGCTTAGTCGCTCTTCCCTGTACTTTCTCTATTTCATTACTGCCCCCCTTATATATTTATATATATAGTGACCCCCCCCCTTAACTGCCCCTTCCCCAGTGTAACCAATCCCAACTGGGCCAGCCTTTCCCCATAACTGAGCCCATTCCCTTTATCAGCTTAGTCGCTCTTCCCTGTACTTTCTCTATTTCATTACTGCCCCCCCTTATATATTTATATATAGTGACCCCCCCCTTAACTGCCCCTTCCCCAGTGTAACCAATCCCAACTGGGCCAGCCTTTCCCCATAACTGAGCCCATTCCCTTTATCAGCTTAGTCGCTCTTCCCTGTACTTTCTCTATTTCATTACTGCCCCCCCCTTATATATTTATATATAGTGACCCCCCCTTAACTGCCCCTTCCCCAGTGTAACCAATCCCAACTGGGCCAGCCTTTCCCCATAACTGAGCCCGTTCCCACTGCCGCCTTAAACTTTCTCTATCACATTAAAACCCTGTGTGAGGACCGGAGCCCAAAACTTGCCTCTACCTATCAGTATTACCCATTAGGGTAAAGTAGCCCTAGGTCCTTCTCCAGGGTGAGGAGCACCTACCTTTCTGTAGAAGCGTGACACCTCTTCCCTAGAGAGCACACAGAGTAGACAGATGGGGTTTAGCAGAGAGAGGAGATCATTTAGCAGCTGGGGGGGAATGGAAGGAATATGGGAAGGAGTCTGTAGAAGTGGAGGAGATTGGGTGATGGGACACGGTTGGCCAACGAGGACACAAAGAAGAGAAGGTCTGAGACTGACGAGAGTCGGGGGCAGAAGAGCAGAGAAACTGATGGAGAGGGACGAGTGTTTGGGAATGAGAGATCACAAGGCAGGGGGATAATACAGATTATATCACATGTCCCTTCTCCAGGCATCTGTCGAATTAACAGCCCCCCCCCCCCCGTAAACTGACATCTGTCGAATTAACCAGATATTCAGAGTAGGGGATGAATTCCTGCAATCAGACCCAATATCTCCCTCCGACCTCACAGAGCTGCCCCCCCCCCAACTCCCAGGGCAGCCCCACCGGGTATAATGGGACAGATCTGTTCTCCTATATAAACACTCAATAGCACAAGTGTCAGGGTCTTTTTGCTTGTAGCTACATTACGGGGGGGCTACAGATGTGAATAAATCAGATTTCAGTGGCCCAATGAATATATATATACAATGTTGTGCATTAAAGCCAAGATAAGGACTTCAGCTCTTCCCTTATGTGAGAGGAGGATATTGAAGGCAAAGCAAACCCAAGTGGGGAATGGTAGGACTTCAAGTAGTAGAATATCTGCCTGGCTCTTCCAAGGAACCGTGTATTCAGTCAGAACAGCTCCTGATAGAATTAATGATGAGGTGGGAGAGGTTACACCAGAGATCCCTAGAGGTGGGAGAGATGTTGCACAGGGGATCCCTTGGGGGTTGGGGAAAGATCTCAGGTAAGGAGGATTAGAGGAAGGGGTCTGGGAGGGTGGAAAAAATGTTAAAGAAGTGAAGCTTTTGAGGTGGGGACATGGTAGTTGTGGGTACTTGGAAGATGTTGGACATGGAGGTGACAGATGTTAGAGGGGAAGCTTGGAGGTAGGAACAGATGTTGGGCAGTAGATGCCTGTTACATGGAGTACATGTTGGATGTGGAGACTTTGAGGTGGAGGAGATGCTAGCCAGTGACGTTGGTGGAAATGACGCAGAACTGACATCACTGTAGGTTGGGGTGCTGCTAGGTGCACAGTGACACCCTTCTTTTGTTCCATCAAGGTATTTACACACAAACTGTTTCTATCACACACTAGGGTCTCCTCGATAAAGGACTTTCCTCTGAAACATCTCAGTTTTCTCACATACCGTGTGTCTGCTTAGCCCTTTCTATATCCTGTTTGTACTTTACACTCAAAATGTGCGAAACTCTATTTGGGGTTTTCATGCAGCAAATACTCTTATGAGAGAATCTACCATTCTGCCCAAAGTTTATTATTCCATTAAAGGTGAAGAGATTCTAGACAGGGGAGCCTTTGTTAGACAGGAATAATCGAAGGTGGGGTAGGTGTTACACAGGGGAAGGCCAGAAAGTGTGGGAGAGAAGTTAGACAGAGAAATACTGGGGCAGTAAAGGCCTTGGAAGTGGGGAAAGACTTGGAAATGGAGTAGATGTTGGATGTGTAGTCATGGAGGTGAAGGAGATGCTGGAAAGTGAAACATATTATGGTAACATATTAGAGAGGGAAGGCTTAGAGGTTGGGAGAGGTATGAAAATGGAAGACAATGGAGTAGATGTCGGACGCACAGTCATGGAGGTGAATGGGATTCTGGACAGTAATAGACTTGGACGTTGGAACACATTAGACAGTAGAAGCCTTGGAAGTGGAGAAATGTAAGAAAGGGAAAACCTTGGAAATGGAGTAGATGTTGGGAATGTATGAAAATGGGAGACAATGGAATAGGTGTTGGCTATGTTGTCATGGAGCTGAAGGAGATGCTAGACAGTGAAAGACTTGGAGGTGATAATTATACACAGGGAAAGACAATGGAGTAGATGCTGGACATGGAGTCGTGGAGTTTAATGAGATGCTGGACAGCAAAAGACTGGGACGTTGAAACACATTAGACAGTAGAAGCCTTGGAAGTGGAGAAAGGTAAGAAAGGGAAAGCCTTGGAAGTGGAGTAGATGTTGAACAGGTAGTCATGGAGGTGGAGGAGATGCTAGACAGTGAAAGACTTGGAGGTAGTAACATATTAGGCAAGAAAACCTTGAAGTTTGGAAAATATATCAAAATGGAAGACAGTGGAGTAGATGTTGGACATGTAGTCATGGAGGTGGAGGAGATGCTGGACAGTCACAGACTTGGACGTTGGAACACATAAGACAGTAGATGCCTTGGAAGTGGAGAAAGGTAAGAAAGGGAAAGCCTTGGAAGTGGAGTAGAGGTTGAACAGGTAGTCATAGAGATGGAGGAGATGCTAGACAGTGAAAGACTTGGAGGTGGTAACATATTAGGCAAGAAAACCTTGAAGTTTGGAAAATATATCAAAATGGAAGACAGTGGAGTAGATGTTGGACATGTAGTCATGGAGGTGGAGGAGATGCTGGACAGTAATAGACTTGGAGGTTGGAACACATAAGACAGTAGAAGCCTTGGAATGGAGAAATGTAAGAAGTGGGAAGAGTTGTTGATAGAGTAGATGTCAGACTTTTAGTGAAGGTGGAGGAGATGCTGAACTGTGAGAGGCAAATTTGGGAGTAAGTAGCACTAACCTGTGGCCCGCACTCCATTCTATTGTAAGGGCTGTGGATCCTGATATTTCCCATCATGCTCTTCACACTCTTCATCCCAGCATAGAGCAGATTACAAGTCAAAGCATAGTGCCCATACCCCAACCAGCTTGGGTGGTATATAAGGGGCCCCTGCTGTCTGTGTGTCTCTAATCCCATGTCTGGGAGACACCTACCTGGGGGCATGAGAGTCACCTGAGAGCTGAATGAGAGTGGTGAGACAGCGCCAGACAGAAGGTGTGACAGTGACAGAGTGCCGGGGGGGGGGGGGGTGACAGATGGAGGCACGGTGGGATAAAGTGGCGGCTGTAATACTGAACTTCACACACGGCACAGATTGGGCTCCTGATTAGGAAATGGACTTGTTCCTAGTAACCTTGATCAGCTCCATCTGCCCGGGATGTGGGACACACTAAGCCCTCACTGATTAAGGCCTGTGCCCCTGATTGGTTTTACAGAAGGAGAAATTCACACTCATATGATTTAACTTCCCCTTTAATATACTTGCAACAGCAGCTGATGCACTGACTCTGGGCTTCTGGGAAAAAACAAAACAAAACGAGTGGTTGTAGAGAGTCAATTGTTCCCTCGCAGATCACTGACCTCCCAGTAACACGAACCAAAATACACTGGGATTGTGCAAGTCGGGTCCACAATGTTCTGTACTCCTGGACCCACCATTTCCGCTTTAGCCCAAACCTGTACCTCGATGTGGGGGAACCTTTGGAATAAAGTGTCAATGGGTTAAAGCTGACCGACGTTCCCCAGCTGAAAGATAGCAGCTGCCAGGGGCTGCTGGGAGTTGTAGTTCAGCAGCTTTCTCATGTTATATCTTCCCTCAATTCTATTATTTTACACGTCCAAGTCTTTTTCTTATATACTGTAGAGGTGATAGTGTTCTAGAGCTCAACAAGGGCCACCGGTTGGTCAAGTTTATCCAGTAAAGTCTCAAACCCAAAGCATGTACATAATGCTGGGAGTTGTAGTTCTGCAACAGCCGAAGGGCCCGGAGCGTCAGCCCTCTGCTATGTCTACAGACAAGAGATTGTGTTAGGAGAGAAACTTTACTTTCTCTTGCACAGTTGCTACGCCCTCTAGTGGTTGAAAGTGGCATTACACTGGGCACTAAGAATCAATGGGTCCGTTACTATTAACACATATCTACTAAAGGAACCCTCAGCTGTGGAGCAGCCAGGACCAAGTAAAACACAGACAAGACCATTGGAAGATCCACCAGAATCCCTCACAAGCACCAAATAATGAGTGGGGTGCAAGGATTAAAGGCCAGATACCCCACTGTGGGTCCAGGCTGTCACTTCTTACAGGCTACTACACCGCAGGGCAAGGTGTAGCTCTGGCTATGGAATCTCAGCAATGAGCACTCGATGATCTTACGGTCTTAGATGGTAACAAATGTTTCTTCACCGGAAGGGAATGTTTCCACCACCCTGGGTGGTGGAAACGTAGGCCGCAGTCCCTGAGGTTCTCCAAGTCACAGGAGGACATCAAATCTTCTGCGTATGGACCACAGCACGGTGTGGGTGTTGTATCCACCTAAAGTGCCCCAATTACCTCCCCCCTAACACTTATACCCCGCCCTCTTACATAGTCACTGACCAACCAGTGAAAAGGGGCCACGAGGGTAACATAACAAATGCTGCTCTTCCAGGCCACTTGTGTGGGACGGATCTCTAGTTTAAACCCTACCATTAGTAGGTACTCAATAGTAGTGACGGGCAAAATGTTTCGCCAGGCATGGATTCGCAGATTGTTTCGCGAAACGGATGAAAAAATTTGCCGCACATCCAAAAATAATAGTCGCGGGCGACAAAATAATAGCCGCGCTACGAAAGAATAGCCACGGGCGACAAAATAATAGCGGCGGGCGACAAAATAATAGCCGCGCGACGAAAGAATAGCCACGGGCGACAAAATAATAGCGGCGCGCGACAAAATAATAGCCGCGCGACGAAAGAATAGCCACGGGCGACAAAATAACAGCCACGGGCGACAAAATAATAGCCGCGCAATGAAAAAATAGCTGCGGACAACAATTTTTTTTTGATATGCGACATTTTCAGCGAAGCAAAACGGGACAGAGTCGCTCAGAGCCTGCCCGATAACTGAGGAACCCACAGGCTGGATGGGTTTGGACCAACGTCGGTGCATTATTTGTGGGTCACGGGTGGGTTTGGGTTGGGCTCTTCTGCCTGCTCTCCCCGCCCGCGGCCTTACACTGTCGGCTTTTGCTTCCGGCCCCTGGTTTTATATTATGTAACTATGTATATATGTATTTAAACATGTATGTATATATGACTGTATGTGTAACATGTAACATGAATACACAGCATTGTACAATGTACAAAAGTGCCCCCAGGGAGGACAAGCAGAATAAATAATAAGTAACAAGCATAGCAATAAATAAGTATAAATACACAGGGAGTAAGTGCCATGTTCTAAGAGACACAGTAGGAAGGAGGTCACTGCCCCGTAGAGCTTACAGTCTAAGCGGGTGGATAACATACGGACACAGATCAGGTATAAAGGTTTTGGAGGAATTGAGGGCAGGAATCCCAGAGAGAAGCAGCAGCGACATACAGAGGCTTAAAGGGGGGGCAGTGGATGGTATAGAAAGATGGCGCCTCTGAGATGGGCAGAAGATATGAGGAGAAGGAGACTAATGTGACATGGATACCAGGGGGTTAAATGATAAGAATGATGTGTTGGGCTCGATACAGGTCGGGGGCCAGGCTGATATTATTCCAGGGAACACACTCAGTAGGGCAGAGGGTCACCCCAAACAGTGGCTGTAGCCAAACAGGCTTACCCTGGAATAGGCTAGGTAGGTTCCTAATCCTTACAGTACAATTGAGCGGGTAACGTACCTGACTGTTAATGTAGATCTTCTTTCTCCAGTTGCAATACACGTCCAAAATGAGGCACTGAATATTGCAGCCAAGTCTGTGCATCTACCTGACAAGTAGCCGGAGACTAATTCCACTCCCCATGGAGAGACACCCCCAGTGTAGGAGATACCAGGGCCTTTGCTTTTTGTCCTTTTGGGGGGAAATCTAGGCAGCCCCGCACTGAGCTTATTTCATAAGTCTCCCTCATTCACAGTTCTAATATAAATACTAATAAATCTCATATAATACTTATAAATTCATATTAGCCATTGTAGGCGGCAGCAGGAAACCCACAACCATTTGTTAAACCAACAATATTGTCCAGTCCCCCCCCGCCCCCCGCCCAAGGTAAAACTAAACGCAAGACTTTCTACTCTCCCCAAAGTTCCTTTTCCCAGATCCCTAACCCCAGAGATCCCAGAACTCTAACGCCGCGGCTGAAACCAGACAGAATCGTAACTGAAACTCACCAAACATAAAATTACAAATGACAAAACATACAACATATCAGCCACACGCACAGGCTCGTTCCATGGGGCGGAACTGCACGGGGCCCATTTACAGACAGTAACACGGAACGTGGGCCAAGTGTACTGCCCGGATACACAATGTCCTTTCCCGCTGCACATTTTGTATTGGTTTCTAAACTGTGACTGGTTTGTAATCGGGGAGTTTTGTAACGCTCTCCCCCCAAGTGAACCCTGCAGGTAGGTGTTTGGTATTCGCTTTATCCAACCTGCTCAGTGCAATAAACCAAAATGTAAACTTTATACAAGATAAAAGTTGTGCTGCCGGAGGTAGTTAAGTTAATGTATAACTGCCCTATGGGGCACCTTGGCACACTGATCAGCGGGGAACTGAAGCATTTAGCTCGGGACACATTTCATTCCTTGCGCCATCATGGCCTCTTGTTCCACCTAGTTCAACTGCTCCATCTGCCTGAGCATTTACACCAACCCGGTTACACTCTACTGGAGCCATACCTTCTGCCAGGGCTGTATCACCAAAACCTGGGTCAACCAGGTCAGTGGAGAACTGAAGCATTTATCTCAAGGTTACATTTCATTCCTTGCACCATCACGGCCTCTTGTTCCACCAAGTTAAACTGCTCCATCTGCCTGAGCTCTACTGTGGCCATGCCTTCTGCCAGGGCTGTATCACTAAAACCTGGGTCAACCTGGTTGATGGAGAACTGAAGCATTTATCTCAGGTTACATTTCATTCCTTGCACCATCATGGCCTCTTCTTCCACTGAGTTAAATCTACCTGAGCTCTACTGTGGCCATACCTTCTGCCAGGGCTGTCTCACCAAAACCTGGGTCAACCAGGTCGGTGGAGAACTGAAGCATTTAGTTCAGGTTACATTTTATTCCTTGCACCATCATGGCCTCTTGTTCCACTGAGTTAAATCTACCTGAGCTCTACTGTGGCCATACCTTCTGCCAGGGCTGTCTCACCAAAACCTGGGTCAACCTGGTCGATGGAGAACTGAAGCATTTATCTCAAGGTTACATTTCATTCCTTGCACCATCATGGCCTCTTGTTCCACTGAGTTAAATCTACCTGAGCTCTACTGTGGCCATACCTTCTGCCAGGGCTGTCTCACCAAAACCTGGGTCAACCTGGTCGATGGAGAACTGAAGCATTTATCTCAAGGTTACATTTCATTCCTTGCACCATCATGGCCTCTTGTTCCACTGAGTTAAATCTACCTGAGCTCTACTGTGGCCATACCTTCTGCCAGGGCTGTCTCACCAAAACCTGGGTCAACCAGGTCGGTGAAGAACTGAAGCATTTAGCTCAGGTTACATTTCATTCCTTGCACCATCATGGCCTCTTCTTCCACCGAGTTAAACTGCTCCATCTGCCTGAGCTCTACTGCGGCCATATCTTCTGCCAGGGCTGTCTCACCAAAACCTGGGTCAACTACTTGCCCTAGGTGCAGGAACAGGTTTAATGAAAGGCCTGAGCTGAAGGAGAACTCTGAATTGTGCAATAAGGTTCAGCTTTTCCTTTCTGCCCAGCAGGATAAAGATAAAATCTCCTGCACTTAGTGTGTTTATCTCTCCGTGCCGGCCTATAAGACATGTCCCCACTGTGAAGCTTCTCTCAGCGATGTCCATCTGGCAGCGCCCAGCAAGTCGGGGGAACGTGTCTTATTGGAACCCACCTCTTCCCCGGAGAAAGGAAAATGCTCTGTACACAAGAAAATGCTGGAGTTTAGTTGCATCAAGGACGGTGCTTTAATCTGTGTGTCCGGCTGTCTGGTTGGGGAACACAAGGGCCACAATGTGGAGATGCTGAGTGAGGCCTCTGAGAGGAAGAAAGAGAAACTGAGAAACATTCTGGAGAAAATGAGTTCAAAACAAGGGACGGTGGAACGAAAAGCAAAAGACGTGCAAACACCCACGGGAGAAATTCCCAACAAAGCTCCTGGTGTAACACAGAGTCAGTGCCCTGCTTAGGGGCATCAGGGAAAGGCGAGACCTGAGCGAGATCTCCAGTCAGGATGAGAAGCTTTCCCTTCACCTCTCTGAACTAATCAATCGACTGGAGATAAAGAAGGATGAGCTGTCCAATCAGATCCGGCACACTGAGGAGCTGTGCAACATGGCAGATCCACTCGCTGTTACTCTCTGTTACAGCTACTGGAGTCAGATTGGCTGCCTTGTGTGTGGCAGATGGAGAAAGTGAGGCAGAAACGGGTGGAAATGAAAGTCTGAAACCTTCACTAATCTATAGAGCCAAAGTGGCCAAAGTGGTCGACTCTTTTGCGTTTATAATGAGGTTTTTCATCAGTAGAATTTTCATTGGGGAATTTTCTTGCATCCATAATTACATTTTTCAGCAACTTTTATAACAAAACTCGGGGGCGCAGTGGGACGGCGTTGTGGTTGGGTTTATATCCCCTTTAATGTGTATGACCAGCTTTAGGTGGGAATCCCAACAGTTATTAAGGGTATAGGTGGCCATACACATCAAGATCTGTTCGCTTGGCAAAATTGCCAAGCCAGTGGATCTTCTCCCGATATCCCCACCTACGGGTGGGCATTATCGGGGGAATTTAGGCTAATTCAGTTGTTTGGCCCTGGGGCCAAATGATCGAATTAAAATTACAGTAATCTGCGCAGTCGTTTCGCAACGAGCCAATGTGGTCCCCGATTTAACTAAATTTTTTAACCTGCCCAATCAATATCTGGCTGATTTCAGGCCAGATATTGGTCAGGCAGGCCAGTCATTTGTTGCCCCTACACGGAACTGCTGAGTCGGTCTAAGGGACCGATATTGGCAGGTACAATCAGCCTGTGTATGGGCACCTTAACACATCAATTAAAGGCCAAGGATCAAGCACCAATCAGTGATGCAGAAAGCCAAGGATCCAATCATTAGAGTTAATCTGGCTGCACTTTGAGTCTGTAAAACAATTGCACCAACGAGCCCCCGGGCTTCTTGTCCTGCCGAGACTTTTAAACCTCCTGAAACAGCGACGGGTAAGTGTTGAGGACGAGGGCAGTTCCTGTAGGTCGGGCTTAACATGTATTTTGTCTCGGAGTGCAGCTCTGTTACTCAGGAGCAGTGATAGGCGGGAGAATTTGCCAGACATTTGTGGTGAATTTCCGCATTTCGCCATTGGTGGATTTTTTTGCAAAACAGACAAAGAACTGTTGCGAGCATCAAAAGAATTCTTTCATAAAAAGAGTTGTCTCTCACGCCAAAAACAATTGTCTTTCTGATCGAACCTATTGTCGCACGTTGAACGTATTGTCCCACGTCGAACGTATTGTCGAACGGCGAACGTATTGTCGCACGTCGAACGTATTGTCGCACATCGAATGTATTGTCGAATGGCAAACGTATTGTCGCACATCAAACGTATTGTCGAACATCGAACGTATTGTCGAACATCGAACGTATTGTCACACGTCGAACGTATTATCACACGTCGAACGTATTGTCGCACATCGAATGTATTGTCGAACGTATTGCCGCACGTGGAACGTATTGTCACACGTCGAACGTATTGTCGAACGGCGAACGTATTGTCTTTCTGAATCGAACGTATTGTCGCACGTCGAACGTATTGTCGAACGTATTGTCGCACATCGAACATATTGTTGCACATTGAACGTATTGTCACACGTCGAACGTATTGTCGCACATCTAACGTATTGTCGCACATCGAACATATTGTTGCACATTGAACGTATTGTCACACGTCAAACGTATTGTCACACGTCGAACGTATTGTCGCACGTCGAAAGTATTGTCGAATGGCGAACGTATTGTCGCACATCAAACGTATTGTCGAACATCGAACGTATTGTCGAACATCGAACGTATTGTCACACGTCGAACGTATTATCACACGTCGAACGTATTGTCGCACATCGAATGTATTGTCGAACGTATTGCCGCACGTGGAACGTATTGTCACACGTCGAACGTATTGTCGAACGGCGAACGTATTGTCTTTCTGAATCGAACGTATTGTCGCACGTCGAACGTATTGTCGAACGTATTGTCGCACATCGAACATATTGTTGCACATTGAACGTATTGTCACACGTCGAACGTATTGTCGCACATCTAACGTATTGTCGCACATCGAACATATTGTTGCACATTGAACGTATTGTCACACGTCAAACGTATTGTCACACGTCGAACGTATTGTCGCACGTCGAAAGTATTGTCGAACGTATTGTTGCACATCAAACGTATTGTCACACATCGAACGTATTGTCACACATCGAACGTATTGTTGCACGTTGAACGTATTGTCACACGTCGAACGTATTGTTGCACATTGAACGTATTGTCACACGTCGAACGTATTGTCACACGTCGAACGTATTGTCACACGTCGAACGTATTGTTGCACATCGAACGTATTGTCGCACATCGAACATATTGTCGAATGTTGAACGTATTTTCGCACGTTGAACGTATTGTCGCACATCAAACGTAATTTTTCGGTGAAGCAAACGGAACAGATTCGCTCATCACTAGTCAGGATTGAACCAAAATCATACGGTAACATCGGGGTTTATTGACAGACGGTCTCCCTCAAGTAGAATGTTTTCAGAATTTCCCCTTCATGTCATATAAAAAGGATGAAATGATTGGATCGTTGACAGTAACATCAGATTTAGGGGGCGGGTGAACAGTTTGCTGAGTCCTAGAAAGAATGGGGCATTTCCATGTCTAACATGCAATTGTTGCGAAATTGTACGACTTAATAGGGAATACGGCCTGCGCGCTACATTCCCATAGTTGGTTTTTCATTTTTGGTAGATGTTTTTGTTCCTACAGACCCTGTTTGACTTAATACCTGCCTGTAGGGGGCGCACTATGTAAGCGTATAAAGGTGAAGCACTTAGTATCACTCAGCAGCTTGAGGAAAGGCTGTGAGAGGCTGAAACGTTGCCGTTGCTTAGAGGCTGAAGCCACAGGCAGCCATAGAGGGAGAAGCTGCTGAGACTGTTCGTTCCCCGAGGGCCGATGTGTGGAGAGTCGTACCGAGTCGTAACGAGCAACTAAATACAAACTCTTAGAGCGCAGACTAAATACATTTCATCCCTGCCCAGTTTGGCCCCTATGGGTCAGGCAGTCCCCTCAGAGGGCCCCACACACGGGCCAATAAGCAGCCAGTTACCTGAAGGTGAGAGACAGCAGCTTTAATTGGCCGGTGTATGCACCAATCAGAAGGCAGGGGGGGTAATTAGAATAATGAATTCTATTGGCCCAACCTGCCGCCCCCACATTGGGACAATAATACACAAGTCCCTGCTCTGAAGAGCTTACAATCTACCGACCAATTGTCCGACCCAAGGGGCGCCCTAATGTCACCTGTAACCAAACCAACAGATATGAATGGTGGGGCCCCATACACAGGCCAACAGGGGCCCATACACAGGCCAACAGGGGGCCCCATACACAGGCCAACAGGGGCCCATACACAGGCCAACAGGGGCCCATACACGGGCCAACAGGGGCCCATACACAGGCATACAGGGGCCCATACACAGGCCAACAGGGGGCCCCATACACAGGCCAACAGGGGGCCCCATACACAGGCCAACAGGGGCCCCATACACGGGCCAACAGGGGCCCATACACAGGCCAACAGGGGCCCCATACACGGGCCCAAACACGGGCCAACAGGGGCCCATACACAGGCCAACAGGGGCCCCATACACGGGCCAACAGGGGCCCCATACACGGGCCAACAGGGGCCCATACACGGGCCAACAGGGGCCCATACACAGGCATACAGGGGCCCATACACAGGCCAACAGGGGGCCCCATACACAGGCCAACAGGGGGCCCCATACACAGGCCAACAGGGGCCCCATACACGGGCCAACAGGGGCCCATACACAGGCCAACAGGGGCCCCATACACGGGCCCAAACACGGGCCAACAGGGGCCCATACACAGGCCAACAGGGGCCCCATACACGGGCCAACAGGGGGCCCATACACGGGCCAACAGGCGCCCTAATGTCACCTGTAACCAAACCAACAGATATGAATGGTGGGGCCCCATACACAGGCCAACAGGGGCCCATACACAGGCCAACAGGGGGCCCCATACACAGGCCAACAGGGGCCCATACACGGGCCAACAGGGGCCCATACACGGGCCAACAGGGGCCCATACACAGGCATACAGGGGCCCATACACAGGCCAACAGGGGGCCCCATACACAGGCCAACAGGGGGCCCCATACACAGGCCAACAGGGGCCCCATACACGGGCCAACAGGGGCCCATACACAGGCCAACAGGGGCCCCATACACGGGCCCAAACACGGGCCAACAGGGGCCCATACACAGGCCAACAGGGGCCCCATACACGGGCCAACAGGGGGCCCATACACGGGCCAACAGGGGCCCCATACACGGGCCAACAGGGGCCCATACACAGGCCAACAGGGGGCCCCATACACGGGCCAACAGGGGCCCCATTCACGGGCCAACAGGGGGCCCATACACGGGCCAACAGGGGGCCCATACACGGGCCAACAGGGGCCCCATACACGGGCCAACAGGGGCCCATACACGGGCCAACAGGGGCCCCATACACGGGCCAACAGGGGCCCATACACGGGCCAACAGGGGCCCCATACACGGGCCAACAGGGGCCCCATACACGGGCCAACAGGGGCCCATACACGGGCCAACAGGGGGCCCCATACACGGGCCAACAGGGGCCCCATACACGGGCCAACAGGGGCCCATACACGGGCCAACAGGGGCCCCATACACGGGCCAACAGGGGCCCCATACACGGGCCAACAGGGGGCCCATACACGGGCCAACAGGGGCCCATACACGGGCCAACAGGGGGCCCATACACGGGCCAACAGGGGCCCATACACGGGCCAACAGGGGCCCATACACGGGCCAACAGGGGCCCCATACACGGGCCAACAGGGGCCCAATACACGGGCCAACAGGGGCCCATACACGGGCCAACAGGGGGCCCCATACACGGGCCAACAGGGGCCCCATACACAGGCCAACAGGGGGCCCCATACACAGGCCAACAGGGGCCCCCATACACAGGCCAACAGGGGGCCCCATACACAGGCCAACAGGGGCCCCATACACAGGCCAACAGGGGCCCCATACACAGGCCAACAGGGGCCCCCATACACAGGCCAACAGGGGCCCCATACACAGGCCAACAGGGGCCCCATACACAGGCCAACAGGGGCCCATACACAGGCCAACAGGGGCCCCCATACACAGGCCAACAGGGGCCCCATACACAGGCCAACAGGGGCCCCATACACGGGCCAACAGGGGCCCATACACGGGCCAACAGGGGCCCCATACACAGGCCAACAGGGGCCCATACACGGGCCAACAGGGGCCCATACACAGGCCAACAGGGGCCCATACACGGGCCAACAGGGGCCCATACACAGGCCAACAGGGGCCCATACACGGGCCAACAGGGGCCCATACACGGGCCAACAGGGGCCCCATACACAGGCCAACAGGGGCCCATACACGGGCCAACAGGGGCCCATACACAGGCCAACAGGGGCCCATACACAGGCCAACAGGGGCCCCATACACAGGCCAACAGGGGCCCCATACACAGGCCAACAGGGGGGCCCATACACAGGCCAACAGGGGCCCCATACACAGGCCAACAGGGGCCCCATACACAGGCCAACAGGGGCCCCATACACAGGCCAACAGGGGGGCCCATACACAGGCCAACAGGGGCCCCATACACAGGCCAACAGGGGCCCCATACACAGGCCAACAGGGGGGCCCATACACAGGCCAACAGGGGGCCCCATACACAGGCCAACAGGGGGCCCCATACACAGGCCAACAGGGCCCCTAACAGCTGCCAGCTCATGGGAAACAAACTTAGCGCCACATTCACTAACCAGGGGCCGCACTGCCCAATACACTCTCTGTATATAACGGGCTGAACTACAACTCCCAGCATGCTCAGCCCAACGCGGAGGGAGCCGCCCACTCCCGAGTTCCGGCCCCTCAGTCAGAGCCAATAGTCATACAGACCCGCCCCCAGCTTTAGCCAGAATGTAGGAAAGCGGGAACTTGGCTCCGCCCTCCCTTCCTAGCCCCTCCTCCTCCCCGCCTTATCGAGAGGCCTGAAAGCGCGAAATTTAAGCTCCGCCTCCCTGCTGTAACTAAGAAACCCCCACCGAGATCCCCGCCCCCTGTGGCCCCGCCCCCCTGTGGCCCCGCCCCCCATGTTATTTCCCCGTTGCCAGGAGACACAGAGAGAAGCGGAGCCGGAAAGAACTTTATTCCTACAGAAACCTCCGGTCTGTGTCCCCCTTATACCTGTCCCCCTGTGTGTCCCCCTTATACCTGCACCCCTGTGTATCCCCCTTATACCCCTGTGTATCCCCTTATACCTGCACCCTGTGTGTCCCCTTACCTGCACCCCTGTGTGTCCCCCTTATACCTGCACCCCTGTGTGTCCCCCTTATACCTACCTGTGTGTGCACCCCTGTGTGTCCCCCTTATACCTGCACCCCTGTGTGTCCCCCTTATACTGCACCCCTGTGTTCCCCCTTATACCTGTCCCCGCTGTGTGTCCCCCTTATACCTGCACCCCTGTGTGTCCCCCTTATACCTGCCCCTGGTCCCTATCCCGGCCCCTGTGTGTCCCCCTTATACCTGCAGCCCCTGTGTGTCCCCTTAACACTGTCCCCCTTGTTGTGTCCCCATATACCTGCACCCCTGTGTGTCCCTCTTATACCTGCACCCCTGTTGTCCCCCTTAAACTGCACCCACGTTGTGTCCCCCTTACATACCTGTCCCCCTGTGTGTCCCCCTTATACCTGTCCCCGTGGTGTCCCCCTTTACCTGTCCCCGCCTGTGTGTCCCCCCCTTATACCTGCACCCCAGTGTGTCCCTCTTATACCTGCATCCCCTGTGTGTCCCCCTTATACCTGCACCACTGTGTGTCCGCCCTTATACCTGCACGCCCGTGTGTCCCCTTATACCTGTCCCCCCGTGTGTCCCCTTATAACCTGCACCCCTGTGTGTCCCCTTATACCTGCACCCCTGTGTGTCCCCCTTATACCTGCACCCCTGTGTGTCCCCCTTATATACCTGTGTGTGCTTATATGCACCCCTGTGTGTCCCCCTTATACCTGCACCCCTGTGTGTCCCCTTATACCTGCCCCCCTGTGTGTCCCCCTTATACCTGTCCCCCTGTGTGTCCCCCTTATACCTGCACCCCTGTGTGTCCCCCTTATACCTGCACCCCTGTGTGTCCCCCTTATACCTGCACCCCTGTGTGTCCCCCTTATACCTGCACCCCTGTGTGTCCCCCTTAACTGTCCCCCTGTGTGTCCCCCTTATACCTGCACCCCTGTGTGTCCCCCTTATACCTGCACCCCTGTGTGTCCCCCTTATACCTGCACCCCTGTGTGTCCCCCTTATACCTGCACCCCTGTGTGTCCCCTTATACCTGCACCCCTGTGTGTGGTCCCCCTTATACCTGCACCCCTGTGTGTCCCCTTATACCTGCACCCCTGTGTGTCCCCCTTATACCTGTCCCCCTGTGTGTCCCTTATACCTGCACCCCTGTGTGTCCCCCTTATACCTGCACCCCTGTGTGTCCCCCTTATACCTGCACCCCTGTGTGTCCCCCTTATACCTTCCCCCTGTGTGTCCCCCTTATACCTGCACCCCTGTGTGTCCCCCTTATACCTGCACCCCTGTGTGTCCCCCTTATACCTGTCCCCTGTGTGTCCCCTTATACCTGCACCCCTGTGTGTCCCCTTATACCTGCACCCCTGTGTGTCCCCCTTATACCTGCACCCCTGTGTGGTCCCCTTATACCTGCACCCCTGTGTGTCCCCCTTATACCTGTCCCCCTGTGTGTCCCCCTTATACCTGCACCCCTGTGTGTCCCCCTTATACCTGCACCCCTGTGTGTCCCCTTATACCTGCACCCCTGTGTGTCCCCCTTATACCTGCACCCCTGTGTGTCCCCCTTATACCTGCACCCCTGTGTGTCCCCCTTATACCTGCACCCCTGTGTGTCCCCTTATACCTGCACCCCTGTGTGTCCCCTTATATACCTGTGTGTCCCCCCCTGCACCCCTGTGTGTCCCCCTTATACCTGCACCCCTGTGTCCCCACATATACCTGTGTTGTCCCCTTAATACTGCACCCCTGTGTGTCCCCCTTATACCTGCACCCCTGTGTGTCCCCCTTATACCTGCACCCCTGTGTGTCCCCCTTATACCTGCACCCCTGTGTGTCCCCCTTATACCTGCCCCTGTGTGTCCCCCTTATACCTGCACCCCTGTGTGTCCCCCTTATACCTGCACCCCTGTGTGTCCCCCTTATACCTGCACCCCTGTGTGTCCCCCTTATACCTGCACCCCTGTGTGTCCCCTTATACCTGCACCCCTGTGTGCCCCTTATACCTGCACCCCTGTGTGTCCCCCTTATACCTTGCACCCCTGTGTGTCCCCCCCTGCACCCCTGTGTGTCCCCCTTATACCTGCACCCCTGTGTGTCCCCCTTATACCTGCACCCCTGTGTGTCCCCTATACCTGCACCCTGTGTGTCCCCCTTATACCTGCACCCCTGTGTGTCCCCCTTATACCTGCACCCCTTGTGTCCCCCTTATACCTGCACCCCTGTGTGTCCCCCTTATACCTGACCCCCTGTGTGTCCCCTTAATACCTGCACCCCTGTGTGTCCCCTTATACCTGCACCCCTGTGTGTCCCCCTTATACCTGTCCCCCTGTGTGTCCCCTTATACCTGCACCCCTGTGTGTCCGTATTCAACGTCGTCCCTTATACCTGGCCCCCTATGTGTCCCCCTTAGGGTTGTACCTGCACCCCTGTGTGTCCCCTTATACCGGTGTGTGTCCCCCTTATGGCGTACCGTGTCCCCCTCAGCTTCTTCCCCCGCGGTAACACTGTGTGTCCCCCTTATACCTGTCCCCCGTGTCTGTTCGCCCCTTTATGCACGTGTCCCACCGTGAGCTGTGTGTGTCCCCCTTATACCTGCACCCCTGTGTGTCCCCCTTATACCTGTCCCCGGATATGTTTCCTCTATATCTGGCGTGTCCCTATACCTGCACCCCTGTGTGTCCCCCTTATACCTGCACCCCTGTGTCAACCCCCTGAGGAGATCATTTGGACCGTACGGTTCTACTTATACCTGCACCCCTGTGTGTCCCCCTTATACCTGCACCCCTGTGTGTCCCCCTTATACCTGCCCCCCTGTGTGTCCCCCTTATACCTGCACCCCTGTGTGTCCCCCTTATACCTGCCCCCCTGTGTGTCCCCCTTATACCTGCACCCTGTGTGTCCCCCTTATACCTGCACCCCTGTGTGTCCCCCTTTACCTGCACCCCTGTGTGTCCCCTTATACCTGCACCCCTGTGTGTCCCCCTTATACCTGCACCCTGTGTGTCCCCTTATACCTGCACCCCTGTGTGTCCCCCTTATACCTGCCACCCTGTGTGTCCCCCTTATACCTGCACCCCTGTGTGTCCCCCTTATACCTGCACCCCTGTGTGTCCCCTTAATCCTGCACCCCTGTGTGTCCCCTTATACCTGCACCCCTGTGTGTCCCCCTTATACCTGCACCCCTGTGTGTCCCTCTTATACCTGCACCCCTGTGTGTCCCCCTCTTATACCTGCACCCCTGTGTGTCCCCCTTATACCTGCACCCCTGTGTGTCCCCCTTATACCTGTCCCCCTGTGTGTCCCCCTTATACCTGCACCCCTGTGTGTCCCCCTTATACCTGCACCCCTGTGTGTCCCCCTTATACCTGTCCCCCTGTGTGTCCCCCTTATACCTGCACCCCTGCTTATACCTGTCCCACCCTGTGTGTCCCCCTTATACCTGCACCCCTGTGTGTCCCCCTTATACCTGCACCCCTGTGTGTCCCCCTTATACCTGCACCCCTGTGTCCCTCTTATACCTGCACCCCTGTGTGTCCCCCTTATACCTGCACCCCTGTGTGTCCCCCTTATACCTGCACCCCTGTGTGTCCCCCTTATACCTGCACCCACTGTGTGTCCTTACCTGCACCCCTGTGTGTCCCCCTTATACCTGTCCCCCTGTGTGTCCCTCTTATACCTGCACCCCTGTGTGTCCCCTTATATACCTGCACCCTCTCTGTGTGTCCCCCTTATACCTGTCCCCCTGTGTGTCCCCCTTATACCTGCACCCCTGTGTGTCCCCCCATTATACCTGCACCCCTGTGTGTCCCCCTTATACCTGCCCCCCTGTGTGTCCCCCTTATACCTGCACCCCTGTGTGTCCCCCTTATACCTGCAACCCTGTGTGTCCCCCTTATACCTGCACCCCTGTGTGTCCCCTTATACCTGCACCCCTGTGTGTCCCCCTTATACCTGCACCCCTGTGTGTCCCCCTTATACCTGCACCCCTGTGTGTCCCCCTTATACCTGCCCCCTGTGTGTCCCCCTTATACCTGCACCCCTGTGTGTCCCCCTTATACCTGTCCCCCTGTGTGTCCCCCTTATACCTGCACCCCTGTGTGTCCCCCTTATACCTGCACCCCTGTGTGTCCCCTTATACCTGCACCCCTGTGTGTCCCCCTTATACCTGCCCCTGTGTGTCCCCCTTATACCTGCACCCCTGTGTGTCCCCCCTTAACCTGCACCCCTGTGTGTCCCCCTTATACCTGCACCCCTGTGTGTCCCCCTTATACCTGTCCCCCTGTGTGTCCCCTTATACCTGCACCCCTGTGTGTCCCCTTATACCTGTCCCCTGTGTGTCCCCGCTTATACCTGTCCCCTGTGTGTCCCCCTTATACCTGCCCCCCTGTGTGTCCCTTATACCTGCACCCCTGTGTGTCCCCCTTATACCTGTCCCCTGTGTGTCCCCCTTATACCTGCACCCCTGTGTGTCCCCCTTATACCTGCACCCCTGTGTGTCCCCCTTATACCTGCACCCCTGTGTGGTCCCCCTTATACCTGCACCCCTGTGTGTCCCCCTTATACCTGCCCCCTGTGTGTCCCCCTTATACCTGCACCCCTGTGTGTCCCCCTGTGTGTCCCCCTTATACCTGCACCCCTGTGTGTCCCCCTTATACCTGTCCCCCTGTGTGTCCCCCTTATACCTGCACCCCTGTGTGTCCCCTTTATACCTGCACCCCTGTGTGTCCCCCTTAACCTGCACCCCTGTGTGTCCCCCTTATACCTGCACCCCTGTGTGTCCCCCTTATACCTGCACCCCTGTGTGTCCCCCTTAAAACCTGCACCCCTGTGTGTCCCCTTATACCTGCACCCCTGTGTGTCCCCCTTATACCTGCACCCTGTGTGTCCCCCTTATACCTGCACCCCTGTGTGTCCCCCCTTATACCTGCACCCCTGTGTGTCCCCCTTATACCTGCACCCCTGTGTGTCCCCCTTATACCTGCACCCCTGTGTGTCCCGCCCTTATACCTGCACCCCTGTGTGTCCCCCTTATACCTGCACCCCTGTGTGTCCCCCTTATACCTGTCCCTCTGTGTGTCCCTCTTATACCTGTCCCCTGGTGTGTCCCCCTTATACCTGCACCCCTGTGTGTCCCCCTTATACCTGTCCCCCTGTGTGTCCCCCTTATACCTGCACCCCTGTGTGTCCCCCTTATACCTGCACCCCTGTGTGTCCCCTTATACCTGCACCCCTGTGTGTCCCCCTTATACCTGCACCCCTGTGTGTCCCCCTTATACCTGCACCCCTGTGTCCCCCTTATACCTGCACCCCTGTGTGTCCCCCTTATACCTGTCCCCTGTGTGTCCCCCTTATACCTGCACCCCTGTGTGTCCCCCTTATACCTGCACCCCTGTGTGTCCCCCTTATACCCCTGTGTGTACCCCCTGTGTGTCCCCTATATACCTGTCCCCCTTATACCTGCCCCTGTGTGTCCCCCTTATACCTGTCCCCCCTGTGTTCCCCTTATACCTGCACCCCTGTGTGTCCCCCTTATACCTGCACCCCTGTGTGTCCCCCTTATACCTGTCCCCTGTGTGTCCCCTTATACCTGCACCCCTGTGTGTCCCCCTTATACCTGCACCCCTGTGTGTCCTTATACCTGTCCCCCTGTGTGTCCCCCTTATACCTGCACCCTGTGGCCCCCCTTATACCTGCACCCCTGTGTCCCCTTATACCTGCACCCCTGTGTGTCCCCCTTATACCTGCACCCCTGTGTGTCCCCCTTATACCTGCACCCCTGTGTGTCCCCCTTATACCTGCACCCCTGTGTGTCCCCCTTATACCTGTCCCCCCTGTGTGTCCCCCTTATACCTGTCCCCCTGTGTGTCCCCCTTATACCTGCACCCCTGTGTGTCCCCCTTATACCTGCACCCCTGTGTGTCCCCCTTATACCTGTCCCCCTGTGTGTCCCCCTTATACCTGTCCCCCTGTGTGTCCCCCTTATACCTGTCCCCCTGTGTGTCCCCCTTATACCTGTCCCCCTGTGTGTCCCCCTTATACCTGTCCCCCTGTGTGTCCCCCTTATACCTGCACCCCTGTGTGTCCCCCTTATACCTGCACCCCTGTGTGTCCCCCTTATACCTGCACCCCTGTGTGTCCCCCTTATACCTGCCCCCCTGTGTGTCCCCCTTATACCTGCCCCCCTGTGTGTCCCCCTTATACCTGCACCCCTGTGTGTCCCCCTTATACCTGCACCCCTGTGTGTCCCCCTTATACCTGCACCCCTGTGTGTCCCCCTTATACCTGCACCCCTGTGTGTCCCCTTATACCTGTCCCCCCTGTGTGTCCCCCTTATACCTGTCCCCCTGTGTGTCCCCCTTATACCTGCACCCCGGGGTGTTCCTGCCCCCCCCAAACTCATCTACTGCCCTGCCCCCCCAGACTCATCTACTGCCCTGCCCCCCCAGACTCATCTACGTCCCCTGCCCCCCAGACTCATCTACTGCCCTGCCCCCCCAGACTCATCTACTGCCCTGCCCCCCCAGACTCATCTACTGCCCTGCCCCCCCAGACTCATCTACGTCCCTGCCCCCCCCAAACTCATCTACTGCCCTGCCCCCCCAGACTCATCTACTGCCCTGCCCCCCAGACTCATCTACTGCCCTGCCCCCCCGGCCTCACCCCCCCCAGACTCACCCCTCCTTCTGCCCTGCCCCCCCAGACTCATCTACTGCCCTGCCCCCCCAGACTCATCTACTGCCCTGCCCCCCTGGCCTCACCCCCCCTTCAGACTCACCCCTCCTTCTGCCTGCCCCTCCAGACTCACCCCTCCTTCTGACCTGCCCCCCCAGACTCACCCCTCCTTCTGCCCTGCCCCCCCGGCCTCACCCCTCCTTCTGCCCTGCGCCCCCGGCCTCACCCCTCCTTCTGCCCTGCTCCCCCAGACTCACCCCTCCTTCTGCCCTGCCCCCCAGACTCACCCCTCCTTTTGCCCTGCTGCCCCGGCCTCACCCCTCCTTCTGCCCTGCTGCCCCGGCCTCACCCCTCCTTCTGCCCTGCGCCCCCGGACTCACCCCTCCTTCTGCCCTTCTGCCCCGGCCTCACCCCTCCTTCTGCCCTGCACCCCCCGGCCTCACCCCTCCTTCTGCCCTGCACCCCCGGCCTCACCCCTCCTTCTGCCCTGCTGCCCCGGCCTCACCCCTCCTTCTGCCCTGCTCCCCTGGCCTCACCCCTCCTTCTGCCCTGCCCCCCCGGCCTCACCCCCCCCTTCTGCCCTGCGCCCCCGGCCTCACCCCTCCTTCTGCCCTGCGCCCCCGGCCTCACCCCTTCCTCTGCCCTGCGCCCCCGGCCTCACCCCTCCTTCTGCCCTGCACCCCCGGCCTCACCCCTTCCTCTGCCCTGCGCCCCCGGCCTCAGTACCCAGTTACCCTCAGTAGGGCTCTTTGGGGCTGTAGCACCCCTATATCTGTGCCCCCCCTATATTTACTCTGTGTATAACCAGCAGGGACCCCAGAGGGGTGAGGGAGGGAATGTACCAAGTGTATGGGACGGGGGGATTCTGGCTGGGTTGGTACTTACCGCTCATTCTACTCTCTTGCCCCCCCCCCCCCAGGGCATCGAGCGATTTGGGGTACCCAGGCCGAGAGGAGAGATGTCGGGGCTGCTGGTGACACCGCGCTGGAAGGGGAATCTCAGTCGCGCCTCCACCCACGTGTCGGTTACAGAAGATATTGGGGACCCGCAGGAGGCCCCCCCCAAACCCAGCACAGATGGAGCCCTGAACCTGGAGAGGCTGATGTAAGTACCTCCTCCCTCTCTCTGATACCCCCCCTGCCCTGTCTGCCTGGGGGGTGCAGTCTCTGATACCCCCGCTGCCCTGTCTGCCTGGGGGTGCAGTCTCTGATACCCCCCCTGCCCTGTCTGCCTGGGGGTGCAGTCTCTGATACCCCCGCTGCCCTGTCTGCCTGGGGGGTGCAGTCTCTGATACCCCCGCTGCCCTGTCTGCCTGGGGGTGCAGTCTCTGATACCCCCCCTGCCCTGTCTGCCTGGGGGTGCAGTCTCTGATACCCCCGCTGCCCTGTCTGCCTGGGGGTGCAGTCTCTGATACCCCCCCTGCCCTGTCTGCCTGGGGGGTGCAGTCTCTGATACCCCCGCTGCCCTGTCTGCCTGGGGGTGCAGTCTCTGATACCCCCCCTGCCCTGTCTGCCTGGGGGTGCAGTCTCTGATACCCCCCCTGCCCTGTCTGCCTGGGGGGTGCAGTCTCTGATACCCCCCCTGCCCTGTCTGCCTGGGGGGTGCAGTCTCTGATACCCCCCCTGCCCTGTCTGCCTGGGGGGTGCAGTCTCTGATACCCCCCCTGCCCTGTCTGCCTGGGGGGTGCAGTCTCTGATACCCCCGCTGCCCTGTCTGCCTGGGGGGTGCAGTCTCTGGGCCCCATATAAAGCTTTAGCCGAGCCAGAGAGGCTTCCCCAGGCAGCGGGGCAGATATAAATGTATTTACCCCCCTGTTCCCCCAGTGACTGCAGTGAGGAAGTGATGAGCTGCCAGTTTAACCCCTCGGGGACTCTGTTGGCCGTTGGACTGACCAGGGGGACAATACAGGTGAGGAGTGTAATGTGGGGGTTCCTGGGAGGGGGGGGCACCCAGTATTTGCCCCGCGTGTATCACCCCCATTACACTGAGTGGGGTCTGAGCCTGAAGGTGTTTATTTCCCTCCACAGATTTACTCGCTGGCCAATGGGAATTGTGTTCATTCCCTAAAGGATAATCAGACTGCGGCCAATCAGCTGCCGGTAACGGCCATCAGATTCCTCCCCGGCCGGCAGGACTCCCAGGGGGATCTACTCCTGGCAACCTGTGAGTTATCTGCCCCAATAGCCTTACCCACCCTGTCCCTGGGGCATCTCTCTGCCTTCTGCCCCAATAGCCTTACCCACCCTGTCACTGGGGCATCTCTCTGCCTTCTGCCCCAATAGCCTTACCCACCCTGTCACTGGGGCATCTCTCTGCCCTTTCTGCCCCAATAGCCTTACCCACCCTGTCACTGGGGCATCTCTCTGCCTTCTGCCCCAATAGCCTTACCCACCCTGTCACTGGGGCATCTCTCTGCCTTCTGCCCCAAAAGCCTTACCCACCCTGTCACTGGGGCATCTCTTTGCCTTCTGCCCCAATAGCCTTACCCACCCTGTCACTGGGGCATCTCTCTGCCTTCTGCCCCAATAGCCTTACCCACCCTGTCACTGGGGCATCTCTCTGCCTTCTGCCCCAATAGCCTTACCCACCCTGTCACTGGTGCATCTCTCTGCCTTCTGCCCAATAGCCTTACCCACCCTGTCCCTGGGGCATCTCTTTGCCTTCTGCCCCCTCTCTATCCCCTCTCTGCCCCCCGTTCCTGCCCCCCATTCCTGCTCATTCTGATTGCCACGTGGCTTCTTTAGATGCTGGAGGGCAAGTGAAGTTCTGGCACATCTCTACCCAGACGTGTGTCCGTACGCTCAGCGAGGGCAGACAGACTCTCACGGTGGCCATTAGCCCCTCCGGGGGGCAATTCCTCACCGCAGGATCCACAGACGATATCAATGTGTACGATACAGATACAGCCACGTGTGTGAGCGTCTGCCAGCCCAGGTCTCTGTGCCCTTTATGTTCCTATTGTCTGATACCCCTTCCCTCCCCCTGCCCATTTAATTGCCCCCACGCAGCCTGCCAGTCTCCTCCTCACACTCCTGCTGTTCCCTTATCTCTCCCCAGTTCTTCCCACAAACTGATGGACGGCCATCGCTCACGTATCTTTGGCCTGGCCTTCCACCCGACCAATGAGGAGAGCTTTATATCAGGGGGGTGGGACAATACGGTGCAGGTGAGTATGCGGGGGGGGGGTAAGTAGAACTGCCCCACAGATATCAGCTAACCTGGCCTTATATTTCATCTTCTTTTCAGTTCTGGAACACCGGAGAGAAACACTCGCTAGGGTGAGTGCCCTGTTCTACCCCCCTTACTGTATGATACCCCAACTCCCCCCACCACTGGGGCACAGAGTTTGTATGGGGAGTCAAACCTGAAGGCCAGTTTGGGTGGGAGTTGGGGTGATTTCCCTGGGCACCCCTAGAACTATAGCGGGGTGACTAATAAGACAATATTTGAATCTGTTTTTCCAAGTCCGGCTTGGGACTCCTCCAGTTACATGGGAGTAGGAGAAACAATAGGTTAGCTGAAAGCAGTTCTAATGTGTAGCGCTGGCTGAAAGCTCAGACTCAGGCACACTTTACTGCTGCGCTGCAAGTTGGAGTGATATCCCCCCCCCTCACCCCCAGCAGCCAATCAGCAGAACAATGGGAAGGGAGCAAGATAGCAGCTCCCAGTAGGTATCAGAATAGCACTCAATAGTAAGAAATCCAAGTCCGGCTTGGGACTCCTCCAGTTACATGGGAGTAGGAGAAACAATAGGTTAGCTGAAAGCAGTTCTAATGTGTAGTACCCAGAATCCTTTTAACCCCTATAATGTCTCCTCTTCCCCAGGAAGATCTCTGGTCCCCACGTCTGTGGAGATTCCTTGGATATCGACCCACAAACCAATCAGATCCTAATTGGCTCTTGGAGGAAGGAGGAAAATCTGCAGGTGAGAGACTTGTGTAGAGAATACGGAGTAAAGGAAGCAATGGGGCAGGTCACACACACACGCCGTGCATTAATATCTCTTTGTTCCGTCTCAGGTCTGGGACTATAACGCCCGGCAGAAGATACAGACTGTTCCGAATGACTTTAGGGGACCCTCAAGGGTAAGTAACCCTCATACCCAATAATAACAATCTGTGACTACGTAGAACCTTGGCCAAGGTGACCGAGCGCTCTCATACCTTCCCCCGTCTCTCGGTGTATCCCGCAGATATACAGCAGCCGGTGGCTGGGCGCCGGTCACATGATCGCGGCAGGAAGTGACATCAACATGTGTCGCGTTATAGACAGAAGCACTCTAATGGTAATTATCTTTTCCTACCCCACGTAGGGGCATTTTTCCTGCACATTTACCCCTTTCACCTTCCCTCTGTCCCTCACACAGACACGGGGGTGCCTGGTCGACCTTCCCGGAGGCGTTTACAGTTTGGACGTCTCCTGTTCCGCCGCCCAATCAACGCCGCTTATTGCCGTGACCTCCAGCCAGAGCGTCTTCCTGCTGCGCCCCACCGAGGGTTTGCTCCCATAATGCTCTCTTGCTTACCCACAATCCCTTTCCTCTAGGGGGGAGCGTATAGCTGGGGAACCAATGTGAGTGCAGTGCTGTGTTCTCTATAGAAGTTGATGAAAAACCTAATTACACATGGAAACCAATTCCCCAATGAGAATTCTACTGACCCAAAACTTCATTATAGATGCAAGAGAAGTGACCAATGAGAATGCTGATTCCCAGAGATTTACTCACATCAGCTGGGATTCTCATTGGGGGATTCTTTTGCATTTCAATGCTGCAAATGCGGGCCCTAGAGAGCTGGGAAAGTTTTATTGGGCAATATTGCTTTAAGAATCCAACCCTGATGTTGCTGGACTACAGCTCCCAGCATGCCTCACCCTTCATTATATGTTACATTATTCTGGGATTTGTAGTCCGGCAACAGCTGAGTAACGTTTGGTTGAGCCGCGCTGTGCCGCAGGGTTTAGTTTCCCTTTAAAGGCACATACAGGATACAACGTGTTTTGTCACTTAGCGCCCCCTCCTGTACAAATACAGCTATTTATTTGGTTATTGTATATTAAAGGGCAAATAAAGTTATTGACTTTGTGAGACAATCAGTCCTTGCTGTCTGTATATGGCACTTGCAGCTAGTGGGGGGCAATTAAACAAAAGAAGAGCCCAGACGTTGGGGGGCACGTTGTATTTGGAGGTTCCGGTGGGGATTTACTCGGTGCCCCCCCATGCCAACGTGTGCAGCGTGTCGGCCGCACTCTCCAGCCTGTGCCTGTACTCCAGCTCCATGTAATTCCCCTGGGGCACCCCCGAGAGGCCGTAGCGAGCCCCCCAACAGCAGCCGGCGATCACCCCCGTGGAGTCACTGTCACCTGTAGAGAGAAAGAGAGATCAGCGAGACGGAACCCAAGAAGAGACAGCCATGATAACAAGGTGCCCTCTCCCTTGGTTATAGGGTGTCGGAGGCGTCGGATACGGAATTTCCCATATGGGCGGAGCCTCCGACATTGGATCTTTATAGAGCCCCCTCCTTATAGAAATGGAGTCAGTACGAGAGTTACCTCCATGGAACATTGATCTGCTGCACAGCTCCTCCCAGGAGGCTCCGCCCCCCAGCAGCGCATCGTAGGCTATCATTGGTGCATCGTGGCCACTCCTCCCGGGCCAACCATCCAGGCTCCACTTGTTATACTCCACATCCCGCTCTGCGGCTCCGTAAGCGGCTGGAAAGGCTGCTGGGCCCAAACCCTGAGACAGACCCCGCTCAGATAGGTACCTGCGGGACAGGGAGCCATTGGTGGGATTTCCACCCTACGTGGGGGGCAATAATAATAATGTCCTATGGTAATGTCTCACCTCTTCCAGGACTCTTGGAAATACCCCCAGACTTGCTCATGTTGCCCCGGGTCGGTCTCCGTGCTCTGCACGTACTTCAGGGCCAGTGGGGTGGCTTCTAGTAGGCGGCACCCCCATAACTCCAGGGGGACCCCCTGCACCGAGAGGGCGGTAAAGAGAGCCGAAGCCAGAGAGCCCAGGTACCCTGAGAGAGACAGCGAGAGAGAGCAGAGAGTGAAGGGAGAGACAGCGAGAGAGAGCAGAGAGTGAGGAGAGAGACAGAGAGTGAGGAGAGAGACGGCAAGATAGCAGAGAGTGAGGAGAGAGACGGCGAGAGAGCAGAGAGTGAGGAGAGAGACGGCGAGAGAGCAGAGAGTGAGGAGAGAGACGGCGAGAGAGCAGAGAGTGAGGAGAGAGACGGCGAGAGAGAGCAGAGAGTGAGGAGAGAGACAGAGAGTGAGGAGAGAGACGGCAAGATAGCAGAGAGTGAGGAGAGAGACGGCGAGAGAGCAGAGAGTGAGGAGAGAGACAGCGAGAGAGAGCAGAGAGTGAGGAGAGAGACAGAGAGTGAGGAGAGAGACGGCAAGATAGCAGAGAGTGAGGAGAGAGACGGCGAGAGAGCAGAGAGTGAGGAGAGAGACGGCGAGAGAGCAGAGAGTGAGGAGAGAGACAGCGAGAGAGAGCAGAGAGTGAGGAGAGAGACGGCGAGAGAGAGCAGAGAGTGAGGAGAGAGACGGCGAGAGAGCAGAGAGTGAGGAGAGAGACGGCGAGAGAGCAGAGAGACAGCGAGAGAGCAGAGAGTGAGGAGAGAGACGGCAAGAGAGCAGAGAGTGAGGAGAGAGACGGCGAGAGAGCAGAGAGACAGCGAGAGAGCAGAGAGTGAGGAGAGAGACAGAGAGAGAGCAGAGAGTGAGGAGAGAGACAAAGAGAGAGCAGAGAGACAGCGAGAGAGAGCAGAGAGTGAGGAGAGAGACGGCAAGAAAGCAGAGAGCGAGGAGAGAGACGGCGAGAAAGCAGAGAGCGAGGAGAGAGACGGCGAGAGAGCAGAGAGACAGCGAGAGAGCAGAGAGTGAGGAGAGAGACAGAGAGAGCAGAGAGTGAGGAGAGAGACAGAGAGAGAGCAAAGAGACAGCGAGAGAGAGCAGAGAGCGAGGAGAGAGACGGCGAGAGAGCAGAGAGACAGCGAGAGAGCAGAGAGTGAGGAGAGAGACAGAGAGAGAGCAGAGAGACAGCGAGAGAGAGCAGAGAGTGAGGAGAGAGACGGCAAGAAAGCAGAGAGTGAGGAGAGAGAGCAGAGAGTGAGGAGAGAGACAGAGAGAGAGCAGAGAGTGAGGAGAGAGACAGAGAGAGAGCAGAGAGACAGCGAGAGAGCAGAGAGTGAGGAGAGAGCAGAGAGTGAGGAGAGAGCAGAGAGTGAGGAGAGAGCAGAGAGTGAGGAGAGAGACAGAGAGAGAGCAGAGAGTGAGGAGAGAGACAGAGAGAGCAGAGAGCGAGGAGAGAGACAGAGAGAGAACAGAGAGTGAGGAGAGAGACGGCGAGAGAGCAGAGAGTGAGGAGAGAGACGGCGAGAGAGCAGAGAGTGAGGAGAGAGACAGCAAGAGAGCAGAGAGTGAGGAGAGAGACAGCGAGAGAGCAGAGAGTGCGGAGAGAGACCCAATGGGACAGATGTTCTTCTGGGACCTGCAGGCTCATCTCCAGCATTGGGGGGGCCAGTGAGCAGCCAATGAGGCGCTGATGTTGTTGCACCACAGGAACCCAGGAGAGCCTGTTCTGCCCCAAAGGGACGGACTAATTGCCCCATTACCTGTGGGGTGATTGTGCGTCATTTTCCCGCTCTCCACGCTGACGGCAACCAACTGGGGCAGATCCGAGGGCCGAGGGAACCTGTAAGGAAAGAGGGGTGTTGTTATTGCCCCCCCATCGCAGCCAGTGGCCCCTCCCACAGCCCCGCCCTTTATTCCAGCTCACCTCAGTCCAATACACATGGCTCTCATTGCTGCCCCACAGCCAGTGGCCGAGGGGTTAAAGGGGATTCTGTACCCTCCCGGCTCCCCTGGGCGCAGCTGAGAGGTCCCTAGGGGGGAGTTATATCGACCAATCAGAAGGAGAATTAGTATGTAAATATTATGGAAGGAGGATCACTTACCCAGAATGCTGGTGGGCCCCGGCTTCCTCCCCTCCATGTCGGACATGGCTGATACGTATCTAGAGGCAAGTTCCATGTACAGCGCCCCCTGCAGCTTCCCTGCACCACAACAGAACGGTCGGGAGTTCAGAGGATGCTGGGGATGCTGGGGAGTGCTGGGAGTGCTGGGATTGCTGGGATTGCTGGGAGTGCTGGGATTGCTGGGATTGCTGGGATTGCTGGGAGTGCTGGGAGTGCTGGGAGTGCTGGGAGTGCTGGGATTGCTGGGAGTGCTGGGAGTGCTGGGAGTGCTGGGAGTGCTGGGATTGCTGGGATTGCTGGGAGTGCTGGGAGTGCTGGGAGTGCTGGGATTGCTGGGAGTGCTGGGAGTGCTGGGAGTGCTGGGAGTGCTGGGAGTGCTGGGAGTGCTGGGGATGCTGGGAGTGCTGGGGATGCTGGAAATGCTGGGGATGCTGGAAATGCTGGGGATGCTGGAAATGCTGGAAATGCTGGGGATGCTGGGGATGCGCTGGGCATGCTGGGATTGCTGGGGATGCTGGGAGTGCTGGGGATGCTGGGAGTGCTGGGGATGCTGGGCGTGCTGGGATTGCTGGAAATGCTGGGATTGCTGGAAATGCTGGGATTGCTGGAAATGCTGGGATTGCTGGGGATGCTGGGATTGCTGGGGATGCTGGGATTGCTGGGGATGCTGGGATTGCTGGGGATGCTGGGATTGCTGGGAATGCTGGGGATTGCTGGGAATGCTGGGAATGCTGGGGATTGCTGGGGATGCTGGGCGTGCTGGGATTGCTGGGAGTTTAGAAGCATGCTGGGATTGCTGGGCGTGCTGGGATTGCTGGGAGTTTAGAAGCATGCTGGGATTGCTGGGAGTGCTGGGATTGCTGGGAGTTTAGAAGCATGCTGGGGATTGCTGGGCGTGCTGGGATTGCTGGGAGTTTAGAAGCATGCTGGGATTGCTGGGCGTGCTGGGATTGCTGGGAGTTTAGAAGCATGCTGGGATTGCTGGGAGTGCTGGGATTGCTGGGAGTTTAGAAGCATGCTGGGATTGCTGGGCGTGCTGGGATTGCTGGGAGTTTAGAAGCATGCTGGGATTGCTGGGAGTGCTGGGATTGCTGGGATTTGTAGTTGTAAAACCACCAAAGCCTGGATACAAGCCGTTGGTGCCCCCCAATCACCCACCTGTGCCAAGACTCTCCGCCGTCGCCAGATGCAGCACCGTGTCATCACTCAGCGGCCAATCAGGGAGCGCCACCCTGACACGGCCCAGCCCCCCCAGTTCCTGCAGCTCGGCGTGTATCTGGGGCCCAGACTTGCAGTATTCCCACAGCTGGTTCCTATAGCCCAGGGCATCCCCGGCGGCACTCAGCAACATGGCGGCCCGGTACCGCTCACGGGATGGGGGGCTGCAACACAGGGGGGTAACGGACTCACAACAAAATGTTCTGGGCCCCTTCTACTCCCATGCCCCGCCCCCCAATGGCCCCTCCCCCAGTGACCCCTCCCATCAGTACAAAGGGCACACAGACATTGGTAGCCAGGGTCCCCCTAAAACATTAGTAGCCAGAGTTACGGGGGGGGGGGGGCAGTATTAGTTGCAGTAGGGGGGGCAGTTCAAGAGTTACGGGGGGGGCAGTATTAGTTGCAGTAGGGGGGGCAGTGCAAAGAGTTACAGGGGCGGCAGTGCAAAGATTACAGGTGGGGGAGTGCAAGAGTTAAGGGGGGCGTATGAGTGATTGCAGTAGGGGGGGCAGTGCAAGAGTTACAGGGGCAGTTAATTAGTTGCAGTAGGGGGCGGCCAGTGCAAGAGTATGGGGGGGCAAGATTAGTAGCACTGAGGGGGGCAGTAGTATAGGTTGCGTAGGGAGGGGGCAGTGCAAGAGTTACAGGGGGGCAGTATTAGTTGCAGTAGGGGGGCAGTGCAAGAGTTACAGGGGGGCAGTATTGAGTTGCAGATAGGGGGGGCAGTGCAAGAGTTACAGGGGGGCAGTATATAGTTGCAGTTAGGGGGGGGGCAGTGTTAGTTGCAAGTGGGGGGCAGGTATAGTTACAGGGGGCATATTAGTTATGCAGTAGGGGGGGCAGTGCAAGAGTTAACAGGGGGGGGGGGGCAGTATAGTTGCAGTAGGGGGCAGTGCAAGAGTTACAGGGGGCAGTATAGTTTCAGTAGGGGGGCAGTGCAAGAGTTACAGGGGGGGCAGTAATTAGTTGCAGTAGGGGGCAGTGCAAGAGTTACAGGGGGCAGATTAGTTGCGAAGTAGGGGGGGCAGTGCAAGAGTTACAGGGGCAGTAATAGTTGCAAGTAGGGGGCCAGTGTTAGTTGCAGGGGGGGCAGTATATTACAGGGGGGCAGTATTAGTTTCAGAGCGGGGGGCCAGTGCAAAGAGTTACAGGGGCCAGTATAGTTTCAGTAGGGGGGGGGCAATGCAAGAGTTACAGGGGGGGGGCGTATTAGTTGCGTAGGGGGGCAGGCAAGAGTTACAGGGGGGCAGTATTTAGTTTGCAGTTAGGCGGGGGCAGTTAGTAGTTACAGGGGGGCAGTTTATTAGTTTCAGTAGGGGGGGCAGTGCAAGGTTACAGCGGGGGCAGTATTAGTTTCAGTAGGGGGGCAATGCAAGAGTTACAGGGGGGGCAGTATTTAGTTGCAGTAGGGGGGGCAGTGCAAGAGTTTACAGGGGGGCAGTATAGTTGCAGTAGGGGGGGGGGCAGTATTAGTTGCAGTAGGGGGGGCAATGCAAGAGTTAACAGGGGGGCAGTATTAGTTGCCAGTAGGGGGGGCAGTGAAGAGTTACAGGGCCAGATTAGTTGCAGTAGGGGGGGGGCCCAGTATTAGTTGCAGTAGGGGGGCAATGAAGAGTTACAGGGGGGGCAGTATTAGTTGCCAGTAGGGGGGCAGTGCAAGAGTTACAGGGGGAGTATTGTATGCAGTAGGGGGGCCAGTGTTTAGTTGCAGTGGGGGGGCAGTATTAGTTACAGGGGCGGGTATTAGTTCAGTAGGGGGGCAATGCAAGAGTTACAGGGGGGGCAGATAATTAGTTGCAGTAGGCGGGGCAGTGCAAAGGAGTTACAGGGGGGCAGTATTAGTTGCAGTGCGGGGGCCAGTGTTAGTTTGGCAGTGGGGGGGCCAGTATAGTTACGGGGGCAGTATTAGTTGCAAGTAGGAGGGGGCAGTGCAAGAGGTTACAGGGGGGGGCAGTTATTATTTGCAGTAGGGGGGCAGTGCAAGAGATTTTACAGGGGGGGCGTATTAGTTTACAGGGGGGGCAGTATTAGTTGCAGTAGGGGGGGCAGTGCAAAGAGTTACAGGGGGGGCAGTATATTTGCAGTAGGGGGCGGCAGTATTAGTTACAGGGGGGCCAGTAATTAGTTACAGGGGGGACAGTATTAGTTACAGGGTGGCAGTATTAGTTTACAGTGGTGGCAGTATTAGTTACGGGTGGCAGTATTAGTTACAGGGGGGCAGTATTAGTTGCAGTAGGGGGGCAGTGCAAGAGTTAAGGGGGGGCAGTATTAGTGCAGTAGGGGGCAGTGCAAGAGTTACAGGGGGGGCAGTATTAGTTACAGGGGGGCAGTAATTTAGTTTGCAGTGAGGGGGGCAGCTGCAAGAGTTACAGGGGGCAGTTATTAGTTGCAGTAGGGGGGGCAGATTAGTTACAGGGGGGCAGTATTAGTTACAGGGGGCAGTATTGTACAGGGTGGGCAGTTTTAGTTACAGGGGTGGCAGTATTAGTTACAGGGGGCAGTATTAGTTACAGGGGGGCAGTATTAGTTACAGGGGGGCAGTATCAGTTTGCAGTTTGAGGGGAGTGCAAGAGTTACAGGGGGCGTTAGTTGAGTAGGGCGGGCAGTATTAGTTTACGGGGGCAGTATAGTTACAGTGGGTGGCAGTATTAGTTCAGGTGCAGTATTAGTTGACAGGGTGGCAGTATGGTAGCTTTACAGGGGGCAGTATTAGTTACAGGGGAGCTAGTATGAGTTGCAGTAGGGGGGGCAGGGCAAGAGTTACAGGGGGGCAGTATTAGTTGCAGTAGGGGGCGGCCAGTATTAGTTAGGGGGCATAGGTATTAGTTACAGGGGGGGCATATTAGTTACAGTGGTGGCAGTATTAGTTACAGAGTGCAGTATTAGTACAGGGGGGCGTAAGTATTAGTTGCAGTAGGGGCAGTGCAAGAGTTACAGGGGGGGCAGTATTAGTTGCAGCTAGGGGGGGGCATGCAAAGAGTTACAGGGCAGTTATTTATTTGCAGTAGGGGGGCAGTGCAAGAGTTAACAGGGGGCAGTATTTAGTTGCATAGGGGGGGCAAGTGCAAGAGTTACAGGGGGGGCAGTATTAGTTGCAGTAGGGGGGCAGTGCAAGAGTTACAGGGGGCAGTATTAGTTTTGCAGTAGGGGGCAGTGTTTAGTTGGCAGTGGGGGGGCAGTATTAGTTACAGGGGGGCAGTATTAGTTTCCAGTAGGGGGGCAATGCAAGAGTTACAGGGGGGGCAGTATTAGGTTTCGTAGGGGGGCAATGCAGAGTTACAGGGGGGCAGTATTCAGTTGCAGTAGGGGGGCATGCAAGAGTACAGGGGGGCAGTATTAGTTGCAGTAGGGGGGCCACGTGCCTGCAAGAGTTTACAGAGCAGTATTAGTTGCAGTAGGGGCAAGTGCAGAGTTACAGGGGGGCAGTATAGTTGCGTAGGGGGGCAGTGCAGAGTTACAGGGGCATTATTAGTGCAATAGGGGGGGCAGTATTAGTTACAGGGGCAGTATTAGTTTCACAGCTAGGGGGGCAGTGCAAGGTTACAGGGGGCAGTATTTAGTTGCAGTAGGGGGCAATGCAAGAGTTTACGGGGGCGTATAGTTGGCCGAGTAGGGGCAGTGCAAAGGAGTTACAGGGGGGCAGTTATTAGTTGCAGTAGGGGGGGGGCAGTATGTAGTGCAGTAGGAGGGGCATGCAGAGTTACAGTGGGGGCGTATTAGTTTGCTGTAGGGGGCAGTGGCAAGAGTTACAGCGGGGGCAGTATTAGTTGCAGTAGGGGGGGGGCAGTATTAGTATGCATAGGGGGGGCAATGAAAGGAGTTACAGGGGAATTAGTTTCAGTAGGGGGCAATGCAGAGTTACAGGGGCATAGTATTAGTTTCAGGTAGGGGGGGCAATGCAAGAGTTACAGGGGGGCAGTATAGTGTTCAGTAGGGCAATGCAAGAGTGTACAGGGGCAGGATTAGTTGCAGTTAGGGGGCAAGTGCAAGAGTTACAGAGGGGGCGTATTAGTTGGCAGTAGGGGGGCCAGTGTTAGTTGCAGTGGGGGGGCAGTATTAGTTACAGGGGGCAGTATTAGTTGCAGTAGGGGGGGCAGTGCAAGAGTACCAGGGGGGGGCAGTATTAGTTGCAAGTAGGGGGGAGTTGCAAGGTGTACAGGGGCAGTATTAGTTACAGGGGGGCCAGTATTAGTTGCAGTAGGGGGGGCAGTGCAAGATGTTACAGGGGGGCAGTATTAGTTGCAGTAGGGGGGGCAGTATTAGTTACGGGGGGCAGTAGTAGTACAGGGGGGGGCAGATTAGTTACAGGGTGGCAGATTAGTTACAGGGGTGGCAGGATTAGTTACAGGGGGGCAGTATTTTAGTTGCAGTAGGGGGCAGTGCAAGAGTTGACAGGGGGCGGCAGTTATTAGTGTGCAGTAGGGGGCAGTTGCAAGAGTTGAACAGGGGGCAGTATTAGGTTACAGGGGCAGTATTAGTTGCAGTAGGGGGCAGTGCAAGAGTTACAGGGGGCGTATTAGTTGGCAGTAGGGGGGCAGTATTAGTTACAGGGGGGCAGTATTAGTTTACAGGGCAGTATTAGTTAACAGGTGGCAGTATTTATTACAGAGGGGCAGTCATTAGTTACAGGGGGCAGTATTAGGTACAGGGGGGCAGTATTAGTTGGCAGTAGGGGGGCAGTGCAAGAGCTTTTACAGGGGGGCAGTATTTAGTTGCAGGTATGGGGGCAGTATTGTTTACAGGGGCAGTATTAGTTACAGGGGGCGTATTAGTTACAGGGGGCAGTATTAGTACAGGGTTGGCAGTATTAGTTACAGGGGGGCAGTATTAGTTGCAGTGGGGGGCAGTGGCAAGAGTTACAGGGGGCAGTATTAGTGCAGTAGGGGGGCAGTGAAAGAGTTACAGGGGGGGCAGTATTAGTTGCAGTAGGGGGGGCAGTTGCAAGAGTTACAGGGGGCAGTATAGTTGTGCAGTAGGGGGCAGTGCAAGAGTTACAGGGGGGGCAGTATTAGTTGCAGTAGGGGGGGCAGTGCAAGAGTTACAGGGAGTATTAGTTGCAGTAGGGGGCAATGCAAGAGTTACAGGGGGGGCAGTATAGTTGCAGTAGGGGGGCAGTGCAAGAGTTTACAGGGGGCAGTATTAGTTGCAGTAGTTGGGGCCTAGTGTTAGTTGCAGTGGGGGGGCAGTATAGTTTACAGGGGGCAGTATTAGTTTGCAGTAGGGGGCAGTGCAAGAGTTACAGGGGGGCAGTATTAGTTGCAGTAGGGGGGCCAGTGCAAGAGTTACAGGGGGGCAGTATTAGTTTGCAGTAGGGGGGCCAGTGTTTGTTGCAGTGGGGGGCAGTATTAGTGTACAGGGGGCGTATTAGTTGCAGTAGGGGGGGCCAATGCAGGAGTTACAGGGGGGCATTTATTAGGTTGCATATAGGGGGGGCAGTGCAAGAGTACAGGGCATATTAGTTGCAGTAGGGGGGCCAGTGCGAAAGGTACAGGGGGGGCAGTATTAGTTGGCATAGGGGGGGCAGTGCAAGAGTTACGGGGGGGCAGTATTAGTTGCAGTAGGGGGGCAGTTGCAAGAGTTAAGGGGCAGTATTAGTTGCAGTAGGGGGGGCAGTGCAAGAGTTACAGGGGGGGGGCAGTATTAGTTGCAAGTAGGGGGGGCAGTGGCCAAGGTTACAGGGGGCAGTGCAGAGTTACAGGGGGGCAGTATTAGTGGCAGTAGTGGGGCAGTGCAAAGAGTTAAAGGGGGGGCAGTATTAGTTTACAGGGGCAGTATTAGTTGCAGTGAGGGGGGGCAGTGCAAAAGAGTTACAGGGGGGCAGTATTAGTTGCAGTAGGGGGGGCAGTATTAGTTACAGGGGGCAGTATTAGTAGGGGGGCAGTATTATTACAGGGGGGCAGTATAGTTACAGGGGGGCACTAGTATAGTTACAGCCGGCAGTATTAGTATACAGGGGGCAGTATTTAGTTGCAGTAGGGGGGCAGTGCCAAGAGTTTACAGGGGGGGCAGTATTAGTTACAGGGGCAGTGATTAGTTAAGGGGGGCCAGTAATTAGTTACAAGGGTGCAGTATTTAGTTACAGGGGGGGCAGTATATAGTTACAGGGGGCAGTATTAGTTGCAGTAGGGGGGGCAGTGCAGAAGTACAGGGGCAGTATTGTGCAGTAGGGGGGGCAGTGATTAGTTACAGGGGGGCAGTATTAGTTACAGGGGGCAGTATGTAGTTACAGGTGGAGTATTAGTTTAACAGGGCAGTATTAGTTGCAGTAGGGGGGCGCAATGCAAGAGTTACAGGGGGGGCAGTTTAGTTTGCAGTATTGGGGGGGCAGTTGCAAGAGTTACAGGGGGCAGTATTAGTTGCGTAGGGGGGCCAGTGTTAGTTTGCAGTGGGGGGGGCAGTATTAGTTACAGGGGGGCATTATTAGTTTCAGTAGGGGGGGCAATGAGAGTTACAGGAGGGCAGTATTAGTTGCAGTAGGGGGGCAGTGCAAGAGTTTACAGGGGGGCTAGTGACTTAGTTGCATAGGGGGGCCAGTCGTTAGTTGCAGTGGGGTGGCAGTATTAGTTACAGGGGGGCAGTATTATTGCAGTTAGGGTGGCAGTGCAAGGAGTTACAGGGGGGCAGTATTAGTTGCAGTAGGGGTGGGCAGTTGGGCAAGAGTTACAGGGGGGCAGTATTAGTTCAGGGGGCAGTATTAGTTGCAGTAGGGGGGCAGTGCAAGAGTTTACAGGGGCAGTATTAGTTGCATTATAGGGGGGGCAGTATTAGTTTAAGGGGGCAGTATTAGTTACAGGGGGGCAGTATTAGTTACAGGGTGGCAGTATTAGTTACAGGGGGGCAGTATTAGTTACGGGAGGCAGTTGTAGTTGCATAGGGGGGCAGTGCAAGTTACAGGGGGGGCAGTAGTAGTTACAGGGGGGCAGTATTAGTTTGGCAGTGGGGCAGTGCAAGTTACAGGGGGGGCAGTATTAGTTGCATGTAGGGGGGCATATGAGTTACAGGGGCAGTTTAGTACAGGGGGGCGTATTAGTTTACAGTATTAGTACAGGGGCAGATTTAGTTACAGGGAGTATTAGTTTACAGGGGGGCAGTATTAGTTACAGGGGGCCAGTAATTAGTTACAGGGGGCAGTATTAGTTACAGTGGGGGCAGTATTAGTTGCAGGGGGCAGTATTAGTTTAAGGGGGGCAGTATTTAAGTTACAGGGGGGGCAGTATTAGTTACAGGGGGCAGAGATTAGTTACAGGGGGCAGATTAGTTACAGGGGGCAGATATTAGTTGCAGTAGGGGGGGCAGTATTAGTTTACAGGGGGGCAGTATTAGTTACAGGGGGGCAGTATTAGTTACAGGGGTGGCAGTATTAGTTACAGGGGGGGCAGTATTTAGTTACAGGGGGGCAGTTAGTTGCAGTAGGGGGCAGTGCAAGAGTTACAGGGGGGGCAGTATTAGTTACAGGGGGCGTATTAGTTGCAGTAGGGGGGGGCAGTGCAGAGTTACAGGGGGGGGCAGTATTAGTTACAGGGGGCAGTATTAGTTACAGGGTGGCAGTATTAGTTACAGGGGGCAGTATTAGTTACAGGGGGCAGTATTAGTTACAGGGGGGCAGTATTAGTTACAGGGGGCAGTATTAGTTGCAGTAGGGGGGCAGTGCAAGAGTTACAGGGGGGCAGTATTAGTTACAGGGGGGCAGTATTAGTTGCAGTAGGGGGGGCAGTGCAAGAGTTACAGGGGGGCAGTATTAGTTGCAGTATTGGGGGGGCAGTATTAGTTACAGGGGGCAGTATTAGTTACAGGGGGGGCAGTATTAGTTACAGGGGCAGTATTAGTTACAGGGGGCAGTATTAGTTACAGGGGGCAGTATTAGTTGCAGTAGGGGGGGCAGTGCAAGAGTTACAGGGGGGGCAGTATTAGTTTAGGGGGGGCAGTATTAGGGGGCAGTATTAGTTACAGGGTGGCAGTAGGGGGCAGTATTAGTTGCAGTAGGGGGGCAGTATTAGTTACAGGGGGGCCAGTATTAGTTACAGGGGTGGCAGTATTAGTTACAGGGGGGGCAGTATTAGTTGCAGGGGGCAGTATTAGTTACAGGGGGGGCAGTATTAGTTACAGGGTGGCAGTATTAGTTACAGGGGGGCAGTATTAGTTACAGGGGGGGCAGTATTAGTTACAGGGGGGCAGCAGTGCAGAAATCAGATTCTATAGGGGACGAGAGGGAGACAGTGCAGCAAAGCGAGGGGGTTGGGGGGGGGGTTAAAGTTCTTACTTGGTTTCCATGGTGAATATCTTGCAGTCTCAGTGCCCCAGTGGGGGGGGGGGGGGGGGGGGTATTTATATCTGTGTGACCCTCCGGCTTTGTCTCTCCCCCCAGATCAGGAGCTTGTGGGGCTCTTTCTCCGGCCCTTTCTGCTGATTAACTCGTTAGGCCTCTCCCCGCTCGTTAGGCCTCTCCCCGCTCGTTAGGCCTCAGCCCCATTACCCCCCCCCCCCGGCTCAGCACATTCCCTGTCTATACTGGGACACAGACTGGGCACTTGGCCATGACAGCCGCCCCGCCCCGGGCAAAGGTCCCCCAGCAGCCCCCACCCCAGGTTTCCTATTCATCTGCCTGGATTGGATCTCATTAACCATTTACACAAGGGATCAGCAGCCTGTGGGGCTCTCAGTGCATGCTGGGAATTGCAGTTCAGCAATGTAACTGGCTATGGCCTTCAGTTCAAACTTTTAGTTTGTAATAGAACGAATTCCAAGCGGCTTTTCCATTGGTCTTCATTATTTATTTCATTATTTATTTCTTATCGTTTTTGAATTATTTCCCTTCTTCTTCCAACTCTTTCAAATGGGGGTCACTGACCCCGGCAACCAAACCCTATTGCTCTGTGAGGCTCCAGTTTTATTGTTATTGTTACTTTTTATTCCTTATCTTTCTATTCAGCCCCTCCCCTATTCATATACCTGTCTCTCATTCAAACCACTCCCTGGTTGCTAAGGTAACTTAGACCCTAGCAACCAAAAACCTATTGCTCTGTGAGGCTCCAGTTTTATTGTTATTGTTACTTTTTATTCCTTATCTTTCTATTCAGCCCCTCCCCTATTCATATACCTGTCTCTCATTCAAACCACTCCCTGGTTGCTAAGGTAACTTAGACCCTAGCAACCAAAAACCTATTGCTCTGTGAGGCTCCAGTTTTATTGTTATTGTTACTTTTTATTCCTTATCTTTCTATTCAGCCCCTCCCCTATTCATAAACCCGTCTCTCATCCAAACCACTCCCTGGTTGCCAAGGTAAGTTGAACCCTAGCAACCAGATAGCTGTTATGCCTCCAAACCCTGTTCTTTTGAGTCCTGCACCCATGGGTGCTTCTAATTGTGTTTCCTGTATATTCAGTATGGGACATGGGACCATGGCGCCTTCCCTTGCACCCCATGAATTACTGGGGTGTCCCTGCCCTGCTGAGCAGCCATTATTTATAGGGGAAGTTACCTTTACATTACGTAGGCAGTGGTTCTCTGGGGCAGTCCGTCCTCAGTGCTGCTTATCCTGTATCCAGGGCCCACTCACCCTAGTAACCAGGCAGAAACTGGAAGATGGATATGAGGCAATTGGGCGCCCCCATGTGGCACCTTTCCTACCTGCACCCCTGTAACTAATGAGCCCCCAGCACACAGGGTCAGTGCCAGCTCTGCTCTAGGGGCATTTGTGTGGGTATAAAAGCCCCTCTGGGTGGTAATTGTGGGACTCCCAAGCCCCCTACCAGTGTTTTACTGACAGACGCCACTTGTACCGCCATTTTGCACCACATTTATTTGGGCACCGCAGTTCCCAACACTTCAGCCTGGAACTATTAATACACAGTAAGGGCCTCTATATACTCTACATGCTGATTGGCTCAGAGCTTGGGTGGGTGTCTCGGGGCCGAGAGTTAAATATGGGGGTCACATAAGAGACATGAGTGTTTGTGGGTCAGTCTTGGGATTCTGTATCATTAAAGCCCCAGTTACTCCCAGTTGGCAGTCTCTCCGCCATCTCTGGGTGTCTCTGGTCCCCGGAGCCCCAGTTACTCCCAGTTGGCAGTCTCTCCGCCATCTCTGGGTGTCTCTGGTCCCCGGCGTAGGTCTCATTCACCGATTTAGCGCTGCCTGAACAGCCGTCTCTTCAGCTCCCAGCGTAGAAGGTCCCTCTCCTTACGGATCCCCTGCAGGACGCTCTGGTTCTCCTGGGCCCGTCGGATCAAGTAGGGGAGGACGGAATTGACGCTCCCATAGGGGAGAGACTTGTAGACGAGGAAGCCGGCCTGGCCTGGGAACAGGGAACCAGTTAGCCACATACGGGCAATTCAACTGGACCCACTGGGCCCTACTTATATCTGCCCCTTTGTGTTTATTTCAGTGAGTTCCTAATGCCCAGAGGGGGGCACTTTAGGGCATAAAGTGGCCAAATGAGACCAGAACAAAGGCAACCTGCTTGTCCAACCCAATGGCCAACGAGCCTATCTACAGCTGGTCCTACACGCACCAATGGACTCATGGAGCACTGCCTGGCCAATCCCAATCAATGGATCAATGCCCAGAGGGGGGCACTTTAGGCCATAAAGTGGCCAAATGAGAACGGAAACAAGGCAACCTGCTTGTCCAACCCAATGGCCAATGAGCTTATCTACAGCTGGTCCTACACAAACCAATGGACTCATGGAGCACTGCCTGGCCAATCCCGACCAATGGATCAACACCATGGATGTTGGTCAGTTTTCTGATTGGCCGATGTTGCCCTGTGCTGGGGCAGGTGAGGAGCACCAGTATTTGCCCCGCCAGGCCCATGGAAAGATGGCGGCTCGGGTCACATGACTATAACCTACCCAGCGTCAGGGACACATGGTCACACATGCCCAGCAACTGCCCGAAGCTCACACTCCCGCTGCCCCTCTCGATGCCAAGTTCTGCCATCCTGCAAGCAAAGCACAATTCTGCAATGAGCCCAGTCCATACAGGGAACAGAACCAGAACCAGTAATAACGATTTCCCGCCTACCTGGCGACTGCGTGCAGAACCGACTCCTCGTTGTGACTGGCTACGATCAGGTTGTACCGCTGCCCGTTCTGGCCTATCAAGTCCAGCATCTTATCCAGGGAGCGCTGGTAACTGGGGGGAGACAACAGGGATTGGCACCACCAAACAAATGGGCCTGGGGGGGTTATCAGTACCGGCAGCTCCGCGGTGTAACCGGGTCACATAATGACCCCTGCAGCCGTCTGACGGCCTGTCTGGCCCAATGGAATTCAGCAGAACTATTTTTGGAAAAATAAATAGCGACTGCTCCCCCCCAACCCCCCTAATGTACATAGCCCATGTGACCCTTGCCCCCCCCAATGTACATAGCCCATGTGACCCTTGCCCCCCCCAATGTACATAGCCCATGTGACCCTTGCTCCTGACCTTTGATTGGTCGCTTCCCAGTCCTGCTGGATGGGGTCGGGGTAACCCTTCTGTTGGGCCAATTTGCGCTCTTTGTCCATGTAGGCGCCGCGCACCAACTTCACCCCAAAGCACAGGCCCAGGCTCTCAGCTCTGCCCAGATCCAGGGAGAGGAGGGAGAAGGAGTCCTGGGGGCAAATAAGGGCAGATTGGGGGCTGTTCCTGCTGAACTGCACTCACTACTATCCAATTGGCACAATCTTCCCCCTATCCCGTACCTTCAGGTAACACTGGTAGGTATTCCAGATCCAAGGCTCTGATTGGTTGCACTGGGCCATCATTGCCATGGTAACCAAGCTGAGGGCGGGGTTCATGTAGGTGTATTCTGCATCCACCAGGACTCGTACCCTATTGGCTGTTGCATGCTGGGAGAGAGAAGTGTATGGGGTTAAATGTCTGGGAGTCGGACTCCCTGCACCCTAACTGCCCACCCCCGGCCCTGTTGGACGCAGGGGGCAGATTTATCAAGATCATTAGAAGCGTATTTATCAAACGGGGCAAAACTTTCACCCATTGATACATCCCATAGGAATGAATGGAACGTGGGTTTTTATGTACAAAGCTCTAAACTCACATTTGGATAAATCTGCCCCTAAAGGTCCAATTCTTTATGTTTGTACCTTGGCGATGCGGCTGAGTCTGCGCAACGAGTTCCGCAAGTGAGTGTTCTCCGCCTCCGACAGGAAGGGAAACGCGGATTCCTGCAACAGAATGGGTGGGGGGGCAGGCATGAAGGGTTAAACACTCAGCCAATGGGCAAGTCTGAGAAAGAACAGCCCCAAGGCACAAGCCCACAGCCAATGGGCAAGTCAGAGAAAGAACAGCCCCCAAGGCACAAGCCCACAGCCAATGGGCAAGTCAGAGAAAGAACAGCCCCAAGGCACAAGCCAATAGCCAATGGGCAAGTCAGAGAAAGAACAGCCCCCGAGGCACAAGCCCACAGCCAATGGGCAAGTCAGAGGAAGAACAGCCCCCAAGGCACAAGCCCACAGCCAATGGGCAAGTCAGAGGAAGAACAGCCCCCAAGGCACAAGCCCACAGCCAATGGGCAAGTCAGAGAAAGAACAGCCCCAAGGCAGAAGCCAATAGCCAATGGGCAAGTCAGAGAAAGAACAGCCCCCAAGGCACAAGCCCACAGCCAATGGGCAAGTCAGAGAAAGAACAGCCCCCAAGGCACAAGCCCACAGCCAATGGGCAAGTCAGAGAAAGAACAGCCCCCAAGGCACAAGCCCACAGCCAATGGGCAAGTCAGAGAAAGAACAGCCCCCAAGGCACAAGCCCACAGCCAATGGGCAAGTCAGAGAAAGAACAGCCCCCGAGGCACAAGCCAATAGCCAATGGGCAAGTCAGAGAAAGAACAGCCCCCAAGGCACAAGCCCACAGCCAATGGGCAAGTCAGAGAAAGAACAGCCCCCGAGGCACAAGCCCACAGCCAATGGGCAAGTCAGAGAAAGAACAGCCCCCAAGGCACAAGCCCACAGCCAATGGGCAAGTCAGAGAAAGAACAGCCCCCAAGGCACAAGCCCACAGCCAATGGGCAAGTGCAGGAGAGAAGAAGGAGCCAAGAGAAGGGGCTGAGTGGGCGCAGCACTGAGTGGGCACAACGCTGAGTGGGCACTCACCTCTCCCTCCATGATAGACACGAGCCTCGTGGGACACAGTTGGGGCCGGTGGGTCGGGTGGGACAGATGCACAGACAGCAACTTCTGTTGGGGGAGAGGAAATCTAATCTCATTGGGTCTCTCAGCGAATGGGAACAAATCAGATCAGCGGTTATTGGGGGGGGGGGTATCTAGACTGTAGGTCTTTTCTCTCCCCCCCCCCCCTTACACTCTCCCCATGGTCCATCCTGCTCCCTGTACCCTCTCTGTCTCCCCTGTACCCTCTCTGTCTCCCCTGTACCCTCTCTGTCTCCCCCGTACCCTCTCTGTCTCCCCTGTACCCTCTCTGTCTCCCCTGTACCCTCTCTGTCTCCCCTGTACCCTCTCTGTCTCCCCTGTACCCTCTCTGTCTCCCCCGTACCCTCTCTGTCTCCCCCGTACCCTCTCTGTCTCCCCTGTACCCTCTCTGTCTCCCCCTGTACCCTCTCTGTCTCCCCTGTACCCTCTCTGTCTCCCCTGTACCCTCTCTGTCTCCCCTGTACCCTCTCTGTCTCCCCTGTACCCTCTCTGTCTCCCCCGTACCCTCTCTGTCTCCCCCGTACCCTCTCTGTCTCCCCTGTACCCTCTCTGTCTCCCTGTACCCTCTCTGTCTCCCCTGTACCCTCTCTGTCTCCCCTGTACCCTCTCTGTCTCCCCCTGTACCCTCTCTGTCTCCCTTCTGTCTCCCCGTACCCTCTCTGTCTCCCCCGTACCCTCTCTGTCTCCCCCGTACCCTCTCTGTCTCCCCCGTACCCTCTCTGTCTCCCCCGTACCCTCTCTGTCTCCTCTGTACCCTCTCTGTCTCCTCTCTGTCTCCTCTCTGTCTCCTCTGTACCCTCTCTGTCTCCTCTCTGTCTCCCCTGTACCCTCTCTGTCTCCCCTGTCTGTCTCTGCCTGCCTCTGGGAGTCTCTGTGGCTGCCTGCCTCTGGGAGTCTCTGTGGCTGCCTGCCTCTGGGAGTCTCTGTGGCTGCCTGCCTCTGGGAGTCTCTGTGGCTGCCTGCCTCTGGGAGTCTCTGTGGCTGCCTGTCTCTGGGAGTCTCTGTGGCTGCCTGCCTCTGGGAGTCTCTGTGGCTGCCTGTCTCTGGGAGTCTCTGTGGCTGCCTGCCTCTGGGAGTCTCTGTGGCTGCCTGCTTCTGGGAGTCTCTGCCTGACAGTCAGGTTGGGCTCAGTCTCTACTCACACACAGGTCAGCGCTCATGAGAGCAGTTATTTTCAGTTGCATCATGGGTCGGTCTCCCCCAGCGGCCGAGAGATCCACGCAGTCCAACATGACTGTCTCATTCTGCTGGTACCAGCGCTCTCTGCAAGAGACTCAATATGAAACCTATTTCTGAGCCAGACAGCCGGGGGCCAGTATGTGGGGCCCCGGGATGAGCCCTGAAGGTTACAATAAAATCAGGATCCCTGTTCTAATAAAATACACGCAGGCCTTTAGTTACCCTTTAAAAGCAGTTTTTCTGACCATGGAGCTGCCATGTTACTTCCAGCTGCAATACCCTGAGTAACCAGCAGGTGGAACCAGTCTTGTTGTCACTCACCCGCTTTTGGCTTGGCCCAGATCTTCCTCGATGGGCACGGCCAACATGGGGCGGATGCCTAACTGTCTCAGTCGCTCTACGCACTCTCGGATCTCTGGAAGTGTCTCTCCAGCTACAAACTGCCCATATACCGAGCCCTTCATGCCCCACTCAAAGAGACGGCGACCCAGGAGGCGACGAGAGACAGCCATCATCTGCAGGGGACATGGGGCAAATTATGGGGTGCAGATACCCACTGGCGGGGCAACTGCCTCTACCACCCTACCCCCAGCTAAATATTTGCCCTTTGTGCATGGCAGATGGTGGGAAGGTCAATGAGGGATGGAGGCATCTGGAGTTGGGTGGGGATAGAACTACTGACTCAACTACTCCATCCCCAGCCCACCTACCTTCCCTGAGTGCCTGACCAGACTCAGGAGTGAGTGGAAGACTTGAGGGTAAGACCCCTCCATCCCCTGCCCACCTACCTGAGTGCCCACCTACCTTCTCTGAGTGCCTGACCAGACTCGGGAGTGAGTGGAAGATCTGAGGGTAAGACCCCTCCATCCCCTGCCTACCTACCTGAGTGCCCACCTACCTTCTCTGAGTGCCTGACCAGACTCGGGAGTGAGTGGAAGATCTGAGGGTAAGACCCCCCCATCCCCTGCCCACCTACCAGAGTGCCCACCTACATTCTCTGAGTGCCTGACCAGACTCATGAGTGAGTGGAAGACCTGAGGGTAAGACCCCTCCATCCCCTGCCCACCTACCTGAGTGCCCACCTACATTCTGAGCGCCTGACCAGACTCATGAGTGAGTGGAAGATCTGAGGGTAAGACCCCTCCATCCCCTGCCCACCTACCTGAGTGCCCACCTACCTTCTGAGTGCCTGACCAGACTCGGAAGTGAGTGGAAGACCTGAGGGTGAGACCCCTCCATCCCCTGCCCACCTACCAGAGTGCCCACCTACCTTCTCTGAGTGCCTGACCAGACTCAGAAGTGAGTGGAAGACCTGAGGGTAAGACCCCTCCATCCCCTGCCCACCTACCTGAGTGCCCACCTACCTTCTCTGAGTGCCTGACCAGACTCGGGAGTGAGTGGAAGATCTAAGGGTAAGACCCCTTCATCCCCTGCCCACCTCCGAGTGCCCACCTACCTTCTCTGAGTGCCTGACCAGACTCATGAGTGAGTGGAAGACCTGAGGGTAAGACCCCTCCATCCCCTGCCCACCTACCTGAGTGCCCACCTACATTCTGAGCGCCTGACCAGACTCATGAGTGAGTGGAAGATCTGAGGGTAAGACCCCTCCATCCCCTGCCCACCTACCTGAGTGCCCACCTACCTTCTGAGTGCCTGACCAGACTCGGAAGTGAGTGGAAGACCTGAGGGTGAGACCCCTCCATCCCCTGCCCACCTACCAGAGTGCCCACCTACCTTCTCTGAGTGCCTGACCAGACTCAGGAGTGAGTGGAAGACTTGAGGGTAAGACCCCTCCATCCCCTGCCCACCTACCTGAGTGCCCACCTACCTTCTCTGAGTGCCTGACCAGACTCATGAGTGAGTGGAAGATCTGAGGGTAAGACCCCTCCATCCCCTGCCCACCTACCTGAGTGCCCACCTACCTTCTGAGTGCCTGACCAGACTCGGAAGTGAGTGGAAGACCTGAGGGTGAGACCCCTCCATCCCCTGCCCACCTACCAGAGTGCCCACCTACCTTCTCTGAGTGCCTGACCAGACTCAGGAGTGAGTGGAAGACTTGAGGGTAAGACCCCTCCATCCCCTGCCCACCTACCTGAGTGCCCACCTACCTTCTCTGAGTGCCTGACCAGACTCATGAGTGAGTGGAAGACCTGAGGGTAAGACCCCTCCATCCCCTGCCCACCTACCTTCCCTGAGTGCCCACCTACCTTCTCTGAGTGCCTGACCAGACTCGGGAATGAGCACACCCTAAATATGAGGAGCCCGCGGGCCACTTCCCAGTTGCTCTTCAGTTTAAAGACTCCGCCATCGGAGAAAGTGAGGGGCCCCTGTGCCCGGGGGGCCGCCGTGCTGTGCGGGGAGCAGGAGGGTGGGACTAAGGAGCAGACCCCAGAGCAGATCCGAGGGGACCCGAGTCTCAGGTACCGGCCCAGGAGCCACATGTCGACGGCCGCTCTGCCCCGTGTCGCTCACATAATCAGTAGATAAAGTGTAAGCGGCTGTGAGTAGAGGAGGCGGGCAGCCCCCGGCCAATAGGAAGAGAGAGATCAGGCCGGGGGGCCGGCAGCTGTACATTGGGCTCTGACCCCTTATCAATGCGAGTGAAAGTTTAACAGATTATCCCTAAATTACCCCAAATCTCATGTTACTCTGAGAGCGTCGGGCACCTGCGGCCACAAGGATGTTGTTGAACTACACTAGACTGTCAGGGGGTGCTGGGAGTTCCAGTCCAGTCATATCCGGGGGTTCTTGTGCAGAACTCTGGGGCCCAATTAGACAGGTTACCCCCTCGCTGCCAGTTTGCCATTAACTGGCAGCAACTAATTAACTCCTATTGTGCTGAGCTGGGAATTAGCAGGTTTAATATTCACTTAGACTGTCCCGGGGGGGGGCAAACTGACCCCCAGCCACACAGGTTACTGAACTACAACTTACCCCCAGAGCTGGAGGGGCAGCAGGTTGGTCAGACTAGGGCTCCCATACATACAATGCTGCACTCCAGGGGCATTGGGGCCCTGCAAGGAATCTACACAATCAGTACTGGCCCTTTAATAAGGGTGGGAACTCGCCCATCTGGCCCCCAGGAGACAGGTGGGGCCACTCTCAGGGGGAGGTGCACAAACTGGGACATTCGGCCTGGTTCTACCCACGACAATCGGCTCTGCTTTGGGGGTCAGTACCGACAGGGGCAGAAACTGGTGCTGAATGAAGCAGCAATAGTTGTTGTGCAACTGCACGGCCCAGCACTGCTGAACACAAAGCCCTTAGGAAGTCATATATACAAGTACCGAGTACCAACCCCCCTGTATATATCGGTGCGACTGACGCAATGACGGAGGCGCTGGGTCTCGGCAGAATCGCTTTATTAATACATAACAAATAAAACACCACCAGGTGGCGCTGCTGAGCAGTCTTCCATGGAATGAGCCAGAATGCTGATTGGCCGATCAGTAATTGCTCTGACCCTGTTGGTCTCGCCTGTAGCCCCTCCTCATGTATCCGCCCTCTTTCCTCTGGTACTGATCCTTCTGGTCTGGGGGGGAGAGAAATAATCTGCTGAAAAACTTACACGGAGCAAAAATAGTCTATTGGGGCAGCAGGACAGCGGCGGGATACTTGGGCGGGGCTAAAACATTTAAGGGCAGGGCATCCTTTCCCATGGTTAATTCAGGGGGCAAGACATACTTTGCTATTTGTTCAGGGGTGGAGCATCCTTCTTATGGTTTATTCAGGGGTGGGGCATTCTTCTTATGGTTTATTCAGGGGTGGGGCATTCTTCTTATGGTTTATTCAGGGGTGGGGCATTCATGGGCAGGACATACTTTCCCCTGGTTTTTTCAGGGGCAGGACATACTTTGCTATTTGTTCAGGGGTGTGGCATCCTTCTTACAGTTTATTCGGGGATGGGGCATGCTTCTTATGGTTTATTCAGGGGCGGGACATTTTCCTGGCTTTATTCAGGGGTGGGACATTTTCCTGGCTTTATTCAGGGGCAGGACATACTTTCCCCTGGTTTTTTCAGGGGTTGGACATTATTTTCCTAGCTTTATTCAGGGGCAGGACATACTTTCCCCTGGTTTATTCAGGGGTTGGACATTATTTTCCTAGCTTTATTCAGGGGCAGGACATACTTTCCTCTGGTTTATTCAGGGGTGGGGCATACTTTTCTTTTTGTTCAGGGGCAGGACATACTTTGCCACAGGAAACACTAGTATCACCTGTAGAACAGCCATATTGAAAACTAAGGTACATTTACCTCTGTCACCTCTGTCGCCTCTGTTGAAGTAGCCCCCATAACTGCCCTGCTTGTGGTCAAATATCCTCTCATTGTTTTCCACCAGGTTCCCAAGCTTCTCGGCCAATTGCAGGGCGGTGTTCTGTAGGGAGCTGGGCTCTGTGCCGTGCATCACCACTGTCTGTGTGGGCTGGTCCAGCGATGCCTGGGTGGGAGAGAGAACACCTCATTACTGGGGGGCCCCCTCTACTGGTGGCACATCCTTCCTGCCCCTTATACACAACTCACCATCAGCTCCTCGTTAATAATCATCTTGCTAATGATGCTGTGAACTGTGGGAATCTCCAGCTGGAACATGTCGCCCAGGATGCCCATCCTATGGGAGCAGGAGGTTAGTACACTAGAAAGCAAGATGGCGGCACTGGGCCGAGAGGTGGGACGGGAAGGGCAAGGAAATCTCACCTGATGGAGTCGTAGACGCTGCTGTAGGTGAAGAGATAAGTGCGCAGAGATTCTTCCTGGATCTTCCTACAAAGGGTATGGAGTCAGAATGAGCCCGGGGGCAATTACACTTCCCTCACAGAGCCAGGAACCCACCAAGCACTCGACCGCCCGTCTCACCTGATCAACATGCTCCGCACTCGCTCCGCCTCCGGGAATAGGTCCCACACCTTCCCGTTCATCTTCTCATTGATGATGAAGTTCTTGCAGGTCTTCCAGTCTCCCATCTTCATGGCTTTGGAAGCAGCAACTACGTGTTCCCTCATGCTCTCCGGGGGCCCTGGACAGAAGCAAACAGGCCATGGTCATGGTCCCTGGTGGCAACTATGGAACCACGGAGGTCCCTGGTGGCATCTATGAAACCACGGAGGTCCATGGTGGCATCTATGAAACCACGGAGGTCCATGGTGGCATCTATGAAACCACGGAGGTCCATGGTGGCATCTATGAAACCACGGAGGTCCATGGTGGCATCTATGAAACCACGGAGGTCCATGGTGGCATCTATGAAACCACAGAGGTCCATGGTGGCATCTATGAAACCACAGAGGTCCATAGTGGCATCTATGAAACCACAGAGGTCCATGGTGGCATCTATGAAACCACAGAGGTCCATGGTGGCATCTGTGGAACCACAGAGGTCCATGGTGGCATCTATGGAACCACAGAGGTCCATGGTGGCATCTATGGAACCATGGTGGTCCTCTGATCCTCACCTAGAAGCGGTTGCCTCTCTCCCACACGGAGCTGGTGGTGAAACTGTTTGCTGATCATCCTCCTCCTGGCATCAAACTCATGTGCCGCCATGTAAGGGATCTCCAGCAACATGGCCGACACCAGGTAGACGCACTCCAGCAGCTCCAGGTTGATGTGCATGTGGAACGGGATCTGCCGCCTCTTCTCTATCTTCTCCTGCTCCTGGTTCCTCTCCTGCATGGTCCTCATGAGAAGCCCCTGGCCCAGCAGCTCCTTGGCCCGGCCACTTGACTGTATGTCGAGCAGAGCGTTGTGGGCATCACGGATCATGCCCTGCCGGAAGGCGCAGATGCCCAGCTGCACCATGGTGCGGTTATACAGGATCTGGAGACACATAAGGGGGAAGAGATGAAGGGCACGGACGGGAAGGTGTGACCCCAAGTCACAGCGAGGGGGGGGGGGTACACGTTACCTGTACGGGGGGGTCTGCGTGTTGGATATTGTCCTGCAGGTGAGACATCAGCATGAGGTCACGGGCCTGGAACCAGCGGTTGTGCAGTGCATGATGGTAGATGTGGCACAAGATGGCGCAGGTTCGGATTCGGTCCGTCCTGTCCTTGGCGTATATATACTTGCACAGTCGGTCCATAAGGATCGCACTGTCCTCCGCCTCGTTCTCCGCCTGGTCCTGCTCCGACTGGAAGTGAAAACAACTCCATCAGGGAACCTTCCTCCTGCTGATGATTTCATCTCCCTTCCTCCCATCATAAGTAGAGAGCCCCCTAGGGGTGTGGGTGGGACTTACCTTGGACTCCTGCCCGGTGCTGAGCTGCCGCTGGTGGGCCTTGTAGTCGAACTTATAGTAGGTGTGCATGATCCTCCTCAGGTAGACCCTGCACACCTCCTCCGTGCTCCCCTTCTCCTGCAGGTACTTCTGGGCTCTCTCGATCACCTCGCACACTCGCGCCTCGTCCTTCAGGTTGTCCACGTACTCTAACGGGGGGTAACTGGGGGGTAAGTACAACATACCGATACCAACCCCGCCCCCACACTCCAGCCAATGAAGCTCCACCTACCCTGTGAGTGGGGGTCTGTGTTCTGCATGATCTTGGTGAACTCTTCGTCCATCCTCTCGATGAGGGTGAGGATACAGCCACGGACGCGCAGGGGCTGCGAAACAGACACACCAAAGGGTGAGAGAGTTCTTTATAGAGAGAGAACATACCCCGTGTCCCTGGTGCCGGGGGGCAATGAAGCGGGTTTGGTACCTGGTCCGTGTTGCTCAGATTCTCTGAATCCTCGGAGATGTGCTCCCCGATAAACATGTTGGAGTTGGCGAAGAGAATGTCCAGGAGATCATGGATGGAGTCCAAGCACTTCTTCCACATGTCTGCCTGAGGGGAGGAGCCGAGAATGTCAGCATGGGAGGCACAGACCAATAGCAAGAGAGCGAATCCCACCCCCCCGAGGGCCCCGTAGCCCCTAGAGAAGGGGCCTCTTACCTTCATGTAGGTGGCCAGGTTAGTATTGTAGTCGTACAGGGAGGCCACAATGTTGAACTTGATCTTGACGGCGATTCCTTGGCCCAAATTATTCTCCTCGGCGATTCCGGCCAATAAATGGAGGAGGTCGATCTGAGCGGCCCTAATGGGGGAGACAGGATGGGGCAATCAGACGTCTGCCAGGGGCAAGTAATGACACATACACTTTTGTTTCCTGGTCTACAGCCAATCATTTAGTCACCGTCACCAATGCCCAACCGGCCAATGAGCTCTCACCTGTCTGTGCCCTTCTTGCCCCGGGCCTGAAGGATCTCATTCAGCTTCTTAACAACTATGGGCGGAGTGATCTCTGTGCCTTTAGCAAACATCTTGGGCTTTTCCTGCAGCGAGAGGAGGTGGAGGGTAAATAAAGACAGAGAGGGGCAACAGAGAGACGCCACTGGGCAGAGAGGGGCAACAGAGAGACGCCACTGGGCAGAGAGGGGCAACAGAGAGACAAGCCACTGGGCAGAGAGGGGCGACAGAGAGACAAGCCACTGGGCAGAGAGGGGCGACAGAGAGACAAGCCACTGGGCAGAGAGGGGCAACAGAGACGCCACTGGGCAGAGAGGGGCAACAGAGAGACGCCACTGGGCAGAGAGGGGCAACAGAGAGACAAGCCACTGGGCAGAGAGGGGCGACAGAGAGACATCACTGGGCAGAGAGGGGCAACAGAGAGACATCACTGGGCAGAGAGGGGCAACAGAGAGACATCACTGGGCAGAGAGGGGCGACAGAGAGACAAGCCACTGGGCAGAGAGGGGCGACAGAGAGACATCACTGGGCAGAGAGGGGCAACAGAGAGACATCACTGGGCAGAGAGGGGCGACAGAGAGACATCACTGGGCAGAGAGGGGCGACAGAGACACGCCACTGGGCATAGAGGGGCAACAGAGAGACGCCACTGGGCAGAGAGGGGCAACAGAGAGACAAGCCACTGGGCAGAGAGGGGCAACAGAGAGACAAGCCACTGGGCATAGAGGGGCAACAGAGAGACAAGCCACTGGGCATAGAGGGGCAACAGAGAGACAAGCCACTGGGCATAGAGGGGCAACAGAGAGACATCACTGGGCAGAGAGGGGAACGGAGAGACATCACTGGGCAGAGAGGGGCGACAGAGAGACATCACTGGGCAGAGAGGGGCGACAGAGAGACATCACTGGGCATAGAGGGGCAACGGAGAGAGTCGCCACTGGGCAGAGAGGGGCAACAGCACATTTAGCGCCATTACTCACCTTAACCAATGGGACGCCTCCTTTGACTTTTTCCCACTCGCCTCCCCCTTCATTGTCGTCTTCTTCTTCCTCTCCCTCCTCATCCTTCCTCTTCACTTTGCGGTGCTGCTTCTTCTTGGCTTTCTCTTCTTTCTTCTTCTCCGCCGCCTGGCGGTCGCCCTCATTTACCGTCCTACGGGGGGGGGGGGGGGGGATACAGGCAGCAGCTTAGTATGGGTTAATGGGAAGCAGCCAGAACCGCCCTGTGCTGAACCGACTGCAGAGAGAGCTGGGTGGTTCCTGGGCCTAAATGAGGCCCCTCATACTATGCACCTGCATCCAAGCCAGAAGCCCCCCGCGTCCCAGCCAGAAGCCCCCTGCATGCCCCCCGCCTCCCCGCTAGAAGCCTCCCTGCCAGAAGCCCCCCGCGTCCCAGCCAGAAGCCCCCGTCTCAAGCTCCCTGCCTCCCCGCCAGAAGCCCCCCGTGTCCCACCCAGAAGCCCCCTGCATACCCCCTGCATGCCCCCCGCCTGCCCGCCAGAAGCCTCCCTGCCAGAAGCCCCCTGCGCCCCAGCCAAGAAGCCCCCCGCCTCCCCGACAGAAGCCCCCCGTGTCCCACCCAGAAGCCCCCTGCATGCCCCCCACCTCCCCACCAGAAGCCTCCCTGCCAGAAGCCCCCTGCGCCCCAGCCCAGAAGCCCCCCGCCTCCCCGACAGAAGCCCCCCGTGTCCCACCCAGAAGCACCCTGCATGCCCCCCACCTCCCCGCCAGAAACCTCCCTGCCAGAAGCCCCCTGCGTCCCAGCCCAGAAGCCCCCCGCCTCCCCGACAGAAGCCCCCCGTGTCCCACCCAGAAGCCCCCTGCATGCCCCCCACCTCCCCGCCAGAAGCCTCCCTGCCAGAAGCCCCCTGCGTCCCAGCCCAGAAGCCCCCCGCCTCAAGCCCCCCACATTACTCACTTTTTCAAGAAGCGCGAGGCCATCGATGTGTATTTGTTTTCGTCATCGGATTCATCAGAATCAGATTCGTCGGAGTCGGAGCCCCAATCTTCATCATCCGACGACGACTCCTCATCCTCTGCCTCCTGCGCAGAAACAAAGAGTTAATTTCCCAAACTGCCCTTCAGCTACCTGTCTGGGGGCAACAAGGAGCGGCTGCTGTGGGGCAATAATCACCTCTTTCTTGAGGAACTTGCTGCGGGATTCCGGGGGGGCGGAGTCGGCTTTCTTTAGGAACTTGCTGGCGCTCATCCCTTCATCGCTGTCATCGTCACTGGAGGAGGAAGCTGCAAGGCAAGCGCCATAGTGAGTGGGACCCGTGGGCTACTGGGCACCCAAGGGCTACCGGCCACCCAAGGGCTACTGGGCCAAAGGGGCAGATATATAGTCCGTCTCTATGGGCTCAGCACGTAGAACCTACGGGCGCTACTCCGGCCCATCACACGAGCAGGAACCGGTTCAGAGAACATGATGGGGATTAAAGGGGAACTAAAGTTTTATTGTGCAATATTGCTTTAAGAATACAACCCTGATGTTGCTGGACTACAGCTCCCAGCATGCCTCACTCTGTGCAGCAGGGTTTAGTTTCCCTTTAAGGCTTTAGGAAGTAAAAGCTCAGAACTTCTTACCCTCTGAGTCTTCATCCTTCTCTTGATCTTCGTCGGCAGATTCCTCGGGGTTCTGGGGGGGCAGAAGGATTAGATTTGCGTTACTGATGGGGGGAATAGATTCAGTAGGGGCCACAGTGTAGGGAGCCCCCCCGGGGGAATATCAGACCTGTTTATAGGCAGCGATGGGCGCCTCAAAGTCGCGGTTGTATTTCCTCAGCTTCTGGCGCAGGGTGCTCAGCGCTTTGGCGTTGTTCTTGTTCATCTTCTTCTTCCCCTCTTTGTCCTCCCAGAGCTGCGGGAACGTGACGGCAGCCATATTAGATCATGTGACCCTCCCGCTAGCCTGTTACCCCCCCCAGCTGGCGCCCCCCTCACCTCATTGAGATAGTCCTCGAGGTCGGAGAGTAGGCGGATGTAGAAGCGAGGGACCCCCTCCTTGTCCACGATGTTCTTGGCCTTGATGAAAGCCTTGCCCAGCTGCTCAAACTCCTCCAGGCACTTGGTCATGTCCCGGATCTTCATGGCGTTGCGGATGGTCTTGATCAGGTTGGTCAGTTCCTCGAACCTGCGCCCAACGGGAAGGAAAGCCGGGTCTCAGCGAACTACAACTCCCACAATTCCTTATTCACATCAGGAGCCGGGAACTACAACTCCCACAATTCCCTATTTACATCAGGAGCCTGGGAACTACAACTCCCACAATTCCCTATTTACATCAGGAGCCGGGAACTACAACTCCCAGGGTTCCCTAAGGAACTACAACTCCCAGGGTTCCCTAAGGAACTACAACTCCCAGGGTTCCCTAAGGAACTACAACTCCCAGGGTTCCCTAAGGAACTACAACTCCCAGGGTTCCCTAAGGAACTACAACTCCCAGGGTTCCCTAAGGAACTACAACTCCCAGGGTTCCCTAAGGAACTACAACTCCCACAATTCCTTATTTACACCAGAAGCCGGAAACTACAACTCCCCCAATTCCTTATTTACATCAGGAGCCGGGAACTACAACTCCCAGGGTTCCCTAAGGAACTACAACTCCCAGGGTTCCCTAAGGAACTACAACTCCCAGGGTTCCCTAAGGAACTACAACTCCCAGGGTTCCCTAAGGAACTACAACTCCCACAATTCCTTATTTACACCAGAAGCCGGAAACTACAACTCCCCCAATTCCTTATTTACATTAGGAGCCGGGAACTACAACTCCCCCAATTCCTTATTTACATCAGGAGCCGGGAACTACAACTCCCACAATTCCTTATTTACATCAGGAGTTGGGCACTACAACTCCCACAATTCCTTATTTACAACAGGAGCCGGGCACTACAACTCCCACAATTCCTTATTTACAACAGGAGCCGGGCACTACAACTCCCAAAATTCCTTATTTACATCAGAAGCCGGAAACTACAACTCCCACAATTCCTTATTTACATCAGGAGTCAGGAACTACAACTCCCACAATTCCTTATTTACATCAGATGCCGGAAACTACAACTCCCACAATTCCTTATTTACATCAGCAGTCAGGAACTACAACTCCCAGAATTCCCTATTTACACCAGGAGCCGGGGACTACTTTTTTGTTCCACAGCTCTCCAGTTTGGAATTTTCAGTTTATCTGGTTGCTAGGGTCCAATTTATCTTAGTAACCAGGGAGTAGTTTGAGAGAGTGACTGGTATATGAATAGGGAAGGGGCTGAATAGAAAGATAAGGAATAAAAAGTAACAGTAACAAATCTGAAGCCTCACAGAGCAATAGATTTCGGTTGCTGGGGTCAGTGACCCCCATTTGAAATCGGGGAAGAGGCAGAAGAAGCAAATAATTCAAAAACTATAAAAAAATAAATAATGAAGACCAATTGAAAAGCTGTTTGGAACCGGCCGTTCTATAACATTAAAAAGTTAACTTGAAGGTGACCCCCCCTTTAATTCCAGCGAGGATTTGCCTTACAGAACTCCCACTATTCCCCCAGGCAAGTGAACTCTGGGGGTCACATTATTTGGGGACCCCCCCCGCCCATATAAAGGACAACTTACCTTTTATCCTTGGCGCTGCGCACCACTCGCTTGGTGTCCTCCTCATCATCGCTGAGAATGATGGGCCTGTAGGGAGACACAACAGTCAGACCCCCGGGATTCCCCTCTAGGGACACAGAGTCATGTGACTGGTACCAACTCCCCGCTGGCAGGGACACTTACTGTTTGCCGAAGGTGCCCCCCACGGGCTTGGGCAGGATCTCATCTCCGGAGAGCGAGGATTCTGATTCGCTGTCTGAGCCGGTGGCAAAGAAACGCGACATGGCGCCGGTGGGTCTGAGTCACTGTGGGAGGAGCAAGAGAGACTGTCAGCAGGCATTGTGGGTAATTGTCTGACTGACCCCCCCACAGTCACTGTTACCTGTGCAATTACAACTCCCAGCACCCCACACTGTCAGTTACAGTACCGGTACCTGGATCCAATAAACATGGGTTCCGCTCAGTCCCGACCCCTGTGGCCCTAAGTCCATACTGCGCTACGGCTAATGCTGCCATATGGACTCACCCATCCCTGTGGGGCTTTAGAGTGCAAGCTCCTGGGCCCAGTGCCTCTCTATAGTACAACAGAGCTGTCTGTCCCAGTTTCCCAGCATCCCTTGGGGCTCTAAGTCCATACTGCGCTACGGCTGCTGCCATATGGACTCACCCATCCCTGTGCTGCTTTAGAGTGCAAGCTCCTGGGCCCAGTGCCTCTCTATAGTACAACAGAGCTGTCTGTCCCAGTTTCCCAGCATCCCTTGGGGCTCTAAGTCCATACTGCGCTACGGCTGCTGCCATATGGACTCACCCATCCCTGTGCTGCTTTAGAGTGCAAGCTCCTGGGCCCAGTGCCTCTCTATAGAACAAAAAAAATTCTGCCCCAGTTTCCCAGCATCCCTTGGGGCCCTAAGTCTGTACTGCGCTACGGCTGCTGCCATATGGACTCACCCATCCCTGCTGTGCTTTAAAGTGCAAGCTCCTGGGCCCAGTGCCTCCCTATAGTACAACAGAGCTGTGTGCCCCAGTTTCCCAGCATCCCTTGGGGCCCTAACTTTGTACTGCGCTACGGCTGCTGCCATATGGACTCACCCATCCCTGTGGGGCTTTAGAGTGCAAGCTCCTGGGCCCAGTGCCTCTCTATAGTACAACAAAGAGCTGTGTGTCCCAGTTTCCCAGCATCCCTTGGGGCCCTAAGTCTGTACTGCGCTACGGCTAATGCTGCCATATGGACTCCCCCATCCCTGTGGGGCTTTAGAGTGCAAGCTCCTGGGCCCAGTGCCTCTCTATAGTACAACAAAGAGCTGTCTGCCCCAGTTTCCCAGCATCCCTTGGGGCCCTTAGTCTGTACTGCGCTACGGCTAATGCTGCCATATGGACTCACCCATCCCTGTGGGGCTTTAGAGTGCAAGCTCCTGGGCCCAGTGCCTCTCTATAGTACAACAGAGCTGTGTGTCCCAGTTTCCCAGCATCCCTTGGGGCCCTAAGTCTGTACTGCGCTACGGCTAATGCTGCCATATGGACTCACCCATCCCTGTGGGGCTTTAGAGTGCAAGCTCCTGGGCCCAGTGCCTCTCTATAGTACAACAGAGCTGTGTGCCCCAGTTTCCCAGCATCCCTTGGGGCCCTAAATCCGTACTGCCCTATGGATGCTGCAATATGGACTCGCCCATCCCTGTGGGGCTTTAGAGTGCAAGCTCCTGGGCCCAGTGCCTCCCTATAGTACAACAAAGAGCTGTCTGCCCCAGTTTCCCAGCATCCCTTGGGGCCCTAAGTCTGTACTGCGCTACGGCTGCTGCTGCCATATGGACTCACCCATCCCTGTGGGGCTTTAGAGTGCAAGCTCCTGGGCCCAGTGCCTCCCTATAGTACAACAGAGCTGTGTGTCCCAGTTTCCCAGCATCCCTTGGGGCACTAAGTCTGTACTGCGCTACGGCTGCTGCCATATGGACTCACCCATCCCTGCTGTGCTTTAAAGTGCAAGCTCCTGGGCCCAGTGCCTCTCTATAGTACAACAGAGCTGTGTGCCCCAGTTTCCCAGCATCCCTTGGGGCCCTAAGTCCATACTGCGCTACGGCTGCTGCCATATGGACTCGCCCATCCCTGTGGGGCTTTAGAGTGCAAGCTCCTGGGCCAAGTGCCTCCCTATAGTACAACAGAGCTGTGTGTCCCAGTTTCCCAGCATCCCTTGGGGCCCTAAGTCTGTACTGCGCTACGGCTGCTGCCATATGGACTCGCCCATCCCTGTGGGGCTTTAGAGTGTAAGCTCCTGGGCCAAGTGCCTCCCTATAGTACAACAGAGCTGTGTGTCCCAGTTTCCCAGCATCCCTTGGGGCCCTAAGTCCATACTGCGCTACGGCTGCTGCCATATGGACTCGCCCATCCCTGTGGGGCTTTAGAGTGCAAGCTCCTGGGCCCAGTGCCTCCCTATAGTACAACAGAGCTGTCTGCCCCAGTTTCCCAGCATCCCTTGGGGCCCCTACATGTTCCCTCCCACAGGCCCTAGGGCCCCAAGCTTTATGCCCTTCCCCCCCAGCGGCCCTGGGGCCCGTCCATGCCTGTTACCCCCCCGGTATCCCCAGGGCCCCTCCCCGTATCTGCCCCATTCTCTCCCTGTGCCCTGAGGCCTTTCCGGCGCAAGTTCCTAACGGAGCCGCACAGCGCTGCGCCACTCGGTACATTCGCCCCTTTGGGTTCCGAGCAGACAGACAAGGCCTCGGCCCGGTGCGAATCCCCTCCCTGCACCGTGTGCCCCGCACTTACCGACCCCGCACTTACCGACCCCTCACACACACACGCTGCAACGCGGCTCGGAATCGGGCAGGAAAGGAGCAGCACCGCGCAGGCGCAGAGAGAAGTAAAGTCTACAGCACGCATGCGCCAACCCGGCAAATCACTCGCACCGGAAGTACGTAGATTTCGCCCCAGAACTACAACCCCCAGAATGCTAAGCGCAGGAGTTGCCGCAGGTAGCACGCAGTTATTCCGCTGAGGGATGCCGGAACTTGTAGTGTGAGATCTTTAGCGGCTCTTGCGTTTGTGTGTGGGGCCCTTGTGCCCTGTCCCTGAGACTCGTTATGGCTCCCAGCAAGTGTGGGTCAGGGCTGGGACATTCGCACTCCTCCCACTCGGAACCAGCCCGTATCACTGGGGTTTGGCGTCTGATCTGACCTGGGAGACTCTCTGCTTGTATCGCCACACTCCGGCTGCCGTAAAGCGAGGCAGTGCTGCTGCTCTTTTTATAGGGAGACAGTATAGACAATAACTAATGGAACTGCGCACCCCCACAAACAGGGAATGGACCAGTCCGAGGGGTAAATGAGACTATGGGGGGAACACTGCCCCCCCCAGGCTGAAGCCCGGAATGAGAGGGGGGTATTTGCTGAAGGCCTATTGCCCCCCCCCCAGGAGAATGAATTAAGGGGGTGCAATTTGTCGCCCCTGTCTCACATCCTCAGCAGACAGGGGGCGCTGTTCCATTGCTGCCTATGGGAGACATTGTAGTAAGTGCAGGTGTGGGGGGATAATATGTATCCTGCCCCAGGGCTCTACTGCTCCAGGGGTAATTACATGTACCGTTTGGGATTAGCCCCAATATTCCCTGCCCTGTATCCTCCCCATGCCCCTCTGATACTCTTCCCATCATTCCTCCTGCCCCATCCCAACATGGGGGGCAATACCCAAAGCACCTCCCCATGCCCCTCTGATACTCTTCCCATCATTCCTCCTGCCCCATCCCAACATGGGGGGCAATACCCAAAGCACCTCCCCATGCCCCACTGATACTCTTCCTATCATTCCTCCTGCCCCATCCCAACATGGGGGGCAATACCCAAAGCATCTCCCCATGCCCCACTGATACTCTTCCTATCATTCCTCCTGCCCCATCCCAACATGGGGGGCAATACCCAAAGCACCTCCCCATGCCCCTCTAATACTCTTCCTATCATTCCTCCTGCCCCATCCCAACATGGGGGGCAATACCCAAAGCACCTCCTCAGCCCCACTGATACTCTTCCTATCATTACTCCTGCCCCATCCCAACATGGGGGGCAATACCCAAAGCACCTCCCCATGCCCCTCTGATACTCTTCCTATCATTCCTCCTGCCCCATCCCAACATGGGGGGCAATACCCAAAGCACCTCCCCATGCCCCTCTAATACTCTTCCTATCATTCCTCCTGCCCCATCCCAACATGGGGGGCAATACCCAAAGCATCTCCCCATGCCCCTCTGATACTCTTCCTATCATTACTCCTGCCCCATCCCAACATGGGGGGCAATACCCAAAGCACCTCCTCAGCCCCTCTGATACTCTTCCTATCATTCCTCCTGCCCCATCCCAACATGGGGGGCAATACCCAAAGCACCTCCCCATGCCCCACTGATACTCTTCCTATCATTCCTCCTGCCCCATCCCAACATGGGGGGCAATACCCAAAGCACCTCCCCATGCCCCACTGATACTCTTCCTATCATTACTCCTGCCCCATCCCAACATGGGGGGCAATACCCAAAGCACCTCCTCAGCCCCACTGATACTCTTCCTATCATTACTCCTGCCCCATCCCAACATGGGGGGCAATACCCAAAGCACCTCCTCAGCCCCTCTGATACTCTTCCTATCATTCCTCCTGCCCCATCCCAACATGGGGGGCAATACCCAAAGCACCTCCCCATGCCCCACTGATACTCTTCCTATCATTCCTCCTGCCCCATCCCAACATGGGGGGCAATACCCAAAGCACCTCCCCATGCCCCACTGATACTCTTCCTATCATTCCTCCTGCCCCATCCCAACATGGGGGGCAATACCCAAAGCACCTCCTCATGCCCCACTGATACTCTTCCTATCATTCCTCCTGCCCCATCCCAACATGGGGGGCAATACCCAAAGCACCTCCTCAGCCCCTCTAATACTCTTCCTATCATTCCTCCTGCCCCATCCCAACATGGGGGGCAATACCCAAAGCACCTCCTCATGCCCCACTGATACTCTTCCTATCATTCCTCCTGCCCCATCCCAACATGGGGGGCAATACCCAAAGCACCTCCCCATGCCCCACTGATACTCTTCCTATCATTCCTCCTGCCCCATCCCAACATGGGGGGCAATACCCAAAGCACCTCCTCATGCCCCTCTGATACTCTTCCTATCATTCCTCCTGCCCCATCCCAACATGGGGGGCAATACCCAAAGCACCTCCTCAGCCCCTCTAATACTCTTCCTATCATTCCTCCTGCCCCATCCCAACATGGGGGGCAATACCCAAAGCACCTCCTCATGCCCCACTGATACTCTTCCTATCATTCCTCCTGCCCCATCCCAACATGGGGGGCAATACCCAAAGCACCTCCCCATGCCCCACTGATACTCTTCCTATCATTACTCCTGCCCCATCCCAACATGGGGGGCAATACCCAAAGCACCTCCTCAGCCCCTCTAATACTCTTCCTATCATTCCTCCTGCCCCATCCCAACATGGGGGGCAATACCCAAAGCACCTCCTCATGCCCCACTGATACTCTTCCTATCATTCCTCCTGCCCCATCCCAGCATGGGGGGCAATACCCAAAGCACCTCCTCAGCCCCTCTGATACTCTTCCTATCATTCCTCCTGCCCCATCCCAACATGGGGGGCAATACCCAAAGCACCTCCCCATGCCCCTCTGATACTCTTCCTATCATTCCTCCTGCCCCATCCCAACATGGGGGGCAATACCCAAAGCACCTCCTCATGCCCCACTGATACTCTTCCTATCATTACTCCTGCCCCATCCCAACATGGGGGGCAATACCCAAAGCACCTCTTCATGCCCCACTGATACTCTTCCTATCATTCCTCCTGCCCCATCCCAACATGGGGGGCAATACCCAAAGCACCTCCTCATGCCCCACTGATACTCTTCCTATCATTCCTCCTGCCCCATCCCAACATGGGGGGCAATACCCAAAGCACCTCCCCATGCCCCACTGATACTCTTCCTATCATTACTCCTGCCCCATCCCAACATGGGGGGCAATACCCAAAGCACCTCCCCATGCCCCACTGATACTCTTCCTATCATTCCTCCTGCCCCATCCCAGCATGGGGGGCAATACCCAAAGCATCTCCCCATGCCCCTCTGATACTCTTCCTATCATTACTCCTGCCCCATCCCAGCATGGGGGGCAATACCCAAAGCATCTCCCCATGCCCCTCTGATACTCTTCCTATCATTACTCCTGCCCCATCCCAGCATGGGGGGCAATACCCAAAGCATCTCCCCATGCCCCACTGATACTCTTCCTATCATTACTCCTGCCCCATCCCAGCATGGGGGGCAATACCCAAAGCATCTCCCCATGCCCCACTGATACTCTTCCTATCATTACTCCTGCCCCATCCCAACATGGGGGGCAATACCCAAAGCACCTTCTCAGCCCCTCTGATACTCTTCCTATCATTACTCCTGCCCCATCCCAACATGGGGGGGCAATACCCAAAGCACCTCCTCATGCCCCACTGATACTCTTCCTATCATTCCTCCTTCCCCATCCCAACATGGAGGGGGGGGGGGGGCAATACCCAAAGCACCTCCTACAGGTGTTGATGGGGCCGGTGGATTATATTCAGTATCAGCATCAGAAGTTATTACTAAACTGTAGATAAGTGGTTCCTACATTACAGATCAGGACTGGGCAAGACCCCCCCTGCCGTGGGGCAATAAGCTGCTCTTCTATGATTATTCAGGTATCAGGTCCATGAAGATCTGGGGGGGTCACATGCAGAGTCCCTAGGGCCCCACAGGAGCCCCTGCTTGTATGGGGTAATGGAGCCTTATCTCATATATCTGGGCCTGGGGGCATCTGTGCAGTTAGCACTGACCTGCGTGGCTCTGACTTGCCCATTTACTCCTATTGGCTGAGTCAGTGCTTCTAGTATGGCAGCTCCCTTTGTTCTAGTGAGGCCCCTCATTATTGTACTTAATCCCCTGCCTACAGTCTGCTGCACTGGGGGGGGGGTGTTATATTAGGCACTGAGGTGCTGGGTGGGATTACAGTGATGTGCGGTGAGACAATGGGGCTACTCCTGCTGGGACCCCCAAGTGTATTGGGCTACTCCTGCCAGGACCCCCAGGTGTATTGGGCTACTCCTGCCGGGACCCTCAGGTGTATTGGGTCTCCCCGCGGGAACCCCGGGTATATAGGGGCGCTCCTTGTATCCTACTATAACCCTACTATAGTTTATATAAATGCCCCGCTGTGTAGCCCTGGGGGCAGCTGTTCCTGCACCGGTACAGCTGGGGTGTTTGCTACAGAAACCCTACTATAGTTTATATAAATACCCCGCTGTGTAGCCCCGGGGGCAGCCATTCCTGCACCGGTACAGCTGGGGTGTTTGCTACAGAAACCCTACTATAGTTTATATAAATACCCCACTGTGTAGCCCCGGGGGCAGTCATTCAAGCAGGAAAAAAAAAAAAAAAGGCACAGGTTACATAGCAGATAACAGATACACTCTGTAGAATACAATGGTGTTTTATCCGTTATCTGCTATGTAACCTGTGCCTTTTTTTTTTTTTTCCTGCTTGAATGACTGCCCCCGGGGCTACACAGCAGGGTATTTATATAAACTATAGTAGGGTTGCTGTAGCAAACACACAAGGGCAGGGCAATAGTACATTATAGTTTAACTACTTTGATACACTTTCATTTTTTGGTGTTACTGTTCCTTTAAGCCCCTGATCCTCCCATAAGCTAGTGGGAAACCTGCCCTTTTCCTCTTCCCCAATCCTGTTGGAGTTGCCTGTGATGTCATAGCTCCACCCCTTTGGATCATCCCCCTGCTCCCTTGGTAACAGGGCATCATGCAGTGGGCACGGTGGGTTCCAGAGACGGGCAGAGAGTGCCAGTTCAACATCTGGCGTTTATTTGATACAAAAGTAAAGGCTTTCGGTAAGAAATATACAGAAACAAGTATTTACAGCAAGTACATAAATATATAATTATACAGGCGGGTCCATTGGACTCTATGGGAGCAATGATGCACGGGGGATGCTGGGAAAAACATGGCTGTCCCGCGGCCAACATCAGCAGCTGATTGTGTAGGGATCCTGAGAAGGTAGTTAGGCAGTTTATAGGGGCAGAACCCCCAAGTCTATTGCTTTGTGGAGCAGAACCTCGAGCCCAGTCAGGCCCAGACTTCTATGATATCATCGGACTCCAGGCCCAGCTCCTCGGCCGTGTTCTTCCCTTTCAGTTTCTGGCCCTCGAAGAAAAAGGAGACTTTGTGCTTCTTGGTGAGACCCATTGCAGCCTGGTACTGATCCATTAGGGACTGGAGCGGCTCCACCTGCAACAGGAAAAGTCACATGAGCTTCGCAAAGGGCAAAAAAAAAGCGATTTAAGGGCAGTTTGTTATGGGCTGAAGCCCAGCAGCAGGTAGGAGGGGGCCAGCTGGGGGCCCAGTAGGTGGGGGGGGTATGTTCTACCCAGTGCCCCTTAAAGTACTGTAGAACCCTAACTGGGTCTGAATGTAACAGCACCAACCCCTATGTCAGGGTCTGTACCCCAATAAATGGGAAGTCACTGGTTACATGGGGGGCAAGGGTAGATATCCTGTGCCGCCCCCCCTTCCCCATGTACCCAGTGTATATAGGCCACACACCCCTATGTGACCATACTGTATAGATACATTTGGGGGGGCACAGGATAAAGTATGCCATACCACCCCCCCCCCCCCCCATGTACCCACAGTGTAGATATATGTGTGTATGTAACCATACTGTATAGATACATTTGGGGGGGGGGCACAGGATAAAGTATGCCATAAACCCCCCCCCCCCCATGTACCCACAGTGTAGATATGCCACACCCCCCTATGTAACCATACTGTATAGATACAGGGGGGGGGGGGGGATAAGTATCCTGTGCCCCCACACAATGGTACAACACAGGGTAGCTCTCCCATGCCCGCCCCCCCCCCCCCCATGTACCCACAGTGTAGATATGTCACACCCCCCTATGTGACCATACTGTAGATACATGGGGGGCATGCCCCCAACAACCCCCAATGTACCCACACAGGGCAGCTCTCCCATGCCCCCAACAACCCCCAATGTACCCACACAGGGCAGCTCTCCCATGCCCCCAACAACCCCCAATGTACCCACACAGGGCAGCTTTCCCATGCCCCCAACAACCCCCAATGTACCCACACAGGGCAGCTTTCCCATGCCCAGGGCACACTGGCAGGGTACATACAGGCTCCTCACCTTCCCCACCATGACACTGAGGTGCGACTGCTTCTCCTTCCCCTGCACCTTTATACAGATCTTCTCATTTGGGTCAGAATCTTCCTGCCCATCGGGCGGGGACAGAACCACACAGTCTGGGAGAGAAGCAAATAATGGGCTGAACACATGGTGTTACATGGGGAGGGCACTGAATTGGCACAGAAAGCAAGAGAACAATGGGTTAATGGGAGAACTGGGAGGGGGATGGGAAGGGATGGGGGTCCGTGGGGAAATGGATAGAAATAAAAAGATACAAAATGGTGGAGGGAGAAAGGGAAGACAATGAGGAGAGAATAAAATACAGTTTACTGTATAATACTGACTAAACCCTGGGGTACAGTCCCATTACTAAGGGGCCCCATGCCCCCCCAGGTATCAGATTTGCCCAGGGAATTAAAGGGAACAAAGCGCAGAGTCAGCGCCTCCCATAATACCCAGAGTCCTTTGCACACAGAGTTACAGAATGTGGCTGCTTTGCTTAACCCTTTGCACACAGACCCCACGCGCCCAATGTTATCTGCTTCCTGTAACTGCCCCGTCACTGGGTGTGACTTGCACTGGGAGTGTTACCCCCCCCCCCAGCCCCTATCAATATCTCCTGTTACACAGCCGCCCCCCCCAGTACTACTGTAGCCCCACACTGCCATCTTCCTCTTCTGCCTCCTGGGGCCCTGGGGCCGGTGCCAACTCCCAACCTGTTCTCAATCCCCCCCCGGCCCCTATCAGTATCTCCTGTTACACAGCCGCCCCCCCCCCCCCCAGTACTACTGTAGCCCCACACTGCCATCTTCCTCTTCTGCCTCCTGGGGCCCTGGGGCCGGTGCCAACTCCCAACCTGTTCTCAATCCCCCCCCGGCCCCTATCAGTATCTCCTGTTACACAGCCGCCCCCCCCCAGTACTACTGTAGCCCCACACTGCCATCTCCCTCTTCTGCCTCCTGGGGCCAGTGCCAACTCCCACCCTGTTCTCAATCCTCCTTAGGATTCATTGCTATTTCATTGGGAGAGGTTTGCCTTCCCCTTGTAGCATTTATAGGTACAATCTCTCAGGAGTCTGACCCTACGGTGCAGCCATAAAGGAATCTATTGCTACATTGGGAGTTGCAGTTTAACACTAGATTTCAGTAGTGCAACAGCCCAAACCTGCAGCCCTGGGTCCCTGAGCATTTCCCCACCCCCTACCGGGAAATTAAGTGTCAGCAAGCGGCAAATACAGTCTGTTCCTACAAAAAGCACCGATTGGTCAGATCTGACAGGGGCCCAGATGCAGAGGAGAGGATTGTGGGAAATGCTTACCAATGATATCAGCCACAGTCAGGTTCATGGACTTTGGGGTCTGAGACTTGTTCAGCTCCTCGTCCCCGAGGAGGAGGAGGATCCGGGAAGGCTCCACATTCAGTTGGGAAGCCATGGACTGCGCCAGTTTCTCCAGGGGGTCCCACTGGGGCACAAGGCAACAGGTTAGGCCCCAATATGGGGGGGGATTTGCAGATACCCCAGCACGGGGGAGTCTAGTGATGAGCTGCCCACCCCACCTCTGCCCATAGCCCAGTACCTGCCCCCACCCCACCTCTGCCCATAGCCCAGTACCTGCCCCCACCCCACTTCTGCCCATAGCCCAGTACCTGCCCCCACCCCACCTCTGCCCATAGCCCAGTACCTGCCCCCACCCCACCTCTGCCCATAGCCCAGTACCTGCCCCCACCCCACCTCTGCCCATAGCCCAGTACCTGCCCCCAGCCCAGCTGCCCCACATGGCACTCACCATTGCCAGATTTATCCTGAAGAGTTTGCCTCCCCTGCGCACCTTGACTGTCAGCTCCGGGGCCGGGCTGCTCCCCACAACAATCACATCGTTCTCTTCTGTCGTCACCTTCTGTCCCGGGGAGAGAACGGTCCCCAAATCCCTGAGCCGAGCGTCCATCTCCCTAGTACAGAGGCACGGGGGTCATTCACATGGAGCCCCAGCAGAGCTGCCCCTGCCGTACCCAGTACCCCACTATGGGGAGGCACGGGGGTCATTCACATGGAGCCCCAAGCACAGCTGCCCCTGCCGTACCCAGTACCCCACTATGGGACAAGCTGGGCAGGCTCATTTACACTGGGGGGAGGCACAGGGGGTCATTTACATGGAGCCCCAGCACAGCTGCCCCTGCCGTACCCAGTACCCCACTACGGGACAAGCTGGGCAGGCTCATTTACACTGGGGGGGCTCTTTACCAATACAGAGACAACCTACCTGATTTTGTTATACGCCCGCCCCTTTCTCCTTACTGGGGTCTTCGGGGTGGGTGGGGGTGAGGGAGAGCCAGTGCGGAGCCTGAGAAGCAAAGACAAGTGTCAGGCAATGAATCCCCAGGGAGACCCAATGAGTCCCCCCCCCCCCCACTTACCTCTCAGTATTGGGGGGCTCTGTCTCGTCAGTCTCAGAATCAGTCAGTTCCTTGGTGGGGGGTTTCTGCTGGGTGACGGGGGGCACAATCTCACTCTCTACATCTGGACAAGAGCAGGGATAAGGGAGATGGTCCCACCGAGACACCGTACAACCTACAGACCCCCCATTCTCCCCCCAGTCTCCCCTTATTCCTCACCTTCAGACCCCCGGATGCTGTGCAGCTCCGACATCTGCAGGAGGGCCTTGGAGTTATCGGGGGGCAGCTTCAGGCTGCTGTTCACCTGAGAAAGGAGACATTTATATGGGAGGGGTATCTGCCTGTGAGCACACTTACCCCGAGTGTCAGGCTGTGGCAGATTGTACCTGGGGCAATACCTACGCCCCCGGGGTAGTTACCTTATTAGAGTAGACGGACACGGAGGCCGGGACGGTCCCAGGGAGCAGTCGTCTGCGCTTCACTTGCCGCGGTCTCACCAATTCCACATCACTGTCACTGCTCTCCTCACTCTGTGGGACACGGGGGGGACCATTATATTGGGGGGGGGGTCACTCTGTGGGACACGGGGGGGGGGACCATTATATTGGGGGGGGAAAAGACCATCACAATTACATGGGGGGGTCACTCTGTGAGACAGGGTGCGGGGGAGACCATTATATTGGGGGGGGGGGGGATCACTGTGGGACAGGGTGCGGGGGAGACCATTACATTGGGGGGGGGGTGTCACTGTGGGACAGGGTGCGGGGGAGACCATTACATTGGGGGGGGTCACTCTGTGGGACAGGGGGCGGGGGAGACCATTACATTGGGGGGGGGGTCACTCTCTGGGACAGGGTGCGGGGGAGACCATTACATTGGGGGGGGTGTGTCACTGTGGGACAGGGGGCGGGGGAGACCATTACATTGGGGGGGGGTCACTCTCTGGGACAGGGTGCGGGGGAGACCATTACATTGGGGGGGGGGGGTCACTCTCTGGGACAGGGTGCGGGGGAGACCATTACATTGGGGGGGGTCACTCTGTGGGACAGGGGGCGGGGGAGACCATTACATTGGGGGGGGGGGGTCACTCTCTGGGACAGGGTGCGGGGGAGACCATTACATTGGGGGGGGGGGTGTCACTGTGGGACAGGGGGCGGGGGAGACCATTACATTGGGGGGGGGGGGATCACTGTGGGACAGGGTGCGGGGGAGACCATTACATTGGGGGGGGTGTCACTGTGGGACAGGGGGCGGGGGAGACCATTACATTGGGGGGGGGGGTCACTCTCTGGGACAGGGTGCGGGGGAGACCATTACATTGGGGGGGGGGGGTCACTCTCTGGGACAGGGTGCGGGGGAGACCATTACATTGGGGGGGGTCACTCTGTGGGACAGGGGGCGGGGGAGACCATTACATTGGGGGGGGGGGATCACTGTGGGACAGGGTGCGGGGGAGACCATTACATTGGGGGGGGGTGTCACTGTGGGACAGGGGGCGGGGGAGACCATTACATTGGGGGGGGGTCACTCTCTGGGACAGGGTGCGGGGGAGACCATTACATTGGGGGGGGGGGGTCACTCTCTGGGACAGGGTGCGGGGGAGACCATTACATTGGGGGGGTCACTCTGTGGGACAGGGGGCGGGGGAGACCATTACATTGGGGGGGGGGTCACTCTCTGGGACAGGGTGCGGGGGAGACCATTACATTGGGGGGGGGTGTCACTGTGGGACAGGGGGCGGGGGAGACCCTCTCTGGGACAGGGTGCGGGGGAGACCATTACATTGGGGGGGGGGTCACTCTGTGGGACAGGGGGCAGGGGAGACCATTACATTGGGGGGGGGGGCACTCTGTGGGACAGGGGCAGGGGAGACCATTACATTGGGGGGGGGGGTCACTCTGTGGGACAGGGGGCAGGGGAGACCATTACATTGGGGGGGGGGTCACTCTGTGGGACAGGGTGCGGGGGAGACCATTACATTGGGGGGGGGGGCACTCTGTGGGACAGGGGGCAGGGGAGACCATTACATTGGGGGGGGGGGGTCACTCTGTGGGACAGGGGACAGGGGAGACCATTACATTGGGGGGGGGGGTCACTCTGTGGGACAGGGGACAGGGGAGACCATTACATTGGGGGGGGGGCAGTTACAATCCCTATGGCAGCACCAACATTACAGTAACTATAGCTGCGCCTACATGAGGGATCAGTAACAGCACAAACCCAGTAGCTAGTGGCCCCATACAGACCGGAGCGCTGCCCCACACCCGTATCAGTTAGCTGCCCCCCCCCCCCCGCCAAGTTTAGACTCCCCCTGGGCCCCCAGGCACCGTGTTAGGAAAGTACAGTATATACACACACACACAGGTATAACCCGCTCCTCCCCACACACCGGCCCTGGGGCCACTATGTCACTTAACCCTTTAACCCTTCCCTTGCCCTAACTTACCCCAATTGTAACCGTATCAGCCATCTTGCGTTCCCTTTATAGCTCCACCCCGCACATGCCTATTGGCCGGCGCCCAATGGGGGCGTTACACCATAACCAAGACACGCCCCCATCGCTACTCGCGGGAGGGCTTCGCGCAAGGCATGTCGGGTTATGTAGTTCAGAAGCTATCCCCGCCTACCCGGTCGAGGTTGCCCTAAGATGTAAGAGGATTGGCTCCTGTACGGTCACTCATTCCCCTCAGCCTATCACAGACGGAATGCGCTCCAACAGGCCACGCCCCTCTCCCACTCCAAAGGGCTCCTTTCTGGCAGCCTGACAGATTCTTTTTCACCCAGTCAAGTGCAGCCAATCAGATTCTCGGTTTTTTTGCATGGTCAGGATCTATACAATGTTAAATGCCTGGGAAATTCCCATAGCAACCAGCCAGATAGTGGTAACCCTCTGTAGCAACCAGGCAAGGAGCAAAGACCAATAGTGATCAATGTTTGAAACTGATTTGTATTTAGACAATACAATCCAAAGTGCAGGTTGAGCAAGCAATGTGCCCTGCCTGGGGTATTTACAGGTCTGGTTGCCATGGTAGCAGACCTCACATTTGAACAACAAAAATATAATATTAAAAGGTATGAATAGATAATAATGACTAAAACATGGGCCCTCAGGCCGACAGATCTATAGTGCGGGGCCCCAAAGGGATCCTAGTGCAGGAGGGCTTACCTACCGCCTCGTACCTGTGGGGGGAGCCGGACTCAATATCGATGCAGGGGCCACAGGCAGTGGGGGCCTCAGTGCCGGACACAAAGCAGGGAGACGTAGGCAGGAGTCCATCTTGGCTTTGGGCAGAGTCCCTCAAGTCTGTGTGGGGCCCAGAGGAGCGCAGGGGTGCAGGGCTGGGGCCCCCTTGGCTTTGGGCAGGGCTGGGGCCCCCTTGGCTTTGGGCAGGGCTGGGGCCCCCTTGGCTTTGGGCAGGGCTGGGGCCCTGAGGGGCAGAAGCCAGGGGAGTGCTGCCCTCTAGCGTTGGGGGAGGATTTCTCTCCTTGGAGCCAAGTTGGGGATCCCATGGATCCAGCGCACTGAGATTCCCCATTGTTTGGGGACAGTCTGGGTCCTCGTTCCTCTCCGAGTTGGGATCGTGGGGCTCAGTCCCTTCCCTTTCTCCTGACGCCTCTTCATCTGCCCCTGCATTCTGCCCCTTGCCCCCGGCAGGATTCCGCCGAACTGTGGCCCCGGCTCTTCCCTTGGCTGCTGGGAGCTGTCAATAGAGACCATTGGTTTATTCCTCTCCCCACAGTGTATCGTCCCTATAGCACCAACATGTTCCGTAGCGCTGTACCCAAGCCATTCATACAGGGGGTGCCACTTAGCAGCTAATGATTAGTAACCAATAGCAACCAATTAGCCTTATTGGCCTGAGCTGATCAGAACTAACGAACAGCAGTCTCATTCTGTCCCAGGAATTCAACAGGCGTCTTAAAGGGGATATAAACTCAAATATAATAATTATCAGCAATTGCACATACACACTCAGGTAATTACTATAGAAAGCAGTGCCTGCCCCTTTCCTTCTCTGCACTGCTGGTTCTGACTATTGAAATAATGGCATCAGCCAAGTGACTAACAAACCTGCAGAGAAACACACAACACAGTTTGGGCTGGGGGGGCAGTTAGGAGGGGGCTGCGTTACACGGCACAGGGGTGAGTTTGGCAATAGGCAGTTAAAGGGGGCATTGGAAGGGACCCACACCCACACCCACACCCACACCCACACCCACACCCACACCCACACCCACACCCACACCCACACCCACACCCACACCCACACCCACACCCACACCCACACCCACCATTTCCCCCTTACCTTCCTTCTCTTCCTCCCCATTCTGACACACACAACTGCCCCAGCATGGCCCCCGTGGGGCTTATATAGGGCTGATGGACCTGCCCCTCCTACAGGCAATGGGGAACGGGAAAACCAGGCTGGGACCCCTGGAGTTGGAGTGGAGTTAGATTTACACACACGTTGCACCCGATGGTTTTAGCTCAAAGGGTGTCGGGGCAATCACCTGTTATATAGTGTGTGTATATATATATATAGTGTGTTATTATTACACATATACTGGATATTCCACTATTTCCCGCAGGCAGGTAAATGGAGACATCGCGGTTCTTTTCCAAAGTTGAAGCCATTTTATTCAGATTGTCCGACCCACTGACAGCAAATAATACAGAATTCCTTCAACTGTGCCCACAGGATCTGTTCTATAGGGACTTCTGCCTCACCTTCCATATAAACTTTGTGTGAGTGTCTGTGTGAGTGTCTGTGTGAGTGTGTGTATATGTGAGTGTCTGTCTGAGTGTGAGTGTATATGTGAGTGTCTGTGTGAGTGTATATGTGAGTGTCTGTCTGAGTGTGAGTGTATATGTGAGTGTCTGTCTGAGTGTATATGTGAGTGTCTGTCTGAGTGTATATGTGAGTGTCTGTCTGAGTGTGAGTGTATATGTGAGTGTCTGTCTGAGTGTATATGTGAGTGTCTGTCTGAGTGTGAGTGTATATGTGAGTGTCTGTCTGAGTGTATATGTGAGTGTCTGTCTGGGTGTGTGTATATGTGAGTGTCTGTCTGAGTGTATATGTGAGTGTCTGTCTGAGTGTGAGTGTATATGTGTCTGTCTGAGTGTGAGTGTATATGTGAGTGTCTGAGTGTGAGTGTATATGTGAGTGTCTGAGTGTGAGTGTATATGTGAGTGTCTGTCTGAGTGTGAGTGTATATGTGAGTGTCTGTCTGAGTGTGAGTGTATATGTGAGTGTCTGTCTGAGTGTGAGTGTATATGTGAGTGTCTGTCTGAGTGTGAGTGTATATGTGAGTGTCTGTCTGAGTGTGAGTGTATATGTGAGTGTCTGTCTGAGTGTGAGTGTATATGTGAGTGTCTGTCTGAGTGTGAGTGTAAGAGCTTCACAAGTTACACAGTTAGAATCTCACTGACCAAAGCAGGGATGTGTTCTGATTGGCTGACAGGATAATAATAATAATCAGGTATAATAATATTATTGTGTCAGTCAGTGGGGCAGTTCCCATAAGGATTCAGTTTCCCCATAAACTGCTGAACAGCCAGTTCACTTTGAGACCCCCCAGTTGGCTCCCTGGGGTACCTTGGTGTTACTCACCCCCCTATAATAAATACCCGGGTGCCCACCTATAATAAATACCCAGGTGCCCACCTATAATAAATACCCAGGTGCCTACCTACAGTATAATAAATACCCAGGTGCCCACCTATAATAAATACCCGGGTGCCCACCTATAATAAATACCCGGGTGCCCACCTACAGTATAATAAATACCTGGGTGCCCACCTATAATAAATACCCGGGTGCCCACCTACAGTATAATAAATACCCGGGTGCCCATCTATAATAAATACCCGGGTGCCCACCTATAATAAATACCCGGGTGCCCACCCCAAAGGCTTCAGCTCATTCCCAATGTAATTACCATCTGACTCACTGCTTCAATCTATACAGGAACCTTGTGCCCTATGTGCCTTCATACAGTGAAATTATATTAATATCCTATTAATCCTTGTACAGTAAGTACTGTATGCAGAGTCCCCCCCATATCCCTACATCCCCCTGTTACAGCCGGGCACCTATGATATTAATACCCTACAGGTAAGTACTATATGCACAGTCCCCCCCATATCCCTACATCCCCCCGTTACAGCCGGGCACCTATGATATTAATACCCTACAGGTAATTACTATACAGTCCCCCCCATATCCCTACATCCGCCCGTTACAGCCAGGCACCTATGATATTAATACCCTACAGGTAAGTACTATACGCACAGTCCCCCCCATATCCCTACATCCCCCCGTTACAGCCGGGCACCTATGATATTAATACCCTACAGGTAAGTACTATACGCACAGTCCCCCCCATATCCCTACATCCCCCCGTTACAGCCGGGCACCTATGATATTAATACCCTACAGGTAAGTACTATATGCACAGTCCCCCCCCATATCCCTACATCCCCCCGTTACAGCCGGGCACCTATGATATTAATACCCTACAGGTAAGTACTATACAGTCCCCCCCCATATCCCTACATCCCCCCGTTACAGCCGGGCACCTATGATATTAATACCCTACAGGTAAGTACTATACGCACAGTCCCCCCCATATCCCTACATCCCCCCGTTACAGCCGGGCACCTATGATATTAATACCCTACAGGTAAGTACTATATGCACAGTCCCCCCCATATCCCTACATCTCCCCGTTACAGCCGGGCACCTATGATATTAATACCCTACAGGTAAGTACTATACGCACAGTCCCCCCCATATCCCTACATCCCCCGTTACAGCCGGACACCTATGATATTTATACCCTACAGGTAAGTACTATACAGTCCTCCCCATATCCCTACACCCCCCCGTTACAGCCGGGCACCTATGATATTAATACCCTACAGGTAAGTACTATATGCACAGTCCCCCCCATATCCCTACATCCCCCCGTTACAGCCGGGCACCTATGATATTTATACCCTACAGGTAAGTACTATATGCACAGTCCCCCCCATATCCCTACATCTCCCTGTTACAGCCGGGCACCTATGATATTAATACCCTACAGGTAAGTACTATACAGTCCCCCCCATATCCCTACATCCCCCCGTTACAGCCGGGCACCTATGATATTAATACCCTACAGGTAAGTACTATACAGTCCCCCCCATATCCTTACATCCCCCCGTTACAGCCGGGCACCTATGATATTAATACCCTACAGGTAAGTGCTATACAGTCCCCCCCATATCCCTACATCCCCCCGTTACAGCTGGGCACCTATGATATTAATACCCTACAGGTAAGTACTATACGCACAGTCCCCCCCATATCCCTACACCCCCCCGTTACAGCCGGGCACCTATAACCCCCCCCAGGCTGCGTTGGGCCCATTGGGAATAATGACCGGTTAGTAGCCGGGGGCCGGTGACTATCGGTTCTGCTTTCAGTGATGTTATGAGGAGCCCACACTCTCTGATCCGGTTTCTCTTTCCGGTTCCTCTCTGGTTCTGCCACAAGGTTCTGGGCCGGTGACTCAGCAATGAGGGCTTCTATATTGGGCCTTTCACTGTGTAGGTTCTTGTTCATGAATTGGGCCAGAAAGTACTTTCCAAAAATGATGCAGAAAATTAAGATTAAAGGGAAACTAAACCCTGCGGCACAGCGCGGCTCAACCAAACGTTACTCAGCTGTTGCCGGACTACAAATCCCAGAATAATGTAACATATAATGAAGGGTGAGGCATGCTGGGAGCTGTAGTCCAGCAACATCAGGGTTGGATTCTTAAAGCAATATTGCCCAATAAAACTTTCCCAGCTCTCTAGTAATATCCCAGTGCTGTGACTGGCTACAGGTAAGTTTAGCCCCGTGCATGTCCCAGTGTTGTGATTGGCTACAGTTGGATTTAGCCTTGTGGCCTGTGAAGATTTCAGTGCTTTGATTGGCTACAAGTTAGTTTAGCCCTGGGAATGTCCTGGTGCTGTGATTGGCTGCAGCCTGGCTCACTCTAACATGGGGCAGTGGCCCCTGAGCCATCAGTAGCCCGAGCTGCTTGCCCAGTATAAAGCCTCAGTCATTACGGTTATTGTTGGGGCTGAATGTGCAGAATATTCTCTCAGGCATCACAGGAAATCCTTAGAATAGAGAGCGGGGGGTTATAATTAGAATTCATTTTTCTAGTACAAGGGGGTCACACACACATCCCCTAATGGCTGGAGGAACTGAACATCATTATGGGTCGGACTTGTGAGCGGAAAGCCCCCCCAAAAGTCTCTATGGGGGGGGCAATAATAGCATCTCCTGTACTAGTCTGTATGGGGGGTAATTATAGCATCTCCTGTACTAGTCTGTATGGGGGGTAATTATAGCATCTCCTGTACTAGTCTGTATGGGGGTAATTATAGCATCTCCTGTACTAGTCTGTATGGGGGGTAATTATAGCATCTTCTGTACTAGTCTGTATGGGGGGGTAATTATAGCATCTCCTGTACTAGTCTGTATGGGGGTAATTATAGCATCTCCTGTACTAGTCTGTATGGGGGGTAATTATAGCATCTCCTGTACTAGTCTGTATGGGGGGTAATTATAGCATCTCCTGTACTAGTCTGTATGGGGGTAATTATAGCCTCTCCTGTACTAGTCTGTATGGGGGCAATAATAGCATCTCCTGTACTAGTCTGTATGGGGGGGTAATTATAGCATCTTCTGTACTAGTCTGTATGGGGGGCAATAATAGCATCTCCTGTACTAGTCTGTATGGGGGTAATTATAGCATCTCCTGTACTAGTCTGTATGGGGGTAATTATAGCATCTCCTGTACTAGTCTGTATGGGGGTAATTATAGCATCTCCTGTACTAGTCTGTATGGGGGTAATTATAGCATCTCCTGTACTAGTCTGTATGGGGGTAATTATAGCATCTCCTGTACTAATCTGTATGGGGGGGAGGTAATTATAGCATCTCCTGTACTAGTCTGTATGGGGGTAATTATAGCATCTCCTGTACTAGTCTGTATGGGGGCAATAATAGCATCTCCTGTACTAGTCTGTATGGGGGTAATTATAGCATCTCCTGTACTAGTCTGTATGGGGGTAATTATAGCATCTCCTGTACTAGTCTGTATGGGGGTAATTATAGCATCTCCTGTACTAGTCTGTATGGGGGGCAATAATAGCATCTCCTGTACTAGTCTGTATGGGGGGTAATTATAGCATCTTCTGTACTAGTCTGTATGGGGGGGTAATTATAGCATCTCCTGTACTAGTCTGTATGGGGGGGGGGGTAATTATAGCATCTCCTGTACTAGTCTGTATGGGGGTAATTATAGCATCTCCTGTACTAATCTGTATGGGGGGGGGGTAATTATAGCATCTCCTGTACTAGTCTGTATGGGGGTAATTATAGCATCTCCTGTACTAGTCTGTATGGGGGCAATAATAGCATCTCCTGTACTAGTCTGTATGGGGGTAATTATAGCATCTCCTGTACTAGTCTGTATGGGGGTAATTATAGCATCTCCTGTACTAGTCTGTATGGGGGTAATTATAGCATCTCCTGTACTAGTCTGTATGGGGGGCAATAATAGCATCTCCTGTACTAGTCTGTATGGGGGCAATAATAGCATCTCCTGTACTAGTCTGTATGGGGGGTAATTATAGCCTCTCCTGTACTAGTCTGTATGGGGGTAATTATAGCATCTCCTGTACTAGTCTGTATGGGGGTAATTATAGCATCTCCTGTACTAGTCTGTATGGGGGGTAATTATAGCATCTCCTGTACTAGTCTGTATGGGGGGTAATTATAGCATCTCCTGTACTAGTCTGTATGGGGGTAATTATAGCATCTCCTGTACTAGTCTGTATGGGGGTAATTATAGCATCTCCTGTACTAGTCTGTATGGGGGTAATTATAGCATCTCCTGTACTAGTCTGTATGGGGGGTAATTATAGCATCTCCTGTACTAGTCTGTATGGGGGTAATTATAGCCTCTCCTGTACTAGTCTGTATGGGGGTAATTATAGCATCTCCTGTACTAGTCTGTATGGGGGGGTAATTATAGCATCTCCTGTACTAGTCTGTATGGGGGTAATTATAGCCTCTCCTGTACTAGTCTGTATGGGGGTAATTATAGCCTCTCCTGTGCGGTTTGGGCGGAATTAGAGGAAGAGAGAGTCGTACTTCCCCTTTAGTTGCTACGGGAGACAGAGGTGACACCATTTTACTTGTTCATTTGCAGCTCAAACGTCGCTCCCCGGGGGTCTTTATCGTCGATTGGGTGGGATCCGACTCCAACATGGCTGCCCCGGTCATCATGATTGTCCCCCTTATAGCGAATCTGGTAGCAGGTAAGTGGGCGAGTTTCCTATTGGTTGGTAGGGACTCCCTATCAGTTTTAGGGGGATACGGGGGGCTCCGAGTTACTCACAGCAGTGCAGCCAACTGAGCAGCAGGGGGGGGGGGGGCAAGGGCAGTCTGTGGCCCATAACTTGCTATTAATTATATTTATACTGATTGGCCAGTGTTACAGTATTACTGTAGGGGGTACATTATCCCTTATAGGAGGGGGGGTCCCTGTGCCTTTATATGGGCACAGAACCCCTCAGTGACTGCTAATATCCTTATCATTTACAGTAGGGGGTACATTATCCCTTATAATACATGAGTGATACTCAGAGTTCCCTGTATAACTCAGCCTGCAGCCTTGTGCCTTTATATGGGGGGCACAGAACCCCTCAGTGACTGCTAATATCCTTATCATTTACAGTAGGGGGTACATTATCCCTTATAATACATGAGTGATACTCAGAGTTCCCTGTATAACTCAGCCTGCAGCCTTGTGCCTTTATATGGGGGGCACAGAACCCCTCAGTGACTGCTAATATCCTTATCATTTACAGTAGGGGGTACAGTATCCCTTATAATACATGAGTGATACTCAGAGTTCCCTGTATAACTCAGCCTGCAGCCTTGTGCCTTTATATGGGGGGCACAGAACCCCTCAGTGACTGCTAATATCCTTATCATTTACAGTAGGGGGTACATTATCCCTTATAATACATGAGTGATACTCAGAGTTCCCTGTATAACTCAGCCTGCAGCCTTGTGCCTTTATATGGGGGGCACAGAACCCCTCAGTGACTGCTAATATCCTTATCATTTACAGTAGGGGGTACATTATCCCTTATAATACATGAGTGATACTCAGAGTTCCCTGTATAACTCAGCCTGCAGCCTTGTGCCTTTATATGGGGGGCACAGAACCCCTCAGTGACTGCTAATATCCTTATCATTTACAGTAGGGGGTACATTATCCCTTATAATACATGAGTGATACTCAGAGTTCCCTGTATAACTCAGCCTGCAGCCTTGTGCCTTTATATGGGGGGCACAGAACCCCTCAGTGACTGCTAATATCCTTATCATTTACAGTAGGGGGTACATTATCCCTTATAATACATGAGTGATACTCAGAGTTCCCTGTATAACTCAGCCTGCAGCCTTGTGCCTTTATATGGGGGGCACAGAACCCCTCAGTGACTGCTAATATCCTTATCATTTACAGTAGGGGGTACATTATCCCTTATAATACATGAGTGATACTCAGAGTTCCCTGTATAACTCAGCCTGCAGCCTTGTGCCTTTATATGGGGGGCACAGAACCCCTCAGTGACTGCTAATATCCTTATCATTTACAGTAGGGGGTACACATGCTGACGGTAGCCACAAACACTGGCAGGCTTATCGCCCAATAACGGGGCACAGAGAGGCTTATGTACAGGGGCACTTGCCCTATCAGCGATGACCTTAGTGCCCCCTTCTTGCCCCCAGGGTCGCTCGTGCAGGATGTGTGGCAGCCCTGTGAGGTGACTGTGCCACGTGGGAGCGACGCCCGACTGAACTGCACCTTCTCCAATGAGTTCCTCCAGCAGAAACCCACCCTGACCTGGGTGAAGGGAGAGCAGGGGGGTGGGGAAATCAGGATCTACCCCCCTATTAATGACAGGAGGCAGGTGAAGGTGCAGGTGGACCCCAATCTCTTCCAGACTCTGTCGGATGCAGGGATCCTCCTGCAGGACCTGAGGGTGCGGGATACGGGGGTCTATTTCTGTTCCATCACCGTCCAGCAGGGAGGGGCGGCCAATGAGTACAGAGGGGCAGGAACGCGCCTGACTGTCACAGGTAATGGGGGTAATGGGGCAGATACTAATGGGGAGTCTTAATTGCTTTCAAACATCCTTACTCCCCCCAGAACTTACCCAGGGTCAGACAGGAACCCCCCCCCGGTAAGTGAATCCGATCTCCCCCCCAGTACTCTGTACTTCCTGCTCCTGGGCTGCTCTCTTTCCCATGGTCAGACAGGAACCTCCCCCTGGGTAAGTGAATCCAATCTCCCCCCAGTACTTACCCAGGTACAGAGCTCTGATTCTCTGTACTTCCTGCTCCTGGGCTGCTCTCTTTCCCATGCTCAGACAGGAAACCCCCCCCCCCTGGGTAAGTGAATCCAATCTCCCCCCAGTACTTACCCAGGTACAGAACTCTGATTCTCTGTACTTCCTGCTCCTGGGCTGCTCTCTTTCCCATGGTCAGACAGGAACCCCCCCTGGGTAAGTGAATCCAATCTCCCCCCAGTACTTACCCAGGTACAGAGCTCTGATTCTCTGTACTTCCTGCTCCTGGGCTGCTCTCTTTCCCATGGTCAGGCAGGAACCCCCCCCTGGGTAAGTGAATCCAATCTCCCCCCAGTACTTACCCAGGTACAGAGCTCTGATTCTCTGTACTTCCTGCTCCTGGGCTGCTCTCTTTCCCATGGTCAGGCAGGAACCTCCCCCTGGGTAAGTGAATCCAATCTCCCCCCAGTACTTACCCAGCTACAGAGCTCTGATTCTCTGTACTTCCTGCTCCTGGGCTGCTCTCTTTCCCATGGTCAGACAGGAACCTCCCCCCTGGGTAAGTGAATCCAATCTCCCCCCAGTACTTACCCAGGTACAGAGCTCTGATTCTCTGTACTTCCTGCTCCTGGGCTGCTCTCTTTCCCGTGGTCAGGCAGGAACCTCCCCCTGGGTAAGTGAATCCAATCTCCCCCCAGTACTTACCCAGGTACAGAGCTCTGATTCTCTGCACTTCCTGCTCCTGGGCTGCTCTCTTTCCCATGGTCAGGCAGGAACCTCCCCCTGGGTAAGTGAATCCAATCTCCCCCCAGTACTTACCCAGGTACAGAGCTCTGATTCTCTGTACTTCCTGCTCCTGGGCTGCTCTCTTTCCCATGGTCAGACAGGAACCTCCCCCCGGGTAAGTGAATCCAATCTCCCCCCAGTGCTTACCCAGGTACAGAGCTCTGATTCTCTGTACTTCCTGCTCCTGGGCTGCTCTCTTTCCCATGGTCAGACAGGAACCTCCCCCCGGGTAAGTGAATCCAATCTCCCCCCAGTACTTACCCAGGTACAGAGCTCTGATTCTCTGTACTTCCTGCTCCTGGGCTGCTCTCTTTCCCATGGTCAGGCAGGAACCTCCCCCTGGGTAAGTGAATCCAATCTCCCCCCAGTACTTACCCAGGTTAGGGCAGCTGATATTTACCCCAGCTCCTATGGCAGCTCCATGATCTCACTCTTCCCTTTCTTTATTGCCCCCAGTGACTCGGTACGACGAGCTCATCGCTTGTTGCCCCGTGGGGGTATTTGTGATCACCCTGGTGGTTCTACATGTTCTGGTGCATCACCAATGGACCCTGTACCGGGGCAGCAGGGGCAGCAGGAGAGGGGCAGCCACAGGGGCAGCCAAAGAGAAGGTGAGGACCGCCAAACTGCGACTTCCCAAAATGGATTCGGATTTCATAGTCCAATAGGATTTGGAGTCGTAAGCTCTTGGGACAAGCTGCATGAATGAGACACTGAAGTGGTTAATCAGTAATGGATATGGGGCCCCAACATACATATGAATTGTGGGGTCCACCCCCTGTGTGCCTAAGGCTCCTCCCATCCACATCCTCCCCAAGTGTTACCTGCAGGGGGCGGCGCGCTTCCCCTTTAATCTATGAATTCAGTTCAATCCCCCCTGGGCCAGAGTGCGGGGGGGGGGGGGGGTACCAATGGGTTTCCTGGGGCCCCGGAGCAGTTTGGGGTTCCTGCCTGTAGGGGGAGCAGGGGAGAATACTGTATATTGTTTGTTACACGGGGAGAGAACTGCAGGGTTTAATGGCAGACGAGCTGGCCTATAGAGTGTAGCAGTAACGCTCAGTCAGAGCTACAGGTGAGTCTCTTTGTGTCTATACAGACTTTATTGCCGGACTACAAATCCCAGAATAATGTAACATATAATGAAGGGTGAGGCATGCTGGGAGCTGTAGTCCCAACATCAGGGTTGGGTTCTTAAAGCAATATTGCCCAATAAAACTTTTCGAAGAATTTTCCTGGAATTTCCACAAAAAGCCGCTGCTTTAAAATGTGAAAAATCCTCCAATGAGAATTTGATTCCTGTGTCACATGATGAAGGGAATAAATGTACATAATTATCTGTATTGAAGGCACCGGGCGTGAGGTTATCAGTGGGTGAACTTCCCCTTTAAATCCCTACGGCCCCTATGTAACAATTAGTGATGGAGATGGGGAGGAGTTTATGAATGAAAGTCCTGAGGGGCCCCCCTGTCTATTTCTGGCCCCGGGGCAGGTGTGATGGGGGGAAGGGGGTACAGGGGCTGATATACAGAGGGGTACAGGGGTGCCATACAGAGGGGCACAGGGCTGTTATACAGAGGGGTACAGGGGTGCCATACAGAGGGGTACAGGGGTGCCATACAGAGGGGTACAGGGCTGTTATACAGAGGGGTACAGGGGTGCCATACAGAGGGGTACAGGGCTGTTATACAGAGGGGTACAGGGGTGCTATACAGAGGGGTACAGGGGTGCCATACAGAGGGGTACAGGGCTGTTATACAGAGGGGTACAGGGCTGTTATACAGGAGGGTACAGGGGTGCCATACAGAGGGGTACAGGGGTGCCATACAGAGGGGTACAGGGGTGCCATACAGAGGGGTACAGGGCTGTTATACAGAGGGGTACAGGGGTGTTATACAGAGGGGTACAGGGCTGTTATACAGAGGGGTACAGGGGTGCTATACAGAGGGGTACAGGGGTGCCATACAGAGGGGTACAGGGGTGTTATACAGAGGGGTACAGGGGTGCCATACAGAGGGGTACAGGGGTGCCATACAGAGGGGTACAGGGCTGTTATACAGGAGGGTACAGGGGTGCCATACAGAGGGGTACAGGGGTGCCATACAGAGGGGTACAGGGGCTGTTATACAGAGGGGTACAGGGGTGCTATACAGAGGGGTACAGGGGTGCTATACAGAGGGGTACAGGGGTGCCATACAGAGGGGTACAGGGGTGCTATACAGAGGGGTACAGGGGTGCCATACAGAGGGGTACAGGGGTGTTATACAGAGGGGTACAGGGGTGTTATACAGAGGGGTACAGGGGTGCCATACAGAGGGGTACAGGGGTGCTATACAGAGGGGTACAGGGGTGCCATACAGAGGGGTACAGGGGTGCTATACAGAGGGGTACAGGGGTGCTATACAGAGGGGTACAGGGGTGTTATACAGAGGGGTACAGGGGTGTTATACAGGAGGGTACAGGGGTGCCATACAGAGGGGTACAGGGGGGCTATACAGAGGGGTACAGGGGTGCTATACAGAGGGGTACAGGGGTGCCACACAGAGGGGTACAGGGGGGCTATAAAGAGGGGTACAGGGGTGCCATGCAGAGGGGTCCAGGGGGGCTATACAGAGGGGTACAGGGGTGCTATACAGAGGGGTACAGGGGTGCCATACAGAGGGGTACAGGGGTGCTATACAGAGGGGTACAGGGGTGCTATACAGAGGGGTACAGGGCTGCCATACAGAGGGGTACAGGGGTGCCATACAGAGGGGTACAGGGGGGCTATACAGAGGGGTACAGGGGTGCTATACAGAGGGGTACAGGGGTGCCACACAGAGGGGTACAGGGGGGCTATAAAGAGGGGTACAGGGGTGCCATGCAGAGGGGTCCAGGGGGGCTATACAGAGGGGTACAGGGGTGCTATACAGAGGGGTACAGGGGTGCCATACAGAGGGGGTACAGGGGTGCTATACAGAGGGGTACAGGGGTGCTATACAGAGGGGTACAGGGCTGCCATACAGAGGGGTACAGGGGTGCTATACAGAGGGGTACAGGGGTGCCATACAGAGGGGTACAGGGCTGCCATACAGAGGGGTACAGGGGTGCCATACAGAGGGGTACAGGGGTGCTATACAGAGGGGTACAGGGGTGCCATACAGAGGGGTACAGGGGTGCCATACAGAGGGGTACAGGGGTGCCATACAGAGGGGTACAGGGGTGCCATACAGAGGGGTACAGGGGTGCCATACAGAGGGGTACAGGGGCTGCTATACAGAGGGGTACAGGGGTGCTATACAGAGGGTACAGGGGTGCCATACAGAGGGGTACAGGGTGCTATACAGAGGGGTACAGGGGTGCCATACAGAGGGGTACAGGGGTGCCATACAGAGGGGTACAGGGGTGCTATACAGAGGGGTACAGGGGTGCTATACAGAGGGGTACAGGGGCTGCTATACAGAGGGGTACAGGGGTGCTATACAGGGGGGTACAGGGGTGCTATACAGAGGGGTACAGGGGTGCCATACAGAGGGGTACAGGGGTGCCATACAGAGGGGTACAGGGGTGCTATACAGAGGGGTACAGGGGTGCCATACAGAGGGGTACAGGGGCTGTTATACAGAGGGGTACAGGGGTGCTATACAAAGGGGTACAGGGGTGCCATACAGAGGGGTACAGGGGTGCTATACAGAGGGGTACAGGGGTGCTATACAGAGGGGTACAGGGGTGCCATACAGAGGGGTACAGGGGTGCCATACAGAGGGGTACAGGGGTGCTATACAGGGGGGTACAGGGGTGCCATACAGAGGGGTACAGGGGTGCTATACAGAGGGGTACAGGGGTGCCATACAGAGGGGTACAGGGGCTGTTATACAGAGGGGTACAGGGGTGCTATACAAAGGGGTACAGGGGTGCCATACAGAGGGGTACAGGGGTGCTATACAGAGGGGTACAGGGGTGCTATACAGAGGGGTACAGGGGTGCTATACAGAGGGGTACAGGGGTGCCATACAGAGGGGTACAGGGGTGCCATACAGAGGGGTACAGGGGTGCTATACAAAGGGGTACAGGGGTGCCATACAGAGGGGTACAGGGGTGCTATACAGAGGGGTACAGGGGTGCTATACAGGGGGGTACAGGGGTGCTATACAGAGGGGTACAGGGGTGCTATACAGGGGGGTACAGGGGTGCTATACAGAGGGGTACAGGGGTGCCATACAGAGGGGTACAGGCACAGGCTGGCGGTTTCTAGGGTGACTGGCGGTAGATGACACCCTAGAATAGAAGATGCACCTGTCTCTCACCCATAGTGCCCCCCCTGCTGATGCTGCCCGCTGAGCATGCCGGGAAATGGCACCAGAGGAAGAGTCGGACGCTAAAGGCTCTATGGGTGCAGGAGCCCAATATTAATATACTGTGTGGGGGGGTTACTAGTCCTTACACCCACCGTAAGCCCCTAATATCAGCATCAGCGCTACCCGCCCTCCCACCCCCATCCCAGGAGCAGTGGTACCGCCGGGCGGATACATTGGAACAAAAGGGGGTGATACCATGTATCGATCCGGGGAGGGGCGGTTCCCACATATTCCCGGCGCTTTCACTTTCAGTTTGTGGGAATCAGTCGGGAAATATGGGGCCGGTCTGTCTGGGGCTGTTCCTTCTTGTGCCCGGGGCGGGTAAGTACCGTCTCCCCCATCTACCGGCTCCCCATCTACCGGCTCCCCATGTACCGTCTCCCCCCATCTACCGGCTCCCCATCTACCGGCTCCCCATCTACCGGCTCCCCCCATGTACCGGTACCGGCTCTGATTATTCTCTTTGTACTGCCCCCCCCTTCCCTCAGCCGCACCCATTCCCTTCTCTCTGCATCTCCCTATTCTTCCCATCAGAATATTCTCCCTTCCCCCCCCCCCCATATCCCTCCACTGGCTTTATTCACCATTCTATTCCTCTGTCACCCTCCTTGTACCCAGGGCACAAATACCCACTCACCCCAAATCCCCCCCTAACTGGCCTTCAGGCTGGGTCCCCTTAGCCCATAACAAGGTTACAGATATATAGAAACATTGGGGTAACAGTCACCCCGCTATAGTTCCAGGGGTACCCAGGGCACAAATAAGCACTCACCCCAAATCCCCCCCTAACTGGCCTTCAGGCTGGGCCCCCTTAGCCCATAACAAGGTTACAGATATATAGAAACATTGGGGTAACAGTCACCCCGCTATAGTTCCAGGGGTACCCAGGGCACAAATAAGCACTCACCCCAAATCCCCCCCTAACTGGCCTTCAGGCTGGGCCCCCTTAGCCCATAACAAGGTTACAGATATATAGAAACATTGGGGTAACAGTCACCCCGCTATAGTTCCAGGGGTACCCAGGGCACAAATAAGCACTCACCCCAAATCCCCCCCTAACTGGCCTTCAGGCTGGGCCCCCTTAGCCCATAACAAGGTTACAGATATATAGAAACATTGGGGTAACAGTCACCCCGCTATAGTTCCAGGGGTACCCAGGGCACAAATAAGCACTCACCCCAAATCCCCCCCTAACTGGCCTTCAGGCTGGGCCCCCTTAGCCCATAACAAGGTTACAGATATATAGAAACATTGGGGTAACAGTCACCCTGCTATAGTTCCAGGGGTACCCAGGGCACAAATAAGCACTCACCCCAAATCCCCCCTAACTGGCCTTCAGGCTGGGCCCCCTTAGCCCATAACAAGGTTACAGATATATAGAAACATTGGGGTAACAGTCACCCCGCTATAGTTCCAGGGGTACCCAGGGCACAAATAAGCACTCACCCCAAATCCCCCCTAACTGGCCTTCAGGCTGGGCCCCCTTAGCCCATAACAAGGTTACAGATATATAGAAACATTGGGGTAACAGTCACCCCGCTATAGTTCCAGGGGTACCCAGGGCACAAATAAGCACTCACCCCAAATCCCCCCTAACTGGCCTTCAGGCTGGGCCCCCTTAGCCCATAACAAGGTTACAGATATATAGAAACATTGGGGTAACAGTCACCCCGCTATAGTTCCAGGGGTACCCAGGGCACAAATAAGCACTCACCCCAAATCCCCCCCTAACTGGCCTTCAGGCTGGGCCCCCTTAGCCCATAACAAGGTTACAGATATATAGAAACATTGGGGTAACAGTCACCCTGCTATAGTTCCAGGGGTACCCAGGGCACAAATAAGCACTCACCCCAAATCCCCCCCTAACTGGCCTTCAGGCTGGGCCCCCTTAGCCCATAACAAGGTTACAGATATATAGAAACATTGGGGTAACAGTCACCCCGCTATAGTTCCAGGGGTACCCAGGGCACAAATAAGTACTCACCCCAAATCCCCCCCTAACTGGCCTTCAGGCTGGGCCCCCTTAGCCCATAACAAGGTTACAGATATATAGAAACATTGGGGTAACAGTCACCCTGCTATAGTTCCAGGGGTACCCAGGGCACAAATAAGCACTCACCCCAAATCCCCCCTAACTGGCCTTCAGGCTGGGCCCCCTTAGCCCATAACAAGGTTACAGATATATAGAAACATTGGGGTAACAGTCACCCCGCTATAGTTCCAGGGGTACCCAGGGCACAAATAAGCACTCACCCCAAATCCCCCCCTAACTGGCCTTCAGGCTGGGCCCCCTTAGCCCATAACAAGGTTACAGATATATAGAAACATTGGGGTAACAGTCACCCCGCTATAGTTCCAGGGGTACCCAGGGCACAAATAAGCACTCACCCCAAATCCCCCCCTAACTGGCCTTCAGGCTGGGCCCCCTTAGCCCATAACAAGGTTACAGATATATAGAAACATTGGGGTAACAGTCACCCCGCTATAGTTCCAGGGGTACCCAGGGCACAAATAAGCACTCACCCCAAATCCCCCCCTAACTGGCCTTCAGGCTGGGCCCCCTTAGCCCATAACAAGGTTACAGATATATAGAAACATTGGGGTAACAGTCACCCCGCTATAGTTCCAGGGGTACCCAGGGCACAAATAAGCACTCACCCCAAATCCCCCCCTAACTGGCCTTCAGGCTGGGCCCCCTTAGCCCATAACAAGGTTACAGATATATAGAAACATTGGGGTAACAGTCACCCCGCTATAGTTCCAGGGGTACCCAGGGCACAAATAAGCACTCACCCCAAATCCCCCCCTAACTGGCCTTCAGGCTGGGCCCCCTTAGCCCATAACAAGGTTACAGATATATAGAAACATTGGGGTAACAGTCACCCCGCTATAGTTCCAGGGGTACCCAGGGCACAAATAAGCACTCACCCCAAATCCCCCCCTAACTGGCCTTCAGGCTGGGCCCCCTTAGCCCATAACAAGGTTACAGATATATAGAAACATTGGGGTAACAGTCACCCCGCTATAGTTCCAGGGTACCCAGGGCACAAATAAGCACTCACCCCAAATCCCCCCCTAACTGGCCTTCAGGCTGGGCCCCCTTAGCCCATAACAAGGTTACAGATATATAGAAACATTGGGGTAACAGTCACCCCGCTATAGTTCCAGGGGTACCCAGGGCACAAATAAGCACTCACCCCAAATCCCCCCCTAACTGGCCTTCAGGCTGGGCCCCCTTAGCCCATAACAAGGTTACAGATATATAGAAACATTGGGGTAACAGTCACCCCGCTATAGTTCCAGGGGTACCCAGGGCACAAATAAGCACTCACCCCAAATCCCCCCCTAACTGGCCTTCAGGCTGGGCCCCCTTAGCCCATAACAAGGTTACAGATATATAGAAACATTGGGGTAACAGCCGCCTATAGTTCCTGGGGTACCCTGGGTCAGTGTTGGACTGGGCCAAAACTCAGTGGGCCCCGGGACTAGTGGGCATTGGCGGCCCAGACCCGAACCCCCCGGGGCACTCCCACGATCATTTGGTCCCCCTCCCCCGATGCGCCACAGGTAAGTTTAATTTAGACGCGCTCGGGGGTTGGGGGGCGTGAAGATGTTTGGGGCCACTGGGGGGGCGGGGGCCCCTGAGGTAGAAGCCCCAGTGGGCCCTGCACCCTCTGTCTGACCCTGGCCGGGGCCCAGAGCACACAGCAGGTTTGTCAGTGATACATTACAGTAGAAGGAGTGGCAGTGGATGGGATAGATCTCTTGGTTAATACGAGGCTGTTGGGTTGGTGCATAGAAATTAAATTCCCTTCGGTAACAGGATCTTTGGCTCTTTGTTTCCCTTTTGTCGGATTATAGAATACAGGGAGTTACAGTTCAAATATAATATGATGTCACTACAGATTAATAATGCTCAGTACCTTGTGGTTAATTGAGTTTGGGAAGGTTCATTGGAGGAACTGGTAGGGGTGATCCATTGGTTCTGATTTTGTATAGACCTGGGTTGCCTGGCACATTGCTGGGCACAAGGATCACTATTTGTACTGGTGTGACCCCCGGCACCGTGCCAATGCACCAATGTCTCTCTTTTCTATTTTTACTCCCCCTGGAGTTGAACATTTCCTACTCAGGTGCTTTCTGTGGTTCCACCATATGGGCCTTATAGGCTACTGCCCCACTGGGCTGCACTTTAAAGGGCAACTAAAGCCTAAAATAGACTATGGGTAGAAATGTTTATTTGTGTGTTTGAGCCCCTGTACCAGCCCAACACCCCCAAAGCTCTATAGAAATAAAGCCCCATGCCCCTGAAGATGCCCACAGTAGCTCTCCATCTTTTGCCCAACTACTGCACATGCTCAGTCTGCTCTTGGCTGATGTCACTGAGCTTAGGGAGCGACTCCCAATATTCTTCTTTCCCCTGCCTGCTTGCTCTAGTCTCTGCCTGTTCCCTATTAAACATGATGAGAGCGGGGGGGCTGTGTTCCCATTAGGGAGGAGTTCCCGGCTTATTTATAGTCAGGGGCTTCGCACATGCTCTTTCTGCCCAATCAGCTTCCCTTCCTGTGCCCCAGCCATTAGGCGGGAGGTATTTTTCTTTCCTGGCCGCCAGCTGGAGCCTTACCAAGGCAATTAATGGCATTGCACCAACATGTTGTCTGTGTTTGATCTGTGCCCCTTCGATGGGAGTCGTAGTCCATTTGGCGTAACCCCAGGCTAAAGCTTATGCCTTGGGCAGAACCCGGGGTGCCTTGGGCAAGTGTCAGAGAAAGTTGTTTGGTTGGAAAAAGCCCCAATTATCTCCTGAGCTGATATTTTGGGGGATGGGGATATGGGAATATTTGGGAGTCTGTTGTAAACAAGTTATGTCTAAATACTGAGCTAAAGCTTGTTTGTATTGGGGGGAAAACCCACAAACTGTTCTTCAACTTCAGCTGATTCTTCTTCTTCTCCTTATTCTTAGCGCCCCCCATTGTCTAAACGCTACTCCTCCTACAGGTTTAGGGGTACAACACCCAAACTCCCCACACTTCATCGCCCTATAGCGGAGCAGGTTGCTTGTGCGTTTCTAAGTAATCCCGCCCCCCGTCTTTTTGTGGCGCCGCTCCGAACCCCCCAATTTTCCCATTGACTTTGACAGGGAAGATTTTCAAACTGCTGCCCCCCAAACTCGAATAACATAATCATGGGGTCACCCTGAATGAAACATGGATGGATGACCCAAAGTGGGAGGGGCCAACAACATTCAATCAATTTCCACCCATTAAATTTCATTGATGCCATTATTTAGTATTAATTCTAATGTTGTTAAACTTTGCAAAGTCAGTCACTGGGTATTTCCAGTTCATAGTGGGTGGAGCCACCAACAGCCAATCACATTTCACCTATTTACTTTCAATGGGGAAGTGTAAAATGCTGTCAGTCCCCAAACCTTGCAGAGTTGGTCACTGGGGGACTACAGGTCAAATATAGGAAAAGTGGGTTGGGCCAATAATAGCCAATCCGTTGAATTTCATTGGCTTAAATATAAAATTCTGTCATTCTCACACTATATATGCCAGGGTGCCCATTGTCACTGGGTGACTTTGACTCAAGGTTAAAAAACAGGACACACCCACCATCCACAATTTACCTATTGACTTTTTAAAATTAAACTGCTGCCGTTCTTTAACTATTAATCCCAGGGTCCCTAAGGATTCTATGATTCTAACTATTAATCAGCTTCTATGGCAGATATTACCTGATAGTAATTTACTAAGTTCCCTAAGCTCCGCCTCCCAACAGCAGCCCAGAGCCCACTGAGCATGTGCAAGCCCTAAATCTTACAAAAGATGGTCTAACAAAGTAACAAGATGGCGGCCCCCTCTGGACAACTTTGAAAGCATAAATCATTACTGTAAGTAGGCTTCTCAGCCTCTGGGCTTGTGCAGTAAGTTCAGAATGTTTATGTTTATGTTCAGTATACAGAATACAGCATTTCTGATGATTTTCAATTTTAGACTCCTTTTAGTTACTTTAAGATGTGTAGTTGGGAATATGCCCCCTTTAAGGTCTGTTGGTTGCCCCCAGACTGGTTGGGCCATCCAGGTACCAACCTCTCCTATGTGCCTCCCCATATCGGAGCTTGGTCTGAGCTTCTCTATAAGTCAGTGATGGAGCTGCAGGGAGATGGGTTTGGAGGGGAGAAGACCAAGCGGTGCTGGATAAGGAGGTCCATTTGAAGGAGTTGAGTGAAGGAGCAGAATCTAGGGCCATTGGCAGTTTGGCTCAGTGATTAGATGTCGGTAACACCGGCTGCTCTGGGTTCATGTGTGTAAGACCCGAATGCTCCTGCTGAACATTGTATTTTCGGAGCAACCCATTGTGCCGTATTGTATCATTTGCCCCATTACACTGTATAGAAAGAATATTGTGTTTCATTCTCTCTTTCTGGCCGGGTCTCAGTTTCAGTACTGGAAGTGTTCGCTCCTCCGACCCAACAGACTTTTTTGGGATCCAATGTGCTCCTGCCCTGCACATTTCAGGTGGAAAACTCCCAGATTCTGCCCAATTTCCTTGCTGTATTCTGGTACATTGGGGATAAAGAGATTTTCAGATATGACAACAAGGGCAAGAGCATCAGCCACTCGAGGGTGACGGCCGATGAGAAGGGCTTCCCTCAGGGCAATGCCTCCATCACTCTCTCCAACGTGGCCATCTCCGACCAGGGGACCTACAGGTGTCTGGTCATCCACAGTCCCAGCAGGAAGGAGAAGGACATCACTGTCAAGGTTCAAGGTAAGAACATTATGTTCAGGGTTAATGATGATTGGTTCCAGAAACAGGGACCAATAGTAAGTAGTTATGTGCACCGGGGGGGAGGGAGGTTGTACAGAAGGGGCAGATTATTCTCATATCCATTGTGTCGTTAAAGCCATTCCAGGGGTCCATATAATGAAGAAAGCCCTCATTAAGCAAGAGGAGGGGGTGCTCCAGTGTTTGGTCACTGATTACTACCCGCCCCTCGTCACTGTGACTTGGCTGCTGAATGGAAAGCCTTCGCCTGGGTCTGTTCTGGGAACACCCCGGGAGAATATGGATGGAACGTTCCGAGTGAACAGCACTTTGACTCTCTCCCCCTCGGAGACCCAAAGTGACCTGGTTATTGGGTGTCAGGTGCAACATGAGTCCCATCCTCAACCTCTGGCTGACAGTTTTAAAGTTGTATATGGAGGTAAGTGGCACTTACACCTGCCCCTTAAGGCTACTTGTAGCCAGCATTATCACACAGGCTCATCTTTGGCTCTACTTGTAGCAGTGAAGGCCAAACTGTGGGACCAGCTGGATTCAGACCAGTAGGTGGTTGGCTGAGACACCTATGGAGCCAATGGTACATTTTTCAGAAACAGACTAGGCTTAGTGCTTGGCACCATGAAATCCAGTTGAACTGGGGCAGATGCAAGTTGAAGCAATTAGAAAGCTATGAGAGATTTGCGCTAGAGGAGACAAGTCTTTAAGTTCCAGGGACAGGGCTTTAGGCTCCTCTTGGACCTCGACACTGATATGTTCTCTTACCCAGGGGTAAGTAAAGCTGAAATGGACAATAACCAAAGCTCATGTGATGTTCTCCCCATTTCTCCACAGTCCCTCCGTCAGTGCGAATGTTCTCTTCCAAGGTTGAGGGGCACCTAGAGCAGATCTTTGTGTGTGAAGCAAGTGGCTTCTCCCCAGAGCCGGTGCAGATAAAGTGGCTTGTGGATGGGATGAGGGTCGAGGAACCCAAGAAAAGTGAAAGTGGGGGGTTTATAAAGGAGTCACATTACCGGATCCCCTCAGGTCCTGGGAACCAACTGGCAAAGATCACGTGTGAGGCCTATCATGAGACTTTGCACCAACCGGTCACTGAGACACTACAGATTGCAAAAAGTGAGTCCCTTTCCATCTGAGCCTGTCTGTTATTCAGATTGAGAGAGGGGGGCAGTGGGGGTGTCAGATATTGGTGCTGGGAATTCTTCATGCAAAGAGAAGACTTATGGTATGTGCTACACTAATCACTGCAGTGGGGAAGTAGGTGCCAGATGAATTCTTGCCTATAGAAAGAGTCTTCTGTAATGAGATCTTGAGACTCAACTGAATGAATTGGGTTTGGAACAAAAAGTGACAGAGTTGCCCCCTGTGGGAGGAGCTTTTGTAAATACTGTATAAATACAGTGTAACTAACAGTGTCTTGTTATATTCTCTGTTTTTGATCATTATTATTACCTTTTATTTGTATAATTGCAGGTTACAGGCACTATTATTGCACTGGGGCCGCCATATTGTTCATTCTCTTGGTCATCCTGTGCTTAGTCAAAAGTAAGATTCTTTTTATATACATATTTGTAATTTTACTAATGTTAATTTACAATTACATCCTAGTATGATCTTCTCTACATTCTACAATGACTTCCTGCTCAGTGAATTCTAGTTCTCACCTGGTGTCCTGGGCACCAAGCTGGAATTGTAGTTCTGCTCAAGAACCATTTGAGTGAGGCCATTGTTGTAAGGGTGAAAAAGTGCCCAGTGGCACAGACACAGCAGGGTGGGCAAGCAGAAGGGTGGAGAGTAGACAGGGAGGGGTCAGGAATGGTGGTGAGGAGTAAGAGACACCATCAGTGGTGGGAATGAAGAAGCTTCTGAGCTTAATGTTGGTATGGTTGGGGAGATGGAGATGAAATGACTCAAAGAGACTGGAGAACTGAAGACATTCCAGGCAGTGTCATTCTGTGGCTACTACAGCAAATAAAGTGCTGTCTTGTATAAAAAAGGGCATTGACTCAAGGGATGAGAACATAATTTTGCCCCTTTATAGGTCCCTGGTAAGGCCTCACCTTGAGTATGCAGTGCAGTTTTGGGCTCCAGTCCTTAAGAGGGATATTAATGAGCTGGAGAGAGTGCAGAGACTGCAACTAAACTGGTAAAAGGGATGGAAGATTTAAGCTATGAGGTTAGACTGTCGAGGTTGGGGTTGTTTTCTCTGGAAAAGAGGCGCTTGCGAGGGGACATGATTACTCTGTACAAGTACATTAGAGGGGATTATAGGCAGTTGGGGGATGTTCTTTTTTCCCATAAAAACAATCAGCGCACCAGAGGTCACCCCTTTAGATTAGAGGAACGGAGCTTCCATTTGAAGCAGCGTAGGGGGTTCCTCACGGTGAGGGCAGTGAGGGGGTTGGGGAATGCCCTGCCGGGGGATGTTGGGTAGGGGGTTCCTCACGGTGAGGGCAGTGAGGGGGTTGGGGAATGCCCCTAGTGATGGGGTAATGGCAGACTCTGTTAATGCCTATAAGAGGGGCCTGGATGAGTTTTTGAACAAGCAGAATATCCAAGGCTATTGTGATACTAATATCTACAGTTAGTATTACTGGTTGTATATATATAGTTTATGTATGCGAGTGTATAGATTGGTTAGTATAGGTTGTGTGCTGGGTTTACTCGGATGGGTTGAACTTGATGGACAATGGTCTTTTTTCAACCCTATGTAACTATGTAACTATGTAACTATGTAACATTATTTACTGTAGGTGTTGGAAAAGGGGAGCAACAGATGGTATGTTATTGGATAAAAGTGATCATGTAGGGTTCAGAAGACAAGGAAAACTTCTGATTTGAGGTAGAAATCTTACCCTTAGTTACGGTGAGTCCGGGTGCTCAAGCTTCAAACCTTCAGCTTAGGAGCCAGTAGGAAATATACACTGGAAATGCAGGCTGGCACTCCGGATCAGCAAAATATATAACGTTTCAAAGCAGCTCAATTTATAGCAAAAACATATTTAGTTTATTTATGTCCATACACAATACATAAAAGCCTTACGCGTTTCTTACCAAGAAGGGTACTTAATCGGACCAAACACTTAAGGCTTTTGAGCTGATTGCCCATTTTCTGCCCAACTGACTGAATGACTGGTAAATGTTCTCTTGTTATGGATCAAGTTGGGCCTTGATGAAATGTTGGGTCTGGAATATGAATTGTATGAAAGAGAGAGATCCATCAACAAAGGCAAAAGTACAAATACACAGAAACTTTTATTGGGGTGCTCCCCGCCTGTCCCCCATCAAACACCTTTTGGACAATAGCAGTATATAGCATTTAAAAATAAATACCAGGATATTGGTATATTGGTTCTCTGGATAAAGAAGCACCATTTTACTGGGTCAGTTATTTATACTCTGGTAATAGGAGTGTCTGTATTTGTACTTATGTCCTTAGTGGTGGATGTCTCTGGTCGTTCATGTTTTGTATTAATAAAGTATATGAGAGTTTGAGCTTATGGGGAGGTGCAATGTTTTCTTGAACCTTTATTCCTTGGAATTCATTCCCACACTGTGGACTTCATTTTCTTGGACATAACTGGTATTTGTGTCTGTGATTCCCCCGTACAGGTCTCCAGAACTTCCCAGTGAGTTCCATACACACCTTGATGTCGGACGATGGAGAGAAGGTGACTCTGTACTGTGTGGCCTCCGACTGCCCAGAGGAACCCCGGGTGACATGGACAGTGACAGAAGGCAGTGAAACAAAGAAGAAGGTGATAAGGACCGGGACAGAGACCCGGAGAGAGAAGGGCTCGGTACCAACAAGCCTGACCCAGTCTGGAGAAAGTGAAGCACTGCTTAGTGAGGGACCATACACCATGAGATCAGACAGATTGGCGGCAGGAGGGCTGCATGGTGTCCTCTCCACCCTGAGCTTCAAACCCGATGCCCAGAAACACAAGAACATTGAGTTTTCCTGCCAGTTTGTCTGTGGGGGGAAGATCCGAGAGAGGAAATATTCCTTCATATTACGTAAGAAAATAACCCCCTTAATCCATTAAAGGAGAAAAGGAGAAGGAAAGGTTCAAACTCTATGTAAATACAGCCATAAGCACTCACAGAAACACTGCACTGTTTGATAGAGGACTGATAGCCCTCTATCAAAAGAAACACAGGATTTCTTGTCTCCTTTTTTGTAAACATGTTGTTCTGTGTCAGACTTCTTCTCTCAGAAATATCCTTAAGGGCACAGTATGAGTCTGCTCAGTTTACTTCTCTGTCACCGTCCCCTTTCTCCTCTTGCCCCCTGCCTCCTCCCCTCTCTGCTCTCTCTCCATCCCAAATGTGCTGTAATCCGAGCTACCAGCAGCCAGAGCTGCAGCACAGAAGCTACTGAGACCAAGCTAAAATGGCAGCTATGACCCTAAACAAACAGAGGGAGCTTCTAGTGCTGTTACTCAGGCAGGTAAAGCTTTCTGCAGAATAAATATAGGGTTCTAGCTTGCACTATTGTGGCTTACATCTATTGGCAGTAAAATGCCAAAATGCCTTTCCTTCTCCTTTAAGTGCCAAAAATTTGTAGGATCTACATCACTGACAGAGATAAACCAGTGTGCCATAGATTCTTCATCATTAGGTTAAATACTGCCCTATAGAAAAAATCTGTTATGTTAAAGAGTTGAAAAGGACATGGTGGTTGAATTCTCATAGAGAATACTTGTCCATTCTTGGGTTAAGTGTCCCTTTAAGTTCTTTCCAAAAGGGGTGAGTATTTTGGGGCTTATTTTTCGCAGTTTCTGCTGCCGGTTCCCCCAGTAACAGGCCAAGGTGCTCAGATTTTAGAGGCATGAGATTTATGGCAGTGGCAGATGGGAAGATTCCTGGCTCTTTGCCCAAAGTGTTCTTTAGTAGCCAAGGAGATGGGGCCAAAACTCCTGAACTGGTTTCCTATTAGCCTCTGTGTGACTTACACTTCTACAAATTGCCCAACATTTCCCCGTGTGCCCTTTAGCTACAGCCTTCTGCCCCAACTAACTCTGTGCTGTTATTCCCAGGGCGGCCCAAGGCCTCAGGGCCCATACAAATGTCCATCATTGAGAATGAAGTTGTTCTCTGCTCCGTGGCCCTGCAGGAGTTTTATCCCAAACCAATCCAGATCAAGTGGAGCTGTGGGGTTGGATGTTACCAGGACCTGGAGTCGAAAACACAGATAAACCCAATAAGTTCTACCCAAGCGTTTAATGCTGAGAGTGAGTGTAAGATCCCTGCCCAACGACTCAAGGATCCTGGATTCAAAGTGCGAGTGACTTGGGAACATGAATCCATGACTGGCCCTGAGCAGAAGGAACTGTCTGTACGAGATGGAGGTAACTCTATGGTACATGTGTTGGGACTCTGTAAGTGTAACTGTTATTAAACAATACTGACACCCTGTACTGGTTACATTTGGGTTATATATATAACAAAGTGCATGATATAAATGGATCCCCATCCAAAGGGCCATGTTTTCATTTTACCATTGTACCGGTCTAATGGAAATATTAAGAGGTAAAAATGTGATTATTTCCCTTTTGCCTTTTTCCACCCAGAGTTTATGAAGCTGTTACTGATAATTTTAGTTCTACCCTCCCAGATACTGTCCTATCTCTCCTATCTCTCCTATCCCTTCCCTATCTCTTCCCTATCTCTCCTTTCTCTTCCCTATCTCTCCTTTCTCTTCCCTATCTCTCCTTTCTCTTCCCTATCTCTCCGATCTCTTCCCTATCTCTTCCCTATCTCTCCTTTCTCTTCCCTATCTCTCTCCTATCTCTTCCCTATCTCTCCTTTCTCTTCCCTATCTCTTCTATCTCTTCCCTATCTCTCCGATCTCTTCCCTATCTCTCCTATCTCTTCCCTATCTCTCCTTTCTCTTCCCTATCTCTCCTATCTCTTCCCTATCTCTTCGATCTCTTCCCAATCTCTCCTTTCTCTCTTCTGGATGCATTGATCCCCCTGAAACCTACTACTACCTATCTACTACTCTCAATTGGGGTCCATCAAGGCTCTCTCCTTAGACCATGCTTGATATACACTACATCTGTGGGTCAGCTCCTCATCCCCCTTGGCTTTTAGTACCATCTTTATGCCAGTGATACTCAAACCGAATGGTTTGTTTCTGTTTTCTTGCACTTTGCCCTCTGCCAGAAAAGCAGAGGGCAAAGGCCCAGAAATACAGGGTACAAAAATTAAAGGATGCCCCCAAGGTCATAAGGAATATGGTGGCAAATGTGAGAGGAACAACTATCTCCTTCTTATATAGATGAACATGGGGAACACGAAAGTCTCTGCAACTAATGCTAAGCAATTTAAGTTTGATTGTCTTATGAGTTTCTGTGCTTCAACCAAAATCCGGTTAATGAGCCACCAACACATGTTAAGACTTCCCCCAACCATTTAGCCATTTCTGTCTGCAGTGGGAAAGAGCAAAGTAAGATACTGTCCGTGCTGTAAGACACAGCAAACTCATCTTCTAGTTCATTACTATTTTAATTCTTTGACTTACTCATACATGTTCTCTTGTACAGGATTCCAATGGCGGCCATTCATGGAAGAGATAATAACCCCTACCCTGAGACACGGCACAGAGGGCAGATTCCAGTGTAAGATCTGGGGGTATTTCCCTGATGCTCTGGAGGTGAAATGGCTGAGGAGAGAAGCCGGGGGGCAGGAATTATTGTCTGTGTCTCCCAGTGAGAAATACAAGATCCCAGAGATGGAGCAGAAGAGAGAAGCTGATGGGACCTTCTCCTGCACAGCCGCCCTCATTGTCTCTGTGTCGGGTAAAAGTGACAATGAAACAGAATTTATCTGCCGGGTGGGGCACTCCAGTCTGAGGGAACCCCTAGAGAAAAGCACCGGGGCCCTCAGTGTGGGAGGTGAGTATCACTGTCAGTGAGGAACAGGTTTAATTGTAGATGTACATTATACCAGTGGGACCATCACCTACACTGGCTAGAGCCCAGCTGGTTCCATACAGGGGTCCAGATATTGCCTATACTACATAACCAGGGTGATTATTATACTAAAAAGATCTTATTCAGAGAGGTTAGTGGAGCTCTTAAGCAGTTTGGGGGCATTAAACATCTTTTTGGGGGCTACATCCAGTCTGTGGGCCTCTAGATGTGAAGTGGTGCTCACAAGGCAAAGCTGAGAAGTGCCGAGGCTGCTATACTGTATGATATACTGTACCTGATGCTCACAAGCCTGGAATTCTGGGTATTTGTCCTTTTCCTAAAAATGTAAATCAGTTGCCCAATATATAGTTTGTTAATTTTTCAGGTGGCAAGGCTTCATGGTTAGACTTTCTTTGCAATTGTGCAGGCCCCCCACTGAGAAGCACTTAGATAACATTTATCACTACCGTTTCTATCTATGAGGGCTTGAAGGCCACTATGTGTTGGACCACTGTGACCGTGTAGCTGTAAGATAGATAAGGAGATTAGTTGGCCAGTAATTCATTGTCTCTAGTGCAGGCGACTAATCCCCTCTGAGTGCTTTCCCACCGGCAATAATGTAGATTACCCCAGCCCCAACACACTGGGCTCTGAGGAATGGAAACTCCACCAATGTTCTCAGTGCTGATAGTGAGATGGCACAATCCATGGGGAGATGTCATGGAATCCAGACTCAATAATCTTCTGCAGGATTAGGGAGCCCAAGGCAGAAGTTGTAAGAGCCTTAGCTACATCCTGGTCTTTCTAGAGAAAGTTTATGCCTTTCTACCCATAACTATGATTCTGGCCAAAATCTATGAAGTTAGAGTCACAACTCTCCTAGTTACCCCAGCATGGCCCAGGCAGTCCTGCTTTACAGAGATCTTTAACCTGACAGTGTGGGGGGGGGGGGGCCTTCTGGCTTCCTCTGCTCACAGATCTTCTCACATAAGGACCTTCCTGGGGTCCAGACATCTACAGGCTTCATTTGGTGGCAATTCCCTCTTGAATCCAACATCTGGAGACTGAAGGGATTTTCTCATTCATTGACCTGCACATTATTATTCCCTTTCCTGGTGCCACACACAAGGCAGGGGATAGAATGGTTGGAAATCAGCACACATTCTCCAGTTTTTACACAGGTTTTGAAATGCAGCTTAGCCTCACTTGCCTCAAGGCAGTTTCCAGCCCTATTCTGCATACAGTGGGCACTTCTCTCTGAATTTAATGTATTCTTCTAGGATCAGTCATGTTTTAAAGGGAAACTAAACCCAACTGTAAAGCTGCCCCACAGCGCCCCCTAGTTCTCTATAGAAGTTGATGAAAAACCTAATTACACATGGAAACCAATTCCCCAATGAGAATTCTACTGAGCCAAAACTTCATTATAGATGCAAGAGAAGTGACCAATGAGAATTGAATAATTATCTCTATATGTAAGGTACCAGCAAGGGGCCTGACACAGGGAATCAGCATTCTCATTGGTTAGTTATTTTACATTTATAATGATGTTTTTGATGAGTAGAATTCTCATTGGGGAATTTTCTTGCATCTAAAATTAAGTTTTTCAGCAACTTCTATAGCAACACTAGGGGGCGCAGTGGGACAGCATTATGGTTGGGTTTACATCCCCTTTAAATCAGATCAATAAAGAAAGATAATCTGTGATATTAATTGAAATTCACTGGTTGTTATTCCCAGGGGCCCCGGTTATAAGGAGCATCACCCGCACAGGGGGAAAAATAACAGCAGAAATAGACCAGTTCTACCCACAGGGCATTACAGTGACTTGGAGTCGGACTAAGGAAGGGAAGGATGACAAATATGAAGAGTATGAAGCCCCCCGTATCAGTACTGAGCCCCCCACTAACAGTGACGGCACCTACAGGATAATCAGCTCCTGTGATACAAAGGGGAAAGTTAAGAAAGAGAAACATATCAAGCTGCGAGTGGAACACGAGGCTCTGGGGACCCCCATTGAGAGGATCATTCTGCATAAAGAAGGTAAAGCTGATTTATTGCCCCCCTTGGGGTATTTAACGCCTCTTTTGGGCGCCAGTTGTCCTCATAATAATTACATGTCTCCCAGATATTTAGGCAAATAATATTCAAATAATATTCTGCGGGGGGGGGGGGGGGAGGTGCAGCATAACTTGGGGGGGGGGCACTGGTTACTTGCCATCTGCTCCCCAGTTAGTCTCTTTGCCCTGACTGGGGCACTTACATACAATGGGAGTTATTTACAGTATGAGCCAAATTCACTTGTTTATCCCTTGAGGAAACTGCTCTGTTCTTGTTTCATTGTGTGACCCTTCCCTCCCCAACCTCTCACCGTGCTGTTTCATTATATCATTATCATTAAACATATTGTAACGTTATACTGACCCCCAATTGAAATGGCACAGGAATCAGACATGGGGATAAAGGGACAGACTTGTTCAGTGCTGGGAAACTGTGCTTATTGCACCAATGTATCTTCACACTGTCTGAAGAGCAAAATTAGGGTCAGTGGGGCCCCGTACGTGTTTCTTCTCCGTGTTACAGTTCCTGTCCCGGTCGGTTATTGGTTTCTTGGTCGCTGTCTCATATTTTACCAGATTTGCCCCGGTTACTTTATAATAGTTGGGCAACAGCTGTTCTTGGATTTTTTTTTAGCTTTTCTTTTTTTTTTGGCACAAAGTATCTTCCAGCCATTAGAGAAGAACCCAAACACACTAATTACTGAGTCCATTCAGCTCCTCCCCTGCCCCAATATAACCAGGAATCCAACTCCCCGAGGGGCACGGCTCATATAACTAATAGTCAGTCTTTTGTACATATGGGGGAGCAGCACATGTGACTATTTATATTGTATGTAACATTCCCTGCAGGGAAGTATTATGAGCAGCGCGGGGACCAGAACATTCCTGTGCCAGAACATAAGGAGAAGAAAACATCATCACAAAAGAAGAAGTAAAGTGTGCCGAGGCCGCTGTATGGGCAGGTAGGTGCTCTTCCCTTTAATAGGGCTCCGGGTATCAACTGGCACGTGCCCATTGTGCTCAAAGCAAACATGGCGGCAGAGCGGCCAATACAAGACTCCCTAGGGCAGGGGCCCCAACCTTTCTTACTTGGGGAGCAACACAAGCACCATAAAAGTTCATGGAGGAGCCAAATAAGGGCTGTGATTGGCTATTAGGGGCCTCTATGCAGCCTATCAGCTTACAGGGGCTTTATTTGGTAGGAAATCTTGTTTTTATTCAACCAAAACTTGCCCCCAAGTCAGGAATCCAAAAATAACTCCCTGGTTTGGGGGCACTGAGAGTAACTTCCAAGGGGTTGGGGGGAACATGTTGCCCCCGAGTCACTGGTTGGGGGGTCACTGCTCTAGTTCTTTGCCGTTACAGAAGGGTCACGATTTGTCTTTCATTTCAGGTGGGGAGAATCCTGGATCAGAGATGGAGCTGCTACTTATTCCATTGACATTGAGAAGACCCCCAGGATGGGACATTTTACACTGCTGCGAATACATATGGGGGGAAGGCCTTATACAAGGATAAAGCATGTTTTTATCCAGTGCCCCTCTGCCCATAGTCCCACTGTTTAATCCCCCAGTTACCCAGGAGTGGGGCAAAATACTGAGGAACATCTCCCAATCTCCTGCCGGTGCTCTTCTGCCCATAGTCCCACTCTTTATCTCCCAGTTACCCAGGAGTGGGGCAAAATACTGAGGAACATCTCCCAATCTCCTGCCGGTGCTCTTCTGCCCATAGTCCCACTCTTTATCTCCCAGTTACCCAGGAGGGGGGCAGAATACTGAGGAACACCTCCCAATCTCCTGCCGGTGCTCTTCTGCCCATAGTCCCACTCTTTATCTCCCAGTTACCCAGGAGGGGGGCAGAATACTGAGGAACACCTCCCAATCTCCTGCCGGTGCTCTTCTGCCCATAGTCCCACTCTTTATCTCCCAGTTACCCAGGAGTGGGGCAAAATACTGAGGAACATCTCCCAATCTCCTGCCGGTGCTCTTCTGCCCATAGTCCCACTCTTTATCTCCCAGTTACCCAGGAGTGGGGCAGAATACTGAGGAACACCTCCCAATCTCCTGCCGGTGCCTTTTCTCTCCAGACTCCCAGTTTCCTTGGGATAAATTCAGCAATTTCTGGATTTGGGGATGTGATAGACACAGGGAAGAGGCTTCCGGCAGAGAAGGTTGGAACTAAAGTCACTAAAGGGGATCCAACCCCCGTGGGAGAGAACTAAAGCCATGTAAGGGTTAATACAAAACTGCCCCGCCCCTTTTTTATGAGTCAGTAGCCCCTTGTCTCACCCATTTCGCTCTCTTGCTGCCACTTTGTACCTTTGTACCATTCCCAGCCCAGTTTGGGTTACTGCCCACCCCTCCATGTGTTGGTTCTGTATCAAGCCAAGCCCCACCCTCTTAAAGGGGAAGGAGAGAGTCGGCTACAAGTTGGTCTCTGAGCAAAGTCATTGGCTGATATCTGGGTAGGGAGGTTGCACTGCTAACCGGAGTCACCGGAGACAGAATCTGAAAGCCTTTGCTTAATACTCAGTGCTGTAAAGTCTATTGGGGGTATGTATTATAGGGGGCGAAGTTTGCTACAGTTCTTATCACCTATAGCAACCAATCAGCAGGGGGCATTTACTTAAGGTTGGACTGGGTCAGCGGGACACTAGGTTGAGCCCAGCCCAGAACTGATCCCTGATGGGTGTTCCAGGGCCCACAGGTCCCCCTCTCCCTAAGCTCATGGGGGGGGGGCCATCGGGGGCGTCTCCTGGAGGTGGGGGTGATGGGCCCTGCATCCCGCCCCGGTCTGACCCTGTATTTACTGGTCCCCTGTTTAATATATTGGTTGCTATGGGTTACTGCTCCTGGGCAAACGTAATGCCCTTTATTACATATGGGGGTAGGTACCAGGCTGGGCAGGTTCCCTCTCTGTCAGTCCTTGGGATTTAACCCTTTGTATCGGATGCACCGAAGGGACATTCATATTCACTGCCACTACGTATATATATAATATCTTTGTATATCCCTTTGTATAATGTGTTAAACCTATTTACTGTATTTATCCCTCAGCAGTAGGCGGGGGGGGGGGGGGGGGTGACACCCACATATAAAAGCTGGATAATAAAAGCCTTTGAAAAATTAAACATGAAAACCAAAATCCTTTTTTTAATAAAATCATCCCAATTCATATAAACGAATTTAAAAATCTGAGCTGTCAATCATATTGCCTGCCCCGCCTCATGGAGGCGGGGCAGGCAATATATGATTGACAGTTCAGATTTTTAATTACAATGACTATAACTTTCCATTCAGCACTTCCTAGATATCCCCTAGGTACCAAATGCATAAGATTTCAGGGGGATACAAAGCTCCGCCTTAACAACAGTGCCCACAAAATGGCGGCTGCCTGCTGGCTGTGACTGTGAAATCCAAGACTGAAGCGGAAAAAAATGAAACAATTTCTATAGTGTAACGAAGTTTATTTTACTCTACTAACATTACAGAAAAGGATTTGGAATTATTACTTAGGGTGACAGCTCCTCTTTAATTCATCAAATATTTTTCAAACGGTTGCCCTATGGATTTCATCGGGGGGAAGCTAGGAATGATGGGAGGTACAACAGGGGGCTATAACTAATGCCAGCTGGGGTAGCTCTGGATCTAGTGACCCACACTGTCCAACCAGTCATTGTGTTCAGCAGACCTGAATATACTCCCTGCTGATTGGTTCCTGAGGGTTAATAGATATGGAGCCAAGTGTAATGTTGCCCCCATGGAATTTTCCTAATTCAGACAATTTTCAATACAAAACCCACTTTATTAGGAGATATCCTACATTTTTAAATGTTTTTGGGTAAGTAGCCCTGAGGGGGCAATTAATTATCAATGCTACCATAGGGCCCCTTGGTCTTTGGCTACTTTTCTACCACCTATTAAAGGGGATGTAAACCCAACCGCAACACTGTCCTACGGCGCCCCCTAGTTTTTCTATAGAAGTTGCCAAAAACCTAATTATAGATGCAAGAAGATTCACCAATCAGAATTCTACTGAAGAAAAACCTCATTATAAATGCAAAAGAGTTGACCAATGAGTGTCAGGCCCCTTGCTGGTACCTTACATATAGAGATAATGATGTCATTTTCCCCTTCATTATATGGCACAGAGATTGGTGAATTTTCTTGTATCTGTAATTATGTTTTTTTGGCAACTTCTATAGCAACACTAGGGGGCGCAGTGGGGCAGCTTTACCGTTAGGTTTAGTTTCCCTTTAAGCACTTTTAAAGGTTTAAACACCCCATAAAAGTGATAGTGGAGGTTTTATGGAACCAGGCCCGGCGGAATGTTCCACACAGTATTATATATGGTAGCTCTGCCGTCCAATCAGTATTGCTGGATACTCTTCTGTTTGTAACACAGAGTTGTAATGTTTCCTGGTACTGATGAACCCAAACTGTGATAGTGGAATAAATGTGCATAGAATCAAATGATTAGATACAATGTAGCTATAAACTGTGTCTCATTATTGTCTGGGTTCCATTTTGCTCTGTTTCTAAAGGGAAACTAAACCCTGCGGCACAGCGCGGCTCAACCAAACGTTACTCAGCTGTTGCCGGACTACAAATCCCAGAATAATGTCACATATAATGAAGGGTGAGGCATGCTGGGAGCTGTAGTCCCAACATCAGGGTTGGGTTCTTAAAGCAATATTGCCCAATAAAACTTTTCGAAGAATTTTCCTGGAATTTCCACAAAAAGCCGCTGCTTTAAAATGTGAAAAATCCTCCAATGAGAATTTGATTCCTGTGTCACATGATGAAGGGAATAAATGTTGCCCAATAAAACTTTCCCCCATTAAAATGCAAGAAATCCCCCAATGAGAATCCCAGCTGATGTGAGTAAATCCGGCTCCCTGTTCTCTGTTCCTGCAATTGGAGTTGGGAGCAATAAGCACAGTTTCCCAGCACTGAACAAGTCTGTCCCTTTATCCCCATGTCTGATTCCTGTGCCATATAATGACGGGAAAATGCCATCATTATCTCTATATGTAAGGTAATATCAAAATGGCTGATATAGTGCTGGGAATCTAATCAGTGTTCTCATTGGTCACTTCTTCTGCATTTATAATGATGTTTTTATCAGTAGAATTCTCATTGGGGAATTTCCTTGCATCTATAATTGTTCTAATACAATAATAATTTTTCGGCAGCTTCTATAGCAACACTAGGGGGCGCAGTGGGGCAGGGTTACTGCTGGGTGTTAGTGTTTCTGTATTAGGATTTATTTACTTGATAAGGAAACATTTCCCCTGCAGGGAGGCCACATCCCGACTCATTTCAACAGAACCGCTGTGTAATGGGACTGGAATGTGAGGCCCCGGGGAGGGGGGGGATTGGGTCAGGCTCGGGGCAGCTAAGCAGAACAAAAGGTATAGAAACCCTGGACTGAACCCCATGCCCTGAGCGGCCCATAGAGCCCTGAGCGGCCCATAGAGCCCAGTGCGGCCCATAGAGCCCAGTGCGGCCCATAGAGCCCAGTGCGGCCCATAGAGCCCCGAGCGGCCCATAGAGCCCCATAGAGCCCCGAGCGGCCCATAGAGCCCCGAGCGGCCCATAGAGCCCAGTGCGGCCCATAGAGCCCCGTTCGGCCCATAGAGCCCCGAGCGGCCCATAGAGCCCCGAGCGGCCCATAGAGCCCCGAGCGGCCCATAGAGCCCAGTGCGGCCCATAGAGCCCAGTGCGGCCCATAGAGCCCCGAGCGGCCCATAGAGCCCCCATAGAGCCCAGTGCGGCCCATAGAGGCAAGTGCGGCCCATAGAGCCCAGTTACGGCCCATAGAGCCCCCATAGAGCCCTGCGCGGCCCATAGAGCCCAGTGTGGCCCATAGAGCCCCGAGCGGCCCACCATAGAGCCCAGCGCGGCCCACAGAGCCCAGTGCGGCCCATAGAGGCAAGTGCGGCCCATAGAGCCCTGCGCGGCCCATATAGCCCAGTGCGGCCCATAGAGCCCAGTGCGGCCCATAGAGCCCCCATATAGCCCAGTGCGGCCCATAGAGCCCAGTGCGGCCCATAGAGCCCCCATAGAGCCCAGTGCGGCCCATAGAGCCCAGTGCAGCCCATAGAGCCCTGTGCGGCCCATAGAGCCCTGAGCGGCCCATAGAGCCCTGAGCGGCCCATAGAGCCCTGAGCGGCCCATAGAGCCCAGTGCGGCCCATAGAGCCCCCATAGAGCCCAGTGTGGCCCATAGAGCCCCGAGCGGCCCATAGAGCCCAGTGCGGCCCATAGAGCCCCCATAGAGCCCAGCGCGACCCATAGAGGCCCATAAATAGATTTAGTGCCCCTTTAAAGAGATACCGACACCAGAAATGAAACCCTTTTTATAACTGCCTTTGCATGCTATTTATAATTTTGCTATAATAGTAATAGTTTCTGTGAAAAATGATCTATGTGACCTATAGGGAACTTTTTACATACATTCATATTTTGAAGAGTAGTTTTTTAGTGTCGCTATCACTTTAAAATGTATTTGGCATAAAGGGGAAGCGCTGCACTTCCGGGAATCGTGAGACTGGGAAAGCGAAAGCAGCAGCAGTCGGTCTTTACTTCCCAGAGGGATGGGAAATGGCGCGGCCGCTGCTGGGTACATTCTGCCTTCTCTCCTGGATTTGCTGCAGCTCAGTCTGTAAGTCTTACTGGGACTGGGGGGCAATTGGGTGGGGCAACTGGGCTGCAGATCCTCCCCTCAGTGACTGGGGATCCTCTCGTTCTGTTACTCGGCTGCTGATAAACATGATGCTTCCAATGTTATTAATGGGAAATTGGATTAATATAAAGGGGTTTCCCCCAGACAAGGGGGCGACTCTGTCCATTTCCTGCACCTATTGGAGGGGTTCAGGGGTTTGTTGTCAGAACCAGCAGTGCAGGGAATAGAACAGATATTCAGTATCAGTTATAGTTCCAATCAACTTAAACCTGTAATTAATGTATATGGGATTAAATCCAAGTACAGATATAGGACCCATTATCCAGAATCAAGGGCAATCCGGATAAGGGGTCTTTCCATAATTTGGATCCTCATACCTTTAGTCTACTACAAAATCAATAAAACATTAAATAAACCCAATAGGGCTGTTCTGCCCCAATAAGGGGTAATTATATCTTAGTTGGGATCAAGTACAGGTACTGTTTTATTATTACAGAGAAAAGGGAATCATTTAACCATGAAATAAACCCAATAGGGCTGTTCTGCCCCCAATAAGGGGTAATTATATCTTAGTTGGGATCAAGTACAGGTACTGTTTTATTATTACAGAGAAAAGGGAATCATTTAACCATTAAATAAACCCAATAGGGCTGTTCTGCCCCCAATAAGGGGTAATTATATCTTAGTTGGGATCAAGTACAGGTACTGTTTTATTATTACAGAGAAAAGGGAATCATTTAACCATGAAATAAACCCAATAGGGCTGTTCTGCCCCAATAAGGGGGTAATTATATCTTAGTTGGGATCAAGTACAGGTACTGTTTTATTATTACAGAGAAAAGGGAATCATTTAACCATTAAATAAACCCAATAGGGCTGTTCTGCCCCAATAAGGGGTAATTATATCTTAGTTGGGATCAAGTACAGGTACTGTTTTATTATTACAGAGAAAAGGGAATCATTTAACCATTAAATAAACCCAATAGGACTGTTCTGCCCCCAATAAGGGGTAATTATATCTTAGTTGGGATCAAGTACAAGTACTGTTTTATTATTACATATTAAAAATTAGAATTATTTGCTTATAATGGAGTCTATGGGAGATGGGCTTTTCGTAATTCGTAACTTTCTGGATAATGTGTTTCTGGATAAGAGATCCCATACCTGTACTAATATACAGCAATATTATCTCTCTCTCTATATATATATATGCTGTACTGTGGGCTATAAGGCTCTATACTGTATATTTATTGCATAATGCACCGGGGGCTCATATAATATACATGGAGGGGCCCCTCCTTCTACTTTTACTTGATTTTATGGGGTTTGTGAATTTTAACTTCACTTTCTAGCCTTGGCAGCGGCAAAATCAAGACTTTTGTTTTTATTATCATTTGTGTTTTTTCAGTGAGCGCGGCAGGGGTTAAGTCCTATTTGATATCAGGTGTAATAATGTATATGGGAATGTTGCTTAGATTGCAAGCTCTGTGGGTTGCTATTTTCTGTTGATGAAGGCTTGAATGGAGGATAAGCTTATATTGGCCCATTATAGCCCATTATAGCCCATTATATCCAATTTTATCCCATTTTATGCCATTATATCCCATTATATCCCATTATAGCCCATTATATCCCATTTTATGCCATTATATCCCATTATATCCCATTTTATGCCATTATATCCCATTATATCCCATTTAATGCCATTATATCCCATTATAGACCATTATTTCCCATTATATCCCATTATAGCCCATTGTATCCCATTTTATCCCATTATATGCCATTTTATCCCATTTTATGCCATTATATCCAATTATATCCCATTTTATGCCATTATATCCCATTATATCCCGTTTTATGCCATTATATCCCATTATATCCCATTTTATCCCATTATATGCCATTATATCCTATTTTATGCCATTATATCCCATTATATCCCATTATATCCCATTTTATCCCATATTATCTCCTGCCCAACTGCTACCGATTCAGGGAAAGCCAAAAAACTCCATCTTTAGCCTCTTGAATTTGCCTCAAAGGGGGGAAAATTCCTTCCTGACTCGCCAAGATGGCAAAGAGCTGATTTAGAAGTAACAGCCAAGGCAGAGTTTGGGCACGGTACTGACCCAATATGGCTCCCTGCAGGTTCTGCACTGAAGGTATCGGATCCTCCCTCTCACAAAGCCCTTCTGGGTTCTACAACTTCCCTCCCTTGCACCTTCTCTTTGGGCAAATCTCCCATTGACCACTCGGTGTTGTCCATCATCTGGACCTTCAGAGACAAGGAGATTCTTAGGTACAACAAGGGTCGGACCCTCTCCCAAGCCGGACTGTCTCTGGATGTTCAGGCCATAGAGGAAGGGAGGGTGTCTCTGTCGGTCTCCAATGTAACTGTCTCTGATGAGGGAACCTACACGTGTGTTGTGAGTTATAACATGAAACAAGAACATGTCATGGAATTACAAGTGGAAGGTGAGCAATAAATGTATTTATAAGGGAAGTAAACCCTGCTGCACAATGAATAGACCTGAGCTGATGATCCTTTCTGCTTATTGTTCTGATTAAGAATCCATGGTTTTAGTTATAGTTAGTTATAGTTCAGTTAGGCCTAGTCCGGCTACTAGAGATAGAACACAGGTTACATTGGACTCTTTCCCCGGGATGGGCTTTTCGCTAACCTGGAAGAGTATAGGGAGAATGGTGTATGGCAACTACACCTCTCTATTGCCAGATGTATTGAATTGTCCATGGGGTAGATACTCACAGTACTTGAGGTAGTTGAATGGTAGTGAGTACCAGGTACATTCACAAATAGAGCACAGATCTATGGCACCACTATGGAGACAGTTTAGGGGGTTTATGTATCACCTTTTTGGGTTTCAATGCCTCATGTGGTCCGGATCCCATACAGCAGAAATGGGTCAGGGAGATAAACTAAGCCTGAATCCTTGTCAGTACTGTGGTCCCTTCACTCAGGCAAGCAGAGCCTATGGGAGAAATACTCCCTGCTATCAATCCTCGTTGGAGCACAGGCTGCTGCTACTAATTAATCCTGCACTCTATCTTCCCAGAACATGCTATAACAGTAGCTATTCCTGTATACTGGGGTCCCTGCTCCCCATCTTCACTAGAGGTAGGGTCCCTCAGCTGAAGGCCAAAGAGGAAGGACCACCCCACACCAAACGCTATATTAAAGGGTGGCAGGAAGTGGTCAGTCGCCTATGGGCCAATGATAGAAATATGCTAATAAGCAATTATGAAATAGGAAGTGTAGGGATTTAAAGCCGTAGGGCCTGTTAACCCTATGTGTCCCTACACCACTTTCCAATTCCTGTTCTGCCAAGTCACTGTGTGCAGAAGAGAGACTGAAAAATGTCCTCAACCGCGAATGACTAAAAATGCTTTCCCACTGGCAATAATGTAAATTGCCACTTGGAAAACAAACTCATCGCTTGAGCTAGAGAGCCTAGGGTGGCCTCCCTTCACCCCAATCCCACTAGCACACCCACCTCCAGTCATGATGGGCAGGAGAAGGTGGGAACATGTTCCTTCTCTTCCACGTTCATCTGAAGAAGGTCCAGCAGAAGTTCCTGAGACCCGTTGTTCTGTGGCCGAGGCCCTGTCCCTTTATGAGCCACAAAGTTGGCTTGTGAGTTTCCTGGTCTCCCTAAACCTAAAAACCACAAGTCACATCCCGTCAGATTTGGCTCCGAAAGCTTCTTCCCTTGGTTATAATTAGGTTTCACCTCAGGGCTACAACTGGGTCTCTATGGTACTTGGCAAATCCCAATTGGAGCAAGAGAAAGATATTTACACTCGCAGTGACAACACAAGAGCTATTGTGTACTAGAACGTTATGAGGGTCCAATCGGTCCAGGAGGTAAATATGAGTTTACACAGCCCCCTCCCAGTACAACCCAGTTTGCCCTACCTGTTCCCATAATGATGAGCAGCACAATGGGGTTGATAGGCGCCATCTTGTGCCGCTCGTTCTTCTCTCTGTACCAGTCACTTTTTCTTCTTTTTTATAATTTTACAGCCGTTCCCGTGGTGACGATAAGTAGATCTAGGGCGAACCTGCGCTGCTCAGTGAGTGGGTTCTACCCTATGGATATTGGGGTAACTTGGCTCAGGGATGGGGAGCCCATACCCCATTCCTCTAACATAGACATAAGGACATGGAGTAATGCAGACGGCACCTACACACTGAGCAACTCACTGAGTGTGGCCCCTGGGGGAGGCCAGAGAGAGGGGACTTACTCCTGCCAAGTGGAACACAAGTCCCTGCCGGAGCCTCTTCTCAAGGATCTCCAGTTGGTCTATAGAGGTGAGACTCATTCCACCAATAGGTGCCCTATAAGTAACCCTTTATTCACGCTCGAGCCTGTAAAACATTTATTTTCTCTGAGCACAATTTTAAAATATAATTTTCAAAAAAATTAAGACCCCAGGAAGGAGCCACAACTCCGTTCTACTGCTTCTGCCAATGGCAGGGTTGCCTTGTGGGGCTTCTATTGCCCTATGGGTAAGTTACCCTGCCCTGATGGTATATACGATGCTCTATGGGCCGTTACCTACTCACTAGGGACAATAATGTTCTACTGCAGGAGAGGAGCGGAGATATACCCCAGAGACCGTTGTGGCGGCCATATTTCTCACCATGCTGCTCATTGGAGCCGGGATAGCGGCGGCGCTTTGGTTTCTTGTCTACAGGAGGAAATGTAAGTTGTGGGTATAGTAGGTATAGTATAGTAGGCCTATAGTAGCAGTGGGGGGATAATAGCCTCTGGGAAGGGACTGGGGCTGTGGGATAGCAGGTATAGTAGGGAGAGATGGTGCCTATAGTAGCAGTGGGATAATAGCCTCTGGGAAGGGACTGGGGCTGTGGGATAGCAGGTATAGTAGGGAGAGATGGTGCCTATAGTAGCAGTGGGGGGATAATAGCCTCTGGGAAGGGACTGGGGCTGTGGGATAGCAGGTATAGTAGGGAGAGATGGTGCCTATAGTAGCAGTGGGGGGATAATAGCCTCTGGGAAGGGACTGGGGCTGTGGGATAGCAGGTATAGTAGGGAGAGATGGTGCCTATAGTAGCAGTGGGATAATAGCCTCTGGGAAGGGACTGGGGCTGTGGGATAGCAGGTATAGTAGGGAGAGATGGTGCCTATAGTAGCAGTGGGATAATAGCCTCTGGGAAGGGACTGGGGCTGTGGGATAGCAGGTATAGTAGGGAGAGATGGTGCCTATAGTAGCAGTGGGGGGATAATAGCCTCTGGGAAGGGACTGGGGCTGTGGGATAGCAGGTATAGTAGGGAGAGATGGTACCTATAGTAGCAGTGGGGGGGATAATAGCCTCTGGGAAGGGACTGGGGCTGTGGGATAGCAGGTATAGTAGGGAGAGATGGTGCCTATAGTAGCAGTGGGGGGATAATAGCCTCTGGGAAGGGACTGGGGCTGTGGGATAGCGGGTATAGTAGGGAGAGATGGTGCCTATAGTAGCAGTGGGGGGATAATAGCCTCTGGGAAGGGACTGGGGCTGTGGGATAGCAGGTATAGTAGGGAGAGATGGTGCCTATAGTAGCAGTGGGGGGATAATAGCCTCTGGGAAGGGACTGGGGCTGTGGGATAGCAGGTATAGTAGGAAGAGATGGTGCCTATAGTAGCAGTGGGGGGATAATAGCCTCTGGGAAGGGACTGGGGCTGTGGGATAGCAGGTATAGTAGGGAGAGATGGTGCCTATAGTAGCAGTGGGGGGATAATAGCCTCTGGGAAGGGACTGGGGCTGTGGGATAGCAGGTATAGTAGGGAGAGATGGTGCCTATAGTAGCAGTGGGGGGATAATAGCCTCTGGGAAGGGACTGGGGCTGTGGGATAGCAGGTATAGTAGGGAGAGATGGTGCCTATAGTAGCAGTGGGGGGATAATAGCCTCTGGGAAGGGACTGGGGCTGTGGGATAGCAGGTATAGTAGGGAGAGATGGTGCCTATAGTAGCAGTGGGGGATAATAGCCTCTGGGAAGGGACTGGGGCTGTGGGATAGCAGGTATAGTAGGGAGAGATGGTGCCTATAGTAGCAGTGGGGGGGATAATAGCCTCTGGGAAGGGACTGGGCTGTGGGAATAGCAGGTATACGTAGGGAGAGATGGTGCCTATAGTAACAGTGGGGGGATAATAGCCTCTGGGAAGGGACTGGGGCTGTGGGATAGCAGGTATAGTAGGGAGAGATGGTGCCTATAGTAGCAGTGGGGATAATAGCCTCTGGGAAGGGACTGTGGGCTGTGGGATAGCAGGTATAGTAGGGAGAGATGGTGCTATAGTAGCAGTGGGGGATAATAGCCTCTGGGAAGGGACTGGGGCTGTGGGATAGCAGGTATAGTAGGGAGAGATGGTGCCTATAGTAGCAGTGGGGGGATAATAGCCTCTGGGAAAGGGACTGGGGCTGTGGGATAGCAGGTATAGTAGGGAGAGATGATGCCTATAGTAGCAGTGGGGGATAATAGCCTCTGGGAAGGGACTGGGGCTGTGGGATAGCAGGTATAGTAGGGAGAGATGGTGCCTATAGTAGCAGTGGGGGGATAATAGCCTCTGGGAAGGGACTGGGGCTGTGGGATAGCAGGTATAGTAGGGAGAGATGGTGCCTATAGTAGCAGTGGGATAATAGCCTCTGGGAAGGGACTGGGGCTGTGGGATAGCAGGTATAGTAGGGAGAGATGGTGCCTATAGTAGCAGTGGGGGGATAATAGCCTCTGGGAAGGGACTGGGGCTGTGGGATAGCAGGTATAGTAGGGAGAGATGGTGCCTATAGTAGCAGTGGGGGGATAATGTTGTTATTTCCCAGTGAAGCCCCAGGATTCCATGGCACTTTCCCTGAGTGACTCCGGAGAGGTTCTGAGCTGCCTGACCCTGCGGGAGTTTTACCCCAGAGGGATCCAGATCAGATGGAGCTGTGGAGTTGTTTACTACGAGGATCTGGAATCCAATGAGAAAGTTACTTTGAGCTCCGGCAGCAGCACCTTTAATATTGAGAGTGAGTGTAAGATCCCGGGGCAACTCTTCATACATCCAGGATTCAAAGTGCAAGTGACCTGGAACCAACAATCCGGCGCCGGGCAGGGGTCCCGGGAGTTCTCTGCCAGGGGTAAGTGCACTGCCCTTCCCATTGGCCTGATCTTTCCAATCTCCAAACCAAACTTATGAGGCTGTTCCTGCTGAATTGTGCTTAGTACAGGGGAGTCCCTATGTGTCATAGTTTTATGGTATCTCTCTGTACAGGCTATGAGCAAACTTGGGGGCTGTTCCTGCTGAATTGTGCTTAGTACAGGGGAATCCCTATGTGCCATAGTTTTATGGTATCTCTCTGTACAGGCTATGGGCAAACTTAGGGGGCTGTTCCTGCTGAATTGTGCTTAGTACAGGGGAATCCCTATGTGCCTTAGTTTTATGGTATCTCTCTGTACAGGCTATGGGCAAACTTAGGGGGCTGTTCCTGCTGAATTGTGCTTAGTACAGGGGAATCCCTATGTGCCATAGTTTTATGGTATCTCTCTGTACAGGCTATGAGCAAACTTAGGGGGCTGTTCCTGCTGAATTGTGCTTAGTACAGGGGAATCCCTATGTGCCATAGTTTTATGGTATCTCTCTGTACAGGCTATGGGCAAACTTAGGGGCTGTTCCTGCTGAATTGTGCTTAGTACAGGGGAATCCCTATGTGCCATAGTTTTATGGTATCTCTCTGTACAGGCTATGAGCAAACTTAGGGGGCTGTTCCTGCTGAATTGTGCTTAGTACAGAGGAATCCCTATGTGCCATAGTTTTATGGTATCTCTCTGTACAGGCTATGAGCAAACTTAGGGGGCTGTTCCTGCTGAATTGTGCTTAGTACAGGGGAATCCCTATGTGCCATAGTTTTATGGTATCTCTCTGTACAGGCTATGGGCAAACTTAGGGGGCTGTTCCTGCTGAATTGTGCTTAGTACAGGGGAATCCCTATGTGCCATAGTTTTATGGTATCTCTCTGTACAGGCTATGAGCAAACTTAGGGGGCTGTTCCTGCTGAATTGTGCTTAGTACAGAGGAATCCCTATGTGCCATAGTTTTATGGTATCTCTCTGTACAGGCTATGAGCAAACTTAGGGGGCTGTTCCTGCTGAATTGTGCTTAGTACAGGGGAATCCCTATGTGCCATAGTTTTATGGTATCTCTCTGTACAGGCTATGGGCAAACTTAGGGGGCTGTTCCTGCTGAATTGTGCTTAGTACAGGGGAATCCCTATGTGCCATAGTTTTATGGTATCTCTCTGTACAGGCTATGGGCAAACTTAGGGGGCTGTTCCTGCTGAATTGTGCTTAGTACAGAGGAATCCCTATACTTTACTTTATACCAGGTTTTATATATTTCAGATTTTCCTTGGCGCCCACGGATGGGGGAGATAATAAAGCCAGATACCCTGATACACGGCAAAGAGGGCAGATTCCAGTGTAAGATCTGGGGGTATTTCCCACTGTGTCTGGAGCTGAGATGGTTCAGGATAGAAGTGGGGGTTCGGGAGCGGATCCCCCTTTTTACCAGTGAGAAGTATTTTCTGACGATGGAGCCCGAGAGGCAAAGTGACGGAACTTTCTGTGGAACAGCTCTACTTATTGTCTCTGTCGATTCTGCCACTGAGCAGGGGGTGCAATTTATCTGCCAGGTCCGGCACCCCAGTCTGGGGGAACCCCTAGAGAGAAGCACCGGGGCCCTCAGTGTGACAGGTGAGTCTTGTGTCAGACTGGGCTGGGCACTCAGTCTATGCGCCAGGGCCGGACTGGCAGTCTGTGGGTACTGGGTCTGTCTCTCTCCAGTCTCTCTAACTCACCCCCAGCCTGTGGTACTACTGAATATCCAGTTATACAGGGTCTCAGTGGGACTGGGAATGTGGGGGCTGGGAATGCCAGGGGGGTCTGTCTCTCTCCAGTCTCTCTAACTCACCCCCAGCCTGTGGTACTACTGAATATCCAGTTATACAGGGTCTCAGTGGGACTGGGAATGTGGGGGCTGGGAATGCCAGGGGGGTCTGTCTCTCTCCAGTCTCTCTAACTCACCCCCAGCCTGTGGTACTACTGAATATCCAGTTATACAGTGACTCAGTGGGACTGGGAATGTGGGGGCTGGGAATGCCAGGGGGGTCTGTCTCTCTCCAGTCTCTCTAACTCACCCCCAGCCTGTGGTACTACTGAATATCCAGTTATACAGGGTCTCAGTGGGACTGGGAATGTGGGGGCTGGGAATGCCAGGGGGGTCTGTCTCTCTCCAGTCTCTCTAACTCACCCCCAGCCTGTGGTACTACTGAATATCCAGTTATACAGTGACTCAGTGGGACTGGGAATGTGGGGGCTGGGGGGGGGGGGTCGTTAGAGGAACCATTTAACGATGTTCTGTTTCTCTCTCATGTTCCCATGTTCCTCCCATAGTGAATTCAGCAGAACCAAGGCCTTTGCCGTAGAGGAGAAGAGAACCGGGTCACACACAGACCCAGAGACCAGCGGAAGGATATTTGGGGGCCGGCCAATTAGCCCTGTTACAGAGACATAATATTGGCACCATAAGCAGCCTGGGGGGGTCGATGCTTCAGCCAAACATTGCAATCTGATGGCGAGGGGGCAAGAACATGGCCCCCCCATGAATGTGCCGGAGCCTCCACCGGGGTTGGTGCTTCTACTATTCCCAAGGCTAAAGAGGAGAAGGTACCGGCTGGAGTGTGAGTGCCACTAGGACTATGGGAAAGCAGTCTGGGGGGTCATCGGCCCAAATGGGTCAACTATATGGAACGAGACATTCAGTTACTTCTCAGGTCAAAGACAGTTCCTGGAGTCGTGTTCTACCCCTCAATAATGACAATCTGGGTCTCTTAAAGGTCAACTAAGAATATAATTTTTGCCATTTAAAAGAAAATATAATTCTAAGCCACTTTGCACTATACATTCATTACACATTTGTAATTGTTTTTGCATTATTTGTATATATAATTGCTATAAGAAGCAGTGTCTGACCTTTTCTATTCCCTGCACTGGGGGTTCTGACTCCTGAAACAATGTAACACAAGCCTGACTGTAACCCCCTGCCTGGAGTTGAACCAGGGGCCTGCAGGTTGCTATGCAGTATCATGCACTACAGCTCTATATATAAATAATATATTATTAATTATATATAAATAATAAAGACTTTTGTATTTTTAAATCGACAGAACCTTTGCCCTGTTCCTCTCACTTTAAGACCTGGCGGCACCCGAGTAGCGGAGGCTCCACCCGAAGCCAAAGGTTCCTGCTATGGGCAGAAGTGTGAGCTGTGACCGGGACCTGGGCAGTTGTTCTGGGTTATGGGTTACCAGTCATGACACTGACAGACCCAAAGAAAATGCTGATAATACAGATGCAGCCAAGTTCTTTTCCCATGTTGCCATGTAATGTCTCTTCAAGTTAAAACAGAGAAAAAAATACCAAAATGTACCACCAGGTGGCGTGTGGTCTATGGTGTTTTCTGTTGTGTTTTGCTGGCAAGTCTTTGCACTCTAGCGCCATCTAGAGGCAGGATTTAATACTCAAATAATGGTGTCTGGACAGGGTGAGACAGAGTGTGAAAACTTGCTGGCTGCATCTGTGTGTGTATATATATATATATATATAAATTATAAAATACTGAATCCTTTGACACAGGAAGCAGTCATGGGGGGGGGAGGGTGCGCAATGTGATGGGTGGATGACAAGTGGCGGGGGCAATGGCAAAGAAGGAGGACTAGGGGTGGGTAGGAGAGGTTCCTGCCTGGCACCCCCTAATCGTTGCTCCCTAGGCAGCTGCCTCTTCTGCCCCCCCCTAGTTCCGGCCCTGGTCCTGGCACTGATACTGGGGAAGTCTTGGCACCAATGTCAGTGTATAAAGGAGCCATTCAGTAATTCAGCCCTAACTGGTAATTTACTAGTTAAAGGAGACATATTGAATAAATGGGAAAACCCCCTAACCCTGTAGGCAATTATGAATAATTAACCCTATCTGTAACAATGGCCCCTATAGATCCTCTCAGGTCCCTGTCTGGGTTTCACATGAGGGGTGGGCGTGTCCTAACGGTCCCTGCCAGAGGCACAGTAGGAGGGGGAGAGCCAATCACAGCCCTGCACTCACACAAGCACAGACAGGCTTCAGTTCCCTATCAGGTCAGCCTAGCTGCTGATTGGTTCCTATCCTACAGTGCCTTCGCCCCTCTGCACAGCCTGGGAAAGGAGGCAGCAGGAAGTGGAACAGATGGGCGGGGCTAGTGGGGTTTTGGGGGAATTTCTCAATAAATCAGTCTGAAAAACTACGTTTCTCAGCACATTCCCTGTGTAATTATAGGAATATAAAGCCCCAGAACGTTTGCATTAACCCTGTGTTTGCCCCACATCACTCACCTTACTAACAGATGGGCGTGGCTAGTGGGGTTTGGGGGAAAGGAGGCAGCAGGAAGTGGAACAGATGGGTGGGGCTAGTGGGGTTTGGGGGATAGGAGGCAGCAGGAAGTGGAACAGATGGGCGGGGCTAGTGGGGTTTGGGGGAAAGGAGGCAGCAGGAAGTGGCACAGATGGGCGGGGATAGTGGGGTTTGGGGGAATTTCTCAATAAATCAGTCAGAAACACAACTTTTTAAGCACATTCCTTCTATATCTAGAGGAGTATAATTCCCTGGTACATTCATCATTTTTATAGGATATGTCTCCTTTAATGATTGACAAGAGCTTGTGTTGGTCTTTACATTGGTTAGAGGACTGATTAGCAGCTAATCATTAACTAATTCCCCAGTACTGGGTAAGTATGGCCTTGCCAAGAGATCAACGTGCAGATCCCTCCTACTCATTATACTGATTCACTGCTAGTTATTGTATCTATAGATACTATGGATGTCTGTACAATGTAATTGTACAGGCACCACACACCAGGCACATTATGTACAATTAGATTTCCCTCCCCACATTACAATATACATATGATCAAGAATTATTGTTCCTATTTAAATATTTCATGTAGCAATCAATGCAGTTTGTTTCAGGCAACAGTTGCACTAAGTGTCAGACTCGACTGCCAGAGAAGCCGCAGATCACTCAGTGGCACAACCCAAGGGGGCTCAGGGGAGGAATAGTTCTATCAGAATAGTCTAATGTTTGTGGGCTCAGCACCGATATTGGAGAAAGAAGCTCAGAATGGGCTGAGTGAATAATATTGTATTGTATGGGAACAGGAGGCAGTTACCCCCTATGCCCTGCTCTTGCCCCCACTGCCCATAGCCATTCTGAGCTCTGAATTGGTCCATAGTAGTGCCTGCCAGCAGTGCTGTAACATGGGCACCCCAATAGCAATAGTAAGGGGATTGGCACAACTCACAGCTCCTCTTGCCTCTGCCCAGGTACCATTTGCCATGAATCAGCCTCACTATGGCTGCTGTGCCAATACCTACCCATGTAAGTGCCAATTGGAGCGCTGTGGGGCAGCAACATGGACTCTCAAAGCAGCGGCATAAGGATCTGGGCCCTTTTGGGCTTCTCCGATTTAGTTCTGATACACAACAACACTATGTGCCTGTCTCTTTAAGTTATAAACGGCCTGTTCTGATGTCAGACTGTGCTGTTTATAAGGATATCACTATCAATATTGGGCACTTCTCTCATGTTACTCAATAACAACCCGACACCCATGGGGGTCCCTCTGTGATTTCAAAGCACTAAAACTCATACAGTAATTTGTCATTTTATTATATATGTTTTATTTTTGAACAAAAATCTACTAAAATAAACATTTTCACATTTCAGTAGTTGGTTGGACCCCCTTTTGCAACAGTACCAGCTTTGCTGCCTATTCGGGTAGGGCTTGGGCCCATTCTCCCAGAAAGCATTGCTCTAGGTTGTTCAGACTGGTTGGTTGGTTGGTTGGTTGGTTGATTGGTTGGATGCCCCTGTAATGGTGCCAGAGATTCCCAATGGGATTGAGACGAGGGCTGGGATTGGGCCGTGGCAGGGCCTTCAGCTTGTTGCTCTTGAGCCTCCGGTGTTACTTGCCCTTGAGTTTGGGGACATTGTGCTGAATGTGAGACCTTCTAAAGGCTAATTCTGTAGAACAGTTACACTGGGTCCGACTGGCCAACATTTTCTATGATATTTTGCCCCCTCAGATATCCCTATGTTGCCTAGCAACCATTTCTCTTTCCATCAGTTATACTCAAGTAATAATACTTCATCTATGGGGGATAATCTGTGTCTCTAGTAACTCTGCCCTATTGGCAGAACTAACAGTATCCAATGAGATCCATCATTAGTTCCTCACTATCCTCTCTGCCTATTGGCTGAGCCAAGGTTCCCCAGTCCCAAAAGTCCACTGATTTGGCTCCGTTGGAAGGGGGTGTTTCTTACCATTTATACAAGTAGTTATTTTTGATAAACCAAACACAAATGTAGCCTTAGTGATATATTCAGCCTCTGCATAACCAACCAGAGCTTACAGTCTAATTTCAGTTCCACAGACCCACTGACAGGCACATCAATAGCCAGTTACTGCAGTACTGGGAGGAACCGCTCAGGTACCAACCAAACCCACGAGTCCAGCACTTTGTGGCCCAAACCAACCGCTGGGTCACTGGGATTGTTCTTAGGGAATAAATATCAGTCAGTGTTTCTTCCCATCCATTGCTCTTTCCTTGCCCGGGGGCATTTCTTACATTCTGTTGCCCCTTTACTGGTACCAACCAAACCCACGAGTCCAGCACTTTGTGGCACAGACCAACGGCTGTGTCACTGGGATTGTTCACTGTTTCATTTGCCCATTGCCTTTTCCTGCATTCTGTTGCCCGTCCACTGGGGGCGCTGGGGTTCTCCTACAAAGGAAAGAGGGAAAGAAGGGGTTACATGGGAAATAAACCCCAAAACTTAATTTATTCTGAGTTGCGGGGGGGCAGTGGGGCAGCTTTACGGTTGGGTTTAGTTTCCCATTAAATCCCTTGCTGTATAAGTGCTGTATAGGGACTGTGAGTAACAACCATAAGATAAAGGGACTCACCTGGGGGAGCAGCTGCCGCAGGTACATTTTTACTTGAATCTTGACCTTTAGGCAGTCGCTCGGCTTTGTGCCCACCTGACAGCAGATAATAGACCCCTGTGGGGAGAAAGGAATAACAGTATTTATATTTCTGCATATCCCACACTAATACACTGATGTAGGTAGAAGAGCTGGCAATTGCCCCTATTTGCCCCCCCAGTTGCTGGATAAACTGCTGGTTATGGGGAATATAATCTGCCCTTCTGGGTACAAAGTGCTGGATCTTTGCTCTGGGTTTGGGCCCACTGGGTGCCGGTTCTGAGAGATGTTCTGGGGCCTCGTCGGGGAATCTTTGGCCTCTTCATTCCAACACCAGACTGTGCAGATTGGGGGGTTTCTCCCGGCAAAACAATAAAAAGATTAGCGCCTAAACCTGCTGAGGTTTTATTGTTTTTATCAGGGACCCCCCCCCCCAATCTGCACAAAGCGCGTGTTGGAATGAAGAAACCGAGAGTTTGGGAATTGGCACAGGGTTTAGTGCCCGAAGGCTCCAGGGTTCTTATACCCCCCTATGGGGCAGGTTTAGCAACATTTAGATTGATGTAAATGTAGAGTTTTTTTCAAACTTACAGAAGCCTGAATGTTTCCTTATTTATTAAAAAATGCAACAAAAATGAAACCACAAGCGCCAAGATTCATATAAAAAAGCCAATACCTCAAATCATGAACTTTACATCACGAACATAAATTGCTCCCCCCAAAAATTAAATTACCTCGAAGTGAAAGACCCCCAAAAACTGTGTCACAGAACCTCCCAAGCTTTAACATGGGGTATTTATTTTTTTTACATTCAGATTTTACATGGTTTTGATGCATAATAAGTGGCAAAAAGAATGTATTTTTTAACACACACAAAAAAAGACAAATCCCGGAAGACATATGAACGTTGGTATATCTGCCCCTATGTATAAGTGCCAATGTGTCCCCACTGTTTTCTTTTTTAAATAATAATAATAATAGTTTGTATATAATATTTATATAATACATAACTGAGAATTTTAAAACTGATTTCCTTTTTCTATGTAGAAATAAAACAGTACCTTGTAATTGATTCCAACTAAAAAATAAATAATCCTTATTGGATACAAAATAATCCTGTTATGTTTAAATAATGTTTTATTGATTTTTTAGAAGGCTTAAGGTATGGAGATCCAAATTACGGCAAGACCCCTTATCCGGAATACCCTTGGTCCCGAGCATTCTGGATAATGGGTCCTATACCTGTAATACAATATTAATTGTGCCAGTTTGTTACCCTGCTGAGGTGTAAATAGGGGTAAAGAGGCACCATAGGGGCAGGTTGTTATAAAGTGACAGATATTTGTGTAAATGGCAGAAATCCCAAGTAACCCCACATGTGTATGGGGGAAAGTACAGGGGTTTGGGGGTTACCTCTCTCCTTTAGGAAGTCCATCTGGATTGGGGGGTTCAGCGCCTCGTGTTGCACCCGAGCAGTGATGTAGAAATCATTTGTATTCATCAGATCCATCAGTCCCATTCCCTCACAGATACTGGTGAGTCTGTAGGTGCCGTCACTGTTTGGAAATAGTTTATTCTGTACATCAGCATCAGGGATCGGCTTATAATCCTTTGGCTCCCCAACAGCTCTGAGCCAGGTAACCCCAATGCCCTGTGGGTAGAACTGATCTATTTCCATGATGATGTATCTGTCCCTCTGGGTGCAGCCCCTCACAACTGGGACCCCTGGGAATGAGAGAGATATGAGACAGACAGTAGGCGCCTATGGAAAATGAGCAATGGCTTTGCCCAATGGGAGTGCAGTGTGGGACTGGGGCATTTAACAGACTGTACAGGCAGGTTCCCCAGGGCAGGGTTTGTATTGTGTTTCATTGTAACCTTTATTGCTGCTTTATCTGTATACAGGGGCATATTTACTCAAACTCTATCAATTCTCATTGTTTTTTTATTCCCAAATTCAACTAAACTTGTTTCCCAAATGTCTAATATTTGAGAAAAGTCACAAAAAACTCAACTTTTTGTCGAGTTTTCCGGCAAAACCCAGTGAAATCTCTAAAGTTTCGAGACAAAAGAATAAACTTCAAGGAAAAGCTTCCTTGGAAGTTTAGAGGGGTTTTTGTGTTTTTTTGTTTGTAATCACAGGAAAATTCTTACAAAAGTGATTTTTTTATGGTTTTCCTGGCTTATGGGGGTTCTTTGCATGTGTATTTTGACTTGTGTTTTTTCTATTTGGATCTTTTAATAAAATACATTTATGGTTTTAGAGAAAAACCACTAAAATGAGAATGTTGAGAAATGAGCCTTTCCAATGTAAGTCCTCTATCAAAAGAAACACAGGATTTCTTGTTCTCCTGTGTCAGACTTCCTGTTCTCAGAAATATCCTTCAGGGCACAGGCACAAGTTTGCTCAGTTTGCTCCTCTCTGTTCTCTCCCCCTCCCATCATCTCTTTCTCCCTCTCTGCTCTCTCCCCCTCCCCTCTCTGCTCTCTCCCCCTCCCATCATCTCTTTCTCCCTCTCTGCTCTCTCCCCCTCCCCTCTCTGCTCTCTCCCCCTCCCATCATCTCTTTCTCCCTCTCTGCTCTCTCCCCCTCCCCTCTCTGCTCTCTCCCCCTCCCATCATCTCTTTCTCCCTCTCTGCTCTCTCCCCCTCCCCTCTCTGCTCTCTCCCCCTCCCATCATCTCTTTCTCCCTCTCTGCTCTCTCCCCCTCCCAACTGTGCTGTGATCTGAGCTCCCAGCAGCCAGAGCAGCAGCATGGAAGCTATAGATATGAAGCTAAAATGGCAGCTGCTATCTTAAACAAACAGAGGGAGCTGCTGGGGCTGTTACTCAGGCAGGTAAAGCTTTCAATAAATATAGGGTCCTAGGTGGCACTAATGTGACTAATCTATTGGAAATAAAATGCCTTTCCTTTTCCTTTAATACTTCAGTAACATTTTAATTCTGATCTTGCCAACTATTCTGCTTCTTGTCAATAAGGACACATTTTATGTTCCTGCAAATAGGCTTTCTGTACATTATCAAAATTAGATAGTTGATAGATAGTTGAGTCCAGGACAGTTTGGGCACTTTTCAATCTGTTCTACTGCAAGATCAGTTATGTTCCCTACCAGATTACTGCAGTACTGTCGGCAGGTAAGTTACCCTCCGTGTACTTACAGTAAATAAGGAGATTGGGCAGCATCTCCGTAACCAACTCAGCTCCCTGGGATCCATTCCTGTGCCATACAGATCAGATTTACTATACTGTTATCTGAATTCTAAGGTCGTATGAAGTTTCCTTCCCGGAGGCCCCAGTGGATTTAATTCCAGGTGCATCTTACTGTGATTCCTGCCCAGCCTGTTTCTGGGGATTTGGGGTGTGGGTTTAAGGCACTTCCATGTTATGGTTAAGTAAAAATTGGGAGCAAATACTGACAGTGTCTGGGCTGTTACACTTGGTGACCTGGTGGGGGGGGGGGGGGGGCAAAAATCCCCAAAAATTCATTTGAGTTGAAATTCCTGGCTTCCAGGTCTTGTTATGCACATTATCCAAATTAGGCTCTAAGGTGCTCACTGAATCCCCATTTCTGCTTATGGTAAGTGCCAGCCATGATGGAGCCTGGGGTAGCAGGAATGGGGGTATAAAGGTTTTGCTGAGGGACACCTTCCATTGAGGGACAGAGCAGTCAATGTAATATCAAGTCATTTCTCCACTTAAAGCTTTTATTATGGCTGCACCCCTACAGGGCCAGGGGTCCCCTGTCTCTATCAGCAAATAGGTTTGGTCTGAGTAGCAGATGGTCTGCCCTGTGGGTGAGAGGTGTAACCCATTGGCTCAGATGAGTTATCGATATTCCCTATTTCCCTAGTCTATAAAACTGGAGTTTTCCCCCTTATCAGGAGGGTTGTTGTGTTGGAAGGCCAAGAAAAGAAGCTTAGAACCCTAAGGTAAATCAACACCTCAGTAAAAGCCAGGGGAACAGGGACCCTGAGAATGAGGATTACCATTCAGACTAGAGCACTCAGGGTCAGGGCCAGGGATAGTTTGTAGAGGGGTGTCTGAGTGACTGCTAATTCCCCAGCACAGGTTTTATTTATTGTAGAATGTCTTTTTCAGTTTAGCCACTAGGTGGCAGGGTTTTGCAAGTTTGGGTAAAATAGGTGTATTAAAGCCTCCAGCCACTAGGGGGGACACAGAGGGCAGAAAGTACATAAGCAGGGGACCACACACAGTATGGGTTTTTTTTTTAATGGCAGATCAGCAGGATAGACAGAGTGGGTGTTACAGTTAGAAGCACTATGTGTTTCAGGCAGACAGGCTGTTAACATGGGCAGCCCACACCTCTGCCACAGTAAGGGATGAAGTGTCAGTCTTAGGACTAGCAGGAAAGGCCTTTGGCAAAGGACGTCAGCAGAAAATTCCTGTTTGGAGAAGGGCAGGGGGTGTTGGGGGAATGCTGGACTGTCTAGCGGAAAGGTGGGGAGTGATGTGAAGGAAGGTTAGTCGGAGTGAAAAGGATGTGAATGATCCATCTGAGGTTGGGGAACGTTATTTTATTAGGGTGTAAGCCTGTCTGTGTTGCCCAGTGAAACCGAATGCTGACCGGGACAGTACTATTGGATATATGTGACCTGCTGGAATCTGAATAAATGTTTTTTTAACAGCATTTATATGTGTGGCCCTTTGTCTATTTGTGCTACAAGTTAGCAAAAGCAGTTTTGTCCTCCCCCAAGGTGGGATAGTGAAGGGTAAGTAACACCCCAGTGTAGGATCCAAGACCCAGGGGGTCCCCTCCATGCAGCATTTCCCCCAGAATGCCAGCATCAGCCTTTCCAGTTGCATTTACTGCAATTGCACACAATGGCCAAACCATGACTAACTTGCCTGTGACTTAGCAGCCAACACTTACAGATCTCTTCCCTTCTGGTGGAACAATGTGTGTGGCATTAATAAATGCATTAGTGTGCCAGTCACTCGCACACAGGGCAGGGTCGGTGGGCACATTGGCACTACCTATAAGTACTAAGAAGTAGTACTGCAAGTATGTTTGGGCACAAGTGCCTCATATGAACAGCATTGATACACTGTATAGTAAATAGAGTAACAAGATTCTGATGACCCAGATTGGGAATTTAGAAGGAGTTCCTTGAATCTGTCTGGCATATCATTGCCGGATCATTATTGCTTTATCCGTGTAGATATAAAGCAGCTATTTCTCTTGTCCTCACTGACAGTGACACTCACCTCCCACACTGAGGGCCCCGGTGCTTCTCTCTAGGGGTTCCCCCAGACTGGGGTGCCCCACCCGGCAGATAAATTCTGCTCCATTGTCACTTTTGCCCGACACAGAGACAATGAGGGCGGCTGTGCAGGAGAAGGTCCCATCAGCTTCTCTCTTCTGCTCCATCTCTGGGATCTTGTATTTCTCACTGGGAGACACAGAGAATAATTCCTGCCCCCCTGCTTCTCTCCTCAGCCATTTCACCTCCAGAGCTTTAGGGAAATACCCCCGGATCTTACACTGGAATCTGCCCTCTGAGTTGTGTTTTAATGCAGGTTTTATTATTTCTTCCATCCATGGGCACCAGGGGAATTCTGCAAAAATACAGGGACACGGATAAGCCTAATGCTAATATCTGTAATATATAAAAAAACACACATTTATCAGTATTTCTGCCTGGCAGGGTACAAAAAACCTATCAGGTTGGGTAAAGATGGTTTTTCATTATTTAATTGGGAGGCAGAGATCCCAGATGAGAGGGGAAGAGTAAATAGATGGGTTAAGGCTTAAATTAAACAAGGAGTGGGATTGGGGAGAAGTTGGGAATAAATGGGATGGAGAGGGCAGGCAGTGAGAGTGAGGAAACCTCAGGTCTATCTCCAATTCAGTCACAGGGGAAGGACACAGAAGAGACTGGGGAGTGTTGGGGGAGAGGGAGGATGTTGATAAGAGATGTCATTTCTGATAGATCCCACAAAACCCCTGGTTTGGTCTCACTTGTACCAAATTCCTGTTTGTTTTGATAAAGTGTCACTTTGTATTATTGCACGGAGGAATCTCCTTCTAGGTACTTTTCTATTTCCTCTTGGCGAGCAACAGCAGTCCTCTGCTTTATGGCAGGAATTGTCTCAGAACATGAAGCATAAATAAAGTTGGTGTATGTGGATAGAGTCACTCGGTTGGACACCTCTCCCAATTGCCTGACTGCTCCCCATCATTTGGCCTGCAGATCCTATTGATCAGAATGGCAATTTTTGACCCCTTACACGGGCTGCCAGTTATGGAAGGAAACAGGGGCAGTTTTGGGTCTAAAACTGAAAACCTTGTGTGCCATTAGCCTTTACCTGAAAGGGCCTTTAACATGTTGTGCCCAGTTGCTTAATGATGCCTGATGTTTATTTCACAGTAAGAATGGAACAGAAGGGAAAGCTGAGCTGAGTAAACTGAAGCACTTTGTAGTTATTTCTATATAACTATATTAGACTAGTGTGCTACATTCAACTCATCATATATATATATATAGCTTGTGTTCAGTTATGTGACTATAGAACAACATTCAGATCTGTGATAAACCTGAGTTCTTTGAATATAAATAAAAGTAAGTAAGACATTATCACTCTTTTTGTATTTCGGATGCATGACAGACCCATTAAGACTGGATTAAAAATGTCACGTACCTATATAAAGCAGTATAAAACTTATGCTGAAAAATCATCAAAATCTTCAATGATTAAAAAAACCTTTCCTTTGAAATAAATAGGAAAATATATATTTGGCAAGAGTGAAACACAACGTGCAACATGAAGGGAAGTCTTGTTACCTGGATCCCTGGCAGAGAACTCCCGGGACCCCTGCCCGGCGCCGGATTGTTGGTTCCAGGTCACTCGCACTTTGAATCCTGGGTCTATGAAGAGTTGCCCCAGGATCTTACACTCACTCTCAGTATTGTAAGTATAGTTAGAATTGGGAGTAAATCTTTCATTGATGGATTCCAGTTCCTGGTAGTAACCAACTCCGCAGCTCCATCTGATCTGGATCCCTCTGGGGTAAAACTCCTGCAGGGTCAGGCGGCTCAGAACCTCTCCGGAGGCACTCAGGGAAAGCTTTATACAGTCCTTGGGCTTCACTGGGAAATAACATGGAAATATGTGTCAGACACAGGATCATGGGCCACATCTCTCTATTCCCAAGACATGGCGGAAGGTTCCTACTGATTTATATTTAAGGTCTAACAGTCATTTGTGCCACTATATCCATTAAATTATCATTCTTCTTACTTTATCTCCCAAAACAATGGATAGTGGGGACATGTGTTGTACCCTGAATAGTGGGAAGAACAGCTATGGTTGGCACAGGATTTCCCTCAGTATATACTGTAATATTTGTTGAGGAAACAATAACAAGTCTGTCCCCAGGGTTACAATATGTGAATATATCATTTAATATAATACTAAGCCAACCTTAGCATTATCTGCATGTCCTCTCACAAGGACCGACTTGATTGTATCACAAGACAAAGGTATGAAAACTGCTTTCCTTTGGTGCCAGTCATGCCCAGATGGCCCAGCCGGATGGTGGAAATCAGCTAAAGTACTCAAAGCAAACCAGGTCTGGGGAAAACCATTTACCAGTTGTAAAAATAGGTTTCTACTGAGTTATTTTGCCTTATCCTCTATGAGAATTTCATGCTTGAATTTAAATAAGGAAAAATGTTGTCAGTAAAATCAAGACATTTTTAGTTTGACATTTTTAAATACTCCCTACAGTTTATAAAAAGCCACGAGATGGAGAGATCGGCACCAGGAGGAAAAGTGAAGGGAATAAAATAAAGACACATCTTCAGTTTTGCTTTCAAAAGAAGCTGTACGCGAGGGCCTTACCCAGTGAGATTGTGGTGTCCTTGGCTGAATAATCAGATTGTTTAACAATCATCTAAAAAGTATAACCCCTCAAAAATGACTGTGTAAAAATAATTCAGTGGGAATTTCTGTACATTGACAAGATTTCAACTTTGGCCTTTTATGTTCCTGCTGCTGTTGTAGCAAGGATTTGGTTTAGAACTTTATACTTAAATAAATGGGGTTCTTTCCACAACCAACATTATTAAAGCTGTTTGATATTAGTGGGCTGCCCATAAAACCTTGTGATTGTTTGTGACCATTTACTTCAACAATTCAATCATTTTAATGGATTGTCCTGAAATTGGCTATTTGGCTATAGGAGATACTGCCATGTTTGGCCTTCTTAATCTGTAAAACTGTATCTGAAATGGTATCCAGTTTCCCTCCAAAAGGAAAAAAGAATCCTTCATGACTCCAACATGAATCCAACACAGCAGTCCCTGGTCTTTAGCTATATGTGTTTTATAAGGTGCAAATCTTTCAAGCCACAGTAGCTATTGCCAGTAGGAGAGAATCCCCCAAGAAGATAATTGTTTAGGGTGTGAGTGTTTCTTACCTAAGATGAAGGAACAGTTTAGTTGTTCCTCTTTGGCTTTTCCATCACAGACAAACTTGCAGAACACGACCATATCCTTGTGCGCTGATACATCGGGGGTGAAGCTGAGGGAGGAGGTGACATTGTGTCTCCCACCTGTCCCTGTTCTGTCTGTTCTTACAGTGAATTCCTGGCCCAGCAACATCTTCCCTTCTCCTTCTGCCTGGGCCTCATCCTCTGCTACCTCCGTCTTCTTCCCATCATGCCCCTGCACTGACCATATCACCCGGGGGCCCTTAGGGCAGTCAGAGGCCACACAGTACAGAGTCACCTTCTCCCCTTCCACCGTCTGGCTCCTGTGTATGTGACTCACCCGGAACCTCTGGAAATCTAACGAGACGGATCAGTATCAATCATTGTTTTGGGCTCATTGCACACGGGGAGATTAATTACCTGTGATAAATCTTCCCTACCACGGGGGGGGGGGGGGCGACTTACCTCCCTTTGATGCCTTCCCACTGGCACTGGAGACAACTAATATCCCAATCTGCCATAAGCCTAAATGTAAGTATTTGCCCACCCTGGGTATGTAAAGGGCACCGATCAGTGGAACAGTGTTTACCCCAGTGGAAGTGCAGATTAATAGAGCCCACACTCTGGTTGGGGGAAACAATACCATTTTGTGCAAAAAATGCCCCTAACGGGCACTATGCCCCCAGCAACAGGAGGGGCCCCCAGTGTGGGCGGCCATGTTGTGGCACTAACATGCAAATGGTACTTAGTGCCCCAGTTTGCTCATTATGTGCCTGTGTGTGAGAGAGCCCCGCCCTCCAGGGCCAATTAATATGCAAAAGAATCCTCCAATAATCCTCCTGAATTATTTGCTTTCTTCTTCTGCCCCTTTCCAGCTTTCACATGGGGGTCACTGACCCCGGCAGCCAAAAACTATTGTTCTGTGATTTTACTATTATTGTTACTTTTTATTCTCATCTTTTTATTCAGTCTCTCATTCAAACCTCTGCCTGGTTGCTAAGATAAACAAGACCCTAACAACCAGGAGAGCTGCTGAACATAAAGGTAAATAAATCAAAAATGAAAACCAATTGCAAATTGTCTGTAATTACCAATGTCCATTTTATACTACAGGTTCATTTATAGGGGAACAATCCCTTTAAAGGGAAACTAAACCCTGCGGCACAGCGCGGCTCAACCAAACGTTACTCAGCTGTTGCCGGACTACAAATCCCAGAATAATGTAACATATAATGAAGGGTGAGGCATGCTGGGAGCTGTAGTCCAGCAACATCAGGGTTGGATTCTTAAAGCAATATTGCCCAATAAAACTTTCCCAGCTCTCTAGGGCCCGCATTGGCAGAAATGCAAAAGAATCCCCCAATGAGAATCCCAGCTGATGTGAGTAAATCCGGCTCCCTGTTCTCTGTTCCTGCAATTGGAGTTGGGAGCAATAAGCACAGTTTCCCAGCACTGAACAAGTCTGTCCCTTTATCCCCATGTCTGATTCCTGTGCCATATAATGAGGGGAAAATGCCATCATTATCTCTATATGTAAGGTACCAGCAAGGGGCCTGACACAGTGCTGGGAATCAGCATTCTCATTGGTCACTTCTCTTGCATCTATAATGAAGGGAAAATGCCATCATTATCTCTATATGTAAGGTACCAGCAAGGGGCCTGACACAGGGAATCAGCATTCTCATTGGTCACTTCTCTTGCATCTATAATTAGGTTTTTCATCAACTTCTATAGAGAACTAGGGGGGCAGTGGGGCAGCTTTACGGTTGGGTTTAGTGTCCCTTTAAAATATAATTTCTTTGCTATGTAAAATAGAGTTTTTGGTTGAACTTCCCCTTCAAACTACAGAGAGCCCTTATACAACTTTCCTATTGGAGCAGCTCAGAACTGGTACCAAGAGCTGACAAGTCTCCTAATTAACAAGAAACATTAATGACATAAATGTGACTGATCAGTGACTTACGTTTCCTCTTGTAGATGAGACACCAGAGCCCCACAGCGATCCCGGCCCCCATCAGCAGCGCGGTGACAAATATGGCCGCCACTATGTTCCCTGCACAAGATTTCCCCTCATCATCTGAGATACAGTCTTTAAGAACAGCATTGTAACTAATGAGTTGGTACAGAGAGCCCTGAGCTGATTTGGCTACTGACACATAAGTGAGTGGCCAGTGGGGAAGGGGATATGTTTCTCTAATGCCCCGACTGCCATCTTGTCCCCTTGCACCTCCTAAATGTTAAAGGGGAACTAAAGTCTAAAATAGAAAATCATTAGAAATGCTGTATTCTGTATACTGAACATAAACATAAACATTCTGAACTTACTGCACAAGCCCAGAGGCTGAGAAGCCTAATTACAGTAATGATTTATGCTTTCAAAGTTGTCCACAGGGGGCCGCCATCTTGTTACTTTGTTATACCATCTTTTGTAAGATTTAGGGCTTGCACATGCTCAGTGGGCTCTGGGCTGCTGTTGGGAGGCGGAGCTTAGGGAACATAGTAAATTATCAAAACAGCACATCAGGTAATATCTGCCATAGAAGCTGATTAATAATTAGAATCATAATATGCAGCCTGCACTGGTTCCTGTGTTGCCCTGTAATGTAATGTGGGTTTTAGTGTTTTTGTTTAATGAAACTTTCCCAGCTCTCCAGAGCCAGTGGCTGCATAAATATGCAAAAGAATCCTCCAATGAGAATCCCAGCTGATGTGAGTAAATCCGGCTCCCTGTTCTCTGTTCCTGCAATTGGAGTTGGGAGCAATAAGCACAGTTTCCCAGCACTGAACAAGTCTGTCCCTTTATCCCCATGTCTGATTCCTGTGCCATATAATGACGGGAAAATGCCATCATTATCTCTATATGTAAGGTACCAGCAAGGGGCCTGACACAGGGAATCAGCATTCTCATTGGTCACTTCTTCTGCATCTATAATTATGTTTTTCACCAACTTCTATAGAGAACTAGGGGGCAGTGGGGCAGCTTTACGGTTGGGTTTAGTGTCCCTTTAAAATATAATTTCTTTGCTATGTAAAAAAGTGTTTTTGGTTGAACTTCCCCTTCAAACTACAGAGAACCCTTATACAACTTTCCTCCTTTGCCGAAGTTAGGGTGAGCCCCACCCAGTCTGGGCCTAGGGCCAAGCCCAGAGGACTATGGCACCCACCCAGGGGGCACAAATCAAACACAAAAAGGTGCAGAAGTGTGTGGGTGCAATGCCATTAATTGCCTGGGTAAGGCTCCAACTGTATAAGGAACACGAACAGGTACACAGGAGCACTTACCGCTGAAAAAGTGTGCTACACGCGGGTCCTCTCCCCCAAGGATCCAAAAAATCATATAATAAAGCAAAAAAATGCGGAGCACCACTAAAAATAAAACCAGTCTTTTATTGCATATTTCTTACGAGGTACACGTACATTCCTTAACAGGACTTTGGCGCTTGACGCGTTTCGTGGCGTCCAGCCACTTCCTCAGAAGCATCCTTCTGAGGAAGGCTCCACCTAGTAAGAAAAATAACCCCCACCCACCTAATGGCTGGAGCAAAGGAGGATAAGCTTTGATCTATACTTACTCTTATGCCAAAAGACAAGCATAACACAGGGGTTTGCTGAGCAGCCTGGGGGTGCCATACACAGCCTGGGGGTGCCATACACAGCCTGGGGGTGCCATACACAGCCTGGGGGAGCCATACACAGCCTGGGGGTGCCATACACAGCCTGGGGGCGCCATACAGACTGGGGGTGCCATACAGCCTGGGGGTGCCATACACAGCCTGTTTATAATAGTGAGACACAAACTCTGAGCTCAGTGTCAGTCACTTTGCATCCTGGGAAGGAACATAGTGTTTGTGCAGAGGTTCCCCTGTACATGTTGTTCTGCCTATACACCTACTGGCACAGTTTGGCCTCTCCCCGTGTGTAATGCACACACACCCCCATGCAACTGCTTCATAAACACTTTGACACAAGTTATTGGGCTGTGTGTGTACTAGAGTTCTAAAGTGAATGATGTTCTGTGGGAGATTGTAAGGTGCATATACATGTTCCTGTATTACATACAGAAAAACTTTTATAAAGGGACTGTTTTGTAATAGAAAAGTGATTAAAGTTTTTAGTCAAAAGATGGAGAGCTACTGTGGGCATCTTCAGGGGCATGGGGCTTTATTTCTATAGAGCTTTGGGGATGTTGGGCTGGTACAGGGGCTCAAACACACAATAAATAATTTTATTTTAGAAAAAGCCACAATTACTTTTTAAACTAATATTTTGGGTTATATTACAATGCAATAATTTCACCAGTATCATTTATGAATTAATTTGTAGGTTCCACCTAGTTCTCTATGGGGGTTGAAGAAAAAAATATATACACAAGAGCATTGACCAATGAGAATGCTGATTCCCTGTGTCAGGCCCCTTGCTGGTACCTTACATATAGAGATAATGATGGCATTTTCCCGTCATTATATGGCACAGGAATCAGACATGGGGATAAAGGGACAGACTTGTTCAGTGCTGGGAAACTGTGCTTATTGCTCCCAACTCCAATTGCAGGAACAGAGAACAGGGAGCCGGATTTACTCACATCAGCTGGGATTCTCATTGGAGGATTCTTTTGCATATTTATGCAGCCACTGGCTTTGTGCTGTTGTTTTATAATTTACTACGTTCTCTAAGCTCCGCCTCCCAACAGCAGCCCAGGGCAAACTGAGCATGTGCAGGAGCCAGATCTTATAGAAGATGGTCTAACAAAGTAACAAGATGGCGGCCCCCTGTGGACAACTTTGAAAGCATAAATCATTACTGTAATTAGGCTTCTCAGCCTCTGGGCTTGTGCAGTAAGTTCAGAATGTTTATGTTTATGTTCTGTATACAGAATACAGCATTTCTACTGATTTTCTATTTTAGACTTTAGTTCTCCTTTAATGTATGCCAATGTCTCAGAGACCTATTGTAGCTACTGAGTCCCAGCACCACAAGTTGTAATCATTACTTGTTATCATTAAAAGCAAATCTTATGAGGGTGATGCTTGGGGGCCACACAATGAACCCACAGTAGTAGCTAAATTCCTACGATACAAGAAGCCCTACTATGGCTCAGGGTAATGGTCTCACCTCTATAGACCAACTGGAGATCCTTGAGAAGAGGCTCCGGCAGGGACTTGTGTTCCACTTGGCAGGAGTAAGTCCCCTCTCTCTGGCCTCCCCCAGGGGCCACACTCAGTGAGTTGTTCAGTGTGTAGGTGCCGTCTGCATTACTCCATGTCCTTATGGCTTTGTCTATATTAGAGGAATGGGGTATGGGCTCCCCGTCTCTGAGCCAAGTTACCCCAATATCCACAGGGTAGAACCCACTCACTGAGCAGCACAGGTTCTCCTTAGAGCTACTTATCGTCACCATGGGAACGGCTGTATGAAAATAACAAAATTTGGATTTATTTGTGCAAAGTTACAGACTCCCAAACATATTTTCCTTTTTTAACTGATGGGCAAATTGTAGTTCAGGTAGGTAGAGGTACAAGGTGTCCCCATGGACCTCTGTATGAATAAAGTACATGTAGGATTTGCTCTAATACTTACCTGCAACTTCTATTTTGACTCCTTGTTCTTGTTCTAAACCATAACTCACGACACACGTGTAGGTTCCCTCATCAGAGACAGTTACATTGGAGACCGACAGAGACACCCTCCCTTCCTCTATGGCCTGAGCATCCAGAGACAGTCGGCCTTGGGAGAGGGTCCGACCCTTGTTGTACCTAAGAATCTCCTTGTCTCTGAAGATCCAGATGATGGACAATGCTGAGTGGTCAATGGGAGATTTGCCCAGAGAGAAGGTGCAAGGGAGAGAAGCTGTAGAACCCAGAAGGGCTTTGTGAGAGGGAGGATCCGATACCTTCGCAGAACCTGCAGGGAGCCATATTGGGTCAGTACCGAGCCCAAACTCTGCCTTGGATATAATTACCTACTTATCTTTCTTCTGTTTATAACTATTTGTTTGCCATTCCCAACATATCTCTACTGATGGCCACAGTGGGGCAAGTAGCACTCGTATCGCTATACAGTAATGTGTCTGTACCAACCCACTGACTCAGGTAACAACCCACTGACTCAGGTACCAACCCACTGACTCAGGTACCAACCCACTGACTCAGGTACCAACCCACTGACTCAGGTACGCTCAGGTACCAACCCACTGACTCAGGTAACAACCCACTGACTCAGGTACCAACCCACTGACTCAGGTACCAACCCCACTGACTCAGGTACCAGACCCCACTGACTCAGGTACCAACCCACTGACTCAGGTACCAACCCCACTGACTCAGGTAACCAACCCACTGACTCAGGTACCAACCCCACTGACTCAGGTACCAACCCACTGACTCAGGTACCAAACCCCACTGACTCAGGTACCAACCCCACTGACTCAGGTACAAACCCCACTGACTCAGGTACCAACCCACTGACTCAGGTACAAACCCCCACTGACTCAGGTACCAAACCCCACTGACTCAGGTACCAACCCCACTGACTCAGGTACCAACCCACTGACTCAGGTACAAACCCACTGACTCAGGTACCAACCCCACCTGACTCAGGTACCAACCCACTGACTCAGGTACCAACCCACTGACTCAGGTAACAACCCACTGACTCAGGTACCAACCCACTGACTCAGGTACCAACCCACTGACTCACGGTACCAACCCCACTGACTCAGGTACCAAACCCCACTGACTCAGGTACCAACCCCACTGACTCAGGTACCAACCCCACTGACTCAGGTAACAACCCACTGACTCAGGTACAAACCCCACTGACTCAGGTACCAACCCACTGACTCAGGTACAAACTCACTGACTCAGGTACCAACCCCACTGACTCAGGTACAAACCCCACTGACTCAGGTACCAACCCCACTGACTCAGGTACAAACCCCACTGACTCAGGTACCAACTCACTGACTCAGGTACCAACCCACTGACTCAGTACCAACCCCACTGACTCAGGTACCAACCCACTGACTCAGGTACCAACCCACTGACTCAGGTAACAACCCACTGACTCAGGTACAAACCCCACTGACTCAGGTACCAACCCACTGACTCAGGTACAAACTCCACTGACTCAGGTACAAACCCCACTGACTCAGTACCAACTCACTGACTCAGGTACCAACCCACTGACTCAGGTACCAACCCACTGACTCAGGTACCAACCCACTGACTCAGGTACCAACCCACTAACTCCATACACTATGTCCCATTCACAGAAGGAGAACCCCCAGCTAACATGCAGTGATGGAGAGAAGGAAAGTTCTCAATAAATAAGAGTCCATGTGCCTGGAAATCATGGGGTAGCATACAGAGGGGTAACATCCGTCAGTACCAGGCTGGCACACAGACAGAAAGATGGAGAGACAGACAGACAGACAAAGAGACAGCCAGAGAGAGAGAAGCAGGTGTCAGTATCAGCCCTGGGGGATACAATGTATCAGGGAGTGTCTGCAGCAGAATCATAGGGCCCCCCCATGCACCTTAGGGCCCCCCCATGCACCTTAGGGCCCCCCATGCACCTCAGGCCCCCATGCACCTTAGGCCCCCCCATGCACCTTAGGGCCCCCCCATGCACCTCAGGCCCCCCATGCACCTTAGGCCCCCCCATGCACCTTAGGGCCCCCCCATGCACCTCAGGCCCCCCATGCACCTCAGGGCCCCCCCATGCACCTCAGGGCCCCCCCATGCACCTCAGGGCCCCCCCCATGCACATACACCGTACCCAGTAAGACTTACAGACTGAGCTGCAGCAAATCCAGGAGAGAAGGCAGAATGTATCCAGCAGCGGCCGCGCCATTTCCCATCCCTTCCCTGTCAGATAATGGCTAGGCAAAGACCGACTGCTGCTGCTGCTTTCACTTTCACACAGTAACTGGGAGTAAAGTATAAAGTTGGAAGCTTATTGGCCCACATTTAGGGCTCCCCATTGGCTGCCTGAGCCTTATCTGGATGGGCATTGGACAGATATCTCTCAGGTTTGAGAATCACGTTGGCATATTAGGCGGCACCCTATGTAGTAACCCAGATGGGTCCGGTTCCTATTATGAGCCAATCATTGGCCTGAGGGCTGTAACTTTTTGCAAATGGCTTCCTTTCTACTGTCTCTCTGTGCCGCCCTGTAACTGGGCCCATTGTATTTATGTTTCATATTGTAAATAGAATCCAGGCTGACTCAGGGTCCAGTTTGGGGGGGACTTGGCAGAGGTAAAACCAGTCTGGGCAGTGAGAGGGGGGGGCCAGCCCTGCTAGATAGGGGGCAGCTTTAGCTACAATGGGGTGGTTTTAAAGGGACACTAAACCCAACCGTAAAGCTGCCCCACAGCGCCCCCTAGTTCTTCTATAGAAGTTGATGAAAAACCTAATTACACATGGAAACCAATTCCCCAATGAGAATTCTACTGACCCAAAACTTCATTATAGATGCAAGAGAAGTGGCCAATGAGAATGCTGATTCCCAGAGATTTACTCACATCAGCTGGGATTCTCATTGGAGGATTCTTTTGCATTTCAATGCTGCCAATGCGGGCCCTAGAGAGCTGGGAAAGTTTTATTGGGCAATATTGCTTTAAGAATCCAACCCTGATGTTGCTGGACTACAGCTCCCAGCATGCCTCACCCTTCATTATATGTTACATTATTCTGGGATTTGTAGTCCGGCAACAGCTGACTAACGTTTGGTTGAGCCGCGCTGTGCCGCAGGGTTTAGTTTCCCTTTGAGCATGATTGGGAAACCCCTCAGGAACCGTAGCTCTGGAACCTCCTTCCACAATAACAGGATCAGCTTTCCCCACAAAGCTGGCTGAATATTTAACTGTATCCCCACTAGGGGCAGCATTTTTCACTTTGCTTTAGTTTGGGCAGTTATTATAAACCTGGGATTCCCCAAGGCAAACATTAGAAAGGTAAAGTTTGGGGCCTTTGTGGCAGTTTCTGTACCCACAGACTTGCTGGCAGCCGTCAGTAGAACGTCCATAAACATTGCACAAACCACAGAAGCTGCCCCTGCCCTCAATCCCCATTTTTAATAATAAAATGAGCTGATAACCAGTGCAGAGTCCAAACTGGTTTAATAAATTACACAGGAATTTTACTTTGTCACAATAAATAGAGCGACGTGTGGGGAATATTGGGGTTCTACGTTTCTACCAGTGATTTAATGTCCTCCTCTTCATAATGTAAAGTCACTCAGTTCATGGTTGTGATGTTGTTCTGGCCCTGTCATGGAATCTACATAAGCGTAATCTTGTAAAGCTGGGATCTTATTGGCTGCCAGCTGGAATCATCTGAATAAAAGCACAATGTATTGTATTCCTCTCTTCTCAAACTATATTCTCACTGAATTATTTGCCTGCACATAAGCCGGGGTGTTTGTGGCCATAGCTGTCTGTTTGCCCCACCAGAACGGCTCAGCTTTGCAGGCAAATAGAGTGTAGAAACCTACAGAGGGATGTTCCACGCATATTTGTATTTGTGCAATTTGCAGAACTACAAGTGGTTTGTAGAGCTGCCATAGTGCTGGGGGCAATAATACTGCTGTTGTGGGAATGACTCCCAGGGGCAGTAACTCACAGGTTTAGTACATATCACAATACAGAATGAGAATATTATAGGGAAATGAGAATAATCTCACCTCCATGCTGATCCCATGTTGCAATTGGAGCAACTTAACCACCCAGGAACCACCTGCATTTCTGGGCCCCTCAGCAAAATCTTTCCAGGGCCCCATTACCCAGGAAGATCTATACCAGACTGACCCACATGCACTCATTCCTGCTTTCCCACATCCCATTGCTCCTCCCACCAAGGGCCACTGAGAGGGGTGGTGGGGGCTGAGTAGAGGCATAAAGATATACAACTTCCTTATATGTTGACAATATAGGTCTTCCTGTGTAATGGGGCCCTGGAAAGATTTTGCTGAGGGGCCCAGTAACTTTGTTTTTAGATTATGATTGACAGTCCCATTGGTGCATGCTTCCTTTGCCCACACAATGGATTGGGTATAGATTAGTAATAGATTGGGTATGGATTGGGTTTCAATTGGGTATGGATTGGGTAAAGACTGGGTATGGATTTAGTATATATTGGGTATCAATTAGGTATGGATTGGGTATCAATATAGATTGGGAATGGATTGGGTATGGATTGGGAATGGATTGGGTAGAGGCCCTCATCAACCTCTGTGAGCAAAGAGACATTGCTTGATTTAGATTTGTGCCTTGGTGGAACAGGAGCAGCAGAACTACACATATGGGTCGGGAGATTATGCCACTGAGGACCTGCCAGTGATGAACTCTGCTCCGGGATCCTCTCAGCGAGAGGATAGTAATAGCTGCAGTGGGCAGGGTGACAGGGATTCATCCTTGCAAGCAGCTTTGCAATTGTTGGGTTCAGCTGATCATGGTGGAACAGGCAGAGAGAGACACAGCAGCGGAAGAAAGACAGGCAGAGAGAGACACAGCAGCGGAAGAAAGACAGGCAGAGAGAGACACAGCAGCGGCAGAAAGACAGGCAGAGAGAGACACAGCAGCGGCAGAAAGACAGGCAGAGAGAGACACAGCAGCGGCAGAAAGACAGGCAGAGAGAGACACAGCAGTGACAGAAAGACAGGCAGAGAGAGAGACACAGCAGTGGCAGAAAGACAGGCAGAGAGAGACACAGCAGTGGCAGAAAGACAGGCAGAGAGAGACACAGCAGCGGCAGAAAGACAGGCAGAGAGAGACACAGCAGCGGCAGAAAGACAGGCAGAGAGAGACACAGCAGTGACAGAAAGACAGGCAGAGAGAGAGACACAGCAGTGGCAGAAAGACAGGCAGAGAGAGACACAGCAGTGGCAGAAAGACAGGCAGAGAGAGACACAGCAGCGGCAGAAAGACAGGCAGAGAGAGACACAGCAGCGGCAGAAAGACAGGCAGAGAGAGAAACAGCAGCGGCAGAAAGACAGGCAGAGAGAGACACAGCAGCGGCAGAAAGACAGGCAGAGAGAGACACAGCAGCGGCAGAAAGACAGGCAGAGAGAGAAACAGCAGCGGCAGAAAGACAGGCAGAGAGAGACACAGCAGCGGCAGAAAGACAGGCAGAGAGAGACACAGCAGCGGCAGAAAGACAGGCAGAGAGAGAGACACAGCAGTGGCAGAAAGACAGGCAAAGAGAGACACAGCAGCGGCAAAAAGACAGGCAGAGAGAGACACAGCAGTGGCAGAAAGACAGGCAGAGAGAGACACAGCAGCGGCAGAAAGACAGGCAGAGAGAGACACAGCAGCGGCAGAAAGACAGGCAGAGAGAGAGACACAGCAGTGGCAGAAAGACAGGCAAAGAGAGACACAGCAGCGGCAAAAAGACAGGCAGAGAGAGACACAGCAGTGGCAGAAAGACAGGCAGAGAGAGACACAGCAGCGGCAGAAAGACAGGCAGAGAGAGAAACACAGCAGTGGCAAAAAGACAGGCAGAGAGAGACACAGCAGCGGCAAAAAGACAGGCAGAGAGAGACACAGCAGTGGCAGAAAGACAGGCAGAGAGAGACACAGCAGCGGCAAAAAGACAGGCAGAGAGAGACACAGCAGCAGCAGAAAGACAGGCAGAGAGAGAGACACAGCAGTGGCAGAAAGACAGGCAGAGAGAGACACAGCAGCGGCAGAAAGACAGGCAGAGAGAGACACAGCAGCGGAAGAAAGACAGGCAGAGAGAGACACAGCAGCGGCAGAAAGACAGGCAGAGAGAGAGACACAGCAGTGGCAGAAAGACAGGCAGAGAGAGAGAGACACAGCAGTGACAGAAAGACAGGCAGAGAGAGACACAGCAGCGGCAGAAAGACAGGCAGAGAGAGACACAGCAGCGGCAGAAAGACAGGCAGAGAGAGACACAGCAGCGGAAGAAAGACAGGCAGAGAGAGAGACACAGCAGTGGCAGAAAGACAGGCAGAGAGAGACACAGCAGTGGCAGAAAGACAGGCAGAGAGAGAGACACAGCAGTGGCAGAAAGACAGGCAGAGAGAGACACAGCAGCGGCAGAAAGACAGGCAGAGAGAGACACAGCAGCGGCAGAAAGACAGGTAGAGAGAGACACAGCAGCGGAAGAAAGACAGGCAGAGAGAGAGACACAGCAGTGGCAGAAAGACAGGCAGAGAGAGACACAGCAGCGGCAGAAAGACAGGCAGAGAGAGACACAGCAGCGGAAGAAAGACAGGCAGAGAGAGAGACACAGCAGTGGCAGAAAGACAGGCAGAGAGAGACACAGCAGCGGCAGAAAGACAGGCAGAGAGAGACACAGCAGCGGCAGAAAGACAGGCAGAGAGAGACACAGCAGTGGCAGAAAGACAGGCAGAGAGAGAGACACAGCAGCAGCAGAAAGACAGGCAGAGAGAGAGACACAGCAGCGGCAGAAAGACAGGCAAAGAGAGACACAGCAGCGGCAGAAAGACAGGCAAAGAGAGACACAGCAGTGGCAGAAAGACAGGCAGAGAGAGAGACACAGCAGCGGCAGAAAGACAGGCAGAGAGAGAGACACAGCAGCAGCAGAAAGACAGGCAGAGAGAGACACAACAGTGGCAGAAAGACAGGCAGAGAGAGAGACACAGCAGCAGCAGAAAGACAGGCAGAGAGAGAGACACAGCAGCGGCAGAAAGACAGGCAGAGAGAGACACAGCAGCGGCAGAAAGACAGGCAGAGAGAGACACAGCAGCGGCAGAAAGACAGGCAGAGAGAGAGACACAGCAGCAGCAGAAAGACAGGCAGAGAGAGACACAACAGTGGCAGAAAGACAGGTAGAGAGAGACACAGCAGCAGCAGAAAGACAGGCAGAGAGAGACACAACAGTGGCAGAAAGACAGGTAGAATGCCAGCATCAAGTGGAGTTAGCAAAACTCCAGCAACAAAACTCACATCCACAGTCCTGTGAGCCCCGGGTGCCATATCCTTTCCATCTTTCCCATGACAAATTCCCTACCATGGAAAAGCATGGAGATATGGACACCTTCCTGCATGGGTTTGAGAGGACTTGTAGATGTTGTGTAGACTTCTCTCATAATATTTATATGTAGTATATTATTACAAATATACTGGATATTCCACTATTTCCCACAGGCAAGTAAATGGAGACCCCACGGTTCTTTTCCAGAGATAAAGTGATTTTATTCAGATTATCTGACCCAGAGACAGCAAATAATACAGAATTCCTTCACATGTGCCCACAGGATCTGTTCTATAGGGATTGGCCTTCAAAGGAGTTCTGCCTGACCTTCTATTTATCTTTGTGTGTGTGTCTATGTGTCAATGTCTCTGTGGCTATGAATCTATGTGTCAGTCTGAGTATAAGGGCTTCACAAGTTATACTTTTAGGGATCTGGCACACAGGGAGATTGGTTGCGGGCGACTAATCTCCCCATGTGCCAGAGCCCTTAGAATCTCACTGACCAAAGTAGGGATGTGTTCTAATTGGCTGACAATATAATCAGGTATCAGAATCTTATAGTGTTAGTCAGTCGGGCAGTTCCCATAAGGAGCCGTCTCACCATAAACAACTGTACAAACAGTTCCTGGGATATCTTGGTGTTACCCACCCACCTATAATAAATCCCAAGGTAACCAACACAAAGGCACCTCAAAGCATTCCCAACTTATCAACTTAATTACCATCTGACTGACTGTTTAAATCTATACAGATATATTGTGCCCTATGTACATTCATACAATTAAATGATATTAATATCATACACTTGCAGGTATGTATGCACAGTCCCCAAACATATTACTACACCCCCCCACTTGGATCAGTTCTGCTCAGAATTGATTCACAACACATGCAAACATTATGTTTTCTTTTTAATATAACTGAATAACATGAAAGTTTGTGAATGTATTATGTAGCCCACCCTAGGGTATGGCTTGATGTACAGTAGTTGTGACTGTGGTGACACCCCAAAGATTCCCAGTAAATACCAACACAAACAGGAAGTAAACCCAGATTTATTACACAGGAACTGGGCTGAAAATGAGTTAGAAAAATTAAATGCAGATAAATGCAGAAAGTATGAACAGGCAGAAATGGCAATAACAGTGCAATGTAATGTAAACCGCACTAGCAGTTAAGTTCTAACAACAAAGTAAATAAACATCTAAAATTCAAAATGTGGGTGTTTGGGAGCCCCCCTAATGTCCTATAAGCCGGCAGCGTTGGGGCCCTTAAACAACAATTTGCATCCAGGATGCTTGTACTTTTTTATTATAGCTTCAAATGTATACTGTCACAATTATCTGTGATTCTAAGTAGTGTTTTCACTGTAATCCACTTGTGTTGGTCAGTAATAATAGTCCCACAGGGGCTGGGTGAGTCTGTATCTCCTGTAGAGTCTGTGTGAGGGAACTATATTGTACAGGATATCCCAGTGTTACTGCTGCTGCACCAGTTAGATATATACTGTATGTTAGTTACCTGTATGTCAGTACTGGGGCACACTTACTACTGAGATGTGGGACAGGAAACTTGTTTGGGGCCGCAGGTCTCCCCTCAGTGCTGAGCTGGTGAGTAGGAATGGCGCAGGTCTCCCCTCAGTGCTGAGCTGGTGAGTAGGAATGGCGCAGGTCTCCCCTCAGTGCTGAGCTGGTGAGTAGGAATGGCGCAGGTCTCCCCTCAGTGCTGAGCTGGTGAGTAGGAATGGCGCAGGTCTCCCCTCAGTGCTGAGCTGGTGAGTAGGAATGGCGCAGGTCTCCCCTCAGTGCTGAGCTGGTGAGTAGGAATGGCGCAGGTCTCCCCTCAGTGCTGAGCTGGTGAGTAGGAATGGCGCTGGCCGGAGTTCAGTCGGCTTCCCACACTGCACAGGGGGATCTCTGTCACTGTATCCCATGCAGCCCCCACACATACTGTGGCCTTTAACAGAGATCTCTAGCCGCTCTCCCCCCCTCAGGTCTACTTCCTCCCTTCTTCCACTTCCTCTTCCTTTTTGGAGCACATCCTCTCCAGAGAATGGCCTTCTGGGATCTGTAGTCCCTTCATTCCTATTACTATAAATACTGCTGCAGTCCTTATATCAACTGTGGAAATCCACATGTAACTCCATTTTGGCTAAAAAGCACTTTAAATGCCAGGCTATGGTTAGAGCATGGGGCACATTGGGACACTCTTTCAAAGGAGGGTATAATTTGTGAGGAATATAGCAGATAATGGAGCTGAGGTTGTTGTTTAACTACAACTTGCTGAGGTTGTGTGGTGCAGATATATTAATAGGACGCCAGAAGGTTCTTTGCTGAATAACTGTAGAATGTTTATTGTCACAGACAAGGTTGAAGCAGAGTTATACTCACAATAGTTGAGGTAGAATGTCACAGTGGTTAGTGGCAGTAGTGAAATACAGAAACAGTGCAGAACCGCAGCAGAGATCGATAGGACTGATAGCCAGGAGTCCCAAGGGTGAGTACCTTTTACTGGACCAGATCCCTACAGCCAACGGTGGATCAGGGGTAGATACTGCCTGATACCTGTGTCTGAACTGTGGTCCCTACAGCAAGGCAAACAGGGCCTGGGGTAGGCTAAACCCTTACTTTCTCCTATGTTGGAGCCACAGCTGCTCTTACTAGATAGATTTGACTATGCTCACTCTCCTAGAGCATGCTATAACAGGATCTATCCTACCACTAACTTCACCACATTCACGGGGCCCTGTCCCCGACTTTCACTATAGCACCAAGGGGCTACTCTAGGGCAGGTGGCTTTTACTGGGGCCAAGTCTGATCCCAGGCTCAATGGAGATGTTCCCTGAGAGTCAGAAGGCAACCAAAGAGGCAGCCACGCCTCCTTGCTACCCACTTTATCAGTCTGCAGGGGGAGTGGTCATCCTAACTAACCCAATGGGCATAGAGCATAACTATAAATTGTTACAAAGGCTTCTGCCCAGTAACAAGGGGGACTATGTGAAGAGGAAGGGATTCACTCCATAAGGTATTTAACCCTATGGGTCCCTACACACATAAAGCAGGAAAATAAGCTTATTTTCAAGGTAACCAGCTGGGCTACACTTATAGAGAATGCTAAACAGAGGCTCTTAAATCTTTTCTAGAAATACGAATAGAACTGGTTACATATCACTTCTCCAGCTCTTTCTGTTTCCCATTTAGGATGAATAAGTATCCAAATCTATTGCAAGTGGCAGGTTTTGGGGGGTATATACAGGATTAGTTGCAACACTGAATGAGTCGATCATTTCCTTTCCAGACATCAGTAGATATTTTCAGTCACCAGTCAGAAATATTCCCTGCTTACTGTATAAGTTGTACTTAGTCTTTGCAGAGAATTAAATCCACTCATTAAACAGACTGTGAAACATTTCTGTCCACAAACTCCATTCTTTCCAGGGCTGGGGGTCTTTGTGACCCAGGCAGGATTCCTTGCCGCTCCCATCACTCCCCCACTTCCCTACCCAGTACCCAACACATTAAGTTCTTGCAGCATCTGGGGTTTTTCCTCCAAGCGTTTGGTTCTCTTTAGTTCCATGTAGCAGTGACTGATACACAGGATCTGGTATTGGTGCTGGTGTTGGATGGATCTGTAGCTCTTGGTCTTCTTACAGTCTGATCTTTTTTTTTTTTTTTTCAGAAAACCCACATTTAGCCACAAACTCTAGCTTTGGACACAATACACAATCACCCGTATCTGATCTAGTCAGAATGTATGTATGTATAACTTTATTTATAAAGCGCTACTTATGTACACAGAATATTAATGGATACATATATCCCTGCAAATATGTAGCTAAAACATCAATATTCAGAGTATATGGGGGAATTCACAAAAGTGGAGAGAGCCCTTTTTTGGAGTAAAGGTGGTGGGAAAAGTGGTGGAAAACACTTTCTCCAGTTTCACAAACAGAAATCCGCCTAAATTCCGACTCAACCGCCACTTTTCCATTTTTTGTGAAAGAAAGACAGTTTACAGACACTTTTGTGAATTTGTCGTTTAAACGACATTTATACAACGTTTTAACGACATTTTTTTGACATTTTCAAAATGGAGTAAAGCTCAGTGTAACTGTCAGATCAATTCTAAGCTCTTCTGTTTTGTTTGGTTTCCCCCAGTCTCCATTTCCCACCTAAGGTGGGGGCCCCATTGGGGGGTCAGTAACAGGTTAATGGGGATTAGCAGCCTATTGTTAGGGGGCAAGTCTCTGTCCAACCCTAGAACAATAGGGGCAAAAAGCCTCATTAACATTTTATAAACAAGTAAAACACTGATTAAAAAAAGTTTAATTTATATCTTATATATAAAAAGTTTTTACCTCACATTTGCATGATTATGGGAGTTTTAGCTTAATCAGTGAGGCAATAATAACATTCTGAGTGAATATATTGTAATCATTTTTATTTAAAGGAAAAGTAAAGCCTCCCGGGCAAATTTTTAGTTTTAGCAGCAGCGCCCCCTCTTTAATCCCTTCACTGACATTTGCCCCAACTTATCTGTGCCCCCATAGCATGTCCAGAACTACAGAGCTGCCTGACAGCATTGCCCCCTACCTGTTCCCAGCAGCCATCTTGGGGATCAGCAAAAAGCACATACACACTGGCACCCAAACTGGGATTTTGGGGTACAGGGTTGGACTGACCCAACAGGGCACTGGATAAAAACCCGGGGGGCCGTAGTCCTGTTGGGCCTCTATTTACCAGGCATGTTGGGGTGGGGGCCAGATTGCTGCTGCCCAGTAATGAGTGGGGGCCAGAGAAGACGGTATTTAGACCCTTAAATCTTGTTACAGAAGGGGAATTACACAGAAATATAGAAACCATTAGAAAGCCCAGATTGTCCTGAAAAAAATGATGTATAGTTTTCCTATGCAAACTAAAATTACCCCTCAGGAAATGCCCCAAAGTGAAATGACAAATTGCAAATAAAATGCCAAATCCTGCGGGTAAAATCCTCCCCCCGAGGCTCCTGTAGATGTAGGACTGGGTTTGTGGTACCGACAGATTTACTAACAGCTAAAGGCAAATTCATAAAAAAATGTCGGGAAAATGACAAAATCTGAAAACTGTCTGTTTAAAAGACAAATTCACAAAAGTGGAAATAGAGGTTTGTGAATTTGGTGGAAAATCCGACAAATCTATCTCCACTTTTATTTTGTCTCAATATCAGCACTTTTGTGAATTCCCCCCTATGTGTTCTTTATAGATCCACCCATGTCTGTACGTTTAGCGCCCAACACCCTCTATGGACTATATACTAACTACGAGCCCTTGTTTAGCTTCTCTAGACAGATATGTATAGCAACACCAATATATTTGCACCTTCTCTGGGCCACTCTCTGGATTTTTTTTACATTAAAAGCAAAAAAATATATACATTATACAGAAAGAAAAACATTGAATAATATTAATGTTACTTAATTAAAAGTAGATGTTTAAGTGTTTCCTAAAACTTTGTAAATTATTTCCTGTTTGTATGTTAATGAGTTCTTTTCATTGCATTTCCATCTTCCCAATTAAGATTCTTGCACTGATTTAGACACTAAATATCAGAATATCAGATCAGTTCATTCATTTTTTTTTTAAATCCCATTGACCTATTGTATTTGTGGGAGAACATTAGCTATAGAAGAAGCCTGAAGAATATATTTTGTACAGTATCCAGCCCATTGCACTACTGCATCCTGTCAATAAACTTCTGTGGTGTCACCACCCAACAGCTCTCCCTCTGTGTCATGCAGATTCCTTCACCCCCACTTGGAACCTTTAGGTCTTAGGATAGTTTTAGGATAGACCTGAGATTTTTCCACTTCCATCCATCAATGTTCTACTGTCATTAAAAAAATACTGTTCATTTCCTGCTTAAGTGTGAGATGAGAAAAAAAGTTAAACATGACCAAACCAGATACATTTATCTCTCTAGCAATAGCCCCCATCTCCTGGGGCTTTAATTGCTCTGAGCTGCACCTCCCCTGTATTGTCAGGGTTTAATACAGTTGTAGTGACAACAGGAGCTGCTGGGAAACTACATGCTTGATCTAATTCATTCCAAGGATACAGTTGTTTGTGTCCTTTCATTTCTGTGTTAAATTTGAAAATATTGTTTGGACAAGATTGATCAGATATATTCCCAACTTTATCAAAAGCAATATTTATTGCATGTTTATGTTCCTCCGGCTCCTTTTCTACATCCTGTATTTTCACTGACAATTCATCATTTACCCCAGTTAAGGGGTCACACAGATTGGCCTCTCAAGCACTGCCCCCTAGTGGTTATGGCAGGTAACCTTAACTCTGAGATCTTTTCATTTGACTCTCTCAGCAAAGTCCCATACGTATCTGCCTGTTCTGTGATATCAGTCTCCTTTTATTTAATCATTTCTGCCAATTTTAAACAGCAGGATACCAATCCCTGTATGATTAGTCCTTTATTGTTTCCTTAGTTTTCTTATCGAAAACACTGTCAGCTATAAATTTTTTCATTAAATCCCATAAATTTTTACATTCTTGTGGGATTCCATATGGTCCCCCATGATTTTTAATATAATTAACCAACCAGGTGCTGAAAATCCCTTTGTGCTATCACTAACGGAAGCCACTGTATATAAAAAAAAAGTGCTAACTTAAAATAAAATAAAAAACAATATTCTTACCAACCCTTTTAGGTTCACAGTCACAGATTTCCAGACCACAGTCCTAGGGGCTGATTTACTTACCCACGAACGGGTCGAATGGAGTCCGATTGCGTTTTTTTCGTAATGATCGGTACTTTGCGATTTTTCCGTATGTTTTGCGATTTTTTCGGATTCTTTACGAATTTTTCGGATCCAATACGAATTTTGCGTAAAAACGCGAGTTTTCCTATCCATTACGAAAGTTGCGTAAAAAGTTGCGCATTTTGCGTAGCGTTAAAACTTACGCGAAAAGTTGCGCATTTTGCGTAGCGTTAAAACTTACGCGAAAAGTTGCGCATTTTTCGTAGCGTTAAGTTTTAACGCTACGAAAAATGCGCAACTTTTCGCGTAAGTTTTAACGCTACGAAAAATGCGCAACTTTTTACGCAACTTTCGTAATGGATAGGAAAAACTCGCGTTTTTACGCAAAAATCGTATTGGTAACGAAAAATTCGTACAGAATCCGAAAAAATCGCAAAACATACGAAAAAGTCGCAAAATGTTCGTTTTCAAGTCGGAACTTTTCCAATTCGGGTCGGATTCGTGGGTTAGTAAATCAGCCCCCTAGGGTTCCACACTTCCTTCCAGGGCTTCACTGCAGACTCTTGGGTCACAAATCTTCCACCCTTCTTCTGGTCACTAGTCACGGCACCAAAATGTATTTTAGATCAATCCAGGTCAAAGAACCAAAATGTTGTGTAGACCTCTCTCATAATATTTATATGTAGTATATTATTATAAATGTACTGGATATTCCACTATTTCCCGCAGGCAGGTAAATGGAGACACCGCGGTTCTTTTCCAGAGATAAAGTGATTTTATTCAGATTGTCCGACCCACTGACAGCAAATAATACAGAATTCTTTAAGCAACGTAATTACCATCTGACTGACTCACTGTTTAAATCTATACAGATATCTTGTGCCCTATGTACATTCATACAATTAAATGATATTAATATCCTACACTTGCAGGTATGTATGCATAGTCCCCAAACATATTACTACAGTAGACAGTACCAACTGCCCTGGGAACAATGGCCAAAGTACCTTACCCTGGGGTTGAAAGGCAAAGCCCTGGAAGCCTTTGTGGATTTACCACCACTATGATGCTATCAGACAAGCCCTGATTGGCCGGTATAATCTCACTCCAGAAAGCTATAGGAAACGGTTTCTTACCGTACAAAAAGGCCCTGCTGACAGCTACGTGGATGTTGTAAGTATTTTGAAAACTACATTTAAGCAGTGGGTCACTGGGCTGGGAGTTACCACAGCTCAGGAACTGACTGATTTAATGGTTAAAGATCAGTTTCTGCACATCTGTCAATTGGAAGTACTACAGTTTGTTATGAGCCCAAAACAGCAGCCTCTCACTAAAGGAGAGGGCTAGGGAACATTTAAACTTAATAAAATCAAGAAGTGAAACTACAACAGTCTCTAGGCACTTTAGTGAGTGCAGTAATGGTAATGTAGGGTCTGTGAGACTGCAGGGAATTAAAAAAGTGACCGCAGGACCTAGAGGGGCCAATATACAATCAAAACTGTTACGGGCAGAAGTGAAGGGGATTTATAACTTGTGCAACTTGTGAGGCAACTTTAAGTGCTGAATTGGACATTTGATATAAGCTGTTACTTTCGAAAAGCAGTTATAGTTTGATTAATTTGCGGCAACAATGTTTTTATCTAAAGAATTGTAACCGTAATTTTAATGTTATGTAGTTTCTTTTTTAAATGATTATCTGAAAAGTTCAGGATATAAAGCTGTGGAAACAATTAACTACCTAATAGGCACATCTAATTAGTTCATGGAATATGAATGTTTGTAACAGAAGCCATTGGATATGGTCATTTTACGGGTGGAATTATGGGTATATATTTCCTATGTGTAAGGAATGGAGAGAGGTCTCTGAGGAATTGCGCTGTCACGAAACGCATAAGACCCCAAGATGAGCTTTTTAGATGCGCAAATAAAGGTTGATGGATTCAGGAGTCAGTGCAGGAGGGTGGGGAACAGGTGGGTAGGACTCAGACTGGGGAGAGTGAGGGTAGCTGTGGGCCAGGTAGTGGGAGGATGCCAGGTAGTCTCTATATCTAGGCCCAGGAAATAGGGGACTAGAGATAGGGAACCAGGTGGGAGGAAGAGACCAGATGCCTAGGGAAAGCAGAATGTTACCTACCTTTCAAACCTGCACTCCATCCAGTGGCACAACTGGGTTACTGGGTTGGTCAGTAGGAATATCTGGGGTCCTACAGCAGTGATGTTTAGTCTGTATGGGACCAATGGGATCTTAAAAAATTGATGAATTGGATTTCATATTTTTATTATGTTCCCATAAGGATATCTAGTAGGATTAAGTCTAAAACAACTGGACTTTTCTGAGTTTTTTTTAAAAACATTTCACCACTCATCCGAGTGGCTTCTTCAGTTCAAATGACTGGTAGGAAATTCCCCGGTATTTAACCCCTTGAGGGCAGTACAGTCAGAGACATCCAATCACATAAGGAGTAATGGGCATTATATCATTGCTCCAGTCCATACACTCAGGGGGTCATAAAACTCACACTGTGTCCTGCTAATGGCCCCACCCCTTTGGAGGGGGGAGTGTCCAGTTACCTGATCCCCTGCAAACTGGGATAAATAGTCAGCTCTTCTGACTACACTCGGATTTACTTTGGAGGACCAATTTTGATTGGAGGTTCATCCCTTGTTTTCCCCTTGCGCCCAGGATTAGAAGGACTCTGCTCGGTACAGTTTAGGGCTTCTGTGTTTTTCCCTTTTGTTTTACAAACTGTTTGTACTTATTTTACTGTGTGCCCTTTTTGTAAAACCTTGTCGTACATATGCACTATTATACCTTTTATAATATTAAATATGTTTTGTCTGTGATGCTCTAAAGCGAACTTAACCTCCGAGTGTGTAACTTTATGCCTTAACCCTCTGCATGCTGGTTAACCCTTTCACTGCTGGTAGGAAGAGTGGGTGTGTCAGTTCCTTAAATTAATCCTTTTACTACCAGGGTATTTGGCATCTCTCATCACCAGTGTAATTTTCTTGCATCTATAATGAAGTTTTGGGTCAGTAGAATTCTCATTGGTGAATCGGTTTCCATGTGTAATTAAAGGGTGCCTATCAGTTGATCAACTGGGATTCTCATTGGAGGATTCTTTTGCATATTAATTGGCCCTGGAGGGCGGGGCTCTCTCACACACAGGCACATAATGAGCAAACTGGGGCTAAGTACTAAGTACCATTTTACACTGATGAATAAATTAAAGGGGACCTGTCACCCTAAGAAATAATTCCAAATCCTTTTCTGTAATGTTAGTTGAGTAAAATAAATGTTACTTACACTATATAAATTGTTTAATTGTTTTCCACTTCAGTCTTGGAATTTACAGTCACAGCCAGCAGGCAGCCGCCATTTTGTGGGCACTGTTATTAAGGCGGAGCTTTGTATCCACCCTGAAATCTTATGCATTTGGTACCTAGGGGATATCTAGGAAGCGCTGAATGGAAAGTTAAAGTCACTGTAATTAAAAATCTGAGCTGTCAATCATATATTGTCTGCCCCGCCTGTTAGGGTTTTACCAATTATTAGGACCCCGGGCTCTCTTGTTGGTACACTGTCATGTGATATGGATCCGGGAACTTGCACAGAGAGACACAGACAAGTAGTGAATCTCCTAACAAATCCAGTTTATTGATGGTTTTGCCACAGATTATATACATGTAGATAAAGACATCCCATTATGCTTACGTAACATGGGGGGCACATATGCCTTGCAGTTATTAGCAGAAAACAGGAATTCATTTAGAGTGGCTGCTGAAGCTTATTTTGGTTTATTAGCCTTGAACATTTGCTGAGATAATAACTTGGACAGAGACAGGATGGTCAAGGTAATCATAACAACTGAAGTAATACATACACAGGCCTTCTTAGAATTGTGCATACATATGTTAACCCTTCAATCCCCTCTTTGATCATGAAATGATCACCTATACATATGATTATCTAGTTTCTTTAGTTGTGATTGCTCAGAAGATTGAAACATACGACGGATACGTCTGTGAAATGTGCAAGACGTGTAAAGATTAAAAACAACAAGCAAAATCAATATAATGGTAATAATACCAAGTGGATAAAATATGGAATGCATAATAGAAGACCCAGTAGGTGACCAACCAGTAAAGACATCATACCAATGGTGTTGGAGGTCATATGGTAGCTGAGAGCCAAGAGACTAACTTATTCTTAGTAGCTACAGTTTTTATGGCAGTTTCATATAACTGTTGCTCATGTTTTCTGTAAGCAGCAATAGTGTTGGTATTATCAGTAAGAAGAGGTAAAGGAGGTAAGAAATATTGAATATTTTTATAAACACGTGGAATAGGAGAGAAAAAATAAGTAGTTGTGCCCATTAGTAAGACACCCGGCAAACAGAAGATTATTATCAACTAAAGGAATGCCAGTATGGTTGTTAGCTGCGAGACACACATACTGTGGAGCTATTTCTATCATAATGCTGTAGTCACTTGGGTAAACATGCCAATTACAAATATTAAAATCCTTATGAAGAAGACAAGGTTCATAAACCGGACTGGTGTGATGACAGACATAATGATGTTGTCTCTTAAATTAATTCTCAAAGTTTTAGCACCCAAATCCTAACATTTATATGATTAAATTTACACATGACTTTGTTATCTTTAAAAGCAGACATGAGGTGAGGGAGCCCTGTAGCCAATCCAACCAAGGCTTCTCTATGACGTATGCATAAAGAGTGGAGTGGGCTATTTTCATTGGAGGCCTCTCCTAAACATATATATATATATATATATATATACACTTCTCTTACCCAGACCTCTCCTCAGCTCACCTACTTCTTAAAATAGCAGGTTCAGTGGCAGTATGGAGTTGCCTATCTGGGTTCCCATCCAAATCAGTGGTCTCTTCCTTATCCTACTCAAACAGGAATGGGATCCTTCTGTGGATAAAGTTGGCCAAAGCACAGAGTGCCGCTGACTAGAAGAAGAATGTATATTTCTTATTCAGGGGCCCAATAGATATCAAATATCAAAATATCAACCTTACTACTACATACAATATCAAACATATTAGGAATTTTAAGCATATTTTCAAGTTCTAGCCTCTGTTGTGACATCCAGATATAATGAGAAACTCACATGGACCAATCAGAACTTCCTAATGTAAAATTGAGTAACTTGTGATTCAACAACAGTAGGGCCCATTGAGCAGTAACATGGAATGTGGTTTTAAGGTGAGAAACAGCTGTAAATAACTTGTTACGTAAAATTTCCATATCAACACCATTAAGAACCTCTAGCGTAGTACCTGTCCCACCAAGTAGTGTATCATAGCACCCACGTTTAGTACATGGAGAATGAAGGGTGCTAATAAAGGAGAGTAAATGCATTTAAGTAATATCCACAATGGGATAAACATCAAAAGGTGTATCAGAAACAAGCAGCAGACTGCTTTGTTGTCACTAGACAGGATGCATGTATCCAGTGGTCGTTGTCTGCTGTGAGAATGGCTGTCCAGGTGATTGTGATTACTGCAGTGGGTTGTCCAAACAGGAATCCTCCTTTCTTTGAACGATTTAGCTGGCGTATACAGACTTTGTTACATAGTTACATAGTTACATAGTTACATAGGGTTGAAAAAAGACCATTGTCCATCAAGTTCAACCCATCCGAGTAAACCCAGCACCCAACCTATACTAACCAATCTATACACTCACATACATAAACTATATATATACAACCAGTAATACTAACTGTAGATATTAGTATCACAATAGCCTTGGATATTCTGCTTGTTCAAAAACTCATCCAGGCCCCTCTTATAGGCATTAACAGAGTCTGCCATTACCACATCACTAGGAAGGGCATTCCACAGCCTCACTGCCCTCACCGTGAGGAACCCCCTACCCAACATCCCCCGGCAGGGCATTCCCCAACCCCCTCACTGCCCTCACCGTGAGGAACCCCCTACGCTGCTTCAAATGGAAGCTCTGTTCCTCTAATCTATAGGGGTGACCTCTGGTGCGCTGATTGTTTTTATGGGAAAAAAGAACATCCCCCAACTGCCTATAATCCCCTCTAATGTACTTGTACAGAGTAATCGTGTCCCCTCGCAAGCGCCTCTTTTCCAGAGAAAACAACCCCAACCTCGACAGTCTAACCTCATAGCTTAAATCTTCCATCCCCTTTACCAGTTTAGTTGCACGTCTCTGCACTCTCTCCAGCTCATTAATATCCTTCTTAAGGACTGGAGCCCAAAACTGCACTGCATACTCAAGGTGAGGCCTTACCAGGGACCTATAAAGCGGCAAAAATATGTTCTCATCCCTTGAGTCAATGCCCTTTTTTATACAAGACAGCACTTTATTTGCTGTAGTAGCCACAGAATGACACTGCCTGGAATTAGACAACTTGTGATCTACAAAAACCCCTAGATCCTTCTCCATTAAGGATGCCCCCAACACACTCCCATTCAGTAGATAGTTTGCGTTTATATTATTCCTACCAAAGTGCATAACTTTGCACTTATCAACATTGAACCTCATTTTCCAGTTTGCTGCCCAGTTTTCCAATTTTGTCAAATCGCTCTGCAAAGCGGCACATCCTGCATGGAACTTATAGTTTTGCACAATTTAGTGTCATCAGCAAAAATAGAAACAGTACTCTCTATGCCCACCTCCAGGTCATTAATAAACAAGTTAAAAAGCAAAGGCCCAAGGACTGACCCCTGCGGTACTCCACTAACCACACTGGCCCAATTAGAAAATGTTCCATTTACCACCACTCTTTGTACTCTATCCTTCAGCCAGTTTTCTATCCAATTACAAATATTATGTTCTAGGCCAATATTCCTCAATTTGATCATTAACCTTCTGTGAGGTACTGTATCAAACGCTTTAGCAAAATCTAAGTAGATGACATCAACTGCCATTCCAGCATCAAGGTTCCTGCTCACCTCCTCATAAAAGGCAACTAAATTAGTCTGGCAAGATCTGTTACGCATAAAACCATGCTGGCACAAACTAATAGTATTGTGAACTGCAATGTATTCAACTATCCTATCCCTTATTACCCCTTCCAGAAGCTTTCCTACTACTGATGTCAGACTAACAGGCCTATAGTTTTCAGGCTGAGAACGAGATCCCTTTTTAAATAACGGCACCACATTAGCAATCCGCCAGTCTCTCGGCACCATGCCAAACCTCAACGAATCCTGAAAAATTATGTGAAGAGGCTTGGCAATCACAGCGCTCAGCTCATTTAATACCCTGGGATGAATCCCATCCGGTCCTGGACCTTTGTTTACCTTTACATGTTCAAGTCTCTTTTGAATCCCCTCCTGAGTGACCCACGCGCCAGTAGCTAAATTACTAGCACTGGGCATATTACAAGGGAAGCCTTCATTATCTGGCTCCTCAGATGTATAGACAGATGAAAAATAAGAGTTCAAAATTTCAGCTTTTTCCCCGTTCTCATCAACCAACGTACCTCCCCGTGATAATAAAGTTCCCACCCCTTCTTGCTTCATTTTTTTACTATTCACATAATTAAAAAATAATTTTGGATTCTTTTTACTCCTAGCTGCAATATCCCTTTCCATCTCTATTTTAGCTTGCCTGATAGCTTTTTTGCATGCTTTATTTGCTTCCTTGTACCTGATGAAAGTTTCCGCTGCCCCAGCTAACTTGAATGCTTTAAAAGCACGTTTTTTATTACCAACCTCGACCTTAACTCTTTTATTCAGCCATAAAGGTTTTGCTTTGCGATGCCTCTCCTTGCTTACAAGGGGAATATACTGTTGTGTATACCTACAAAGCAATGTTTTAAAGATGTTCCATTTTCCTTCTGTGTCTAACCCCATGAAAAGCCTTTCCCAGTTGACACATTGCAGAGATGCCCTTAAACTGGCAAAGTCTGCACGTCTAAAATTAAGCGTTTTAGTTACTCCCTTATAGAGCTGTCTCTGTAGCATTATCTCAAAGGAGACCATGTTGTGATCACTGTTCCCCAAATGCTCACCCACACAAATGTTAGAGATAAGTTCAGTATTATTAGATATTACCAGGTCTAAAATAGTGTCATTCCTAGTGGGTTCTTGAACCGCCTGAAATAAAAAGTTGTCATTTAGCATATTTACAAACCTACTAGCTTTTTCTGACTTAGCCCCCCCATTACCCCAGTCAATGTCCGGATAATTAAAGTCCCCCATAATAACAACTTGACCCAATTTTGAAGCCTCCTCCATTTGCAAAAGTAGCTGGGACTCATCCCCCTCATCTATACGGGGTGGTTTATAACATACACCAATGATCATTTTCTTTGTGACCTTCAGCCCTACTGAAATTTCTACCCAAAGAGATTCAACGTTTTCATTGGTAATGTCTTTATTACATGGCTTTAAATCTGACTTTACATAAAGACAAACCCCTCCACCCTTTTTAATCTCTCTGTCCCTCCTAAAAAGCGTATACCCATTTAAATTCACTGCCCAGTCGCATTTTTCATCCCACCAGGTCTCAGTGATACCAATTAAGTCATAATTTTCAATACATGCAATAGCCTGCAGCTCCCCTATTTTTCCCGACAAGCTACGCGCATTAGCCAGCATGCAGCGGAGATTACTACTTCTTCCTCTACAGCTTACATTAGCTAAAGGACAGTTAGAGCTAAGGTGAAAATTAGTCTGTTTCCCTTGTAACAATGGAAGCTCCTTATCTGATAAACTATATGCCCCCTCACTCCTCCCCCACAACCCTTTACTGGTCCCACTGCCCCATCTACACTAGCTCTCCCATAAGAATCTAGCTTACCAACCCCCCCTTGTCTAGTTTAAACACTCCTCCAGCCTCTTAACCATTCTCTCCCCTAGCACAGTAGACCCCCTTCCATTGAGGTGCAATCCGTCAGGGCTGTATAGATTGTACCCCAAGGAAAAGTCAGCCCAGTGCTCTAGGAACCCAAACCCTTCCTTCCTACACCAAGACTTTAGCCAGGCATTTAGCTCCCTAAGCTCCCGCTGTCTCCCTAAACTTGCACGCGGCACCGGCAAAATTTCCGAAAAAATGACATTGGAGGACCTTTGCTTAATTTTAGAGCCTAGATCCCTGAACTCACTCTTTAAGGTCCCCCACCTACCGTTCATTTTGTCGTTAGTACCGATATGTACCAAGACAGCCGGGTCATGCCCAGCCCCTCCCAATAATGTGTCGACCCGATCAACCACATGCCGAACCCTGGCACCAGGAAGACAGCAAACTGTCCGGTTGAAGCGATCCGCTCGACAGATTACCCTGTCCACTTTCCTAATGATTGAATCCCCTATAACCACCATCTGTTTAGGCCTAGCTCTGCTCTCCTCCCCACCACTACTAGAGAAACTGGTCTCCCGGCTGTTAGAGAGATCAGCCTCATCAAGAACCGCCAGTCCAGAGTTCACACTCCCATCTTCTTCACACAATCTGGCAAATCTGTTGGGATGCGCAAACCCTGGAGCAGCCTCCCTTTTTCTTTTCCCCACACTCGATTTTCTAACTGTCACCCAGCTTACTGCCCTATCATCCTTTCCTTGCTCCCCTCCCCCCATACTATCTGACCCCGCTAGTTCTTGTTCAGTTAGCAAGAGACTTCTTTCAAGATTGTCAATAGAACGCAGTGTTGCAACTTGTTCCTCTAGTGCTCTAACGCGAGCCTCTAAAGTGGCAACTCGCTCACATCCACAACAGAGGTGGCACTTTGGAACTGTTGTTCCACAACTGCATACATGTGGCAGCCTGGCACTGTGTCAGACCTTCAATGTTGCTACAACTCATTCTCCCAGTTACAGAAACAGTTAAACAAAAATTGGTGAAAAAAGGCTATTAAATAAACAAAAAATTTTTTTTTTTTTTTTACCTTGTTTTAACTCCCTTAGTTTGTAACTCCTGTGATTATAACTCCACTTATAGAGCCCCCACTAACTCCTGTGATTATAACTCCACTTATAGAGCCCCCACTTAAAGAGCAATCACTTACAGAGCACCTACCACCAGAGCAAGCTCCACTGGAGTGCCAGTGGTTCTATTTATACAGTCTGTTAAGGTCAACTAATCAAACCCCACCCCCTCAAACTGAGGGTAATTACAAAGGAATGTAACTCTGGCAAACCTGCTGTAAGCCTTATAGTTAACCAAACTTTGTAAATTGGCACCAAAAAGAGCAAATACTTTTGAAAAAATTTAAACCCAACAGTTAGAAAACACAGTGATTCTGAATAAAGTTAATAAAAAATACTTATCCCTTTTTTTGTTGAATTGAAAAAGCAGTTGTCACCGGGTTTAAAAGAATGCGTTGGTTCCTGTGTGGGTAAAGGAAAGGACAGAGATACATCACCATAGTTGCCATTCAAAGTAACAATAAGGTTACGTACATAGTCTTCTTTGATTAGTTCTAAATCACTGGGAATAATAAGTGGACTTCTAACCCAAGGAGTTAATAGTTAATGGACCTGACTAAATGACTATATCAGGGAGTTGCACCACTGCGTAGTCTGCCTGGTACTCGTGATCTGAAGTCCTGGAACAAGAACCCTCAACGAAAATGTTAATAGTATTCTCTAAGGTGTATGCTGTAAAGTATATTAGGTAATAGGTAGTAGATAGTAAGTATATTAGGTCCCATCAAAAATTAAAAGGCCAATAGTAACTGTGTCTCAAGGTCAACTGGGACCCAGTAAAAAACATTACTTTAATTCAAAAACTATGAAAACAGATGCATCACAGGGTATAGATGTAAGTAGAACTGTCACATCAGGAACAATTGGACACAATATGTGTAATTAAAGAGTTAATGGCCCTTGGGTCTTGGATTCAGCAATATTCAGACCCTTTTTTTTAATGCTCTGGGTTGACTGGTGTGTTGTAAGGGGAGACAATTGGGCGTATAATGCCTTGCTGTAGGAAGGAGTTAACAAGGGGACAAATACCATTTACTGATAGGATACTGTTTGAGATAACAGGGTGAGAATGCGGGCGTATAGAAGCTTTGTATGGGGTACAGTCAACTAGTTACGTTTGGAATCTACCGACACTGAAATGGGAATTCCTATTAAAGGGAAGATAGTATTGGTTTTGGGAACAAAAATATTGAATGCAGTTTTGTGGCTTATTAACATAATAACCTCAATCTCTATTCCCCCTTTCCTCTATTGGAATGGGACATTGGGCTGTTACTGATAGGCATTGTCAGTATCCCGTTTCTCTTTCTTTGTACTCTCAAACATGCTGCTTCTTTCTCTAAAAGTTAGGGGTAAACCTCGCACTATAGCTGATGTACTGGGTGCACTTAAATGTAGTAGTTAGTAGTTTAGGTAAGCAAAAAGGCACACACTTAATTAAGGCACACCAAATAACAAGTTAAAATCAATTTTTTATTATTAGTTACTACTAAAAATTGGTTAAAATAAACTGAAAGGGGACAGGAAAAGTTAAAAGAATTAAAGCCGTATGTTTGTTAATGTGAAAAGTTTCACTTTTACTATTGCAACATTGTAACACTGTTGCGAGTAAAAGTGTAATTACTATAGTTGTTACTAAGAGAGCTATTGCAAAGTTTGGGAGGTAAGTAGATCGCACCGACTGGTTTATTAAGGATTTTTACAGCTGTTAGTGCAATTTTCCTGAGGTGCGTAGAGGATTTCTCACAATGGTATCTCAGGGATCATTTATACCGCTTTTTGTCACTAACAAAGTACTTCCTAAATAAAGGAATATATTGAGACCCTCACCGTTATGCCGTGCTCACATGAATGGTTCTCTCACTATTATTTTGAGGAGAGATAATATATATGGTCTGCACCGGTTCGGTCTCAAATACAGCTCCGCAATGGGAGAGGTTAAATTAGCGATTACACATGAATCCGCTTAAGCGGACAGTAGGTGTCACGTAGGAAGACTATCCTTATGTTCAGTTCTTACACAGTAACTCTCTGTCGTGCTCAACAATTACGCCACATAAGCTGTACGGGATTCGAACTCCCAATTCTACTTTTATCTTAACAGGAATATCGGTATCCTATATATCCTCTTAATGCAGGGTGCGGGGCCAAAAAACCATTAACGGGCTAGTTACCAGTGCTGCAAATCAACAAGCGCATCTCAGCGAGCTAATCCGGCACTACTGAAGTTGCCAATAACCAGACCAAAAAGTATCCGGTTTTGTTCAAAACTGCACAGCCTGACCGGGGATCACTTGTTAACATAATGTGCCGCTAGTTCCATCCGGTAGACCGCCTATATCGCACATTGTTCAGCGGTACTGCTGTGCTCCCAATACTAATCACGATTACAGCTCTTAAGCCCGAGCTATACAAGCGAGTATTTGTGTCCCTTGGCAACCATAAGCTGGTGCCATCAACATTAACTGTCCCTATTCTCTCTTAGTGCCGATCATTGCTATTAGTTTAGCATTATTACACGAGTCAACAAACACACGGCTTAAGATGCCGACGCGCGTTTCGCATGTATTGCTTTCTCAAGGCGAACATCTGAGCCTCCGTGGGAGTTGTTTAAATACTCGCCCCCACCAATCACAAGCATTGGCTGTTTACACGTGGATTACAATTACTCTCAGTTTTCTTACTGTAACGGAAGGAACCTAATGTAACCCTGGCTTCTATATATGAATCTTTGTGGTGTCTATCCCTATAGGTCTAAAATTTATAATTCGTTGTTGGCTCGCTTATATTGTGAACTTCCATGAATAATTAATTTGTATTTTTATTAATTTTTAAACTATTTTTGTCTTTTATGTATTTATGTGTCTGAGGACTACTAATCTATTACATAAAAATCAATTGAACTGTAGGGGTCAAGTGAGTAAGGATTAATTATCTTTATAATTTTATCCTTAATAAACCAGTCGGTGCGATCTACTTACCTCCCAAACTTTGCAATAGCTCTCTTAGTAACAACTATAGTAATTACACTTTTACTCGCAACAGTGTTACAATGTTGCAATAGTAAAAGTGAAACTTTTCACATTAACAAACATACGGCTTTAATTCTTTTAACTTTTCCTGTCCCCTTTCAGTTTATTTTAACCAATTTTTAGTAGTAACTAATAATAAAAAATTGATTTTAACTTGTTATTTGGTGTGCCTTAATTAAGTGTGTGCCTTTTTGCTTACCTAAACTACTAACTACTACATTTAAGTGCACCCAGTACATCAGCTATAGTGCGAGGTTTACCCCTAACTTCTAGTACATTATATAAAAAGGTTTATCTCCCTTCTTTTCCTTTTTTTCTTTGACCTCTGCACATAGCCAAATTCTTAGAAAATGTCACTGCGCATTGGTACACAACCAGGGGGGGAACCCCATATGCTCAATATAAAAGAACGTAATGAACGGAGGAAAGAAAATTTATGTCAGATCTTTGCAAACCCAATAACTGCTAATTTATCTCTATTGTCTTCCAATAATAAAGAACTGTTGCGAAATCTCAAAGATACTTTGTTACAACAAACAAAGTCATGGTGGAATAAAAGTTTCTTTGAACAATATGTGAAACAAGGTTTAGTTCCGAGAGGGCTGAGAATACATACTTACCCATCTTTCGAATTGGTGAATGCTGACCTAAGAGAAAAATGGGAGGAAACTTTAACTAACTGCTCCTCTGAACTAATGAACATCTTAATAATTAATGAACAGGAGTAACTTGAAAAACTAGAGAGAGAGATAGACAATATACAACATGAACTGGATGTAAAAAATATAGAAATCCACAAGAGTTATGAAAGACTTTTGACTGAGATAGATAAATATGAATCCATAGTTATCGAACGCAAAAAACGCAAACTGTTAAGAGATCAACAGGATTTTGAAACAGGGTCAGTTTATATCTGGCCCCATAAAAACACACATATCCCTAGGACATTAGAAAAAGAACTAGATACCTCTGATACTGACACAGAACCACAGACAAGGAGATTGGTTAGACCAAGGACGGATTTTTTAGGGAGTACAACATCACAAGACAGACCCCGTTTACAAAGAAACCGAGTGGAACAAACCACAGGATACATACAAACGTAAAATCAGGCGGGGACAGGGAAAAAGAAAGGGAATCCCTAAGACCCCTGACCAGGCAGAATTACAATTACAAATATCGGGAAAGACAGCGGAGAATGTAATGAGTGACGTCTTACAAGTCATAAATCTATCAAAACACACTCTCAATAATGATCATTTGACAATACTTAAGAAGGGCCTTTCTTTTTGCCCTACGCCACAAGGCGATTACTTTGAATTGGAAAAAGACCTAAATCTGTTTTGCAGAAAAATCCTTTTGAAAAAACATTTCAAAAAAGAAAAATTAAGAGAACCTGATGATGGGGATAGGGACCAAGAAATCCTAGGGGTATTAGAGAGTCTACTCGAAGAAAATGTGTCAGAGAATAGAGATCAAAAGTTGAATAGGTCAGGATTAAAGAAAAAATCAGACTTTACACCAGGGTATGGCATCAGCAATCATGTTTCTGTGTTTAGAGACATGGCTTCAGATGCCTTCTTAAAACTCAATGTTAAGCGACAATCCGATAATTTAAATAAAGCAGAAAGACAAGCACTAAAAGAGCTAAAATCCTGGGAAGATGTCCAGATAAAACCATCAGACAAGGGTGGGAATGTCGTGATTTGGGATAATGAAATGTATATCCTAGAAGCAAAAAGACAGCTTCATTCACAAACATATAAAAGATTATATAGTAATCCCACTACAGATTTTGTGAAAATGCATAATAACCTGATAAATGACTCTTTCAGAGATCTTCTCATCTCCGAACAAGAAAAAGGTTTCCTACTAGTGGATAATCCCAGGATAGCCACCTTTTATTTACTGCCAAAAATCCATAAAAATAAAGACAAACCTCCAGGACGGCCCATAGTGTCTGGTAACGGTAACTTAACCGAAAATACGAGTAAATATATTGACTGCCTACTTAGAAAATATGTGACCTCTTTACCATCATATGTTAGAGACACTATGGAAGTGTTAGCCAGACTCAACGGTATTCATGTAATTAAAGATACATATCTTGTCACACTAGACGTAGAAGCACTTTACACTTCAATTAGACATAAAGACGGCATCCAGGCTGTCAAATATTTCTTAGATATGGACTCAACAGTCAATCCAGATTTTGGCTATTTCATTATAAAAATGTTAAGTTTCATCCTACATCATAATTACTTCGTGTTCAATAACGTATTCTATCTTCAAACTCAAGGAACCGCGATGGGCACTTCCTGCGCCCCAACATATGCCAACTTATTTTTGGGAAAATGGGAACAGGATATCGTCTTTGGTGATGATCTCACCTTTTATACCAACTTCATTCCCCTGTGGATTCGTTATATTGACGATATCCTGTTCCTATGGGAGGGACCACTAAATTTATTGAATGATTTTATTACTATTCTGAATATTAATAATCTGAATATCCGTCTTACCCAAAACATCTCCCAAAATAAGGTTTCTTTCCTGGATCTAACCATAAGCATAGATGACAAACTGAACATTACTACTGACCTATACAGAAAGGAAACGGCCACCAATACGATCTTACATTTTGATAGTTATCATAAGAATACGGTAAAAAGATCAGTACCAACGGGAGAATTTCTAAGACTTAAACGTAACTGCACATCCCTGGAAATCTTCCGTCTAAGGTCAAAACAATTGAAAACTAGACTGAAAGAAAGAGGTTACCCTAATAAAATCTTGAAGCAAGCATACCATAGAGCGCTTACCACTAAGAGAGACACCCTATTAAAAATCAAACCGGTAAAAATTCAAGATGAACAACAAGTAAGATTTATAACAACATATGGTCCACAATCATATAAGGTACAACAGATAATTCAGGAATTGTGGCCAATTATACGTCGAGACCCGGACTTACGCTGTATACTGCCCGAAAAAGTGTCATTTTGTTACAAAAGATGTCAAAACTTAGGGGATCATCTCACTAGGAGTCATTTTGCAGGAAGGAGATGGCAGCCCCCAGCCAAAGGGACCTTTAGATGTGGAAGTTGTATCTCTTGTGGTATGGTCAAAAACCAAAACTCTTTCATTGACCGGTTTGGCAACCTACAATATGTAAATGACTACATTAATTGTAGAACTCCAAATGTTATATACTGTATTGAATGTCCTTGTGATAGAAAATACGTTGGTATGACTACACAGAAACTGAATAAGAGAATTCAAAAACATGTAAGCACCATTAACATGGCTAAGGAAGATCAGAAAAAGAATAAAATCTTAAGCACCGTAGCCAGTCACTTCCTAACTCATCATAACGCTAACCCAGAAAAATTAAAGTTCTGGGGAATTGAGCATGTGTCTCTGGGTATAAGAGGAGGCAATATATCTGAACTCCTCTTAAAACGTGAAAGCAAATGGATTTTCACGTTAAATACCCTAGCCCCAGTTGGACTAAATGAAAAGATAGAATTTTCTACGTTTTTGAGATGATATCTTGTCTTGATCCCTAAACTATCAAGATTGTGTAAAAAAATCTTTATCCATAATTTTATAATATTTATATAACACTCATTAGAAATCCAGTACATACTCACCTTGCACTGTCCTTGCATTTCACGAAACAGTCACTTCACTTTACTCACGATGTTTTAACCTACACATTCTCCTAATTTTAACCCACCCAGACAAATGAATAATTATAGTCTGTTTACACATATTTTTTATGTCTTAATATTTTCCACTGTATTCACCCAATCTCATTTACAACAATTTCATTGTAGGAGTTACTATTATATTTGTATCTGCACAAGTACACAATTTGAAGGTACGTTACACATCAGAAACACTTAGCAATTAAGTATAATTGAAGCTTTCCCTTCTACTTAGTCTTATCAAAACAATTTTTTTGCTTTTGAACACTCACTCTAATTTTCTTTATATGCTAATTTAGAGTAATCACAAATTTGGAAATCTTTAAGATAATTAATCCTTACTCACTTGACCCCTACAGTTCAATTGATTTTTATGTAATAGATTAGTAGTCCTCAGACACATAAATACATAAAAGACAAAAATAGTTTAAAAATTAATAAAAATACAAATTAATTATTCATGGAAGTTCACAATATAAGCGAGCCAACAACGAATTATAAATTTTAGACCTATAGGGATAGACACCACAAAGATTCATATATAGAAGCCAGGGTTACATTAGGTTCCTTCCGTTACAGTAAGAAAACTGAGAGTAATTGTAATCCACGTGTAAACAGCCAATGCTTGTGATTGGTGGGGGCGAGTATTTAAACAACTCCCACGGAGGCTCAGATGTTCGCCTTGAGAAAGCAATACATGCGAAACGCGCGTCGGCGTCTTAAGCCGTGTGTTTGTTGACTCGTGTAATAATGCTAAACTAATAGCAATGATCGGCACTAAGAGAGAATAGGGACAGTTAATGTTGATGGCACCAGCTTATGGTTGCCAAGGGACACAAATACTCGCTTGTGTAGCTCGGGCTTAAGAGCTGTAATCGTGATTAGTATTGGGAGCACAGCAGTACCGCTGAACAATGTGCGATATAGGCGGTCTACCGGATGGAACTAGCGGCACATTATGTTAACAAGTGATCCCCGGTCAGGCTGTGCAGTTTTGAACAAAACCGGATACTTTTTGGTCTGGTTATTGGCAACTTCAGTAGTGCCGGATTAGCTCGCTGAGATGCGCTTGTTGATTTGCAGCACTGGTAACTAGCCCGTTAATGGTTTTTTGGCCCGCACCCTGCATTAAGAGGATATATAGGATACCGATATTCCTGTTAAGATAAAAGTAGAATTGGGAGTTCGAATCCCGTACAGCTTATGTGGTGTAATTGTTGAGCACGACAGAGAGTTACTGTGTAAGAACTGAACATAAGGATAGTCTTCCTACGTGACACCTACTGTCCGCTTAAGCGGATTCATGTGTAATCGCTAATTTAACCTCTCCCATTGCGGAGCTGTATTTGAGACCGAACCGGTGCAGACCATATATATTATCTCTCCTCAAAATAATAGTGAGAGAACCATTCATGTGAGCACGGCATAACGGTGAGGGTCTCAATATATTCCTTTATTTAGGAAGTACTTTGTTAGTGACAAAAAGCGGTATAAATGATCCCTGAGATACCATTGTGAGAAATCCTCTACGCACCTCAGGAAAATTGCACTAACAGCTGTAAAAATCCTTAATAAACCAGTCGGTGCGATCTACTTACCTCCCAAACTTTGCAATAGCTCTCTTAGTAACAACTATAGTAATTACACTTTTACTCGCAACAGTGTTACAATGTTGCAATAGTAAAAGTGAAACTTTTCACATTAACAAACATACGGCTTTAATTCTTTTAACTTTTCCTGTCCCCTTTCAGTTTATTTTAACCAATTTTTAGTAGTAACTAATAATAAAAAATTGATTTTAACTTGTTATTTGGTGTGCCTTAATTAAGTGTGTGCCTTTTTGCTTACCTAAGCTTCTTTCTCTAACACTTTCTTATCTTTCTTATAAAAATAGCAGTGAGGCTAGGCCATTCAGAAATTAACTAAAACAAGTTTATAACTTTAATTGTGCCATATGTCCTCTAATATTCTCTGAAACCTTTTGTTTACAGGCTAAGGCAACTGCCATAGACTATCAGTCCATAATCTTTCCATTTCTACATGCATTGACCCTGACACATACATACAAGATAGATAAGGCAGGCACCAGGATTTCTGGGATCTGGAGCATTTATTAAAATGTTCCTGAGATCTGTAGGAGTTAGGGGTTTCATAATTAATTAATCTCCTACAGTGAGAAAGGGCATAGCTTTGTTAGGCTGTGTATTAGAGGAGTTGTACCAGAACTACGTAACCCCATTTTTCTGTCTAATGGCTACCTCTTGGGCTAGTGAGGTGCTTGTACACACACAGAAAAGGATATAAATTATAATTGAATGGATGCAAGTGTTCCTTCCAGGGCTGGGGTCTTTTTGTAGTGGGAGGTATAGTTCCAAACAAATTTCTTTAGCATCACTTAGTCCCCGGGCTGCAAGGAGAGAGTTCCCTCAATGAAGATGGGATCTGGAACAAAAAGGACACCTAACCATGCACTTTAGTTAGTTCACAAATTAATTGAGATACAAAATTAGTTAAAGCATCAGAGTGTAATTGCAGCTGTTGGGGAAAGTAACACCTTAATCTGGGAGCTGAGCCAAACAAAATTTTGAAGGGGGATAGTTAATAGTCCCCCCTTGGTGAGTATCCAACACTGAACAGAGCTACAGGCAATCTGTCAGGTAATTGCATCTTGGAGTGCTTTTTTATATATATATATATATATATATATATATATATATATATATATATATATATATATATATATATATATATATATATATACACAGTATATATATATATATATTTCTTTTTTTTTTTACATATTTCTTCTCCTCCCTGGCTGCCACCAGCTCACATACTGAGATCCCTTCCTCCACCTTACTATTGGTTTGATCCCTGGAACCCAGCAGAGAGAGATATCCAGGCTCCTAAATTTCTGACTTGGTTTTGCTCGTCTGGTTCAAACCCTTCCTTAGGGTGGCAAGCACACTCCATGGTTAAGTATCCGCTGGAAAAAGCATCAGCCCAAATCTGTATTATACTTTTCCCTAGACTTTCTTGTCCCACAGGGAAATAGACATTCAGCTGGTAACACAGAATGTCCGGGACACTGGACAATACACATTTTCTACCAAGGTAAACTTCAGGATACCCCCCTTCCCTGATATTAGCTAGCCGCCCCCCCTTCTGTAATACCAAATAGGAGTTCACATACACAATTATGACACGACATAGCTTCCCCATGAACTATACTAGGTTAACTCACCAACGTTAAAATACCACACACACAATCGCAATCCGCGTATGATTATCCCCTTTCCAGTATGTACACCGCTCAGCTGGAATGTAACTATTAACCCCTCTTATGCTTGTACATTAGAGTCCTCCTGTCACTGACCTTCATGGACACAACCTCAGACTATAGACCAGTTATAGAGACCAGTTATAGAGAAGCAACAGTAAACATAAAGACAGAAAACATCAGGCAATAAATACCATGTGCAGGTTCAGTTAAGGTGCTGCAGGCCAGAGGAACCTGTCTTTGCTGGCTGCCAGGAAGCCACTGGGGACGACGGACTAATCAACAATAGGATATGGGAATGACACGGTAAAGAAACTAAAATCTAAGTTCCCACCGTGTCCCGGAGGTGATCAGTCTCCATTCCTTTCCGTGTTAATTGTTCAGAATCCTTATGTTTGGCTTAAAGACAGACAGGACCTGCAGTCTCACATTGGGCTCCAATTGTCAAGGACACAATCAGTCCTCACGGTACCTATTCCTGTCCGAATTAGTTCAACAAAGCGTGTGGGTGCGCACCGAAAGAATCATACTGACACCAGGTTCAGTACTCCTTACAGTTTTTATCAGGAATGGGTGGTGGTAAATTCTTAGAATTTTCATTTCCAACTCCTTATAATGAAAATTAATTGCAACAATTCTGAAAAAGCAAACAAAACTTAAAAATATAAGTATTATGATATTAAAAATATTTACTTCTAAAGACAATAACAAAGACACAGACAAACGGTAATTCACCCAACAGTATCGCAACAACAGACCTGTGCCTACCCAATGCCCCTCTTTTAGAGGCTTACCTTTTACCAAAAACTCCTTATTACCTTTGAGTTTACCAAAAAGTCCTTATTATCCCTCGTCAGGGATATCTCCATATTAATAGCTTACTAAAAGCTATTTGCGTGCACCTTAAACCTTAACCCTATATTGGCAATACAGCATTAAGTATTTACGGAGGGCAAGAAAATGATCAAAAAGACAGATTTTTACTTACCACTCCGTGCCGCCTGCTGTATCCCACTTCTGACACCAAAACTGTTAGGGTTATACTGATTATTAGGACCCCGGGCTCTCTTGTTGGTACACTGTCATGTGATATGGATCCGGGAACTTGCACAGAGAGACACAGACAAGTAGTGAATCTCCTAACAAATCCAGTTTATTGATGGTTTTGCCACAGATTATATACATGTAGATAAACACATCCCATTATGCTTACGTAACATGGGGGGCACATATGCCTTGCAGTTATTAGCAGAAAACAGGAATTCATTTAGAGTGGCTGCTGAAGCTTATTTTGGTTTATTAGCCTTGAACATTTGCTGAGATAATAACTTGGACAGACAGGATGGTCAAGGTAATCATAACAACTGAAGTAATACATACACAGGCCTTCTTAGAATTGTGCATACATATGTTAACCCTTCACTGCCTCATTTATAACAGGAATGGGTGATTTAATTATAAAAAGGATTTTGGTTTTCTCCGGAGAGAAAAGCCACTGGCCACCAGCAGGAGATTGGGAGATGTTTCTCAGTATTTTGCCCCCCTCCTGGGTAACTGGGAAATAAACAGTGGGACTATGGGCAGAAGGGCACCGGCCACTGGCAGGAGATTGGGAGATGTTCCTCAGTATTTTGCACTGGATACCAACATACTAACATGCTTTATACTTTTATAAGCCCCTCCCCCATTTATATTTATAATTATATCCCATGCTGGGGGTCTTCTCAATGTCAATAGAATAAGTAGCAGCCATGGGCGTCCGCAGAAAATTTTCCAAGGGGGGGCAAGTAAGCTAGCATCATCCTGCAACAGATAAATATATATATATATTTTTTTTTTTTTTTGCAGGATGATACTAGGGGAGGCTAAATATGGCCCATACACAGACTGACCTACAGCTAATGTGACACTTAGTGGATTCACTGCTGACGTAAAAAGTTAACCTCCCAACTACCTCTTGCCGTTCCCACTGACTCCCAGGGATACTGTACAAAAGTGCGGGGGGGGGTGCTTTTTTTTTTTACCCTAAAATGTTTAGTATTAGTAGTAAAAGTATTCATACGCGCACTTCTGTTAGGGGATCTGCAAACATTTGTGTTTGTGATCAGTTAGCTTAAAGGGGTAGTTCGCATTCTAATTCACTTTTATTTTTAATGGTTTTTCAGTTATTTAGCTTTTTGTTCAGCAGCTCTCCATTTGGTATTTCAGCAGCTATCTGGTTGCTAGGGTCTTATTTACCCTAGCAACCAGGTAGTGATTTAAACAAGAGATGGGAATATGAATAGTTAAGGGGCCTACTTGGAAAAATAAGTAATACAAAATTATAATAATAATAAAATTGTAGCCTCGCAGAGCAATATTTTTTGGCCCCCATTTGAAATCTGTATAGAGGCAGAAGAGAAAGGCAAATTATTCAAAAAAATTAATTAGGAAGACCAATTGCAAAGTTGCTAGGAATAGGCCATTTTATAACATACTAAAGGTTAACTTAAAAGTGAACCACCCCTTTAGATGTGTTTATGTTAGTTTTATAGCAAGAAAGGCAGTGGGTACTGACTCCCCATTATATGCAGTGAGACGCAGTCTGTATTTACAAACCCAGCACATTATATACAGTGAGGAGCAGTGGGTACAGATGGCAGATATTCAGGCCCTGGCACTATAACACTGGCACTGATACACAACATTGGCCCCACTGTAACTTACTATAAATGAACAAAACAATGACAAAAAAAAAAAAAAAATAGTAAGTGCAAAAAACAACAACACATATATAAACACACAATGAGCTTTTTCAGAGGGAAAGAGTTAACTTACCCTCCATGTGTTAGGGTAGGGGATAGATTATAAATTAAACAATTTAATGTCAGCTAGTGATTCTTTAGAACTGTATAGTACCTGTGTATAGTACCTGGGTATAGTGCCTGGGTATAGTACCTGGGTATAGTGCCTGGGTATAGTGCCTGTGTATAGTACCTGGGTATAGTACCTGGGTATAGTACCTGGGTATAGTGCCTGGGTATAGTACCTGTGTATAGTACCTGTGTATAGTGCCTGGGTATAGTGCCTGTGTATAGTACCTGGGTATAGTACCTGGGTATAGTGCCTGGGTATAGTGCCTGGGTATAGTGCCTGTGTATAGTACCTGGGTATAGTACCTGGGTATAGTACCTGGGTATAGTGCCTGGGTATAGTACCTGTGTATAGTACCTGTGTATAGTACCTGTGTATAGTACCTGGGTATAGTACCTGGGTATAGTGCCTGGGTATAGTACCTGTGTATAGTACCTGTGTATAGTACCTGTGTATAGTACCTGGGTATAGTACCTGGGTATAGTGCCTGGGTATAGTACCTGTGTATAGTACCTGGGTATAGTACCTGGGTATAGTGCCTGTGTATAGTACCTGGGTATAGTACCTGTGGGATGAAAACTGCAGCAAAAGTTGAGAGTTGGTTCTCAGGTAAAGTTACAGCTGCAGATTCATCTTTTCAGTCTTTATTTCTGTTTCCAGTTTGCAAAATCTCCCGATCCCTGTGTGCATCTGTGCTCTGATTGGTCAATTTTACTGTCTGTCAAGGAAGCTGTGCTCTGATTGGTGAATCCACAAGAAGAAAGATCCAATCGGAGCACAGCAAAAACGGGCTTGAGGGGAAAGTGCAGAAACGGAGTAAGGTTTTTGTTTTTTTTGCTACTTTTCCAGGGGGGGGCAAGTGCCCCCTCTTGCCCCCTTCTGTGGACGCCCATGGTAGCAGCTCCATCTCTGAGCCAGGATTCTCCCACCTGAAATGAAAGACAAATTATGACCCTTCTGTAACGGCAAAGAACTAGAGCAGTGATCCCCAACCAGTGACTCAGGGGCAACATGTTCCCCCCAACCCCTTGGATGTTGCTCTCAGTGCCCCCAAACCAGGGAGTTATTTTTAAATTCCTGACTTGGGGGCAAGTTTTGGTTGAATAAAAACAAGATTTCCTACCAAATAAACCCCCTGTAAGCTGATAGGGTGCATAGAGGCTGCCTAATAGCCAATCACAGCCCTTATTTGGCTCCTCCATGAACTGATATGGTGCTTGTGTTGCTCTGTTGGTCTTTTTACATCTGACTGTGGCTCCTGAGTAAGAAAGGTTGGGGCCCCTGCCCCAGGGAGTGGTGTATTGGCCGCTGTGCCGCCATGTTACTCATTTTGCTTTTACCCATGGAAGTGCCCAGATCCCCAGCTCTTTCTCTATGAGGCACAATAAGTTTGGCCGCTGAGCTTGGGCTTTTCATGCAGGTTTATGTCGGTGCCACAGAGATTCCCCTCCTGTATCCGGGCTGTGGGCACAATGGGCACATGCCAGTTGATACCCGGAGCCCTATTAAAGGGAAGAGCACCTACCTGCCCATACAGCGGCCTCGGCACACTTTACTCCTTATGTTCTGGCACAGGAATGTTCTGGTCCCCGCGCTGCTCATAATACTTCCCTGCAGGGAATGTTACATACAATATAAATAGTCACATGTGCTGCTCCCCCATATGTACAAAAGACTATTAGTTATATGAGCCGTGCCCCTCGGGGAGTTGGATTCCTGGTTATATTGGGGCAACAGGGGGAACGGGTCGGAGATGCCACTGGGCGGGTAAGAGGATGGCTGCACTGAGGAGCGCTGGCTGGGAGACACAGTTGGAAGTCTAACTTTGTCAAATCATCTACTACTAGTAATTGTAATGTTTTATTTTACAGTCAGAAACAATACCCCTGAGCCCCGTTGGAGTTGTTCTTGTGCTGATTACTACTAGTGCTGTGCTGGTAGTTACCAAGTTTGGCCCCGTGTAGATCCTCATTAGCAGTGGCACATCATCATTTCATTGCCATCAACTTCCAGCCAAAAAGCATTTCTAAGTCTTCCTAAGTCTTCTAATGTTCTTCTAGGTCTAACGTCTAACCTTGTCAAATCATCATACTACTGCTAGTAGACTAGTCAAGACTCATGAGATGCCATTGCTGCTGACTCTGAGCAGGAACAGTAGTATTAACACTCACAGTACCTTTCTTTATTTACTGTGGCAGCCATATTAAGTAATATATATTATTTTTTGGTGCAAAGTGTGATGGAGGAGGAGGCAGGTTGGTGGTCTGGGCAGTGACACTGACAGTATGAGACTGAGATTTATTAATTTGTCCCGTGCAGGTTATATAACAGCAAGTGCAGCTAATGGGAAACATCTCAAAAATCAGTCCAGTCTGGAAACATTTCCCAGTTAAAGAGGGTGATTCAATGAAACAGTATTTGCTCTATAGAATGATCTCAAGGTGGCGCGGAGGCAAAACAGCACAGCACATCCCCAGTGATAAAACTTCTACGTGTGAGGCATTCAGCAGAGTATAAACAAATTCTATGTTTTGCTCTAAGTACTACTACTCCGGGTACTACTACTACTCCAGGTACTACTACTCTAGGTACTACTACACCAGGTATTCCTACACCAGGTACTACTACTCCAGGTACTACTACTCCAGGTACTACTACTCCGGGTACTACTACTCCAGGTACTACTACTCCAGGTACTACTACACCAGGTACTACTACTCCAGGTACTACTACTCCAGGTACTACTACACCAGGTATTCCTACACCAGGTACTACTACTCCAGGTACTACTACACCGGGTACTACTACTCTGGGTACTACTACTCTGGGTACTACTACTCCGGGTACTACTACACCAGGTACTACTACACCAGGTACTACTACTCCAGGTATTACTACTCCGGATACTACTACTCCAGGTACTACTACTCCAGGTACTACTACACCAGGTACTACTACTCCGGGTACTACTACTCCAGGTACTACTACTCCAGGTACTACTACTCTAGGTACTACTACACCAGGTATTCCTACACCAGGTACTACTACTCCAGGTACTACTACACCAGGTACTACTACTCCAGGTATTCCTACACCAGGTACTACTACTCCAGGTACTACTACACCAGGTACTACTACTCCAGGTATTCCTACACCAGGTACTACTACTCTAGGTACTACTACACCAGGTATTCCTACACCAGGTACTACTACTCCAGGTACTACTACACCAGGTACTACTACTCCAGGTACTACTACTCCGGGTACTACTACTCCGGGTACTACTACTCCAGGTACTACTACACCAGGTACTACTACTCCAGGTACTACTACTCCAGGTACTACTACACCAGGTATTCCTACACCAGGTACTACTACTCCAGGTACTACTACACCGGGTACTACTACTCTGGGTACTACTACTCCGGGTACTACTACTCCAGGTACTACTACACCAGGTACTACTACTACAGGTATTACTACTCCGGATACTACTACTCCAGGTACTACTACTCCAGGTACTACTACTCCAGGTACTACTACTCTAGGTACTACTACACCAGGTATTCCTACACCAGGTACTACTACACCAGGTAATACTACTCCAGGTATTCCTACACCAGGTACTACTACTCCAGGTACTACTACACCAGGTACTACTACTCCAGGTATTCCTACACCAGGTACTACTACTCTAGGTACTACTACACCAGGTATTCCTACACCAGGTACTACTACTCCAGGTACTACTACACCAGGTACTACTACTCCAGGTACTACTACTCCGGGTACTACTACTCCAGGTACTACTACTCCAGGTACTACTACACCAGGTACTACTACTCCAGGTACTACTACTCCAGGTACTACTACACCAGGTATTCCTACACCAGGTACTACTACTCCAGGTACTACTACACTGGGTACTACTACTCTGGGAACTACTACTCCGGGTACTACTACTCCAGGTACTACTACACCAGGTACTACTACTCCAGGTATTACTACTCTGGATACTACTACTCCAGGTACTACTACTCCAGGTACTACTACACCAGGTACTACTACTCCGGGTACTACTACTCCAGGTACTACTACTCCAGGTACTACTACTCTAGGTACTACTACACCAGGTATTCCTACACCAGGTACTACTACTCCAGGTACTACTACACCAGGTACTACTACACCAGGTACTACTACTCCAGGTATTCCTACACCAGGTACTACTACTCCAGGTACTACTACACCAGGTACTACTACTCCATGTACTACTACTCCGGGTACTACTACTCCAGGTACTACTACACCAGGTACTACTACTCCAGGTACTACTACTCTGGGTACTACTACTCCAGGTACTACTACTCTGGGTACTACTACTCCAGGTACTACTACACCAGGTACTACTACTCCATGTACTACTACTCCGGGTACTACTACTCCAGGTACTACTACACCAGGTACTACTACTCCAGGTACTACTACTCTGGGTACTACTACTCCAGGTATTCCTACACCAGGTACTACTACTCCAGGTACTACTACACCAGGTACTACTACTCCAGGTATTCCTACACCAGGTACTACTACTCCAGGTACTACTACACCAGGTACTACTACTCCATGTACTACTACTCCGGGTACTACTACTCCAGGTACTACTACTCTGGGTACTACTACTCCAGGTACTACTACTCTGGGTACTACTACTCCA